>NW_027362763.1:882111714-882719422 GCF_046119375.1 Phyllobates terribilis | reverse complement strand
TCGATATTTTCAAAAAATAAACGCAAATCATATCAACCAAAATTTACCACTAACACGAAGTACAACGTGTCACGAAAAAACAGTTTTCAGAATCGTTGAGGCGTTCCAGAGTTATTACCACATAAATGCCACATGTAAAATTTTAAAAATGCGATCGCTGCAGCATACAAGTGGTTAGACAGAGGAAGGGGACTGCTTCTGTCACTGTATGGGCACCACACAAACTCAGGGCACTGGCATGAGGTTAATTGTGGCGCAACCAACCAGGGAGACCATATTTTCCATAGTTATGCATCTTCTGTTTAGTGTGCACACACCTTTTTCCATTTCAATAAGAGTATTAACCCTCCATATAAATTCTGTGCTAAGGCTATGTATAGCAGATTGGCAATAGCTTGTTTCTCTGGTTCATTCACACTAAATGTCATCAACACAATCATGACTACCCGTTTGATGAACAATGAAAAAAAAAATTTAAAAAAAAAGGGGGCAGATTTATTTTTATTCCCCTCCAGAAAAATAAGATTGAATCAATTATTTATCTCAACTCCAAAATAGTTCTAATAAAAACTTGACTTGTTCTGCATACAAATTAAAGTTATGGCTTTGCGTGGGGAGGGGGATTTTATTGTTGCTGGATTCCATGAAAAGTGCTATACTTGTAAAGTGGTAAATCAAAAAAAATTAGAATTTTAAATAAATGTGGTGATTATATAATTATATTTGGTATCTCTGTAATTATACCAACCCAAAGAATAAACTTGAGTCATGTATGGTACTTCATGAATGGCACAAAATTTAAAATGTAAAAAAATTGCAGAATTTCTGTTAGTTATTCCATTCCTCCTCAGAGTATTAAAAGTCAATCAAAGAGGTACAGTATATTTAGCCAAAAATTGAGCCATTAAAAATGACAACTTATTTGGAAAAAAAAATCATATTGGGTACAACAACTGATTATTTTAAAAAATATATGGTTTTCTTAATGCAACAATACAAAAACCATCACATTTGCGTAATCTAGAATGCCAAAGGCTCAGTGCCTAGAGTCAAAGGCTTCTTGTCAGGCCGAGTGAGCGCTCCGGTAAAAGGGAGAGTCTGGCAAGACTGCTGGCAGCCGAACCATCGTTCACTCGACAGCTATCTAAAGTCTATGGGGGCTTTGCTAATAAGCAATTAGAAACTGTTCAAAGTAGGTTATAAAGCGATAGTATCCAGGCACATTGGACAAAGATCTTACATTCCAGGCTTCAATTTTTGTAATCTGTTAGTAATCAAATAGACTCGACTAGTTATCTTAAGAATAAGGACATCATTTAATTTCTTTACTCTACAATTTGCTTTCCCTGGTCCACCATCCGCAAAGAAACTAGAACTTGGTTTCCTACTCGTACTATAATGTAAGAGAAGCCATTGCAAGCAAACTATAAATCTGGAAATATTATTTGCCATGTGTTCGGTAACTGCTTGCCGAAAAGAGGTTGAAGAGGTGGGGACTGCGAGGGTCCCCTGGGTTATGTTCAAGGAGTAACTGCTGCATGGTGAAGCAAGTTTAGGGAAGCGACCTGGGCAAGTTTGATTTAACTAGAGACGAGTGCATAGTCAAGGGGATAGCCAAATTCATATCCAGGAGGTCAGACGGTCCAAGGGTGAAATCCAGGAACAAGAATTACCGTATTTTTGGACTCGAAGACGCACCGGACCATTAGACGCACCTAGATTTTAGAGGACGAATATAGAAAAAAAATGTAAGCAAAAAATGTGGTCATGATGCTCTGTTAAGGGGGAGGTGGTCTGCTGCTGACACTGTTATAGGGGTCATGTCCCCTAATTCTGTTAATATCCCCCATTCTGGTATATGGCTCCCTCCTTCCTGTTATACGTGGCCCTCATCCCCATCCTGATATGCATGGCACCCCAATCCCCCATCCTGGTATGCATGGCCCCCTCATCCCTCTTCCTGGTATGTATGGCACCCTTCATCCTGTTATGTATGGCCCCCCTCACACCCATCTTGCTATGTATGGCACCTTCATCCCTCTTCCTGGTATGTATGGCAGTCTTGATCCCTGGTATGTATGGCAGTCTTGATCCCTGGTATGTACGGCAGTCTTGATCCCTGGTATGTATGGCAGTCTTGATCCCTGGTATGTATGGCAGTCTTGATCCCTGGTATGTATGGCAGTCTTGATCCCTGGTATGTATGGCAGTCTTGATACCTGGTATGTATGGCAGTCTTGATCCCTGGTATGCATGGCAGTCTTGATCCCTGGTATGCATAGCAGTCTTGATCCCTGGTATGCATGGCAGTCTTGATCCCTGGTATGCATGGCAGTCTTGATCCCTGGTATGCATGGCAGTCTTGATCCCTGGTATGCATGGCAGTCTTGATCCCTGGTATGCATGGCAGTCTTGATCCCTGGTATGCATGGCAGTCTTGATCCCTGGTATGCATGGCAGTCTTGATCCCTGGTATGCATGGCAGTCTTGATCCCTGGTATGTATGGCTGCCTTGATCCCTGGTATGTATGGCTGCCTTGATCCCTGGTATGTATGGCCCCCTTGATCCCTGGTAGGTATGGCCCCCTTGATCCCTGGTAGGTATGGCCCCCTTGATCCCTGGTAGGTATGGCCCCCTTGATCCCTGGTAGGTATGACATCCCCTGATCCCCGTTACGCTGCACAGAAAAAAAATAAACACTCATACTCCCCTCCTCTCTCGTCCAGCGCTGTGTCATGCTCTGTGCCGGAATAGTCATTGCTCCCCACGCTGGGACTATGTGCATGGGGAGCAGTGACAATTCATTCTCCCTAATAGCAGGGGGTGCCATGCATACCAGGATAAGGGGGCCATGCATACCGGGATGAGGGGGGCCATACATGATACAGGGTGCCATACTTACCAGGAGCCGCGCTGCAGTCAGTGTGCCGGTTAATAAGGTGTGCACCACTACTCCGCCACTGTCGCTTCCCCTACCACCCACAGCCACAGTATTTTATGTATATCGGACTATAAGACGCACCCCCACTTTCCTCCAAAATTTTGGAGGCAAAAAGTGCATCTTATAGTCCAAAAAATACGGTACATAACATAAAGTCAATCCACAATAGCACACCAGTGTCACAATATGAATACAAGAATTGGCAACTGACTTTGATGTGGAGATTTATATATTGTGCTTTGCTTCCACTGCCACACTGGCTTGCATATTGGTCTGCCAAAGATTTACTGTTGTAGGATAATGAGAAACTGTTTGGTAATGTTTTAGTTATTGGCGAGCCGGTTGAGTGTATTGCATGCCACCCAGCCTGGAAGGAGCCACCACCTCCCTCTTTTGTCAGCGCCATTTCGATGAATGTAGCTGCAATGTCTAACAATGGGAAAGACTGATGCAATAGTTGCATTACACTATGCCTGTTTTTAGCAATGTATCTTCTTTTTGGTTCTGGTTTTAGTTAACATACACCAACCTTTTTCTGTAAGTATAATAATAAAATTGCAGAAGTAGGATGAAGTGTTGGTACCATTGTAATAATGTATGCTTCTCAAACCATTTATGTTGTGCATGGTTCTTTAAGAGCATTAGTCGACAGAGTAGTAAGCAAAAATGTGCTTTGGCAAGTCTTCTAATACATTATAAATGATGCACGAAGTTCCATAAAATTTACTATTATGTCCTTTAAATTTAAAAGCTTAACTGTTACGGCTTTTACACTTCATGTGTAAGAAATTGGATATCTGGATTTACATATGGTGTAAAACTCCTTTAATACCTGGTAAATTAAACACTTGGCATATTCTCTGTTGCAGTAAACTCATTGGACACCATAGAGTTGCCTTAGTCGCTGTGTTGTTTGCAACCCCCCCTATGGAAGCAGTGATATTCTGTTAAATTGACTGCCATTTGGACAGCCACTTTCTTTTATGTTGTTAGAGCTTATGCATATCATAAAGGGGTCCACTGCTTTGGCCAACTTAACGAAGTACAGCCATTTAATAAAACACGCAGATGAGTGTAGCTATACAGGACGCACGTGTCTCGTGTGAAGACATCTTTCTTTCTCTCTTTTCTTTTTTTTTTTTTTATGTGCAACTCCAATTCCAAAAAAAAGTTGGGAAGTGGTGATATGTAAAGAAAACAAGAATGAAATGAGTTGAAAATCTTTTATCCATATTTTATTCACAACAAACCTCAGATCAGAAGTTGAAGATTAGACGTTTTTCCATTTTATTTGAAAAAACAAACTATTGTAGAAATTGGTGGTAGCAACACATCTTAAAGTTTGGACAGGACCATGTCAACCATTGCGTGGCATCCCCTCTAATTTTAATCACATCTTTAAGTGAGTAGACCTATTGCTTGAGTTTTGGGAGAGGAATGTTAACCCATTCTTGTCTGATGTAGGATTCTAGAAGCTCAACAGTCTGGGATCGTCACTGACATTTTGGGGGGGTTCATAATGTGCCAAATATTTTCTGTTGGTGAAAGGACTAGTCTTCAGGTGGCTAGCTCATCACCGAAAATCCTCTTCTGCGAAGCCATGCTATTGTGATGGATGCAGTATGTGGATTAGCATTGCTTTGCTGAAGTATGTAAGGCCTTCTCTGAAATAGACATTGTCTGGATGAGAGCATATGTCCTTATAAAACCTCTATATAATGCTCAGCATTGATATGGAGCCTATCAAGATGTGTAAGCTCCTATGCCATAGGCACTAATGCAACGCCATACCATCAGAAATGCAGGAATTGTGCGCTGATAACCAGCTGGGTGGTCTGTGTTTTTTTTATAAAGAATTTAACATTTTGATTCATCTGGCAACAGAACAGTTTTCTATTTTTGCCTCAGACCATTTTTTTAAAATGAGCTTTGGCCCCGTGAACGGCAGCGTTTCGGATTGTGTTGATGTATGGCTTTTTCTTTACACGATAGAGTTTAAACTTACTTGCAGTGATCTGCTCAACCGAATCATGCCTGTTTTCTATACAGTGCCACCTAAGGGTCCATAAATCAAGAGCATCCAATATTCACAATTGGCATTGTCACTTGTGCACATAGATTTCACCATAATGTGGTTCTTATGCTACATTAAAAAAAAAGGCAAAAAGTCAGCAATTTGGAACAACGAATAAAATCATTAGCAGCTTGTTACAATTTCCAAAGACACTATATCAACCAAAGATTTTGGACCCTTATAAAATCCCCTATAGGTGTAATTGAACATTCCATTCTAAATCAATAGGTATGAATACATAGTTCAACGTCCCATGGGCAGGAGAAAGCTTTCACTCTTCTGGAAAGGCTTTTCTAAGATTTTGGATTATGTCTCTGGAAATTTTTTTCCATTTATCCAGAAGAGTTTCAGGTATTTAATAATGGCCTCTTATTATACAGTGTTTAATACTTGCATGCCTGAGATGCTTGAGAAATAAAACCTAATGCCTTCTGCATCCCACACGCCATTCTGATGTCTAGCTACTTGCCATTTATAACTATTTCTATTCTGAGAAAAAGTTTCCAAAAGGTAAAAACATTTTCCCGTCTTAAGGATTGGCAAAGTGCATATTGAATTCCACTAATCTTTCCTGTCTAGAATGGTTATAAAAACAGACTTTTTTTTCTCTTTACTCCATTAAGCTGAAAAGAAATATAACCTCTAACCCTACAGGCAAATGTGTGACTACACTTTGTGTACTTTATATATGGGAAGTCCAGAATCAATAATAAGCTATAAGAATAATGGAGGCTGGAACTGACACAAGCAGGTTTATACTTTTTAATGGAATAACACCACTGGTGGTGGTTAATTTATTGCATGATCTAGTTATATGCTGTTGGAAACCAGATCATTGCAGGTTTTGGACCAGTATTTATGCTGCATACCATTTTATATTTTATGTAATTTGTCAAAGAAATTATAGTTTTCTCAATTTATTTGTTGCCTCTTAAGTTTGTTGATGCCAATATTGTATATAGAGTCCTCAACATTTTTTTCGCCATAATTTTCTTGTCTGTGTTATAAAAAAAAATAATAATCTGTTTTTAGTCACCCAAGTCGAGATCTAAGACTCTGACGCAGTTCTCGTCTTTGTTAGCAGTGTCGATACAACTGCAATGTACATCACAGTCAATAAGTGATTGGCTGCAGAGGTCTTGTGCACAGAGGACTGGACCTGTGCGCTCAGCAAAGACTGCAGCAGTGGTGGAAACTGCGCTGAACCGAAATAAAAGCAGAGTTTAATATTTTTAACATGAGTAAGTCTGTCTAATGAAAGCAATTGTAGCTGAGAAAATCCCTTTAAGTCCTTCACTCCCGAGCCAGTTTTCATCTTCCTGACTAGACCAAATTTTACAATTCTGACCAATGTCACTTTATGTGGTAATAACGCTGGAAATCTTTAACGTATCCCAGTTATTTTGAGATTGTTTTTTCGTGACACATTGTACTTTGTTAGTGGTAAATATTTTTTGCGTTTATTTGTGAAAATATCGGAATTTTGGCAAAAATTTTGAAAATGTCACACTTTTTAAACTTTTAATTATTATGTCCTTAAATCAGGTAGTTGTATCACACAAAATAGTTAATAAATAACATTTCCCATTTGTCTACATCAGCATAATTTTTTAAACAATTTTTTTTTGTTAGGACGTTAGAAGGGTTAAAAGTTGATCAGCAATTTGTAACAAAAGTTGCAAAGTCAATTTTTAAAGGGACAACATCAAATTTGAAGTGACTTTGAGGGGCCTTTGACAGAAAATATCCTAAACTGGCATCATTTTAAAAACAGTACCCCTCAAAGTGCCCAAAACCACATTCAATAAGTTCATTAACCCTTCTGGTGCTTCACAAGAATGAAAGCAATGTGGAAGAAAAAAAATTAAAATTTTGATTTGGCCCCAAATTTTTAATTTTCATAAGGGTAACAGGATAAAATAGATGGTACAATTTGTTTTGCAATCTCTCCTGAGTACGCAGATAAACCCATACATGATGGAAAACTACGGTTTTGGCTCATGGCAGGGCTCGGAAAGGAAGGAACACCATTTGACTTTTGGAACGCAGATTTGGCTGGAATAGATGGAAGGTGGCAGACACCATATCACGTTTACAGAGCCCATCATGTGAATAAACAGTGGAAACCCCACCCCACAAGTGACCCCATGTTGGAAAATGCACCTTTTGAGGCATTCATCTAGCATTTTAACCTTCAGTCGATTCACAGAATTGTATTAGTCTGAGTAAATGGAAAATTACCATTTTTTCCACTAAAATGTTGCTTTGGCCCCAAATGTTTACTTTTCAAAAGTGATAATAGCAGAACATGAACAATACAATTTGTTGCACAATTTCTCCTGACACCAATACCCCATATGTGGTCGAAAACTACTTTTGAGGCACAGTGCAAAGCTCAGAAAGGAAGCGCCATATTGGAGTTCAGATTTTGCTGGAATGGTTGAGGATGCCATGTCACATTGGCAGAACTTCCCATCCCCCCATAAGTGACCCCATTTTATAAACTACACCCCCAATGAATTCATCTAGGGGTGCAGTGGGCATTTTGACACCACATGTTTCTCACAGAATTGTATACCATTGGGCAGTGAAGAAAAAAATAATTTCCTTTTTTTCCACTGAAATATTGTTTTAGCCTCCAAGTTTTTAACTTTTATAAGGCCTAATAGGAAAAAATGGACCTCATAGTTAGTTGTGCAATTTCTCCTGAGTGCGCCAATACCCTACATGTAATCAGGGAACTACTTTTCAGGCACAGTGGAAAGCTCAGAAGAGGAGTGCCATATCACAGTGCAGATTTTCTTGTTATGGTTTGTGGGTGCCATATCACATTAGCAGAGCCCCTGAGGTGCCATAACAGCACAACCCCCCATAAGTGACCCTATTTTACAAGCTACACCTCTCAATGAATTCATCTAAGGGTGCAGTGATCATATTGACACCATGAGTGTCACTGAATTTTATACTATTGGTTAGTAAAGAAAAAATTTGATGTTTACCACAAAATTTTGTTTTAGCCCCAGATTTTTCATTTCTCAAGGGGAAATGGGTAAACATGGCATAAAAATTTGTCACACAATTTCTGCTGAACTTTGCAATACCCAATTTGTGGCTGTACAGTTCTGTTTAGCCACACGGCAAGACTCTGGTGGGACGGAGCGCTATTTGACTCTCGGAGAACAAATTATCATAGAATGGTTTTCAGACTCCAATACAGAGCCGTTAAGTGCCAGAAGAGCAGAATCCCATCTCTTGTGATCTAATTTTGACTTCATGGGTGTTTTCCCGAAACAAGCAGCAGTGGATGTTGCCGAGTGAAAATTGCAAATCTGCCAGGGTTAGTGCCCAGTACTTTACAGTACCTATTACACTATGCCCAGCTTGTGCTTCTGGAGAAATCCATCTGTAAATTAAGCGGGCTATCCTCACTATAGGAATGCCAAACATGTGGACGATAAATGTGGTTTAGGCACACTAGCGTTCAGAAGGAAGACACATTTAAATTTGGGAGTGCAGAATTCCCTGGATTTCTTTTGGGGGTGAGAAGCCATAGCGCTTTTCCAAAGCCTTTTTACTATCAATAACGTGGAAGCCTCCTATATTTTCATTGACAAATGACGGACCTGAGTGGGGACTTGCTTTTTTTGTGGATTGAGTTGAAACTTTATTGGGAACGTTTTGGATCACATTTATCCTGCTCTCTACGCTGAGCACTTACAGGTGCGTCTCACTAAATTAGAATATCATCAAAAAGTTTATTTATTCAGTTCTTCAATACAAAAAGTGAAACTCATATTATATAGAGTCATTACAAACAGAGTGATCTATTTCAAGTGTTTATTTCTGTTAATGTTGATAATTATGGCTTACAGCCAATGAAAAGACAAAATTCATTATCTCAGTAAATTAAAAGAATTAACAAAAAACACCTGTAAAGGCTTCCTAAGCATTTAAAAATGTCCCTTAGTCTGTTTCAGTAGGCTCCACAATCATGGGGAAGACTGCTGACTTGACTGATGTCCAGAGGGCAGTCATTGACACACTCCACAAGGTCCCAGAGTTCCAATTTTCATTTGGATATCAAGGTCCCAGAGTCTGGAGGAAGAGTGGAGAGGCACACAATCCAAGCTGCTTGAGGTCTAGTGTGAAGTTTCCACAATCAGTGATGGTTTGGGGAGCCATGTCATCTGCTGGTGTAGGTCCACTGTGTTTTATCAAGACCAAAGTCAGCGCAGCCGTCTACCAGGAAATTTTAGAGCACTTCATACTTTCCTCTGCTGACAAGCTTTTTGGAGATGGAAATTTCATTCTCCAGCAGGACTTGGCACCTATCCACACTACCAAAAGTACCAATACCTGGTTTAAAAACAACAGTATCACTGTGCTTGATTGGCCAGCAAACTCGCCTGACCTTAAACCCATAGAGAATCTATGGGGTATTGTCAGGAGGAAGATGAGACACCAGACCCAACAATGCAGACGAGCTGAAGGCTTCTATCAAAGCAACCTGGGCTTCCATGACACCTTAGCAGTGCCACAGGCTGATCGCCTCCATGCCACGCCGCATTGATGCAAAAGGAGCCCCGATCAAGTATTGAGTGTATTTACTGTAACATACATTTTAGTAGGCCAACATTTTGGATTTTAAAAACATTTTTCAAGCTGTTGTTAACAAGTATTCTAATTTACTGAGATAATGACTTTGGTGTTTTCATTGGCTGTAAGCCATAATCATCAACATTAACAGAAATAAACAGTCTTACTTCGATTTTTGGGGCAGAATGAACAAATCAACAACAGGTGAAGAATTGGTTTTATTTATTTTTTTATACAGTTTCTCGTGTGGTAATAGCGATGAGACAACTTTGTTCTTCGAGTTGGAGCGATTACAGCGATACCTCAGATTTATAGTTGTTTTGTTTGGCTGCTGTCACACACTAATGATCACTTTTTTTTGCAAAATAAAGTTTTTGCATTGCCATATTTTGAGAGCTGTAATTTTTCTATATTTCTGCTGGAAGTCATGTGAAGAGGAGTTTTTTATGGGACGTGTTGATGTTTTATTGGTATCATTTTTGATTGCTTTCTATTCCAATTTTTGGGAGACAGAATCAACAAAAAACAGCAATTCAGGCATTGTTTTGGGGGGGTTTTCTTATGCTGTTCACCATATGGTAAAAGTGATGACCGCTTTATTTTTCGGGTCAGTATGATTACAGCTGTACCACATTTATATAATTTTTTTTATGTCTTGGCGCCTTTACACAATAAAAACTATTTTATAAAAAAATATTTTTTTCTAGATATATTCTGAGAGCTATAGTTTTATTTCTCCGCTGATGGAACTGTGTGGTGGCTTTTTTTTTTTTGTGGGACTAGATGACGTTTTCAGCTATACCATTTTTATTTACATTCGACTTTCTGATTGTGGTTTTTTTTTTAGTCTTATGATAAAAAAGCACTTTTTTTTTTCTACGTTTTCGTTTTTTGTTTTTTTTTTTTTTACAAAGTTCACTGAAGGCGTTAAATAGCATGCCAGTTTTATAGGTCCGGTCGTTCTAGACGTGGAGATACCAAATGTGTATTTCTTTTGTTTGTTTTTACATAAATATACCTATTTATTGGTTTAATGTTTTTCTTTTTAATTTCTTATTTTATTTTTTTTAAATATTTGAACACTTTTTTTTTTTACTTCTGTTTACTTAGACCCTTTATGGGACTTTAACTTTTATTAGTCTGATCACTGATATAATGCATTGTAATGCACCAGCACTGCAATGCATAATACCGGTCAGTGCTACACTGACAGAAGCCTCTTAGACCATGCTCTTAGCATAGTCGAACAGGCTTGCCGTAGCTGAGTGACCCAGATGTCATCATGAGTACCTCGTGTTGCGATGACAACGATCGGGCAATCACAATGACTGGGTGGGGGCGCCGATCTGAAGGGAGTGGGAGCCCATTCCTTGCCTTCTAAATGCTGCTATCACTATGTGTTGCGGCATTTAGGGGGTTAAAAGGCCCAGGGCAGTGCTGGCACCGTTCCTGGCAGTGACAGCCGAGACTCTGCTTTCACTTAAACCGAGCTCCCGGCGGAGATTGCACTTCTCCTGTGCCCGTATGATCGCTGTGATGTAAATTTACATCATTTTGCGGGAACCTCTTCCCAACCATAACGTAAACTTGTCAAATGTCATGAAGGGGTTAAGCATCACAGCATAACTCCAAGTCAATTAAACATCAAGGATGACAGCCTGTTAAGTTAGGTAGCTTAAGCAACTGTGAATCAGTTTCACCAGATTTGGTGCAAATGAAAGTGACATGAACACGGGAGAAACAGCAAAACAAGCCTCCAAAAACTAATGGTTTTACAGGTGGTTTCCGCAGGCAATTTTGCTCTCGTTATCCTTCCTGACAGATTTTTCCTTGGTGTTGCGTTTTGTTAATGCTTCATGCTACAAGTAATGACAAGAACACTACATTAAGTCTATTCAGGTTGCACAGGTAGTCCAGCTCCTACAAGATGGCCCATCCAAAACTGCCATCACTTTTGCAGCTTCTTCCAGGACAATTGGGTTTTAGCCAAGGAGAGTCAGTTAGGACATAGAAGGGCATTAACTCAGCAACCTTACCAATATCTGTACCTTTTTGTTAGAAGGAACAGGAGGCAAACTTCCGGAGCCCTGCAAAATTACCTACCGCTGTCTACTGGTTTGCATTCCTCTGACCAAACTGTCGAAAATGGACTCCGTAAGGAGGGCATAAAGGGCCCGACATCTTGTTGTGACACTAGTACTCAACCCAACATTGTATTTTGATTAACATTCAACAGAGCACACCAGCATTGGCAATTTCACCATTTGTGCCCCACTCTTTATACAGATGAGAACAAGTTTACACTAAGTATATGTTAGTATGTTATAGGGAGGCATATTCTTGGAGGGTCACACCTCCACATCATGGCTTGACTCTTGTTGCCAGAGTGTGGAGGCAACACGACATTGATGCCATTGACAGGCACATGGGAGAGGGAGGGGAGTGCATTTATAACTATGATGTTAGGGGTGATTTGGAATACTGCCCTCAATTGGTTGATAATTTTGGTTTTATTGACCGTTGATTTGTCATTTTGTTCCCAAAAAATTACATAATTTGTAATATCTATGTAAATACTCTTATGCCCAAGAAAGACAAAAGTATTGTAGGAGTGAGACCTTCATTGACTAACCAGAAAAATAATATTTGCAAGCATCCGGAGCACAGAGGCTCATTAATCAGGCAAGTTTATAAATGAATTGTTGAGACAAGCACAAACCTTTAAGTGATGGAACAGGAGGACTTTTTGTGCATGGGGTGGATGGAATGATGGCTCAGTCTAGTGGAGGTGTGAAGTTTGTCCATGTAGTGAGTCAGAAATCCATTTGTTAGAAGCCTTTCCAACTAGGATATGCCGGATGTACTGTGGGTTTATGTAAATTGATGTTTGTATGGTATTGTCTTTTGTATATGGTCGTGTTCAGAAAATGTATTTGGAGACTTTGAGAAGTAGAAGGAGAGATTGATGGTTTGGTGGAACTGGTTGAAGTGATCGTCGAAAGTATGCAGATTGTCTTTTGAGCTTGTCCAAATTAGCAAATCATCAATGTAGAGGTTTAATAGTGTTGCATGTATTATGGATATCTATAAGGGTGTATTTAGAAACAATATTTATTATCAAATTTTAAAAATCACCAATAAAAACCCCTGTGCAAGGTGGTAAGAAAACACGAAGTCTGGATATTCAAAGCTGTTTAATATCATCAATATGAACCATTCTGACAAAGATGACTTGTTGATCCCAATAAACAGAATTCATGTATCCCCATCCTTTTTGCCTGTAGGTCTGATAGAATATGCTTACAAAGACAAGTTTCTATTTTATGCAGAATAGGTGTACTATAATATGATTATGGATCAACAAGTTATATCCCAGGTCATAATACAACGGGACCTAGGAGACACTAGGATATCCGCTAGGCTGTTCCTGCCTAGCAGCGGACGTTGGCACCCTAAATATATGCCACTCCATGACGGCTCTCCCTTAGCCACCCTGTATGCCCCTGCTTACCCATCTGATAATTGGGAACATCTAATATGGACAGCATAGGCAATACTCTCTGGGGGCAGCTCAGACAAGATGCCAGAACAAAATATTGATGACTTATCGTTTGTCGCTTATAAGAGATGATTGCCTCTGTCTCTGCCTCAATGCGTTTTTCCATATATAGGTTCATTAGGAGACCTGGTTTCAAATTCATTAGAGGTGGAAATTGATAGTAGATAGTCTTAAGCCCATTGTGCTACTAAAACGATAAGTCATCAATATTTTGTTGTGATATCTTGTCTGAGCTCCCGCTAGAGAATAGTACCTATGCTGTCTATATTAGATGTTCCCAATTATCAGATAGGTAAGCAGGGACATATAGGGTCACTGAGGGAGAGCTGCCATGGAGCAAGGGTGCCAAATCTCATATGTTCAGGGTGCCAACCTCCGCTGGTAGGCAGGAACAGCCTAGCGGATATCCTAGGGTCTTCTAGGTCCCATTGTGTTATGACCTGGAATATAACTTGTTGATCCATAATTATATTATTGTACCCCTATTCTGCATAAGATAGAATATGCATACAAAGACAAGTTTCTATCAGACCTACAGTCAAAAAGGAGGTGATATATGCATTATCTGTTTATTGGGATCAACAACTTGTCTCAGTCTGAATGGTTCATATTGCTGAACATCTGTTTAAACAGCTCTGAATATCCATACTTTGTTTTTTTTTCCACCTTACATGGGTTTTTTTCTTGGTGATTTTAAAATTTTGATATGAATATTATTTTTAAGGGCTATATGTACACTTTCTGGAGGTTTAATAGCACAAGATGATGAAAAATCCTCTAGTTTATCGGTAAACCGGTTAGCATAATGTGGTGACATTTTGCTTCCCATGGCACTGCCCATACATTGCAACATTGTATCACAATTTTTTTTATTGTATATCACAATTTGATAGTCATTTTTCAACTTGAATCTTTCGTTCATCTAGATTCAGTGTGTTACTTAAGCGCTCCCTTAAAAAAAAAAAAAAAATTAACAGTATATCCACTGATCAGCCATAACATTATGGCATATCCAAAAGCAATATAGAAAGTATTAAGTAACTTGGTGTTTCATGTCATATGGGGAGCTATACTTATAAAGTGTTTTGAATTGCAGGTTTCATATGGCTGCCAGTGTGAGTCTTATTTTTACAGCTGAAACAATGAACAGCAATTGTAAATCCCACTATTCATCTTTTTGTTGTATAACATGAGAACATTGATGGGTTCTCATGACTCGGTCACAAGGCTGACAGTGGGGTTTAGTCTGATATTGATGTAATTAACTTAACTTAATTTCTTTGCATCATGTGCTTGTTGCATTCATGAAATTTTGCAAACCTAGAAAGGAAAAATTTTATTTCTTTCCTTTTTTTGTCTGGAAGATATACAGAATATACAAAGCCGTATACAAAGTGACATTTGTTTATTGTAATTAAAATGGCAGTTTAAAAAAAAAAAGGAGTTGGCTCTGGGTAGACGCAGGTTCACATAGGAATGCAGTCCGCAGGTTCAGAAACAAACTGGTGGTTTATTAAGTGTCCATAAACCAGTCAGGAAAACAAAACATAGCCTCTCCCTGGCACAAAAAGGTATAGCTGAACAAAAATTCCAAAATAACCAGTCCATACAGCACGGCCTCAGCCGTTTAAATAAAGTGCTTTTCTCTGCCTCCAGCACAGCTGTCTTAAATCAGCTCTTCCAAGACCTGGACTGGAGGTAAGTGAGCATCTGATTCCCCCCCAGCTCTTTCAGCTGCTTGTAAAACCCGGCCCTATAATCCGGGCCCATTAATCACCTCTGAGCACTATGTGTGCTGGAACCTGCTTTTCCGAGTCCTACATCACCAAGGCTTGGCACCTTGGGGACACATACCTCCCGTCCACGACCTGTCCAGCTGCAACCTTACATACCCCCCCCCCTCTGCCCAAAGCCGGGGGGCTTGGCACCATCTGCCACCATACAATAGACCCTTGATAGGGCATCAGCATTCCCATGTTGTTTCCCAGGCCTATGCTCTACCTGGAAACTAAAATCTTGTAGGGCTAGGAACCACCTAGTTACTCGGGCATTGTTTCCCTTCTTTTCTCACTTCTACCTCAGTGGGGCATGGTCCGACACTAACCTGAACCTTCTACCTAACAACAGTTAATACCTCAGAGTGTCTTAAGCCCACTTGATGGCTAAACATTCTTTTTCCACTATAGAGTAGTTCTTTTCACACTTAGAGAGTTTCCGACTGAGGTACATTATCAGGTGTTCCTCTCCGTTAATATCCTGGGACAAGACTGCTCCCAGCCCGACATCCGATGCGTCTGTCGTCTGGACCACAAACTCTTTGGAGCAGTTGGGCGTCACCAAGACTGGCTGTTTATAGAGGGCCAGTTTTAATTCCTGGAAGACTGCTTCAGCTTCCGGGGACCACTTAGCCAAAGCCGACTTCATCCCTTTCAGAAGATCCGTCAGCGGGGCTGCTATAGGGCAAAGTTAGGGACAAATCTTCGATAGTAGGCCACAATGCCTAGAAATGCCCTGACCTGCTTCTTCGTGAGGGGCTGTGGCCAGTTCAGGATCACCTCGACCTTATTTATTTGTGTTTTTATTTCCCCTATACCAACCACGTAGCCCAGATACTTGGCTTCCTCCATCCCCATAGCACATTTCTTCGGGTTGATGGTTAAGCCCGCCTTCCTTACGGTGTCAAGTATGGCTTGAACTTTGCCAAGATGACTTTCCCAGTCAATGTCATCTAGGTAGGCCGCTGCATACTTTTTGTGGGGTGCTAAGATCCGGTCCATGGCTCTCTGGAAGGTGGCCGGAGCTCCCTGCAACCCAAACGGCATCCTGACATATTGATAACATCCATCTGGCGTCGAGAAGGCCGTCTTCTCCTTGGCCTCTTTGGACAGGGGAATTTGCCAATATCCTTTGGTAAGGTCCAGGGTGGTGATGTACCGTGCAGGTCCTAGCCTTTCGATAAGCTCATCTACCCTAGGCATTGGGTAGGCGTCGAGCTTCGAGACCTCGTTCTGCTTCCTATAGTCTTTGCAAAACCACCATTCCCCATCTGGTTTCGGCACTAAGACTATAGAACTGGACCAGCAACTCTTGAACTCAATGACTCCCAGGTTAAGCATCCGCTTCACCTCTTTCGAGATCACCTCTCTGAGGGCCTCTGGGATCCGATATGGTTTTAGGTTGACACGAACATGAGGCTCTGTGAGTACTTCATGCTCCATGACCTGAGTGAGTCCTGGCAACTCCGAAAACCGGTCTTTATTTCTCTGCAACCGCTCCCGACATTGCTGTTTCTGTGAGCAGGACAAGGTGTTTGCCACCTTAACATCTTCCATGTTGACTTCAGACTTGGTTACAAGACAAAGAGCTTCTACGGGTTCTCTGTCCTGCCACGATTTAACATGTTAACATGGTAAAATTGGTAGGGCGTCCTCTTCCCTGGTTGGTGGATTTTATAGTTGACTTCCCCTCACTTTTTCTACCACCTCATAGGGGCCCTGCCACTTGGCCAGGAACTTGCTCTCCACTGTGGGCACTGACACAAGTACTCTGTCTCCTGGGTTGAACTGTTTCACTCAGGCTGACCTATTATACACCCAGGACTGTGCCTCCTGTGCCTTGAGGAGTTGCTCCTTCACAGTGGGCATCACATTGGCAATATTTTCTTGCATCTGGGCAATATGCTCCACCATGCTCCTATAGGGAGTGGTCTCTGCTACCCAGGACTCTTTTGCCACATCCATGAGTCCTCAAGGGTGTCTGCCATAAAGTAGTTCAAACAGGGAGAAGCTTGGGGAACCTCCCTGATGGAGAACATCAGATAGGAATAGCAGACAGTCCCAATCTCTGCCATCCTTCTCCACTGCTTTCCTCAACCTCACCTTCAAGGTTTTGTTAAACGTCTCCACCAGTCCATCCATCTGGGGATGGTACACTGAGGTTCTGAGCTGGGCAATTTGTAGTGTCTTGCACAATTCCCTCATGACCTTCAACATAAATGGAGTCCCTTGGTCCGTTAGAATCTTTTTAGGCAACCCCGTTCTGGAAAATATATGGACTAACTTCAGGGCTATACACCTGGCCGAGGAGTTTCATAGTGGTATGGCCTCCGGATACCGTGTAGCATAATCCAGTACCACTAGGATATACTGATGCCCTCGGGCGGACTGGACCAGGGGCCCCACTAGATCCATTGCTATACGTTCAAATGGGACCTCGATGACAGGTAGCAGTACTAGGGGACTGCGGAAGTGGGCCACCGGGGAGATTAGCTGGCATGTGGGGCAGGAACGACAATATCTCATTATTTCTCTGTAGCAACCTGGCCAGTAGAATCTCTGGAGAATCCGTTCCTGAGGCTTATCTGCGCCCAGGTGACCACCCAACATATGGGAATGAGCCATGACTAGTACCCTGCATCTATAGGGTCCTGGCACCAGTAATTGCTCTATTACCTCACCCCTTGGCTTGGTTACTCTGTATAGCAAATCCCCATTCACAGCAAAATGAGAGAACCGACTGTCTGCCCCCAGCTCCTGAGTCACTCCATTTAACACTGTAATATTTTCGAATGCCCATTTCAAAGTTAAATCCCTGAGTTGAGGCTGATATTGGCCTCAGGGGAAGCCACCTCATCCCCATCGCCCACAAACATACACATGGGAAACTCGTCCGTTACAGCCTGCGGCGCGGTTTCTTCAGGGGTGATATGGCTGTCGTCCGAGCAACCAGGTGTCCCTGCTTTCCCTCACATGTCCCAGAATAACGCAAAGTCCCGTCCGATTATCGGGTGCATCAAGTCTTTAACGACCCCACTTCCTGAGATGTGGTGCCATAGTCCGTGTTACATCCACCCGGGCCACAGGATAGTTTTTAGCGTCCCCATGGATATACCGGACACGCACCACCTTCCTAGGAACCAGCCGATGAGGGAGTTTGGCGTTTATCAGGGTTACCAAACTTCCTGAGTACAACGGTCCAGACACTTGCACCACGTTTATGGACACTGAGCACGCCTGAGGGCCCTCGCCATGTTGAGGAACCGCACTGCAGGCGGGGTAGGCAAAATAGGAGCAACGCCGGCCTATGTTGCAGTCCATTGGTTCAGAGTTCATGAGCATGACATGACACCGGGCAGCTATATGGCCAGAGCATGACACCTCCAACAGAGGATGGGATGGGACTGATTACCCAGCTGCGATTCACGGCCTCCTGGGACTTTGGATGCCCACCCAGTGAAGATTTAGTCCCCTTCTTTTGGGAGCCCCAGAAAGGTGATCTAACCCCTGTTTGACCAGCCAAGGAACCCTCTACCTCCTGGTACCTCTCTACTAGGCCCACTTGGTCGTTTACATTTTGGGGATCTTCCTGGGCAACCCAGGACTGAATCGGCTTGGGCAGTGAGTGGATAAACCGTTCCATGACCACTCTCTCGACCATCTGGGCTGGGGAACAAGTCTCTGGCTGCAGTCACTTCTGTGCCAGGTGCAAAAGATCAAACATTTGTGACCGAGGTAGATTGTCCCAGAGGTGGACTAGTTGTGCCCTGACTGCCAGGGTTACGCCCAGCCGCACCAGGATCTCAGCCTTAAGCTTGCTATACTCCTTAGTGTCCTGTAGGGCCTGATCAAAATTTGCCTTCTGTGGTTCCCCGGTCAGATATGGAGCTAGAACCTCCACCCACTTCTCCGGTGGTAGTCTCTCACGGCCTGCCACCCTCTCAAACACGGCCAGGAATGCCTCAAAGTCATCCCCCGAAGTCATCTTTTGCAACACCCCTCTCACAGTTTTCCTCACCTGGGTCTCGTCGCTTCGGCCTGGAGGTGGTGCGGCTTCTCTGACACGGACGGCCTCCGCCAGGATCGTCATCTGTTGCTGTTGAAACTGGAATTGCTGTATCAACAATTTGTTGGTCTCCTGTTGAGCTTGCTGCTGATGCATATTTGCCTGCACCAGTTGCTTTATCAGCTCCTCCATGCTGCTGGACGAACCTTGCTGGCTGGCAGCCTTTACCCAGGACATATACGGTTTCCTATAGCAGCCACACTGCCTCTTGGGATTTGTGCCCTCATTCTCCACCAAATTTTGAGGAGTTAGCTCTGTCTAGACACAGGTTCACATAGGAATAAAGTCCACAGGTTCAGAAACAAACTGGTGGTTTATTAAGTGTCCATAAACCAGTCAGGAAAACAAAACATAGCCTCTCCCTGGCACAAAAAGGTATAGCTGAACAAAAACTCCAAAATAACCAGTCCATACAGCACGGCCTCAGCCGTTTAAATAAAGTGCTTTTCTCTGCCTCCAGCAGAGTCTGAGCAGCACATGCAAGGCTTGTTCACCTTGCACCACACACAGCACCCTGAGACAGGCACAGCTGTCTTAAATCAGCCCTTCCAAGACCTGGACTGGAGGTAAATCAGCATCTGAGCCACCCCCCCACCCCAGCTCTTTCAGCTGCTTGTAAAACCCAGCCCTATAATCCAGGCCCATTAACCACCTCTGAGCACAATGTGTGCTGGAGCCTGCTTTTCCGAGTCCTACATCACCAAGGCTTGGCACCTTGGGGACACATACCTCCTGTCCACGACCTGTCTGGCTGCAACCTTACAAATATATATATATATATATATAAGTTAAACTCGTATATTATATAGAGTCATTACAAACAGAGTGATCTATTTCAAGTGTTTATTTCTGTTAATGTTGATGATTATGGCTTACAGCCAATGAAAACACAAAAGTCATTACCTCAGTAAATTTAGAATAATTAACAAAAAACACCTCCAAACGCTTCCGATGCGTATAAAAAGGTTCCTTGGTCTGTTTCAGTAGGCTCCACAATCATGAGGAAGACTGCTGACTTGACAGCTGTTCAGAGTGCTGTATCCAAGCATATTAGTGGAAAGTTGAGTGGAAGGAAAAAGTGTGGTAGAAAAAGGTGCACAAGCAACCGGGATAACCGCAGCCTTGAAAGGATTAAGAAAAGGCCATTCAAAAATTTGGAGGAGATTCACAAGGCGTGGACAGCTGCAGGAGTCACTGCTTCAAGAGCCACCACACACAGATGTATCCAGGACATGGGCTACAAGTGTCACATTCCTTGTGTCACGCCAGAAGCGTCTTACCTGGGCCAAGGAGGAAAAGACCTGGACTGTTGCTCAGTGGTCCAAGGTGTTGTTTTCAGTTGAAAGTAAATTTTGCATTTAATTTGGAAATCAAGGTCCCAGAGTCTGGAGGAAGAGTGGAGAGGCCACAATCCAAGCTGCTTGAGGTCTAGTGTGAAGTTTCCACAATCAGTGATGGTTTGGGGAGCCATGTCATCTGCTGGTGTAGGTCCACTGTGTTTTATCAAGACCAAAGTCAGCGCAGCCGTCTACCAGGAAATTTTAGAGCACTTCATACTTTCCTCTGCTGACAAGCTTTTTGGAAATGGAAATTTCATTCTCCAGCAGGACTTGGCACCTGTCCACACTGCCAAAAGTACCAATGCTTGGTTTAAAAACAACAGTATCACTGTGCTTGATTGGCCAGCAAACTCACCTGACCTTTAACCCCATAGAGAATCTATCGGGTATTGTCAAGAGGAAGATGAGACACCAGGCCCAACAATGCAGACGAGCTGAAGGCTGCTATCAAAGCAACCTGGGCTTCCACAACACCTCAGCAGCGCCACAGACTGATCGCCTCCATGCCACGCCGCATTGATGCAGCAATTGATGCAAAAGGAGCCCCGACGAAGTATTGAGTGCATTTACTGAACATACATTTCAGTAGGCCAACATTTTGGATTTTAAAAACTTTTCAATTTATCAAGTATTCTAATTTAATGAGATAATGACTTGTTTTCATTGGTTGTAAGCCATAATCATCAACATTAATAGAAATAAACATTTGAAATAGATCATTCTGTTTGTAATGTCTCTATATAGTGAGTTTCACTTTTTGTATTGAAAAACTGAAATAAATTAACTTTTTGATATTCTAATTTAGTAAGAAGCTCTTGTGTTTATATATATTTTATTAGAGCGTTATAATCCATACACTGTAGCCTGATATCCATGGAGAAAAGCAAACCATAGTAGCAATTAATTATCAATATAGAGAGTCTTCCTGATTTTCACATTTTATTAACTATTAAGTGAAAAATGGAAAAAAATAAACATTGGGAGGTGGGTTACAGGTGGTATAAAAGTTAAGGAAAAACCATGAGTTTGGAGGGCCAGTAGGAAATGGGGAAAATCGCAAAGACAAGCTTTTAAGGGGTTGTCCACTACCTGTGCATCCCCTTCTCAATCACGGTTCTCCTACCCCTCCCTTTATAATAAAAAAAAATGGCTATACTCTCCTCTGGTTTGGGCGCCGTTCCAGCAGTGTAGGCACTGTCTCTGCCGGGGCTTGCAGGATATTATGCCACGTGTGTCCTGTAGCCAATCAGCAGCCACTTCACTCTCTCCTCCTTCAAACAAATCGGACATCCGGAGGAGGTGAACTAGCCGCAGTCCTGCTGCTCTCTCAGCTAAAGGGGGAACATAGTGATTGATAAGGGGTTGTCTGAGTAGTGGATATCCCCTTTAAAGCACTTCTCGAGAAAAAAAAATAGCCTAGATGTGTTTCAAAATTAAATGAATACAACTTTATATTGTAAGGTTCACTGGTGCCACTCTTGCTGCTAGAGTCCCGGCACCTCCGCTTTCGGCTTGGCTTTGATACAGAAGAGCACTTCCTCCACCCTCTTTGTATTGGTGACAGCTCCCTTCTATCTCTGCATCAGTCATGACGGCTGGCTTAGCTGTTGAAATGAGCCTAATATCCAGCCCCTGCAAGGGGCTCTCACCAACACAGAATGGGTAGGGTAGGCTCTTCTGTGTTGAAGCAAAGGCGGAAGTGGAGTTGCTAGATCGGTCAAGTATAGCGTCAATAAGGGTATGTGCCCACGTAGCGTTTTTCAAGCGTATATGTTGCGGAATTTCCGCAGCGTAAACGCTTGTGAAACGCTATGTAATCCGCCCCCCATGGTCCCCAAGGGGATTCCGCAAGTTAAATGCCCATGCTGCGGATTTTTCCGCAGCCTTTTTGATGCGTGGAAAAATCCGCAGCATGTCAATTAATTTTGCAATGCAATAAAAAACGCAAGGCAATTCCGCATGTGGAAATCGCGCGATAAACGCACAATAAACGCGTGCGGAATTCCGCATGCGTTTATCCGGGAGAGGACATGCAGAAATGAAGCAGAAATTTTCTGCTTCATTTCTGCAACGTGGGCACATACCCTAAGCGTTTGAAAAAGAAAATAGATTAGTAAATTGGAATGATTTTGATTATCAATCAGCTGGACAAACCCTTTTGAAGAAATTCTAATGCATTCAAATATAGGGCTCAGTGATATAATTCCAATAATGATAAAATGTTTCAAAATACTAACCATTCCAGGAATTTTACAGAGGTGAAACAAGCACAAGCAAAAGTAAGAAGTAATAAAACTGGATTCAAGCACAAGAAATTTGTAGGTGCTGTCTGGACTATCAAAACCCTGTGTTTATTGAATTGCCGTTAGTGTTGAGTATTCCGATACCGCGAATATCGGCCGATACCCGATATTTCAGTATCGGAATTCCGATACTTAATTCCGATACTTTTAGAATATCGAATACCGGAATCGGAAGTTCCCATAATGCCTGCGCTCTGCTGTATCTCTGAAGGATGACAAGCTGGATGGCAGCGCTCAGCTGCGATCCAGCCTGTCATCAGAATGCCATCCCAGCGTGAGAGAATTCTCCTGATTGTTTAAAAGCCGGCGGGCGGTAAAAAGCCGCCGGCTTTTAAACAATCACACAGCCCCATACTGCTTCCCCGCAGCCTCCCACCCCGATCCTCCGCTCCCCCCATCCTGATCGTAAGTTAAGACCGGGCGGGGAGCGCAGCACCAAGGAGTGGGGAACGAAGGACCCGGGCGGGGAAGCCGGCAGTGAAAAGACTTCACCGCCGGCTTTCCCGTTCTGTGCTGCGCTTTCCCGCCGGTTATTTCAAATGAATAGCTGAGGTATCAGGTGATGCTGATCAGCTGTTCATTTGAATTAGCCGCGGTGCCCTCAGAGGGTTCATGTGAGTTCATGCTTGACTGCATGAACTCACATGAACTTTCCCACGGCCGCACAGGTCAGCCACACCCCCCAGACCATCAGACCCATCATGATTGGGGTGTGTGCGGTGTCTGTGCGATGTCTGCGGGTGTGCGCGGTGTCTGTGCGATGTGTGCGCGATGTCTGCGGGTGTGCGCAGTGTCTGCGGGTGTGTGCGTGCAGGCAGACATAGGCCGATGTGACACTACTACTCCCATCGGCCTTTGCCTGTCCCCCGTCCACTCGTGCCAGCAGGATCAGCTTGATGGGAGCAGTAGTTCCCATCAGCCTGATCCTGCTATTTAAACTGCCCCATGTGTTATTTTTGCCCCTATACGTGTTTTTTTAGGCCCCCATATATATTTGTTTTTGGTCCCCAATAAATTTTAAATACATTTCATTGGTGGCCAGTGGTTACCTAAAATAAATTAGTTCATACATTACCTGTCCCCGCCGATCGCCACCTAAAATAAAGTAAAAAATAAAAAACTACACCTATACTCACATAGACCCCTAATTCCCCGAAGCCATCGATCTCCTGTAATAAAATATAAAATAATAAACCACAACCTTATCCTTACCCCTCCGTAGTAGTCCACGAGTGTCCCACGATGATCTCCAGTTTAGAGCAGCCACATAGAATGTGACCGCTCTGAACCGCTGCCGCCGCTAGAATGACAGCATAAGCGGGTTCGCCAGAGTTCAGGCAGCGCTGCTCCGGTCAGCTCCTTTACGGCCCTGCTGTACCATGAGAAATTTCCACGGTACAGCAGTGCCGTAAAGGAGGTCACCGGAGCTGCGCTGACTGAATGCACTCCGGTGACCTCAGTCAGTGGCTCCAGCTGCCGGGAGCGGACGTGTTCCCGGCAGTGTGAGCTTACAGCAGCCATGCACAGCTGTCACCATCTCCAGATGTGACAGCTGTGCATGGGAGATCTGCGCAGGAACGTGGACAGGTAACTATTTTTTTTTAGTAAACTAAGAATTAAATAAAATGGTGTGTTTTATTTCAAATAAATTATTTTTTTTCTGGGTGTAGTGTGTGTTTTTTCTTTTTAACACTTTGTAGGTTAGTAATGGGGGTGTCTTATAGACGCCCATCATTACTAACCTGGGCTTCATGGCAGCTGGCGCTGACATGAACTCCACCACTATTACCCCCTGCCACCGCACCAGGGCAGCGTGGAAGAGCCAGGCTAAGTGCCAGAATTGGCGCATCCTTTGGATGCGCCATTTCTGGGGCAGCTGACGGCTGGTGTTTCTAGCCTGGGAGGGGGCCAATATTCATGGCACCCTTCCTGGGCTATTAATATCAGCCCCCAGCTGTCTGCCTAGCCTTTGCTAGCTATTAAAATAGGGGGGACCCCACGTCATTATTTGGGAGGGGTCTCCCATTTTAATAGCTAGTAAAGGCTAGGTATTCAGCTGGGGGCTGATATTTGTAGCCTGGGAAGCTCCGTGGGTATTACCCCCTTCCCAGGCTTCAAACATCTGCCCCAGCTGTCTGCTTAACCTCCGCTAGAGACTAAAATTATGGGGGATCCCACGCCAATTTTTTTTTTTAATAAATCCTTTATTTTAACACTAAATGACACTTGAGGGATTAATAAAGATGCAGTCCCTAAATTATTATTTATTTTTTAATAAATTTTTCCCAAAAATGTTGACGTGGGCTTTGCCATATTTTTGTATGCCAGCCAGGTACAGCATCCAGGAACGGGCTGCCCCCAACTCCCAGCTGCCTATTTCTACCTGGCCGGACACAACAATATAGGAAAGCCCTTTTTTTTTTATTATTTCATGAATTTCATGAAATAAGTTTAAAAAAAAAAATAAGTGGGGCTTCGCCCTATTTTTGTGTCCAGCCAGGTACAACTAAGCAGCTGGGGGCTGGAATCCACAGCGCAGGGTGGCCCAAGCTTTGTGCCCCCCCCCCTGCTGTGAACTGCAGTCCGCAGCCACCCCAGAAAATGTTGCGTTCATAGAAGCGCCATCTTCTGGCGCTGTATCCAGCTCATCCAGGGCCCTGGTGCGGTGGCTCACTGGGTAATAAAGGGGTTAGTGCCAGCCCTAAGCCCGAAATTCATGGGGTCACGCCAATATTAGACATGACCGCCATGAATTTCTAGTAAAGTATTTAAAAAAAACACAACACCCAGAATAAAGTCCTTTAATTGAAATAAACATACAATACTTTATTGTTCTAAATTAAACTCTACTTACCGTCACGCCCATTCCAGCTGAAGCCAACGATCTCCTGCAATAAAAGTAAAATAATAAAGCAACATCATCCTTACCTTTCCATGGTTCCCAGGACAGCTTCAGCTCTGCTACATTCACATGACAGGTTGGATCGCAGCAGAAAGCTGCCATCCAGCCTGTCATCCCGCAGACACTGAGAAGCGCAGGCATGCTTGCGCTCCTCAGTGTCTGGCTGTGACAGCATCCCGATGAGCCGACAATTAACTCAGCTCACCTCATGCACGTCACTGACAGCGTGGGAGAATTCTCCTGCGCATGCGGTGAGCGTGAGAGACTCGGCTCATCTGGATGCCGTCACAGCCTGACACTGAGGAGCGCAAGCATGCCTGCCCTTCTCAGTGTCCGCGGGATGACAGGTTGGATGGCAGCTTTCTGCTGCGATCCAGCCTGTCATCTCAATGTAGCAGAGCTGGAGCTGTCCTGGGAACCATCGAAAGGTAAGGATGATGTTGGTTTATTATTTTTGTTTTATTGCAGGAGATCATTGGCTTCAGCTGGAGTGGGCGTGATAGGTAGGTATGGTTTAATTTAGAACAATAAAGAATTGTGTGTTTATTTCAATTAAAGGACTTTATTCTGGGTGTTGTGTTTTTTTTAAATACTTTACTAGAAATTCATGGCAGTCATGTCTAATATTGGCGTGACCCCATGAATTTCGGGCTTAGGGCCAGCTGATAATGCCAAGCTGGCCCTAACCCCTTTATTACCCAGTGAGCCCTGGATGAGTTCGGTACAGCGCCAGAAGATGGCACTTCTATGAACGCGCCATTTTCCGGGGTGGCTGCGGACTGCAATTTGCAGCGGGGGGGGGGGTGGGCAGAAAGCTTGGGCCTCCCTGCGCTGCAGATTCCAGCCCCCCGCTGCCTAGTTGTACCTGGCTGGACACAACTCATCCAGGGCCCTGGTGCGGTGGCTCACTGGGTAATAAAGGGGTTAGGGCCAGCTTGGCATTATCAGCTGGCCCTAAGCCCGAAATTCATGGGGTCACGCCAATATTATACATGACCGCCATGAATTTCTAGTAAAGTGTTTAAAAAAAACACAACACCCAGAATAAAGTCCATTAATTGAAATAAAGACACAATTCTTTATTGTTCTAAATTAAACAATACTTACCACCACGCCCATTCCAGCTGAAGCCAACGATCTCCTGCAATAAAAGAAAAATAATAAAGCAACATCATCCTTACCTTTCGATGGTTCCCAGGACAGCTTCAGCTCTGCTACATCGAGATGACAGGCTGGATCGCAGCAGAAAGCTGCCATCCAGCCTGTCATCCCGCAGACACGGAGAAGCGCAGGAATGCTTCCGCTCCTCAGTGTCAGGCTGTGACGGCATCCCGATGAGCCGAGTCTCTCACGCTCACCGCATGCGCAGGAGAATTCTCCAACGCAGTCAGTGACGTGCATGAGGTGAGCTGAGTTCCAGCCTGTCATCTCGATGTAGCAGAGCTGGAGCTGTCCTGGGAACCATCGAAAGGCAAGGATGATGTTGCTTTATTATTTTACTTTTATTGCAGGAGATCTTTGGCTTCAGCTGGAATGGGCGTGATGGTAAGTATGGTTTAATTTAGAACAATAAAGAATGGTGTGTTTATTTCAATTAAAGGACTTTATTCTGGGTGTTTGTGATTTTTTTTAACTTTGACTATGGGTTTAGTAATGGGGGTGTCTTATAGACGCCTCTCCATTACTAACCTGGGCTTGATGTCAGCTGGCATTATAAGCTGACTTGAACCCCAGCCCTATTACCCCACTGCCACCGCTACAGGGCAGTGGGAAGAGCGAGGCTAAGTGCCAGAATTGGCGCATCCTATGGATGCGCCATTTCTGGGGCGGCTGACGGCTGGTGTTTCTAGCCTGGGAGGGGGCCAATATTCATGGCACCCTTCCTGGGCTATTAATATCAGCCTCCAGCTGTCTGCCTAGCCTTTGCTAGCTATTAAAATAGGGGGGACCCCACGTCATTTTTTGGGGGGTCCCCCATTTTAATAGCTAGTAAAGGCTAGGTATTCAGCTGGGGGCTGATATTAGTAGCCTGGGAAGCTCCATGGGTATTACCCTCTTCCCAGGCTTCAAACATCTGCCCCAGCTGTCTGATTAACCTCCGCTAGAGACTAAAATTACGGGGAACCCCACGCCAATTTTTTTTTTTAATAAATCCTTTATTTTTAACACTAAATGACAAGTACAGTAACCAACACTATCACTGTACTTATTATATGTGACTGACATATTTCTATCTATCTAATCTATGTGTGATGCTCTATTATTTCTGTTATAAATTGTCGGGTACCGCTGCTGAATTGCCGGCCGGCTTTTTTAAAGAGACGGTGCATGAAAACACTATTATTTTTTTAAATAAATCTTTTACACTAAATGACAAGTACAGTAACCAACACTGTCCCTGTACTTCTTATATATGTGGCTGACATGTTTCTATCTATGTAATCTATGTGTGAAGCTCTATTCTTTCTGTTCTAAATTGTCGGGTACCGGTGTATGCCGCTGCTGAATTGCCGGCTTTTCATGTTTCACTGTGAGCACTGTTCCCATCGATTTGGGCAACCACCTCCCCCAATACATTCTACATTATTGCTAGTTGTTTTCCTTCATGTAGAATTAACCTACAAGGAAAGAAATGGTTTATTTTCATTCCGATATTTGTGTCCCATTGACTTGCATTGGTTTCCGGTATCGGAATCGGCGATATCCGATACTTTTTGGGTATCGGCCCGATCCAATCCGATCCGATATTTCCTGATATCGGAAGGTATCGCTCAACACTAATTGCCGTATAAAAATCCTTGTCCGCCTTGTAATTGATGATTGTATCTTGGACCCAATGAGGCTGCTAAAAATGGGAATATTGGGAAAATTGATACGGTCCTCAAGACCCTCTATCTAGTGAGCAAGGAGTAAAATTGGAATTCTCTTTTACAATAGAAGCCTTTCCTGAATTGCATATAAAAAGATGAGTTGGGAATAGCATAGCTTTCTTTTCCAGTGAAAATTTATTAGAAATAACACATCAAATATGGCTGATGTATTCTATATTTGTTTTTGTTTTGCATCAATTTTTTTAAATGCATCCACATACATAATCACATCCAGAGGATGCTTCTAAACCAAGCAAGTAAATCTGTTCATTTTTTTTGTTCCTGGTGGGTAGAGTTTGATCCGTTACTTACACACGTGGTCAAAATTGTTGGTACCCCTCTTTTAATGAAAGAAAAACCCACAATGGTCACAAAAATAACTTGAATCTGACAAAAGTAAATTAAAAATCTATGAAAATGAACAAATGAAAGTCAGACATTGCTTTTCAACCCTGCTTCCACAGAATTTTTAAAAAAATTAAACTCATGAAATAGGCCTGGACAGAAATGATGGTACCCCTGAAAATAATGTGACAACAGGGATATGTTAAATCAAGTTGTATCCACTAATTAGCATCACAGGTGTCTACAATCTTGTACTCAGTCAGTGGGCCTGTATATAGGGCTACAGATACTCACTGTGCTGTTTCGTGACATGGTATGTACCACACTCAACATGGACCAGATGAAGCCAAGGAAAGCGTTGTCTCAGGAGATTAGAAAGAAAATTATAGAAAAGCATGTTAGGTAAAGGTTATAAGATCATCTCCAAGCAGCTTGATGTTCCTGTGACTACAGTTGCACATAGTATTCAGAAATTTAAGATCCATGGGACTGTAGCCAACCTCCCTGGATGTGGCCGCAGGAGGAAAATTAATGACAAATCAAAGAGACGGATAATACGAATGGTAACAAAAGAGCCCAGGAAAATTTCTAAAGAGATTAAAGGTGAACTTCAAGCTCAAGGAACATCATTGTCAGATCGCACCATCCGTCGTTGTTTGATCCAAAGTGGACTTCATGGGAGATGACCAAGGAGAACACCATTGTTGAAAAAAAAAATCATAAAAAAGCCAGACTGGAATTTGCCAAACTACATGTTGACAAACCACAAAGCTTCTGGGAGAATGTCCTATGGACAGATGAGACAAAAATGGAAGTTTTTGGCAAGGCACATCAGCTCTATATTCACAGATGGAAAAATGAAGCATATCAAGAAAAGAACACTGTCCCTACTGTGAAACATGGAGAAGGCTCTGTTATGTTCTGGGGCTGCTTTGCTGCATCTGGCACAGGGTGAAACTGTGCAGGGTACAATGAAATCTCACGACTATCAAGGGATTCTAGAGAGAAATGTGCTGCCCAGTGTCAGAAAGCTTGGTCTCAGTCGCAGGTCATGGGTCTTGCAACAGGATAATGACCCAAAACGCACAGCTAAAAACACCCAAGAATGGCTAAGAGGAAAACATTGGACTATTCTGAAGTGGCCTTCTATGAGCCCTGACCTAAATCCTATTGAGCATCTTTGGAAAGAGCTGAAACATGCCGTCTAGAAAAGGCAACCTTCAAACACGAGACAACTGGAGCAGTTTGCTCATGAGGAGTGGGCTAAAATACCTGTCGAGAGGTGCAGAAGTCTCATTGACAGTTACAGGAATGGTTTGATTGCAGTGATTGCCTCAAAAGGTTGTTCAACAAAATATTAAGTTAAGAGTACCATCATTTCTGTCCAGGCCTATTTCATGAGTTTAATTTTTTTTTTAATTCTGTGGAAGCAGAAAAGCAATGTCTGACTTTCATTTTGTTCATTTTCATAGATTTTTAATTTATTATTACTTTTGTCAGATTCAAGTTATTTCTGTGACCATTGTGGGTTTTTCTTTCATTAAACGAGGGGTACCAACAATTTTGACCATGTATGTATCTACTATTAGATAGCAAAAACAAAATCCTTGTCGTTGGAGTTACTAAAAAATATAACTCGAGTCCTCATTGGTTTCTACCTTTTTAAAGACTAAATGAGTTACTAGAAGAGGATCACCTGCATCGTCTCATGGAGGGCACCAAGAACAAGATTTAGATGTGCTCAACCATATTCTTTCACTAATGCATTAGGAATGCCTAGAATAAGATTCTAGTAGTATTGATGGAGCACTGAAATGCTTGAGTGCTCGGTACTTGAATCGAGCAGGTCACACACTCGGACGGGCTCAACTCTGGTAACGAGTATAAAGGAAGTGTATGGCAAATTCTCTCTCTCCCTCTCTCCTTCTCTCCCTCTTTTTCTCCTCTCTCTCGCACCACATGATACTTGGCACTGCCCGATACTTGATCAAGTATCGAGCAGCGTAAAGCATGCTCACCCATCGCTAGATTCTAGTCATGTCTTATACATGTGAAGGTTGTACTCATCTATATGGAAAAGGCACTTTTTAAAATCAAATCATAGGTAAAGGATAAGTGGTAGGGAAAGAATAGGTGTTTACAAAACACCTACATTTATACATTTGACCCCATATTGTTATATTGGGATGGATTCCTAAAGTATAAAGTGAATTTCTTAGATTTTTTCTACTGGAGCCAAACTGTCTGTTTTGGCTTTTGAATTCATAGGGGCATGAATTGTGCATACAATTTATGGTGATGCCTAGAACAAGCTTCAACTAATTTTTTATATTTGCAGATAAAAAGTTCAAACTGCTAAGCATATAATGCATTGCTTCTGTGACTGTTCAAGTGGAACCAGATTTTCCTTTTCACTGCTTGATACAATGCATATGTATTGTAGAGCTCTCACAAAAATCTCTTGCTATGCTCATGGGCCAAGTACTTCATTCTGTCCTGACACTATACATTTCCCCTACGGATTCATGAAATGTAAGAACCTTGTGCATACACGAACTGAACTAAAGCATATATTGCAAAATGGCAATATGACTATTGTATGTGGAAGTTAGCAAGTACCTTTTCCAAGTAAAATATGTTACCATATGGGGAAAAAAAACGCTTTTCAGCTCTTATGTGAATAAAATACATCAATACATCTATTTCCATGAACGTCCTGAACCCTAAATAGGGCAGGAGAAGTTCTTGGTGAATCTGTCACCTTTTAAAACTTATTTACCTGCAGATATAGGGTTAATTAATCTGCAGGTAAACCACATTTAAAAAAAACCTGATTATAGCCAAGCTTACTACATAGTGAGTAGTGACTAATCGCTCCCTGCACTCGCCTATGACTGAAGCCAGCGGTGGCAGGATGAATAAAACGTAAGCCAGTTAACCAGAGTGTAAATGTTATTTACCTGTAGTTTAACAATATATTGCATGTAAATGACATTTCCATTTAATAAGTGAACCAAAAAGGTTTAGGTTCTTGCTCTTAGTGCACGCAAGGGCATGGCCTCCTTTTCTTTTGAGCACATAGCTTCCCATTTTTGTGTCCATAGTGGAGTCCCGGTCCTGCTCGGTCATTTTGACACATGAGGTTAGGACCGTCTTGACTCGGTACACCTTGGCGCTGGTGGGATGGCCTTTATACTTTTTTTTTAATCAAAAGCAGTGTTTACTAAGTACCCTTTGGTATTTATATGCACTATTCCTTTTAACTTCTAAAATGAACATATACCCTGCAATATTAGGTTTTGTCTGTTTATTGGCCAGTGCGACCATGCATGGATTCGCGTCTTGAAAAATAATAAACCCATCATGTGGCAGAGAGTTCCGTAGTGTCTTTGCTCTTGCAGTAGAAAAGATCAGTCTATGATGGGGAAACCTTCTTTTCTCTAGATGTAGAGAATTCATTTGACATGGATTTGAGCCCGTGTGTTTAAAGAAAAAAAATTGTACTAGCCACTAATATATATGTGTTCATTGTCATTAGATTGCCGCTACGCTGTCTTTTCCAAGCTGAATATTCATATGGTGAAATTCATCTATTCCTTAACATTGGTGGTTCTTATCTACTCCTGATTTAGTTTAGCTATAGCTTTATAGAAAGTTCCCCAAAATTGTATGCAATACTTCAGTGGTCTGACTAGTAAATGATATAGAGGCAAAACAATGTTTTTGTCATGATTATCTTTGTCTCTTTTGATGCATCCCATGCCTACATTTGCCATCGCAGCAGCTGCCTGGCATTGGTCACTAAAGTGAAGTTATATCAAGTGCTTTAGTTGAAAATGTAAAGAATCCTACAGTTATAAAGCACAGGCTGTGGGATAATATATGTTGTTTCTCACTATCCCAGAAAACACTTTTATTCAAAACTCAATAAAAGCATGGATGCAGGAGGATGAGCGCAGCATGGTGGACCGCAGCTGTTTCGTGTCAGACTACGCTTCAACGAGTCTTGGGTTCAATCAGGACCAGGAAGCTTAGTTTGATGCGAAACGGACGTCGTCCATCACGCTGCCTGCATCCATGTTTTTAATGAATTTTGAATAAAAGTGTTTTTATGGGATGGTGATTGCCATTTTTCCAATCTCTGGAGTTTGCAATACCATCACTCATTTGGTTGAGCACCAAGATATCCCTGCTGTCAGAAGGTGTTATTAAATGGTCTCCTGTTGAGGAGTTGTTGGATGGTGCCGGATCGATCTACTGCTTTTTACTATTTGAGGTTTACAATCTAAGGGGGATGGTTTTTGTTTTGTATATTTTTTTTTTTTATTTGATGTTGGTCTGTCAGCCCTAAATATTAGCTGGGTCTTCTGTCTATTCCTAGTGAATTGATTTTGTTTTTTGGAGGCCTACTGTGAAGAGAAATATTAAAATGGGTATCTACTTTCTTTTCCTCTACAGAATTCTTCACTGCCTGTGTTTGGAATCTCAGTGAATCCTAAGAATGCTTACTACTTGATTTCCATGCTGCCAACTGGACCCTCCAAGAATTGACTTTCTTCTTTCTAAATAATACAATGTTAAATCGGAAATATCTGGGAGAAAGGACAGCTGGTTTAACTACACATTGCTACTTATCCTGCTGACAACTGAAATAAAAGGCTCTTTCCATATGTTACATGATGACCACTTTGTAGAACCATGCCAATTTAGTTTTTAAGTGGATGATGAATTTTAACATATAGGGGGTTACGCCCTCCAGATGTGACTATCTTTTATATGCATCTGAAGCTAAGTAATGTAACATTAAACTAGGTGGATATGTTAAGCAGCCCCTTAAATCTTTGTTAAATGTTTACATTTTATATCATTTTTTTGTATATCTATAAACTGCAGCACATTCACGAGTAAGAAAAAAAAACTTATCAATTTTGGAAGTTTGTGTAAATAAAGGTAGTAAAGAATTAGTATGGAAATATCTCTGCATTTGTCACCTGGCCTATAGAATTAGGAATGTAAGGTCATAACTATTTATGCCAATGAAATATACGCAGTCAAACTTCAGAAAAGTATAACTTTCTTGGCTTATAGGTCTGTTTATTTCTCTTTTCTAAAAGGTTTATTTCCAAAATAGCAAGTTAGTTCCTATCCTTGGATGGTGGATAATTTCCTGATTTCTGTGGGTCTGACCCTGGGGATCTCCAAAGATGCTTAGAACTGCGCTCTGGAACCTGGAGCCCCCTCTTAAATGGAGCAGAGAAGCAAATGCTCAGCCTCCATTCCATTCAATGTGTGTGGAACAGCCAGGAAAAAAATATATCACTTGGCTATTTCTGGCAATCCCTTAGATAAAGAAAGGATTGAGGTCAAAGCCTATGCCCTCTGCTACATTTAAGACAGGGCACTGCAGTGCACCGTTCCCAGGTAGTAACAAGGATTGGACCCAAAGTGATCAGCAAGTTATTCCTTGTCCTGTGGATAGGGTGTAACTTGCTATTTTGAGAATAGCACTTAAAGAAGGTGTCCACTACTTTTACATTGATGCCCCCTCCGTAGGACAGCCAAGCTCCACAAGTAAGCACTTCCGCTGGCACCGATCACTGCTGATCGGCGGGGGTGCCATGTGCGGGACCCCGGCCGATCAGACATTGATGCCCAATTCTACGGATGGGGCATCAATGTAAAAGTAGTGGACAACTTCTTTAAGGTATGTGCACATTCCATGTTATTTCAGGCTGGCTTTGTTTAAAATACACCTGAAGGAGAGCTTAAAAATGCTACAAAGAATCAACATATGCACCACAATGTGAAAACGACTTACTGTGCACATGTTCAGTATTTTGAGCTTCTTTTAACCGCTTAAGGCTTAGAAATACATGAAGCGACTAAACAATGACCTGACAATTCTTCAGGTAGCATCTGCTTTGGCAACCGCTTACTAGTTTATATATACAGTTAATAAAGAAGGGGGGAGCCAGTGGCAAAGCCACCAAAGAAACGCCATAGAAAACATTTCAGAAAAAACACCACCTGTGTTTTCCTAAAATGTTTTTTGCTTCAGAACCTCAATTGGTGTCTAAAATATGTCATGTGCACATAACCTTAGGTGTTTTCCATGGATACAATATTGATAGCCCATCTTTAGTGTACAGTCGAATATAGTGGCGTAATCCTATACCGAAATGGTGTTGAAAATTGAATATTAATACACTATTCCTAAGACCTTGCGTTTTTGTGAGTAAATCTGCAAAACTACGCAGCCATTAGCAGTTAACAGTAGGGCTTTTAACAATTGAAATGCTGTTTCCATGTGCATTTTCAGTAGGCTACTATTGTATTATCTGTGAGGAATCTAAACTTGGGAATGTCGACAAAAAATTACTGTTGAAACCAAGTACAGGCGCTTGGTGCACCATGATGTGGCCATTCATTTAAGTGTAGCTTCCCACCTGCTTTATTTCCCTCGGTCGTCTTTGATGGACGGCTCTGGCTTTATAGAGCCAGAGAAGGGTGGAGATAGATGGAAAAACAAGAATATTTGAAGGCGCGCTTAAATGTTTGGCCACGCCAAGGCTTCACCAAGTGCCTCTACTTGGTTTGAACAGTCATTCTATGCTGACAGACTCTCTTTGCTAAGTACTGCTGTGTGGGGTCTGTAGAGCCTAAGGTCAGACCTTCACTAATCAGAGTGATGGCCTATCCACAGTCACCACTGATTTGTCCAAAAATAACCTATTTAAAGGAGGATTTTCATTTGAACCATTAAGATTTCCAGATACTTGTGAGCTAGTGTCTTTATTGTTTCCTTACACAGATATCAGCATTTTTCTGTGCATTTGAGGAGCTTTTTTGTCCCACTAGAACTGATGGTGTAGCCATATTGCCTGCATTGAATATGCTGCTCATAATGGTATAATTGTTATTCTATTCTTAAAATCTAAATTTAAAGTAAACACTCATTTAGCTGTAGGTTTTGTTACTTCTGCAAAAATGTTTGCCACAGTAGATAGGAAAATGGCAATATCTCTGGAAGTAAATCGAATAAATCCTTATTTACAGCATATGTCTATGTGGAAATCGTCAAGAGTCTTGTCTAAGTATATACTAAAATGGCTTGTACTTATAATGTTTGTGTTATTGTGTAATTGTCAATTTCTTGATACTCAGATATTTGAATTGATAACAATATCCATATGAATTTCTGTACCTTCATATTTAAAGGGGTATACCCATCTCCAAGATCCATCCTAATATGTAGTAGGTGTAATAATAATATTAGCAAATACTTCTAATTAGAAATGTTGTATAGTTTTTCTGATTCGCTATGTCTCTTTCCTCATGTGCAGGCATTGAAGGACCTTAGGTATCCATGGTTACGACCACTGTCAACTAGCTAACTGTCACTATATCAGTGGTCGTAACCATGGATACCTAAGGTCCTGCTATGCCTGCACATTCAGAGAGAAAAATAGCGAATCAGAAAAACTATACTACATTTCTAATTGGAGGTATTTGCTAATATTATTATTATTACACCTACTACATATTGGGATAGGATCTTGGAGATGGGAATACCACTTTAACAAAATAGTATTTTCACAGACAAATATATACAAGTTCTTTAAACCTTTTTATACAACAGTTTTGTTGTTTTTTTCTTTCCTACCTTATGGGCACTACATATGCAGGTATCTTAATTTATGACCACTTTTGAGATTACAGCCAATGAAGTTTGTCAGATTATGCCACCTTAGTTTCCCCTACTATTTTTGTATTTACCAAAGAGAACTATCCATTTTGCTACATAATTCTGTTGGGATTTAGTTTGGTGAAAAGAAATGTATTAAATATACTCAGGACAATAAATTGATTCCAACGTGAAATCTTTTGAGTGATTCTGTGAGCATTTAGGTTTATAGGAAAATAAACTAAATCAAATCCAGAATAAAGCTAGACATGGAGTGCTGCTTCCAATCTGAGAGCGATATTACAAAGGCAACAAGAAGAATGGCCGTCTACAGCTGCCATTGAAAACAAACTGAGCCCCATTCATTCTTGCAATTGTGCAATTTTCTTTTTCTTTTTGCACCAATTTATGAAAAAATTATGGCACAAAAACGGTCAACGCATACCACAAGACAAAAAAAAAGTGATTTAAAAAAGAAACAACCCACAAATGATGAATCGGGCCCATAAACTGCCTTTATCAACTACCCATCAACTTCTATCTACTACACTCTCTTGCTATTTATAGACATCACTTGAGAAGGGCAGTCATACTTCTGACAAATTAATCAAAGAAGTCCTCCCATTAACTTTTTTTCCCTAAATGTGTAGATTTTGTAGTGTCAGTGTTTTTAATATACTCGCCGACCTCTTCTCTGGTATCCAGTGTCATTCCAGTCGTCTTTGGAGTGACCTCACTGCTCTTCAGATTCTCCAGGTCACACTGCGCTATGCGTGATCAGGAATTGGCTTTTACATTGTAAGTGTATGGAGCACCAGAATGAGAACACTTCTGTATTTTATGGACAGTCTAGTTTGAAGAGCTGGCCGGGGAGTCAAAGGCATAGACGTGACTAGTCTGGCAGTTTTCAACCCGCTTAGCTCTATTTATTTATTTTTACTCACCTATATAGCGCCATTAATTCCACAGCACTTTACAGACATTATCACTACTGTCCCCATTGTGGCTCACAATCAAGATTTCCTATCTTTGTCTTTGGAGTGTGGGAGGAAACCTGTAGGAAACCCACGCAAACATGGGAGAACATACAAACTCCTTGCAGGTGTTGTCCTTTGTGGGATTTGAATCCAGGACCCCAGCGCTGCAGTGGTAACCACTGAGCCACCGTGCTCTAGTTTATTGACAAGCCTTTTCCATGTGTGTACATAGAGAGACCTATTAATCAACATAATTCCAATACCAAAAAGGACAAGTGGAATTATCAAAATCACAGGATCGATAGACAAGTTAATGATATCCAAATGATGAAAAAACAAACAAAATTGTTTTAAAAATTGCTGATCAATGACATCCCAGATGTGCTCGATGGAAGAAAAGTCCAGAAATGCTGCAGGCCATGGTGGCACGCTTAGGCATGCAGGTTGCTCACAGTACCATGAGCAACATGCAGTCTGGCATTGTTGTGTTGAAAAAAACTGCTCCTTTAGAGAAATGACCATACTACTAGTTTCAAGACCATATCAATGTAATGCCAAGACGAATGAAGGCTGATGGCCATTATGCCACCCCACTCCATAATCCCAGGAGTAGAACCATTGTGATGTTCCCTCATGAAGATGTTACATTGACCTCATGCCACTACTCTGAAAGCCTATTATGGTGGTAGACAATGCTGCAATTGAGGCTGAAATGAAAGGTCTGTCCTCTTCAGCAAGGAGTCCCGCTTTTGCCTTGAATGTTGTAGCTAGAGATTGGTCTGGAGACCGCATGGGCAATGCCATGAAGAGGTCATCATGAAGAAACATCATACCAGTTCTACGCCTGAAATTTATGGTGTGGGGTGGCATAATGTACAGTAGCCCGACCCTTGTAGGCTTCATTCCAGGTACACAAATAGCTCGACGTTACATTATTTGGTCATGGTGCGGCCATTTCTCCAAAGTATTCCTGTAGCTGGTTTTCAACATGGCATTAACAGGTCAATTTTTTTTTTCTTTGTTTGCTGTTGTAAGCAGCCTGAGTGACTTAAACATGCTACAATGGCCAGGAACGTCTCTGGACTTGTCTCCCAACAAGCACGTCTGGGATGTCATTGGTCGGCAATTGCAAACAGAGTTGCGATCATCGAATATTGATGATTTGTGTGCCCAAGTGCATTCAGAGTGGCAGAACATTCTTCAGACAACCATTAATAACCTCATTGATATCATGCCAAGCTGTGTAAGTGCATGTATTTCTGCGTGTGGTGCTCATACTTGATTACCGAATAAATCGATGTTTTGGAAAGGTTTCCAATTTTTCATTATCTGCATATCAATAACATGTCTGTCAATGCTGTGATTTTCGCAATACCATGACTTCATTCTTGGTGTTGCAATTTTAATGTGTATAATGTTAGTTTTACCATATGTCACAGGATATACATTTGCTGCAAGATCACACACGGAGTGTAAATGCTTAGTCTTCTGCTGCTATTGTATTTGTGGGGTATATAGTAGCAACCAAACGTTTTCCATTATTTTTAAAAATTATTACCTCTGTCTGTCTGGTCATTGTGATGCCATTTTCCTGGTGATGCAAGACCTTAGTTTTAACACAGACCCGGTGTCAGCACCCGGGCAAGTGCCGGGGCCCTGAGCAGGTGGGGGGGCCCACTCGCCGTCGGGCACCCCAGCGTGCTATGGGACCCCTCTGCTTGCTCAGGGCCCCAGCACACTACTTACCTCTCCCGTCCCTCTGCAGCAGGTCCTGTATCTTCCGCGGCTGCTGCACTGTGACGTCTCATGTCAGAGGGCATGATGACGTCTTTCCACCGCGCCCTCTACTGAGCAGTCACAGCACAGAGCAGGAAGACTGCGACGCGGCTGAGGTGTCCAGAGCAGCGGCAGCGATGAGAGCAGCGGCAGCAGGTGAGGTGAGGTATTTTGATTTTTTTTTTTTTTTATGTATGGAGGCATGGACCATTATATGAGACACTTGCATGGGGCATTATATGGGGTCCCAGGAGGCATGGGGCATTATATGGGGGCCCAGCTTGCATGGAACATTATATGGGGGCACAGCCTGCATGGAACATTATATGGGGGCCAGTATTCTGTATGGAGCATTATATGGGGCCAGTATTCTGTATGGAGCATTATATGAGGGCCAGTATTCTGTATGGAGCGTTATATGGGGGCCAGTATTCTGTATGGAGCATTATAAGGGGACCAGTATTCTGTATGGAGCGTTATAAGGGGATCAGTATTCTATATGGCTTTTTATATGGGGCCCAGAATTCTGTATGGAGGGTTATAAGGGGACCAGTATTCCTTATGGAGCGTTATAAGGGGACCAGTATTCTGTATGGAGCGTTATAAGGGGACCAGTATTCTGTATGGAACGTTATATGGGGGCCAGTATTCTGTATGGAGCGTTATAAAGGGACGGGTATTCTGTATGGAGCGTTATAAGGGGACCAGTATTCTGTATGGAGCGTTATAAGGGGACCAGTATTCTGTATGGAGCGTTATATGGGGGCCAGTATTCTGTATGGAGCGTTATATGGGGGCCTGTATTTATGTATGGAGGGTTATAAGGGGACCAGTATTCTGTATGGAGCGTTATATGGGGGCCAGTATTCTGTATGGAGCATTTTATGGGGGCCAGTATCCTGTATGGAGCATTGTACAGGGTCCATTATTCAGTATGGAGCAATATGGTGCCAATAATATTGTATGGAGGACTTAGTGGTGCCCATAATACTGTATGGAGGACTATATTGTCCAGTCTGCACTGTGCGCTGCGAGGATTTGCTGATTTCTGAGCTATTTTAGAATTTACAATAGATATCACTCAAGTAATGTAGGATGTAAGTCAAATCTTTGGCATTGTACTATATATATATTTCTCTGCGGTATCTGTGCATCATGAATCGTGGTATGTGTTAAAGGGGCCCACTGAAACTTTCGCCCAGGGCCCACAAAAACATGGAGCCGGCCCTGTTTTAACCAAAATTCTTTTGAATATAAGTATGGTCATTTAATTAAAGAAACCTGACTGCCAAAAGTTTTGCATATACTATTTATTGATCACAACATAGAGATAATTCATTGCTTACAATGCCATAACTTTAGTATTTTGTAGCGTAACCTCTTGCTGTAATTACTGCACCACACCGACGGGGCATTTGAAGCCACTGGAGTATTCAAGACATCTTGAGGGACCCTTCTCCATTCCTTTTGCAAATCTGTAAACAATTCATCTTTATTGCTATGGGTACGGGCCCCAACTTGTCGCTCTAACTCATCCCAAAGGTGCTCTATAGGGTTTAAATCAGGTGATTGGCTTGGTCATTGCAACAGGTGAACATTTCTCTTTGCTAACCAATTTTTGACTAAATTAGATGTGTGCTTAGGATCATTGCTGGAATTTCCACCATCCCCAGTCTACTTTGGTTTTACCATATGGCAACATTACATTCTCCAGTATATCCTTGTACATAATAGCATTTATATTTCCATCAATTCTATGCAGAGGGCCAATGGCAGATCCAGAAAAGCAGCCCCAAACCATGACATTGCCACCACCATGTTTCACTGTAGGTGTTTGGTACCTTACATCATTACGTTTTCCAATTGGGTGGTATACACTGTATATAGTACTTGCCATCACTACCAAACAGATTGAACTTGGATTCATCCGACCACCACATCTTAGTTCAAACTGTCCCTTTCCATTGGCTATGTTCTTTGGCAAACTCAAGTCGGACCTTCCGGTTCCTTGCAGAGATGAAAGGCTTCTGGACCGGAACTCGTGCATTCAACCCTACTGCTCTCAGCCATCGCACCACAGTTTGGCAACTCACTTTGACCCCATATTCTTCGTTCATTTTGTGCGAAATCTGTAGAGCACTTTTATGGACATCGGATACTGACTTTTTCTAAATAATGTGATCAACTCTGGAGGAAGTTTTCCGTGGTCGTCCACTTCTAGGCTTGTCAGCTGTTCCATAACCTTCTTTTTCTTTCTTTAATATACGTGACACTTGACTCTGAGAACAGTTTTTTTTGCTTTTACCTGACTTCCCTCTCAGAATAATAAGCTTCCAGACATCTTGTGATATATTTGGATTTCTTTGCCATGTTTTAACCTAAGAACACACAACATTCGACTACCCATGACAAAATATGCAAAACATTTGGGCCAGCAAATGTTGAAAACTAACACATAAAGGGATAAAACAATGTCAAAAACAATATTCTTGCTTTAAGCTGACAACATTTGCTTCCAGTTTATTAAAATCACCAGGAAAATGGCATCAAAACAACCAGACAGAAGTAATCACACTTTAAAAAAAAAAAAAAATGCAAAACTTTTGAACGCTACTGTATATATATGTGTATATACAGTACAGACCAAAAGTTTGGACACACCTCATTTAAAGATTTTTTCTGTATTTTCATGACTTTGAAAATTGTACAGTCACACTGAAGGCATCAAAACTATGAATTAACACATGTGGAATTATATACTTAAAGTGTGAAACAACTGAAAATATGTCTTATATTCTAAGTTCTTCAAAGTAGCCACCTTTTGCTTTGATGACTGCTTTGCACACTCTTGGCATTCTCTTGATGAGCTTCAAAAGGTAGTCACCGGAAATGGTTTTCACTTCACAGGTGTGCCCTGTCAGGTTTAATAAGTGTGATTTCTTGCCTTATAAATGGGGTTGGGACCATCAGTTGTGTTGTGCAGAAGTCAGGTGGATACACAGCTGATAGTCCTACTGAATAGACTGTTAGCTGCTTTTTTCTTGCCATAATACAAATTCTAAGTAAAGAAAAATGAGTGGCCATCATTACTTTAAGAAATTAAGGTCAGTCAGTGCGAAAAATTGGGAAAACTTTGAAAGTGTCCCCAAGTGCAGTTGCAAAAACCATCAAGCGCTACAAAGAAACTGGCTCACATGAGGACAGCCCCAGGAAAGGGAGACCAAGAGTCACCTCTGCTTCTGAGGATAAGTTTATCTGAGTCACCAGCCTCAGAAATCGCAGGTTAACAGCAGCTCAGATTAGAGACCAGGTCAATGCCACACAGAGTTCTAGCAGCAGACACATCTCTACAACAACTGTTAAGAGGAGACTTTGTACAGCAGGCCTTCATGGTAAAATAGCTGCTAGGAAACCACTGCTAAGGACAGGCAACAAGCAGAAGAGACTTGTTTGGGCTAAAGAACACAAGGAATGGACATTAGACCAGTGGAAATCTGTGCTTTGGTCTGATGAGTCCAAATTTGAGATCTTTGGTTCCATCCACCGTGTCTTTGTGCGACGCAGAAAAGGTGAACGGATGGACTCTACATGCCTGGTTCCCACCGCGAAGCATGGAGGAGGAGGTGTGATGGTGTGGGGGTGCTTTGCTGGTGACACTGTTGGGGATTTATTCAAAATTGTAGGCATACTGAACCAGCATGGCTACCACAGCATCTTGCAGCGGCATGCTATTCCATCCGGTTTGCGTTTAGTTGGACCATCATTTATTTTTCAACAGGACAATGACCCTAAACACACCTCCAGGCTGTGTAAGGGCTATTTGACCAAGAGGGAGAGTGATAGGGTGCTACGCCAGATGACCTGGCCTCCACAGTCACCAGACCTGAACCCAATCGAGATGGTTTGGGGTGAGCTGGACCGCAGAGTGAAGGCAAAAGGGCCAACAAGTGCTAAGCATCTCTGGGAACTCCTTCAAGATTGTTGGAAGACCATTTCCGGTGACTACCTCTTGAAGCTCATAAAGAGAATGCCAAGAGTGTGCAAAGCAGTCATCAAAGCAAAAGGTGGCTACTTTGAAGAACCTAGAATATAAGACATATTTTCAGTTGTTTCACACTTTTTGGTTAAGTATATAATTCCACATGTGTTAATTCATAGTTTTGATGCCTTCAGTGTGAATGTACAATTCTCATAGTCATGAAAATACAGAAAAATCTTTAAATGAGAAGGTGTGTCCAAACTTTTGGTCTGTACTGTATATATATATATATATATAAAATATAATTTCTTATGCTTGTCTTTGAAGCTTTTCTCAAGCAAAGGTTTTAACCCCTTCAGAACATATGGCGTACATTTATGTCATATGTTGTGTCCCTGACTTTGATGCTGGCTGTCCTATCTATCAAAATATAAAGCAAATTAATCCCATTCGTAAATGGAGTAACGAGAAAAAAAATCTGCCAGAATTACATTTTTGGCAGCTGTAATGTTGCAATAAAAAGCAATGAGAGGCGATCAAGAGGTATCTATGCTTAAATGTCATCACTAAAAGCGTCAACTCAGGGTTCAAAAAAATAAGCCATCACACAGCACTATATCACAAAAATTGAAAGCGTTATGGGTCTCAGAAAATGGCAACATAAGCAAAGTGTTTTTTTGTTCGTTTTTTTCCTTACAAATTTCAGATTTTTTTTTCACCAATTAATGATAAAAAAAACCAATACATGTTTGGTATATGCGGAATCATATTGCCTGGTCAGTTTTACCGTATAGTGAACATTGTAAAAAAAAAAAGTAACCTAATGCTGGGGATATTTTTAGGTTTTCAGTATGTTTTTATTTTTTTGCGTATTATTTTGAGCCTATTCGTAATGGATATTTAGAATTTTTATGTTCTATGATTTGTACAAAAACAACTTGTGATCACAATAGGATTAATTATTACAATTTATAACCAAACTAAGAGGCTGCTGGTTTCCGAATAATCAGGTGCTTTTGTGGCCAGGTCTGGTCGGGTGCCAGATATTCTGAGTGAGAGTGGTGAAGTAGATTAGTGGGTTTCCTGAGTTGGCAGGCAACTGTGAAATAATCACTAAACTGGGTGAACAAACACCAGACTTCTGTATGCTCGCGAGATCACATTTCTTCTTTACGAAAACCAGATTTACACGACTTTTGCATGTGGTTTTTGATTCAGCTAAACTTAATTCTTTGTATATTGCTAGTTTTGCGTTTAATGTGCAACATTGAAGTGGTAAAAGCTGCGTCTTTATTGACATGTTATGTAGCGTAATATTTCAGGACTCCAGCACTCTACACAATTTTCTTCTTATTCTAGATAAAGGAAATCTAGAAAAACGATGCTACAAAATAATTTGGCTTCTACAGCGAGCAGATATACAGTTAGGTCCATATATATTTGGAGAGAGACAACATTTTTTTAATTTTGGTTTTAGACATTACCACAATGAATTTTAAACAAAGCAATTCAGATGCAGTTGAAGTTCAGACTTTCAGCTTTCATTTGAGGGTATCCACATTAAAATTGGATGAAGGGTTTAGGAGTTTCAGCTCCTTAACATGTGCCACCCTGTTTTTAAAGGGACCAAAAGTAATTGGACAGATTAAATAATTGTAAATAAAATGTTCATTTCTAGTACTTGGTTGAAAACCCTTTGTTGGCAATGACTGCCTGAAGTCTTGAACTCATGGACATCACCAGACGCTGTGTTTCCTCCTTTTTGATGCTCTGCCAGGCCTTCACTGCGGTGGTTTTCAGTTGCTGTTTGTTTGTGGGCCTTTCTGTCTGAAGTTTAGTCTTTAACAAGTGAAATGCATGCTCAATTGGGTTGAGATCAGGTGACTGACTTGGCCATTCAAGAATATTCCACTTCTTTGCTTTAATAAACTCCTGGGTTGCTTTGGCTTTATGTTTTGGGTCATTGTCCATCTGTAGTATGAAACGACGACCAATCAGTTTGGCTGGATCTGAGCACACAGTATGGCTCTGAATACATCAGAATTCATTCGGCTGCTTCTGTCCTGTGTCACATCATCAATAAACACTAGTGACCCAGTGCCACTGGCAGCCATGCATGCCCAAGCCATCACACTGCCTCCACCGTGTTTTACAGATGATGTGGTATGCTTTGGATCATGAGCTGTACCACGCCTTCGCCATACTTTTCTCTTTCCATCATTCTGGTAGAGGTTGATCTTGGTTTCATCTGTCCAAAGAATGTTCTTCCAGAACTGTGCTGGCTTTTTTAGATTTTTTTTTAGCAAAGTCCAGTCTAGCCTTTTTATTGTTGATGCTTATGAGTGGCTTGCACCGTGCAGTGAACCCTCTGTATTTACTTTCATGTAGTCTTCTCTTTATGGTAGATTTGGATATTGATACGCCTACCTCCTGGAGAGTGTTGTTCACTTGGTTGGCTGTTGTGAAGGGGTTTATCTTCACCTTGGAGATTATTCTGTGATCATCCACCACTGTTGTCTTCCGTGGGCGCCTAGGTCTTTTCGCATTGATGAGTTCACCAGTGCTTTCTTTCTTTCTCAGGATGTACCAAACTGTAGATTTTGCCACTCCTAATATTGTAGCAATTTCTCGGATGGGTTTTTTCTGTTTTTGCAGCTTAAGGATGGCTTGTTTCACCTGCATGGAGAGCTCCTTTGACCGCATGTTTACTTCACAGCAAAACCTTCCAAATGAAAGCACCACACCTCAAATCAACTCCAGGCCTTTTATCTGCTTAATTGAGAATGATATAACGAAGGGATTGCCCACACCTGTCCATGAAATGGCCTTGGAGTCAATTGTCCAATTACTTTTGGTCCCTTTAAAAACAGGGTGGCACATGTTAAGGAGCTGAAACTCCTAAACCCTTCATCCAATTTTAATGTGGATACCCTCAAATGAAAGCTGAAAGTCTGAACTTCAACTGCATCTGAATTGTTTTGTTTAAAATTCATTGTGGTAATGTCTAGAACCAAAATGAGAAAAATGTTGTCTCTGTCCAAATATATATGGACCTAACTGTATAGAGATATAATATAGGGAAAACCTAAACTCACTGCTGACAGACGATAAAGGAAGATGCAAGGACTAAAAGGAAAAAATGGGCACGAGACTAGCACTCGTGCTTCCTGACAAACTCCATTTTGAGCAAATCGCATGGTGTCAAAGTGAGTATGAGGTCAGTTTCTGTAAATTGGGGTGCTCTTTTCAACTTGTAATCTCTGACTTTGGATTATAATATTTCAGGTACTTAATAGCAGGAGACAGACTAGCAGTCGATATTCAACTGAGATCCTCCAATGGGTATAGGACAACTCTTATATAACATGGAGCTTTGTTCACATCATGTCTCTGATGTCATTTTAGCATGCACATGTCCAAAGGATCATCTTCACTATATGGAAGCTAAAATGAATGTCTTTTTAGCCATAGTCTCATCAGTACATGTCATTTTTTTTCTTTATAAACAGTGGGACCCTATAGATGTTGGATGCTATTGTATGGAATCCATAACGGTCTTCTGGAAAACATATATATTGTGAGGCTCCTACAGTGTAAGAGTTTTCACTGTAGATTTCCAGTACTGAAATATATTCCTTTCCAACAGCTACACCTATGCTTCTAGCCTGTGCCAGTCATTGCACTGGTTGCCCATCTGATACAGAGTTCAATATAATCTTATCTCTCACCCACAAAGCGTTTTATGGTTCAGCATCACCTTACATCTCCTCCCTCGTCTCAGTCTACCACCCTACCCGTGCCGTCCATTCTGCTAATGACTTATAACTAAAATCCTCAGTAATCCGAACCTCTCATTCCCGTCTCCAAGACTTCTCGTGTGCTGCGCCAATTCTCTGGAATGCACTACCCAGGACAATTCGATCAATCCCCAATATGCACAGTTTTAAGCGTGGTCTAAAAACAAAAAATTTTTAGACTGGCCTATTGCCTCCTTTCACTTATTTAACTATCCCTGTTTTGCCCATACAAAATTTTCTTCAAAATCCTGACCCTCGTAGCATCTGTTCCCACACCCTCCATGCACTTGATAGCCCTCTGTATCTGTACTGTACACATACTGGCTGGTGACCGATTCATGCAGCATTATGCGCATATCTGATTTAGTATATTATGGATGTATCGTACAATATAAGCAGATTAAGTCATTTACCTTTCGTGTCTCCCGTTTCTTTATAGATTGTTAACTGGCGAGCAGGGCCCTCACTCCTTTTGGTATCTGTGTTAAGTGTCATTCCGTATTGTCTTAATTGTCTGTACAGGACCCCCTCTAAAATTGTAAAGTGCAGCGGAATATGTTGGCACTATAAAAATAAAAAATATTATTCTTACTCAGTGCCAAATGAAATTCACTTGTTCTTAATATCTGATCCACTGTTCCCCTTCACCCACCCCAGCCCCTTTCTTATGCTGTCCACCAGATGGTTGAACAGCTGTGTTGGATCTCCACCACCTAGCTTCAGGAAATAGGCCTACAAAACTCTGCTATGGGTGTCAACAGCAACGCAATCCTATATAGCAGTGGGGCTGTCTCGGGAGATTTATAGCCTTGTACCCCTTACTCAGCCCACTCTTAGCACCCTGATATGCTTTCTGTTCATCCAAGAGCCACTTTGGTCCCCAACCAGAGTCACCGATATCCTCTCTGAATCCTGATGTGTACAGCTGCAGAGTCCTGTTAAGTGCTTTCCGATAAAGATGCAGGGGACTTTGGCTGTGGCTTAAAGCAGATGGTGAGTGAAGGCGGGAATCTGGTAATGTGTGAGGGTGGAAAGCTATTGTGTGGGGGTGGGAGAAAAGGGACTAAAATGTGTGAGAGACAACTCAGAAGACTAACAACGTGATATGAACAGAGCCTTAAAAGGTTAAATTCCAATTAAGACTCTCTTTAGGGCATATTAGTAAAATATGTTTTTTAGTGCAATTCTGCCCTATTGAATGAGTGGTGTGCTGTTTTGGGGGGTACAAAAAATTAAATACAATGTTTTTAAAACTGCAAATGGCCTTAATGTGAAAAAAAAAATCAGATTTTAGTTGGAAAGAGACGAGTGAAAAGCATTATGGATTAAATTTTTACAAGCCATTGGGCTGACCACATGTAAGGGTTTATAAAGAGTTACATTAGGTGTGATGTAATTGTGAATAATAGATCTAACTTATCATAGCGCCGAAATAATCTGTTCAAAAGGACTATTGCCTAAATCATTTTTTTTTATTCTTTTAGTTCATAAATATATTAGGACTAGTTCATTGCTTGCTAAAATTTTGGAATTTCGGCGAGTAAAGAAAATTCTGTATATTATACAAATTTAACTTCTAGGGGGTCATAATTGGAAACTTTGCATTCCTGAAATGTCTGTTACTAAATTATTATTTATGAAATTTAATTCTTTATACATACAAAATAAAATGTTTGAGATTTGTATTAGGTTAACCCTAGCCCAACATGCCCTAATCCCAATTGAAAGGCAATAGTAATTAAAAATCTTAATTCATCATATACATCAACTATTTACAGTGTGCAATTCAATAAAACATTCTTACAAAATCAGCTATTTATTGCTCCTTAAAAGGAATCTGTCACCATGTTTTTTCTTCCTAATTTGAGAGTGGTGCGGAAGGGTGTATACAGTGCTCAGCATTCAAGAGAACTGGTAGATCTCCAGCAGTGATTTTATTGCAACTGCAGAAAGTAGCCCAGTGATGAAACCTTTTTTAATCAAAACTGCAGCATCCCAAAAAGTAATAAATCACTGGACAGAATCCATTTAAAATTCTTGTTTATATTGTGATTGTGTAATTTATGGGTTTAATGACTGCACACCTTAAAATCTGACTTTAAGTGACTGTCTTGTCAATTCCTTTCTGACATTGGTCTCCAATCAGTTATAGTAAATCTACCTTGAGATTACTACGCAAAATTGCTTTAAATCCTGCGGAGTGGTCATTTGAAAATATATTAACCCCTTCACGCCGCAGCCCCTTTTCCATTTTTGCGTTTCCATTTTTTGCTCTCCTTCTTCCGAGAGCCATAGACCTTTTATTTTTCTGTCAGTATAGCCATGTGAGGGCTTGTTTTTTGCGGGACGAGTTGTACTTTTGAACACCACCATTGGTTTTATCATAACGTGTACTGGAAAACAGGAAAAAATTACAAGTGCGGTTAAATTGCAAAAAAAGTGCAATTCCACAATTGTTTTTTTTTTTTTCTTACCATGTTTGCTAAATGCTAAAACTGACCTGCCATTATTATTTTTCAGGTAATTAACGAGTTTGTAGACACCAAACAAGTATAGGTTCTTTTTTTATTTGAGTGGTGAAAAAAACAAAGTTTGTTAAAAAAAAACCAAAAGGCGCCATTTTCCAAGACCCGTAGCGTCTTCATTTTTCGTGATCTGGGGCACTTGGGTGAGGGCTTATTTTTTGTGCACCAAGTTGATGTTTTTATTGATACCATTTTGGTTCAGATACAATCTTTTGTTATTGCATTTTATTGCAATGTTGCGGTGACAAAAAAAAGTAATTCTGGAGTTTAGCTTTTTTTTACTGTTATGCCATTTACCGATCTGATTAATTTTTTTTTATAGATTGGGCGATTCTGAACACGGCGATACAAAATATGTGTATATTTTATTTTTTTTATTTTATTTTGAATGGGGTGAAAGGGGGTGATTCAAACTTTTTATATTTAATATTTTTAAAAACATTTTTCTACTTTTTACTTGCTTCAATAGTCTCCTTAGGAGACTTGAAACTGCGATTGTCTGATCGCTTGTGTTACACATAGCAGGTCTTCAGCCCTACTATGTGTAACAAAAGTGCTCATCTGCTATGAACGCCGACCTCTGGGTGGCGCTCATAGCAGATCGGCTATGACAACCACAGGGGTCTCATCCAGACCCCAGGTTGTCATGCCAACCCATTGGTGACCCGCAAACAAGTGACGGGGTCGCCGATGGACGGAGCCAACAACGCGCTTCCCGGAAGCGTGAGTTAAATGCCACTGTCAGAGTTTGACAGCGGCATTAAACTAGTTAACAGCCGCGGATGGATCGCGATTCCATCTGCAGCTGTTGAGGGCACATGTCTGCTGTAAGAATCAGCTAACATGTGCCTGGAAAAGTGCAGGCTCAGCGCCAGAGCCCGCACCACAGGGGGGGGACATGGCATGCGTAGTACATGTACGGCACATGTCGTGAAGGGGTTAATATTTACTGGATATGATGAATCTGAGAAGTTCACCATTTTGCCTAAGCCATATTTTCTGTGATAGATTTCAAAGACAGGAATGAGATTTATCAAGCTATATGCACCAGATTTCTAGCTTAAAAACTGCCAGAAAACTGTCACTCATAACTTATACCATATATATAATGCGTTTTAGACATTTTTCGCACCTTGTCTGATAGATGCATTGGCCTCACTGAAATGGGTATGGATCACCAGAAAAGGGTGTTAGCATAATGTGCAACTCAATGCGAAATAGAAAAAAAAAGTGCCAACATAAGTCAACAGGTGATGTAAACTAGACTGATATATTTGGCCAATTTTAAGACTAACAGCATGAACTACAATGATGGATTTGCATGGTTTAAAGGCCCCTATGCAAATTAGGTAGTTGTCAACTAGCCATTGTTCAGACAACTGATATCTTTTTTGACTCCCTCATACACAGGAACACTCGACTCAGGTGACCATTCCTATGTTCTCTATTAGGCCACGACCCCACTATCAGTATTCGGTCAGTATTTTTTCTCAGTGGAAGCTAAAACCAGATGAGGAATAATCAGAGAAAAGGTATAATGGAAACAAGTCACCAATTTTGCATTTATCACCCACTCCTGGTTTTGGCTCCCATTCCTGAGAAAAAATACTGACCGAATACTGACAGTGGGGCCGTGGCCTTAGAATTACTACCAGACTCCTCCAATAGCACCTTATCTCCCAATCGAACAAAAGTGATGTGTACTCAAATTGCAATAGCCGGATCCTTCATGACAGAGGGGAACCTTTTCTGCTGCCGCGGACAGAACATTGCAACACATACTATGAAGGATTACGTCCTGATGCCGGTGCTGTATAGATGCCCCAGCGTCTCCTATGTGAGGCATACAGTTATATGAAAAAGTTTGGGCACCCCTATTAATCTTAAGCTTAATGTTTTATAAAAATTGGTGTTTTTGCAACAGCTATTTCAGTTTGATATATGTAATAACTGTTGGACACAGTAATGTTTCTTCCTTGAAATGAGGTTTATTGTACTAACAGAAAATGTGCAATCTGCATTCAAACAAAATTTGACAGGTGCATAAGTATGGGCACCCTTATCATTTTCTTGTTTTAAATACTCCTACCTACTTTTTACTGACTTACTAAAGCACTTTTTTTGGTGTTGTAACCTCATTGAGCTTTGAACTTCATAGCCAGGTGTATGCAATCATGAGAAAAGCTACTTAAATTGGCCACTTGCAAGTTGTTCTCCTGTTTGAATCTCCTCTGAAGAGTGGCATCATGGGCTCCTCAAAACAATTGTCAAATGATCTGAAAACAAAGATTATTCAACATAGTTGTTCAGGGGAAGGATACAAAAAGCTGTCTCAGAGATTTAACCTGTCAGTTTCCACTGTGAGGAACATAGCAAGGAAATGGAAGAACACAGGGACAGTTCTTGTTAAGGCCAGAAGTGGCAGGCCAAGAAAAACATCAGAAAGGCAGAGAAGAAGAATGGTGAGATCAGTCAAGAACAATCCTCAGACCACCTCCAGAGAGCTGCAGCATCAACTTGCTGCAGATGGTGTCACTGTGCATCGGTCAACTATACAACGCACTTTGCACAAGGAGAAGCTGTATGGGAGAGTGATGCGAAAGAAGCCGTTTCTGCAAGCACGCCACAAACAGAGTCGGCTGAGGTATGCAAAAGCACATTTGGGGAAGCCAATTTCTTTTTGGAAGAAGGTCCTGTGGACTGATGAAACCAAGATTGAGTTGTTTGGTCATACAAAAAGGTGTTATGCATGGCGGCAAAAAAACACAGCATTCCAAGAAAAACACTTGCTACCCACAGTAAAATTTGGTGGAGGTTCCATCATGCTTTGGGGCTGTGTGGCCAATGCCGGCACCGGGAATCTTGTTAAAGTTGAGGGACGCATGGATTCCACTCAGTATCAGCAGATTCTTGACAATAATGTTCAAGAATCAGTGATAAAGTTGAAGTTACGCAGGGGATGGATCTTTCAGCAAGACAATGATCCAAAACACCGCTCCAAATCTACTCAGGCATTCATGCAGAGGAACAATTACAATGTTCTGGAATGGCCATCCCAGTCCCCAGACCTGAATATCATTGAACATCTGTGGGATCATTTGAAGAGGGCTGTCCATGCTTGGCGACCATCAAACTTAACTGAACTGGAATTGTTTTGTAAAGAGGAATGGTCAAAAATACCTTCATCCAGGATCCAGGAACTCATTAAAAGCTACAGGAAGCGCCTAGAGGCTGTTATTTTTGCAAAAGGAGGATCTACTAAATATTAATGTCACTTTTCTGGTGAGGTGCCCATACTTTTGCACCTGTCAAATTTTGTTTGAATGCAGATTGCACACTTTCTGTTAGTACAATAAACCTCATTTCAAGGCAGAAACATTACTGTGTCCAACAGTTATTACATATATCAAACTGAAATAGCTGTTGCAAAAACACCAATTTTTATAAAACATTAAGCTTAAGATTAATAGGGGTGCCCAAACTTTTTCATATAACTGTATATAGCAGCCTCTGTATCTCATATGTGATGTATATACTGCAGACCCTCCACTGCTTGAATTCTATGAATGTAACTTGAGCAGTGATGAACTTCCCACTGTGTGGAGACACGTAGTGTAATATGCATATGTGTTCAGAACATACTTTTTTGCAAGTTTTTTTTTTATTAACTGCAAAGAGTTGACTGTGCTCCAGACCGACGCAAACCTGGGCAAGCTGTTACGAGTACCAACCTAACATCACATGTCACACCAAATAAAACCCGTTCCAACCATCACATTTGGGGTGAGTTAATTAATTGTTTGTCCAAATATAATAGGATAAATTTCAAGCTGATAATTTTGTATGGCCCCCGAATTATGTTATAAATATCCAAATGGCCCCTGGCAGAAAAAAAGGTTCTCCACCCCTTGTGGGTTTGGCCGACTTTAGTCTGATTAGGTGTAAAGGGCCTTAAAAATTAGACCAAGTTAAAAACATATGTCCTAAGGTCTTTAGGAGAGTTTTCACAGTATTTGATCTTTTGGAACATTTGGTCACATGCTCACCTAATATCACAGTCCAGGAATTCAAGAAACAGAAGTAACAGAGTGATAATGTTATTGTACAAATCCTGAAAAATAAAAACTGGAAAATATAGAACATAATACAAATTAAATTAATTTGTCTTTTTTTATAGAATCAACTTATTCTAGGTCATAAATATATAAGTGTTGACATTCATCCTTGGCAAAGAGAACATTCCTGTATGGTTGTTACTGGCCAGCACAGCCATGAGGATCCCATACTAGAAGGATTTGTGTTTGCAGAGTTCTTTTAGACAAGTTGGGACCCTTAGCTTTCCCCACTTACAGCAAAAGAAATGTAAGAGAATGAAACTGGTCACAACCACAAAATTATCTTCAGGTAACTGGTAAAAAAAAGTCTTTGTTCTTGTCACGTTGCTGTCTGACAACCTGGGACCAGGGGCTCCTACCCTATCCCTAACACTAGGTGTGCCCTATCTATCCTTATTCCCCAGGTTACTTCAGATGGCGAAGATGCTGGGGTCACGTACCTTGCTGTTCTCCTGAATAAGCCCTGATCTGTTCCCCTCCCCCACCTATGGAAGTGGGGAGGAATAGTGTATGCATATATACAAACCAGACAAACAAGGAAGGACGTACAAAGACAAATGAATATACCAAACACAAAATATGCACTCTCAGACAACAGAGAGGAACGCAGAAGGGATTAGGAAGGTAAAAAAAAATAGAGGATGGGACTATGCACACAACCGAACCTCCAAGCAACAGTCACAGAAAAATTCTCCTTAAACGCCTCTATCGAACACCAACACCTCCACTCCGCTCCTCACCAGGCTGTATAAGACATAAGTCTGGCAATCCCAGATAGCCAGAGCAAAGACTATATAGGAAAGGGAAGTGGCTGATGCTGCTCATCTGAGAACTTCCAAACAGAAGGTACAGAGACTCAAAGCTGAGCAGATTAACAGCAGATTGCCGAGAGAAACTAACACCATTTAATATGAGCGAGAAGTGCTTCTATTCAATGCAGGAGTGTGTGAACTCAGACGCTGCGGTCTTCTGATTCCTGTCTGTCGCGGTAAACCCTTGATCATCCTCAGTCGTATGCTCCCATTGTATTGGAATTTAGCCAAATACTTTGTGGTAACTAATTAAAGTAACTTGTTCTCCTACTCATGCAGAGAAAACTTCAGCGAACCACTTACCACAAGTTTCTTAAAATTAACTTTGTGATTTTGCATTAAAGATTAATCAAAAAAATGAGTCTTGCTTAAAGGAATCTGAGAAATTAGCATGTTTACCATTATGACCTATTTATCCAGTAGTTATTCTTCAGTTCACCACCACATCCTTACAAACTAATAAAAAAATGTTTTTCTGCTAAGCACTGCCTAAAATCAGACTTTCCCTTCATCGGATCCTTCACATTCCGGTATTTCTTCCTTCTTATTTGCTTTCTATTCTGTTTGTGAGATAGGAATATCAATGGCTTAAAGGGAATCCAGAAAAATGGGACAAGGCAGTTCTAAAACAACAACAACAACAACAACAACAAAAGAATCAACAAACACAACCAGGATAGCCAAAACTAATGACTGTCACTGTGGATACCGTCAAATGCATTTACGTAAAGTGTCTGGTGCTCTTATGGACTAACCAGTCCAGGTCTCTGATTGGCTGATTGCTTAGGTTACCTGATTTACCAGGGACAGTGTCACTTAACCACAGAGGTCACACTACACAAGTTATAGAATCTGTTGCTAATGTCTATACGAGTTACCCACCAATAGTCTGTAATCCGGCATGGTGCACTACTACACTACATACATCTGTCTGACTGGGCAACCACTCCAGTCATGGAGGATAGGTGTGTAAGTGGCTGTTCATCAGTATTTTGCACCTCTGCTACCTCCGCCTTTTCTCATGGTGGCCTGCTGTTGTATGATAGTATTGTGACCAGGCACTGGTAAGTATAGCTTTTGCTTCTGTGATGTTTTTCAGATGCCACAGCACAAGTGCAGAGGACTTATGGACCCTAGTCCTCACAACTGTTTAGTAATACGAGGGGGACCTACACAATATTAGTCGGTTGGTTTTATAATTTAGGGAGGTGGTTTTATATAACATAGTGGTGAGATTTTTTTCATTTTTTGTTCATGTATGATATTAACATTATGGACAGATTTTACCTCCCAAGAGGCTTCAAATAATAAGATCTAAAAAAAAAAATAAAAAAAAATCAAATATACAATAAAATATGCTAACCTATCCAATGCCATTTTGTCTTTTTCTTTTCTTCTATTGATGGATTTTGGATATTTTTGGTTTCTTACCAATGTCTAGAATTATATCCATGGTAAAAGCTCATGAAGACTTTGGTATATTTCTGAAATTTGCAGATTATGATGTTATAGTATCCCCAGCATCATATCAGATTATGCTCCTGTGGACTTTTTCCTTGCATAGATTAATTTAAAGAGAACCTGTCATCAGGGTTATACATATTAAACTAAAGGTATGCCCATAATAACACGGTTATACTGATTTAATACATACGTGCAGTGAAAATATCCGCAGTTTTAAATTCATCATTAGAAGTTTTTGTCTCCGTGCATTGGGGCTGGACTGTGGAGCTGGACTGTGAGTAGGGTCTTCGGCTCTACAGCAGCCCCTTCGCTTCCTCTGGTGTCTTTATTTAAATTTCACACCTGCGCCATTCTGGTTGTGGGTGGGGCTTGCGTAGATTTATCTCGCCGTGGGCTTCAGTAAAATGGCACTGGTAGCGGCGCATACACAGATTGACTTCCGGCAGACTTCAGTAAAATGGTGTTGGTGGCAGTGCATGCACAGATTGAGATCTCTGCTCGTCATTAAGCCAAGATTTTAATCTATGCATGCATTGGCACCGGCGCCATTTTCCTAAAGACTGCCAGTAGATCAATCTGCGAAAGCGCCACCCTCAGCTAGGACAACGCAGGCACGAAATTTAAATAAGAAAGAGGATAAAGACACCAGAGGCAGTGGAGGGGCCCGTGGCAGACCAGAAGACCCTACCCACAGTCCCGCCATCGATGCACGGGACCAAAGCTTCTAATGATGATTTTAATACAACCGGGCTGTGGATTGCTTCACCGAATGTATGTGCCAAATCAGTATAACCGTGCCATTAAGGGCTGTGACAGTCACTGGTATGATTTATGAGGGGAGGTATGTGTCACACAGGTTGCTAGCCTGTGTGAACTGAAGCCAATAAACTTTCTGCCAGCATGTTATATGCTGGAGGGTTAACTCACTTAAAGGGCGTGGTTTTAGGGTAATGACATAATGATGGGAGGGATGTCATTCCCCATACCTCCACCTCAGGGTGTGACTGAGCAATGTTTAAATGTTCAGTCCTGTTTTTTTTCTCTGTGTCGTGATTGGAGAGGTAAGGTCTCCAGACTGGACCGCCATAGCTCAGAAGGGAGCTGAAGGCTGGAAATAACCTGTGTGGGAGAACCGCACACACATATATGGACTGCGCTACAGTTTTTTTTGTTTTGTTGTTTTGCCAAGTAAGGCTGTGTTTATTTTGCTGGAGTGCAGAGCTTTATGCTGGTTAATAAAGCCTGCAAAGAAAACCCGGGTTCCTGAATCTACTTCCGAAAGTGGCCGAGTGAGTCGTCCTACCACAGTTGGTGTAGAATGCGGGCAAGATTCCAAGAACACGTGTACCTGCCATAGAGAATGGTGGATGTCCTGGGTGAAGGCAGTCAGCCAGCCAGAGATGTCCAGAAATATAGAGGACCTGCTTAAGCATCTATTGCAGGCACAGCAGGCGCAACAAACGCAGCACCGCAGCAGCAAGCGCAGTTCCAGCAGCAGCTACAGCAACAGCAGGCGCAGTACCAGCAGCAGCATCTGCAGAGCACGCAACAGCAGCACCAGAAGATGACCAAATTGTTGCTGCAACAAATCCAGGTGCAGCACCAGCAGGAACAGCAGCAGCAGAATCAGCTTCCCCACCCCCAGGGCTGAGTGATGACTCCCACGTCAGGAAGGCGGTAAGACGGGCTATGCAGATGATGACCCCAGGGGATGATGTCTTTGAGAGGGTGGCTGATCGGGAGAGACTTCCATCAGAACAGTGGGCAGAGGTTCTGGCGCCATATTTGTCGGGTGAACCCCAAAAGGCATATTACGACTTGGCACTGCCGGATGCCAAGGAATACACCGAGCTAAAGACAAGGGCGAGATGGTGACCGAGGAGGCCGACCTCCCTGAGTTAGATGTGTCTGGAGAAAACTTTGGGACTGCTCAAGTTCAGGACCTGACTTTAAAGGGGGCATTTGACGAGGTTACTGTATGTAATGGGGTTGCCCAAGAGCCGGGGGCCAATACCAGATTCCCCCACTTTGCAGTTCAGGGGGAGTTGCTATATCAGGTGGCTAAACTAAGGGGTGGTGAGACAGTGGAACAGCTGTTAGTGTCGGAACCCTACTGACGGAGGGTACTATATATGGCACATTCACATATTCTGGGGGGACACCTAGGGGTGGAAAAAAACTCAGGAGAGAATAGTGAGGAGGTTTCATTGGCCAGGATGTTACCAGGAGATCTTAAACTATTGTTGGTCCTGCCACACCTGCCAGATAACCGTGCCCACCTCCCGCTTCCGTAGCCCCTTAGTTCCACTACTTGCGATAGAAGTTCCCTTTGAGAGGATTGCCATGGACCTCGTGGGCCCCTTAGGTAAATCGGCATGGGGCCACCAGTATATCTTGGTCATCATGGACTATGCGACCCGGTACCCCGAAGCGGTACCCTTAAGGAACTCGTCCAGTAGGAGCATAGCTCGGGAACTTGTCCACATCTTTGCCAGGACCGGCCTGCCGAAGGAAATCCTGATGGACCAGGGAACCCCATTCATGAGCAAGGTGATGAAGGAGCTGTGTAAAGTGTTTTGAATTACCCAGCGAACCTCCGTTTACCATCAGCAGACTGATGGCCTGGTGGAGCACTTTAATAAAACTCTGAAAGCAATGCTCAAAGAGGTCGTCGAAAAAGATGGTCGAGACTGAGACTACCTGCTTCCGTTTCTACTGTTTTCCGTCAGGGAAGTTCCCCAAGCCTCCACTGGTTTCTCTCCGTTTGAGCTTCTATATGGCCGGCATCCAAGGGGTCTCCTAGATATCGCCAAGGAAACCTGGGAGGCCAAGGTCACCCCCCACCTGAGCATCATCGAACATGTCGCCCAGTTACAGGAGAGAATGGCGAAAGTGATGACCATCATGAAGGAACATCTCTGGGCGCAGGAAGCCCAGGCGAGGGTGTATAACCGTTCGGCAAGGCTGAGACCGTTCCAGCCAGGGGATCGTATTCTGGTTCTCATTCCCACTGTCGAAAGTAAATTCCTGGCCAAGTGGCAAGGCCCGTATGAGGAGGTGGAGAAACTCAGTGAAGTGAACTACCGATTCTACTAGCCTGGCCGAAGAAAGATTCACCAAGTATACCATGTGAACTTGCTCAAGCCGTGGCGGGACCGGGAACCGGTGGAAATTCCTTGCCTGCGAGCCGCTCCTGAGGGCAAGGTGGAAGAGGTCACTATAGCAGAGACTCTATCGCCGGCCCAGAAGCAACAATGTCGAGAACTACTACAGCGAAATCGGGAATTGTTCTCAGAGATGCCGGGGCATACTCAGGTGGTAGAGCATGACGTACTGACAGAGCCACATGTAAGAGTGAATCTGAAGCCACACCGAATTCCGGAAGCACCCCGGAAGGTGATCTCCGACGAGGTAAAGAGGATGCCAGACCTCGGGGTGACAGAGAAGTCAAGGAGTGGGTGGTCGAGCCCAATCGTCCTTGTGCCAAAACATGACTGATATTGGAGGTTTTGTAATGACTACCGCCGGCTGAATGAGGTGTCCAAGTGTGACGCGTACCCTTTGCCCCACATCGACTAACTCATCCAGAGGCTTGAACCGGCAAGGTACATCACCACTTTTGACCTGACGAAGGGCTACTGGCAGATCCCCATGTCCCAGACGGCCAAGGAGAAGACTGCTTTCTCGACACCTGATGGGTACTTTCAATATACTCGGATGCCGTTTGGACTACAGGGGGCCCCAGCCACCTTCCAGAGGACTATGGATCGGATCCTAGCCCCACATAAGAAGTATGCCACAGCCTATCTTGACGACATTGTAGTCTTTAGCCCAGACTGGGATAGTCATCTACCTAAGCTACAGACCGTTTTGGATGCTCTAAGGAAGGCGGGATTTAATATAAATCCGAAAAAATGTGCAGTTGGAAAAGAGGAGGCCAAGTACTTGGGCTATGTCATCGGAAGAGGTAAAATAAAGCCGCAAGTAAATAAAGTGAAGGCAATCCAGACCTGGTCGAAACCGCTCTCCAAGAAGCAAGTGAGAGCGTTCTTGGGAATGGTGGGATATTACCGGTGGTTTATCCCAAATTTTGCCATGATGGCCGCACCACTGACAGATCTCCTAAAAGGCACCAGATCAACCATGGTGAAGTGGACGGAGGAAACAGAGACCGCATTTCAACTGTTGAAGTCAGTACTGTGTAAACAGCTGGTCCTGGTCGCACCAGACTTCAAGAAAGAGTTTGTGGTCCAGACAGATGCTTCAGAGGTTGGTCTAGGAGCCGTACTCTCTTAAGAGATAATTGGGGAAGAGCATCCCATTCTCTATCTGAGCCGGAAGCTTTCATCCTGTGAGAAAAGCTACGCAATAGTAGAAAAGGAGTGTTTAGCCATAAAATGGGCCATAGATACACTAAGATACTACCTACTAGGCTGGAAGTTTAAGTTGGTGTCAGACCATGCCCCGTTGAGATGGTTGAGGGAAAAGAGGGGTAAAAATGGCAGGGTAACTAGATGGTTCCTAGCTCTTCAGGAATTCAACTTCCACATAGAGCATAGGCCCGGGAAGTTACACAGGAACGCTGATGCACTTTCTAGAATTTCCTGTCTGACATCGGAAGGTTCCCAAACCCCCGGCTTTGGGCAGAGGGGGGGGATATGTGACAGAGTCACTGGTATGATTTATGAGGGGAGGTATGTGTCACACAGGTTGCTAGCCTGTGTGAACTGAAGCCAATAAACTTTGTGCCAGCATGTTATATGCTGGAGGGTTAACTCACTTAAAAGGCGTGGATTTAGGGTAATGACATAGTGATGGGAAGGATGTCATTCCCCATACCTCCACCTCAGGGTGTGGCTGACCAACGTTTAAATGTTCAGTCCTGTTTTTTTTCTCTGTGTTGTGTTTGGAGAGGCAAGGTCTGCAGACTGGACCACCATAGCTCAGGAGGGAGCTGAAGGCTGGAAATAACCTGTGTGGACGAACTGCACACACACACAGTACAGACCAAAAGTTTGGACACACCTTCTCATTTAAAGATTTTTCTGTATTTTCATGACTATGAAAATTTTACCTTCACACTGAAGGCATCAAAACTATGAATTAACACATGTGGAATTATATACTTAACAAAAAAGTATGAAACAACTGAAAATATGTCTTATATTCTAGGTTCTTCAAAGTAGCCACCTTTTGCTTTGATGACTGCTTTGCACACTCTTGGCATTCTCTTGATGAGCTTCCAGAGGTAGTCACCGGAAATGGTTTTCACTTCACAGGTGTGCCCTATCAGGTTTAATAAGTGGGATTTCTTGCCTTATAAATGGGGTTGGGGCCATCAGTTGTGTTGTACAGAAGTCAGGTGGATACACAGCTGATAGTCCTACTGAATAGACTGTTAGAATTTGTATTAAGGCAAGAAAAAAGCAGCTAAGTAAAGAAAAACGAGTGGCCATCATTACTTTAAGAAATGAAGGTCAGTCAGTCCGAAAAATTGGGAAAACTTTGAAAGTGTCCCCAACTTCAGTTGCAAAAACCATCAAGCGCTACAAAGAAACTGGCTCACATGAGGACCGCCCCAGGAAAGACCAAGAGTCACCTCTGCTTCTGAGGATAAGTTTATCCGAGTCACCAGCCTCAGAAATCGCAGGTTAACAGCAGCTCAGATTAGAGACCAGGTCAATGCCACACAGAGTTCTAGCAGCAGACACATCTCTACAACAACTGTTAAGAGGAGACTTTGTGCAGCAGGCCTTCATGGTAAAATAGCTGCTAGGAAACCACTGCTAAGGACAGGCAACAAGCAGAAGAGACTTGTTTGGGCTAAATAACACAAGGAATGGACATTAGACCAGTGGAAATCTGTGCTTTGGTCTAATGAGTCCAAATTTGAGATCTTCGGTTCCAACCCCCGTGTCTTTGTGCGACGCAGAAAAGGTGAACGGATGGACTCTACATGCCTGGTTCCCACCGTGAAGCATGGAGGAGGAGGTGTGATGGTGTTGGGGTGCTTTGCTGGTTACACTGTTGGGGATTTATTCAAAATTGAAGGCATACTGAACCAGCATGGCTACCACAGCATCTTGCAGCGGCATGCTATTCCATCCGGTTTGCGTTTAGTTGAACCATCATTTATTTTTCAACAGGACAATGACCCCAAACACACCTCCAGGCTGTGTAAGGGCTATTGACCAAGAATGAGAGCGATGGGGTGCTACGCCAGATGACCTGGCCTCCACAGTCACCAGACTGAACCCAATCGAGATGGTTTGGGGTGAGCTGGACCGCAGAGTGAAGGCAAAAGGGCCAACAAGTGCTAAGCATCTCTGGGAACTCCTTCAAGATTGTTGGGAGACCATTTCCGGTGACTACCTCTTGAAGCTCATCAAGAGAATGCCAAGAGTGTGCAAAGCAGTCATCAAAGCAAAAGGTGGCTACTTTGAAGAACCTAGAATATAAGACATATCTTCAGTTGTTAAGTATATAATTCCACATGTGTTAATTCATAGTTTTGATGCCTTCAGTGTGAATGTACAATTTTCATAGTCATGAAAATACAGAAAAAAATTTAAATGAGAAGGTGTGTCCAAACGTTTGGTCTGTACTGTATATGGACTGTGCTGCAGTTTATTTTTTTGTTTTGTTGTTTTGTCAAGTAAGTTTGTGTTTATTTTGCTGGAGTGCAGAGCTTTATGCTGGTTAATAAAGCCTGCAAAGAAAACCCGGGTCCCTGAGTCTACTTCCGGGAGTGGCCCAGCGAGTCGTCCTACCACAGGGCATACCTTTAGTTTAATATATATAGCTCTGATGACAGGTTCTCTTTAAGTACTTGGACACCATATTATTTAATTAGGCAATGGCCACCTTTAAGACCCCCAAGATTAAATTCATCCGAACCAGCCGATACAATGGGCTCAGCTGAAGTCCAATGTGTATGGGGGCCTTCCGACTCTGATTTCGAATTGCCCATCCTTTTGCTCTTGTCAAGATGAGCTGCCCCCAGAGAAGTTTGACAGCGGCTCTCTCATAAATAACACGAGTGTTCGGCAGGGCAAGTGCTCCTGTGTATGGAGGATTTGGCAAAGATAGCTGCCAGCCAAACCACTTTATGGAAAACTGATCTATTGTGTATGGGATCCCTGAGTCAAGGGGCAAGTTTCAATGTTCCTAATTTTTTGTGACAGACAGTAGTGGGGCTCAACTTCGGAGTAGTCAGTTACCATATTGCAACAAGTTCGCGAGAATCAGGGAAAGAAATATTATTTCCTTGGAAACAGAATTTTCATTTTTGGCTGCAAAATGAAAAAAATCCAAAGTGATGAAATTTTCATTTTTTTAAATGGAATTTTCACCTTTCAGGGCTCCTGTAATATTAGCATAAAGTATTTTGATTCTATACATTATTTGTGCCCTGAAAAATACTATCCAAATTCCTCTTGCTGGTGGCCATCTGTTAAATTCTGGCACAGTGGTTCTGTCTTTGTTGTCTATAGTAAGGAATCATGTACACCAAACTATTTCATGTCGTTTTTGTAATTGTTACAATTCTTTAAATCATACGCATCTATTTTAACATCAACCAACACTGCAGTACAGAGCTTTTCATGCAATGCAGAAAACAAAACGCTGCTTTGATTCGTTTCATAAAGTAAAATGCACATGGAATTCATTAAACTAAATTAAAGACTTGTGACTTGGAGAAAAATAAAATATAGTTGCTTCTTTTGAGAAAAAAAGAAGGATCAAATCCAGACTATTCTTCTTGTTCACAGAAATGATCAGGCTTTATCATATTAAAATTCCAGAACTATAATTCAATCAGCATGATGACTATTCCTGTGATCCCTTCACCGAGGTGGATACCATATGCTGCACCTGGACGCCGGAGATTAGATCATTATAAAACTGGTACATAGAAGTCTAGTGGGAATGAGATTTGTTTCAGCAGACAATTAACACCTTACAGTCAATCATTGTACATAGACGTAGTTTGGTAAAAGTATGATTCCCTATGTTAGGCGTTACTGCAAGTAATTTCAACATGTTTTACTCATTTTCAAAATTACTTACAGGTGTTGTCTCTCAAACTGACCAGAACTTTCATATATCATGTGTTCACTTACGAAAGGGCTCCTCCCTAAATAGAAGTATTGTGATATGATCTCCCTTTGGTGGCCAATCCTTAATAGTTGAACGGTAATGACTTTATCCTGTTGTACCCGAAGGATGTAGAATATGATTAATATTTCATTTCACTGTATATGTAGGTGGTCGAATTGAATGAAATGTAAGTATTGAGAATTTCTTAGGCGTTATGTAAACAGTATTTTATGGCTTTGTTTTATAGATAGATGCAGGGCCGTATTTGCCACTAGGCACCTGAGGGCGGGTGCCTAGGGCAGTAGGTTGTAGGGGGGCAGCACCACCATGAAGGATGATTTAAAAAAATATATATTTTTTTAAATTTCCCCCTTTTTCTTACCTCCCCTGGATGGAGTATGAAAACCACCATCTTTATTGGGGGGAGGGTGCATAGACAGAGGGGCACTTATCAGCTCCCTGCCCTGAAGGAGGAAGATAAATGATAGCAGTGAAGGACCTGTGACGACATCATGCCCATGTGACTCTTATGGGTGAAACCATGCAACAGCTTGCAAGTGAGATGTTTTCCTGGGCAGGAAGAGCAGAAGAGACACTTGTGACAGGTAATTAGGGAACAGGGGTACATGAGATGCAGTAAATGTGGGGGTACATATAGGGGATGCTGGAGATATGTGAGGGTACATACACATGTGGTCAAAATTGTTGGTACCCCTCGTTTAATTAAAGAAAAACCCACAATGGACACAGAAATAACTTGAATCTGATAAAAGTAATAATAAATTAAAAATCTATGAAAATGAACAAATGAAAGTCAGACATTGCTTTTCAACCCTGCTTCCACAGAAATTAAAAAAAAAATTAAACTCATGAAATAGGCCTGGACAGAAATGATGGTTCTTCTTAACTTAATATTTTGTTGAACAACCTTTTGAGGCAATCACTTCAATCAAACGATTCCTGTAACTGTCAATGAGACTTCTGCACCTCTCGACGGGTATTTTGGCCCACTCCTCATGAGAAAACTGCTCCAGTTGTCTCATGTTTAAAGGTTACCTTTTCCAGACAGTATGTGTCAGTTCTTTCCAAAGATGTTCAATAGGATTTAGGTCAGGGCTCATAGAAGGACACTTCAGAATAGTCCAATGTTTTCCTCTTAGCCATTCTTGGGTGTTTTTAGCTGTGTGTTTTGGGTCATTATCCTGTTGCAAGACCCATGACCTGTGACTGAGACCAAGCTTTCTGACACTGGGCAGCTCATTTCTCTCTAGAATCCCTTGATAGTCTTGAGATTTCATAGTACCCTGTACAGATTCAAGACACCCTGTGCCAGATGCAGCAAAGCAGCCCCAGAACATAACAGAGCTTCCTCCATGTTTCACAGTAGGGACAGTGTTCTTTTCTTGATATGCTTCATTTTTCCATATGTGAACATAGAGCTGATGTGCCTTGCCAAAAACTTCCATTTTTGTCTCATCTGTCCATAGGACATTCTCCCAGAAGCTTTGTGGCTTGTCAACATTTAGTTTGGCAAATTCGACTCTGGTTTTTTTATGATTTTTTTTCAACAATGGTGTTCTCCTTGGTTGTCTCCCATGAAGAATGGATCCAACAACGACAGATGGTGGGATGTGACACTGATGTTCCTTGAGCATGAAGTTCACCATTAATCTCTTTAGAAGTTATTTGAGGCTCTTTTGTTATCATTCGTATTATCCGTCTCTTTAATTTGTCATCAATTTTCCTCCTGCAACCACGTCCAGGGAGGTTGGCTACAGTCCAATGGATCTTAAATTTGTGAATAATATGTGCAGCTGTAGTCACATTTACATCAAGCTGCTTGGAGATGGTCTTATAACCTTTACCTTTAACATGCCTGTCTATAATTTTCTTTCTAACCTCCTGAGACAACTCTTAACTTTGCTTCCTCTGGTCCATGTTGAGTGTGGTACACACCATGTCACGAAACAGCACAGTGAGTATCTGTAGCCCTATATACAGGCCCACTGACTGATTACAAGATTGTAGACACCTGTGATGCTAATTAGTGGACACAACTTGATTTAACATGTCCCTTTTGTCACATTATTTTCAGGGGTACCATCATTTCTGTCCAGGCCTATTTCATGAGTAAAAACCAAGCAATGTGAACTGAGGTCTAAGATGGTAGACATGCAAGAAATAGGAGCATGTTCACACTAGCAAAAAGAAGCAAAACCTACAAAAGACAAAAAATATATCTCTCATACCCTACCATCATTATATATAAATGTAAAGCAAAGTTGCATAATAAATATAGGGTACTTAGTGAACTATTTTTGATCAAAAAAAGTATACAAGCCGTCCCACCAGCGGCAAGGTGACCCTAAATTGGGACGGTACCTATACTGTCTATATTAAAAACCTTACTGTATATCAAAGTTGAAGTAATGCATATAAAAGGGTAGACAAATAGGACCGGGTCCCAACTCCAGACCACCTAGGCCCGTGGTAAGCTACATATATACTAATCAGCTCAACAAAGGGGATGCCACACCCTTAAATTGTACAGAATGCAAACAAGACAAAAAACCAAGCAATGTGAACTGAGGTCTAAGATGGTAGACATGCAAGAAATAGGAGCATGTTCACACTAGCAAAAAGAAGCAAAACCTACAAAAGACAAAAAATATATCTCTCATACCCTACCATCATTATATATAAATGTAAAGCAAAGTTGCATAATAAATATAGGGTACTTAGTGAACTATTTTTGATCAAAAAAAGTATACAAGCCGTCCCACCAGCGGCAAGGTGACCCTAAATTGGGACGGTACCTATACTGTCTATATTAAAAACCTTACTGTATATCAAAGTTGAAGTAATGCATATAAAAGGGTAGACAAATAGGACCGGGTCCCAACTCCAGACTAGTGTTGAGCCACCCCCGTAGTGTTCGAGTTCGGTTCGGTTCGTCGAACACCCGTGTGTTCGCCGAACTGTTCGTCGAACTGTTCGTCGAACACCTTCGAACACCGTTAAAACCAATGGCAGGCAAACAGAAACACATAGAAACACATAGAAAACACCTTCAAAAGTGTCCAAAAGCTGACAAACTGCTCAGAAGACATAACTAACACATGGAAAAGTGACAAGTACATATAGTCATGCGAAAATAAAAGAGGTGGAGGAGTAAAAGGAGGGGGAGACACAGATATAGGCATGTCTTGCCCTTCTAAAATCCAAAAAGTGAGAAGCCGACACGGCCAGTCCGCTCCTGCCCGTGCCACCTCCGTGTCGCCGGGTTTGTGCCAGAGCCGCGGTGAACCCTGACGGCCAGCCCCCCTCTCCCAATACTGGTGCCTGTCCGCTGGTGGGTCGAGCGAGCCCCCCTGTGGTGGAGGCAGCTCTAAGCTTTTTAATTTAAATTGTCTCTCTAATTTGAATGAATACACTTTAAATCCATTTACAAGGATCTATTGGAGGGCAAGTCTCATGCCAGCAGCCGCGGTAATTCCAGCTCCAGTAGCGTCCACTAAAGCTGCTGCAGTTAAAAAGCTTTTATAAGGATCGAGCTCGGCTGTCCACCGCAAGGCATCCTACTGCCAGTCCCAGCCCCTATGCCTTGGGGTGCCTCCTGATGCTCTTCACTAAGTATCCCATGGTCCCGAAGCATTTCCTTTGAAAAAATTAAGTGTCTAAACTACAGGTGGTGCAGCTTGCTTAACAGCCGGGATAATCCGCTGACTAGCAGACACTGCTACTAGGCACAAAGTATTTCCTGGGCTAGATGCAGTTAAAAATTTGTAATTAGATACTCTCGTTGGATGCTGAGAAAGCATTCCATAGAGTCTCCTGGCACGCCATATATGATTCTCTTAAAAAGCTTGGGGTAGGGGTCTAGGGTACCCTTTTATAGCCAAAATCACGGCCCTGTATCGCAATACGTCACCTAGGCTGAAGATAAATGGAACTGTAGCACCCTGAGGGCTCGGTTGCTACAGACGTATTGCACCTCACCCAGAGGTGTGATATCTCACTCTCAGGTAAGGATGGAGTGTGGATCAGGACCCGACACCTGCATGCATTACACCACATTGCCGTGGGGCAGGGCGACCAATATGCCCCTGAGATGGGCACGACAGTCCCTGTCCCTGGCTGGAGTGGGGGGAGGGAACACTGAGGAAGGGGAACCCTGTAGTGCAGGAGCAGGGAGGAAGCAGTTCCTGGGTGCATTGAGAAGGGAGTATAAAAGATGGGCACCATCTTAGTTCAGTGCAGAGAAGTCTGAGCAGAAGTGGCAGGGAGCAGGGGCTCTGCATGAGCTCTGCTCCGGAGGCGGGCCTAGTAACAGAGGCCCAGGCCTGGAAGAGGGAGAAGGAAGGAAGAGGAGCGGAGAAGGCTCCAGGAACGAGGAATGAAGGGATCCCAGGGGTGCGGACGGGCGAGTCGCCACCGCACGCCCGAATCCACCTGCGTGGAGGGGTCAGGTCAAAGGGGGAGACCGGTCCCCAAACTAGTGGAGGCAGGAAACGACCCTCAGCTAGAAACCGGAGGCTCTGACATTTTATGTGGCGCAGCCCCTCGCTACACCCACTAGGAAGGCACCACATAGGGTCAGGGAAACTGGCGCCAAGTTTACCAAGAGGAGGCCCGAGGCAGCCGGACAGAAGTGTTGGTAAGAAAGGCCAGACAAAGGACACACAAAGGGGGTCCTGTGAAGTGCTCCAAAGTTATCTGGGAGTTGTCTGAGCCCCTCACCTGGTGAGCACAGTACGACGTGGGCAGCCGTTACCTGCAGACGTGGTCTGGATAATAAGAACTGTGAGTAAAGGCCCTGAACTGCATCACTGACTCCGTGTCGTTACTGCTGCTGCCCTGCACCATCACCCCCATCCTCCGCATACACTGCCCTGAGGCTATACTCCTCCCGTGGGGAGTTATGCTACGCTCTGCTGCACCCACAACACCAACCTCAGCGGTCTGCCCTGTAGCGGCGGTTCACTCTGAAAGCAATCCACGGGTGGCGTAGTCGGACATTTAAACATCAAAACCACATAAATAGTTCCGCCACTAGTTTGACCGCCCTGAGCCACGGAACCGGGTCGCCGCCACGAAGACTACAACCACCAGCATCCACCAAAAAGGGTCCGGCTCCGGGTGTCCCAAGGCCCAGGGGGTGCGTCAGAACATTTTCATCACCTTTCACAATCACCAATGGGACAAGGCAGTGATGTCCTCTGTCCCCTCTCTTATACATCCTAGTGACGGAGCACCTGCTCTCATCAATTCGCCATAACCCCAATATTAGGTGGATTGAGGTGGGAGGCACCGAGTACAAGTGCTCTCTATTTGCTGATGATGTCCTAGTATATATCACTCAATCACATATATCCATCCATGCTGTTATGGCTGAAATAGATCACTTTGTTACATGGTAAAATTTTAAAATCAATGCAGCGAAGTCTGAGGCCCTCGATGTCTCCCTCCCCAAATCCATATAGGATTCCATCCAGTCCAACTTTCCCTTTGCCTGGCCCTCACAGGGTATCAAATACTTAGGAATTCCTATTCATAGAGACCTCTCCCATCTATGTTATCTTAATTTTGGGCCCTTTATTGAACAACTCCATACAGACCACGGTTGGCAAGTTAGAACTGTAAGATTCACTACGTGAACCACTGGTGTTTTGTGGAAAAGCACATGTACACTGCGTTCCAAATTATTATGCAAAAAGTGTTTAGGAGTGATAAGGGAAGAATTTGTTTGTTTGTCAGTTAAACTCATTGATGGTGATGTGTGTCAGGGATCTTTATATCACTGTAAGCAATTGCAGACACCTGTGCTAATTAGTTTGGCAGGTGTGTCCAATGAAAGGCAAGACTACTTAAGAAGGCTCTCTCACATTATTAAGCAGCCTACATTTTCTGCCAAAATGGGAAAGAAAAAGGATGTGTCGGCTGCTGAGAAGCAACAAATTGTGGAGTGTTTAGGTCAAGGCATGACTACAATCAACATTGTGCGATGATCAGGATGAAGTGTCTTGGCAATCAAGAAGTATGTAGCTGATTCACAGTACACACGTGTGCGTGCTGATAAGGGCAAATTGAGGACTCTTTCCTACAGGCAATTACGTCAGGTTGAAAGAGCAGCGGCAAAAAAGCCTTGTCATAGCAGCAGACAAGTTTTTGAAGCTGCTTGTGCCTCCAACGTCCCCCGAACAACAAGATGCAGGGTCCTTCAGAGGTTTGCAGCTGTGCATGCGCCATCCTGTCGACCTCCTCTATCCACTTCACACAAGCAGAAACGGCTCCAGTGGGCCAAACATTACATGAAGACTGATTTCAAAACTGTTTTGTTCACGGATGAGTGCCGTGCAGCGCTCGATGGTCCAGATGGATGGAGTGGAGGATGGCTGGTTGATGGACACCCCACGCAAACACGGCTACAGCGCCAACAAGGAGGAGGTGGAGTAATGTTTTGGGCTGGAATCATGGGGAGAGAGATTGTCGGCCCCTTTAGGATCCCTGAAGGCGCTAAAGATTAACTCCATAATGTATGTGGATTTTCTCAAACAGCACTTCCTGCCATGGTTCAAGAAGAAGAACCGTGTATTTCACAGCAAGATCATTTTTCTGCATGATAATGCACCATCTCATGCTGCACATAAAACATCTGCATCTCTGGCTGATATGGGCATAAAAGGGGACAAACTTATGGTGTGACCCCCATGCTCCCCTGACCTCTACCCCATTCAGAACCTTTGGAGCATCATTAAAAGGAATGTCTATGATGGCGGGAGGCAGTTCACATCTAAGCAACAGCTCGGGGAGGGTATTCTGTCCTCATGCAAAACAATTGAAGCAGAAACCATCCAAAACCTGACAAATTCAATGGACGAGAGAGTTCAGAAGCTCCTTTCGAACAAGGGGTCCTATGTGAAAATGTAACATCACCTAGAATAAAGTTTTGAGTTGAAAACTGTTTGATTTCAGTTTCTAACAACCTGCTAATGCTTATAATTTCAAAAATGACCATTTTTTTGGTCTTTATTAAAATGAAAAGGTTGATCGAAAAGTTTGGGGGATCTAAGAGTGTGGCAACCCAGTAGTCATGATTACTTCGAATTCTGACAATATGAGGGTCATGCTGCAGGTAGTGCAGCAAGAAGGCACTTATGTGCCTTGCGCATCTCGGAGCCCCAAAATTATTTTCCGGGCTAGATGCAGCTAAAAATTATTTTTAATTTTAAATCTGGTGAAGCTTTAGTATAGATGGCCTAATAGGATCAGTGCTGCACACTGCTACAAAGCCCAAATTATTTTCCAGTCAAGATACAGATAAACATGATTAGTAATTTGAAAGCTTAAAACGGTTGGTAGGGTGATTTTAACCAATCATCAAGCTTTTACTCTCCCCAGGATGACACAGGGGTAGAAAAGTCGTTTCGGATCCATGATTTGTTCATCTTTATGAACGTGAGTCTGTCTACATTATCAGTGGAGAGCCGCGTGCGCTTATCTGTCAGCACACCACCAGCAGCGCTGAACACACGTTCAGACAGAACGCTGGCTGCGGGGCATGACAAGATCTCCAAGGCGTAAGTGGCTAGCTCCGGCCATTTATCCAGATTGGAAGCCCAAAAAGAGCAAGGGTCCAGTGACACAGTCGTGGCTTCAATGTTTACTTGGAGATACTCCTGTACCATCGTCTCTAGGCGTTGACTATGTGTCAGACTTCTTGTCTCCTGTGGCCTTGCAAAGGATGGGCTAAAAAAGTGGTTTAAATGATTCCGTAAAATTGATGTTACCAGCAGATACTGTGGTTCTGTTACGGTTTGAGTGCTGAACACTTGACGGTCCCACGGTTGGCAAGTTGGAACTGTGAGATTCACTACGTGCACCACTGGTATTTTGTGGAAAAGCACATGTAAGATTCTGCAACAGTCTCTGCTGATACTCCTGCATGCGTGCATCCCTTTCTATGGCAGGAATAATTTCTGCAAATTTACTTTTGTACCGGGGATCTAACAGTGTGGCAACCCAGTAGTCAGGATTATTTCTAATTCTCACAATTCGAGGGTCATGTTGCAGGTAGTGCAGCAAGAAGGCACTCATGTGTGTTGCGCATCCAGGAGCACCAAGTCCCTGTTGTGTTGGTGGCGAGGTAACAATCATGCTTCCTTCCTCTGTCCTCTCCCCCCAACCTCGCACAACAGAAATGTGATCAAGGTCTCCCTCATCTGATGAGTCTTCCATCAGTTCGTCCTCCACTTCTTCCTGGGCTCCTGCACCTTCCTCACTAGTTTGGCTGCTACCATGCGCCCTGGTAAAACCATCTCCCCCACCCTCACATGCCTGCCGCCTTGGTGCTGCCGACCGTCTGGACCTTGCAGATGTTAGCCCTTCCGCATACAACTCCTCCTCCTCTACTTCCTCCACCTCCTCTTGTGCCACCACCTGACTCCGAATTCTGTTTAACATGTGCTCCAGCATGTAAATCACCGGAATAGTCATGCTGATAATGGCATCGTCAGCACTAAACATCTTCGTCGCCATTTCAAAACTGTGCAGAAGGGTGCATAGGTCCCTGATCTGAGACCACTCCTCCAGCGTGATTTGCCCCACCTCTGAATCTCGTTGGCCCAGGCTATACGTCAGAACGTATTGCACCAGGGCTTGTCGGTGCTGCCACAGTCGCTGCAACATGTGCAGAGTTGAATTCCACCGGGTAGGCACATCGCATTTTAGCCGGTGAAGTGGCAGGCCCAACGACTTCTGTAGAGATGTATGTCGCTGAGCTGCGGGATGCGAACGGCGGAAGTGAGCACACAGCGACCGTGCCCTCTGCAGAAGGCCATCTAGTCTGGGATAGTGGGCTAAAAATTGCTGGACAACCAGGTTCAACACGTGAGCCATACAAGGCACGTGTGTGACATTGCCCCGGCGAAGGGCCGCACCCAGGTTTGCAGCATTGTCGCACACGGCCTTCCTTGGTTTCAGGTCCAGTGGAGACAACCATTCATGAAATTGGTTCTCCAGAGCTGACCACAACTCCTCAGCTGTGTGACTCACATTTTCCAGACATTTCAATGTAAAAACCGCCTGATGACGTTGAGCCCTACTGCCAGCATAGTAAGGAGGTGTGCAGGATCCCTTCTGCGCAGTTAGAAAGCTTGTGGCATGACCAGACAGGCTTTGGGTGAAGGTGGAAGACCGAGAGGAGGTTGAGGAGGCAGAAGCAGTGGAGGAACTTTGACATAAAGAGGATTGACGCACAACTCGTGGGGACGGCAAGACTTGGACAGCAGCCCCTTGTCCTGCTGTCACCATAGTTACCCAGTGCCCAGTCAGCGACATGTAACGCCCCTGTCCATGCCTACTCGTCCAAGTGTCTGTGGTGAAATGCACCCTGTCACACACAGAGTTTCTCAAAGAAGCGGTGATGTTATGTGCGACATGCTGGTGGAGCGCAGGCACACCTTTCTTTGAGAAGTAGTGCCGACTGGGCATCTGGTACTGGGGCACTGCGACGGTCATAAGGTCTCGAAAATCCTCTGTGTCCACCAGGCGGAAAGGCAGCATTTCTGTAGCCAAGAGCTTGCAGATGGTGAAATTCAACCTTTTAGCTTTCTCATGGCTAGGAGGAAATGGTCTTTTACTTGTCCACATCTGAGGGACCGAGGGCTGGCTATTGTGCTTAGACGGGGTTGATAAGGGTGTCCCCGGCAAACTGCCGGTCTGTGAGGAAGATGCAGGCGGACATGTTAGGTTGCCTTGATCCAAAGGTGGTGCTATCGATGTCGGACAGCGCTCAACACCAGCTGGTGTTACCACCTCCAAAGAAAATGATGACCTGCCAATCACGCTGGCTGTTGCGGGTAAAGAGGTGGCAGGTCTGCGCCCCAAAACAGGTGTGACTGCTGTCCCCCCAGTCACAGAGGATGAAGAGGCCGCGGATGCACAAGATATGGCAGACGGTGGTTGGCCCGGCCGGCTAGGCCGCATTGTAGCACACTGAGCTTCCCACTGCAACTTATGCTTCATGTCCATGTGCCGGTTCATGCATGAAGTACTCAAACTATGTATTTTTTGGCCTCTACTTAGGTTTTGCTGACAAATGTTACAGATAACACGAGTTGGGTCATCTTTATCGATCTGAAAAAATGCCCAGGCTATGCAAGGCTTAGCACCCATGCGACCTGAAGAGCCACCACGACTTGTGGTGAGAGGCAGAGTTGTGTTTGAGGATGCAGTTGTTGACGTGCTTCCAGTACTACGTCTCTGTCCAGGAAGGCGCAACCTGACCTCGTCGTCACTAGCATCTTCCTCCACCTCCTCTGCTGACCTCATCTCTTGGCTGACTGTGGGTTGACAGTAAGTGGGATCTCCGACCTCATCATCATCACCCTGTGCGTTATCACACCCGTCGTCCTCAGAGCCAACCTGTTCCTGCCCTGACAAAAAACTAAAGTTGTCGCTCCAATCAGGTATTTGAGTCTTATCATCGTCTTCCTCATTGTCTCCACCAACAGGAGTTACAGTTTGGGAATGAGGGTCTACATTATGGTCAGAACCTTCTGCGTCTGGTCCTGGATCCGACTCATAAAGATTCTGGGCATCAGTGCAGATCATTTCCTCGTCTGGATTCACAGAAGCGCTGGAGTCGACCTCTGATTCCCAGGCTATAGTATGAGTAAACAGCTCTGCAGACTCAACCATCTGTTCTACCTCATACTCAGACGGGCAGCTGGAGATTTGGGAGCTGTGAGGAAGCAAGTGCGATTTGGGTGACACCTTTGAGGACTGGAGTATTTGTGATGTTGAAGTTGATGTGGAGGAGAGCCCACTTAAAGGAGCACTTGATATCCGTTGAAGCACCTGCTGTTTTTGTGCCTCATCTGGAATTTGTAGCGATTGGCGTGGCCGTAAGAAAGGGATCTTATCACATTGTCCGCTAAAAGAAGTAGACATTTTAGTTTGGCTGGAAGATGGTCTTTCTTCTGCAGATGTTACTGTTGCTTTAACACCTACCCCACGGACACAACCTTTTTTCCCCTTCCCAACACGCCTATTCCCCTTTCCACCAGCAGCAGGCCTTTTTCCACTCATTTTGGTGGTTAACTAATTCACAACTCTGGAGTTGTTTGCACAAAAAAACAATGGATGGTAACCGAGCAGAGCTGAGTGGCCAAACTGTGGTATTAGGCCAAAACTATTGGCTGGGTTAGATGCAGAAAAAAATTATTTTGAATTTGCAACCTGATGGAGGTCAGTATAGATGGATTAATAGAACAAGACCCACACACAGCTAGAAGCCCAATATTTTTTCAGAGGTAGATGCAGGAAAAAAATATATTCAGTTTGCAACCTGATGGAGGTCAGTATAGATGGACTAATACAACAAGTCCCACACACAGCTAGAAGCCCAAATATTTTTTCAGAGGTACTGTAGATGCAGATAAAAATTAGTTTTAATTTGCAACCTGATGGAGGTCAGTATAGATGGACTAATAGAGAAAGTCCGACACACTACTAGAAGGCCAAATATTTTTTCAGAGGTAGATGCAGAAAAAAATATATTCAGTTTGCAACCTGATGGAGGTCAGTATAGATGGACTAATAGAGAAAGTCCGACACACTACTAGAAGGCCAAATATTTTTTCAGAGCTAGATGCAGAAAAAAATTATATTCAGTTTGCAACCTGATGGAGGTCAGTATAGATGGATTAATAGAACAAGACCCACACACAGCTAGAAGCCCAATATTTTTTCAGAGGTAGATGCAGAAAAAAATATATTCAGTTTGCAACCTGATGGAGGTCAGTATAGATGGACTAATACAACAAGTCCCACACACAGCTAGAAGCCCAATATTTTTTCAGAGGTAGATGCAGAAAAAAATATATTCAGTTTGCAACCTGATGGAGGTCAGTATAGATGGACTAATACAACAAGTCCCACACACAGCTAGAAGCCCAATATTTTTTCAGAGGTAGATGCAGAAAAAAATATATTCAGTTTGCAACCTGATGGAGGTCAGTATAGATGGACTAATACAACAAGTCCCACACACAGCTAGAAGCCCAAATATTTTTTCAGAGGTACTGTAGATGCAGATAAAAATTAGTTTTAATTTGCAACCTGATGGAGGTCAGTATAGATGGACTAATAGAGAAAGTCCGACACACTACTAGAAGGCCAAATATTTTTTCAGAGCTAGATGCAGAAAAAAATTATATTCAGTTTGCAACCTGATGGAGGTCAGTATAGATGGATTAATAGAACAAGACCCACACACAGCTAGAAGCCCAATATTTTTTCAGAGGTAGATGCAGAAAAAAATATATTCAGTTTGCAACCTGATGGAGGTCAGTATAGATGGACTAATACAACAAGTCCCACACACAGCTAGAAGCCCAATATTTTTTCAGAGGTAGATGCAGAAAAAAATATATTCAGTTTGCAACCTGATGGAGGTCAGTATAGATGGACTAATACAACAAGTCTCACACACAGCTAGAAGCCCAAATATTTTTTCAGAGGTACTGTAGATGCAGATAAAAATTAGTTTTAATTTGCAACCTGATGGAGGTCAGTATAGATGGACTAATAGAGAAAGTCCGACACACTACTAGAAGGCCAAATATTTTTTCAGAGCTAGATGCAGAAAAAAATTATATTCAGTTTGCAACCTGATGGAGGTCAGTATAGATGGATTAATAGAACAAGACCCACACACAGCTAGAAGCCCAATATTTTTTCAGAGGTAGATGCAGAAAAAAATATATTCAGTTTGCAACCTGATGGAGGTCAGTATAGATGGACTAATACAACAAGTCCCACACACAGCTAGAAGCCCAATATTTTTTCAGAGGTAGATGCAGAAAAAAATATATTCAGTTTGCAACCTGATGGAGGTCAGTATAGATGGACTAATACAACAAGTCCCACACACAGCTAGAAGCCCAAATATTTTTTCAGAGGTACTGTAGATGCAGATAAAAATTAGTTTTAATTTGCAACCTGATGGAGGTCAGTATAGATGGACTAATAGAGAAAGTCCGACACACTACTAGAAGGCCAAATATTTTTTCAGAGCTAGATGCAGAAAAAAATTATATTCAGTTTGCAACCTGATGGAGGTCAGTATAGATGGATTAATAGAACAAGACCCACACACAGCTAGAAGCCCAATATTTTTTCAGAGGTAGATGCAGAAAAAAATATATTCAGTTTGCAACCTGATGGAGGTCAGTATAGATGGACTAATACAACAAGTCCCACACACAGCTAGAAGCCCAATATTTTTTCAGAGGTAGATGCAGAAAAAAATATATTCAGTTTGCAACCTGATGGAGGTCAGTATAGATGGACTAATACAACAAGTCCCACACACAGGTAGAAGCCCAAATATTTTTTCAGAGGTAGATGCAGAAAAAAATATATTCAGTTTGCAACCTGATGGAGGTCAGTATAGATGGACTAATAGAACAAGTCCCACACACTACTAGAAGCCCAAATATTTTTTCAGAGGTACTGTAGATGCAGATAAAAATTAGTTTTAATTTGCAACCTGATGGAGGTCAGTATAGATGGACTAATAGAATGATGCTATGCCCAAAAGATTTTACTTCACTAGGTGCAGTAAAAAAATTGGTATTCTATACACAGGTGGTATATCTTGCAACACAGATAGGCTACTCCACTGACTAACACACTCTGCAATAGGCCAAAAAGGATTAGCTTTGCTAGATTCAGCCAAATGCTGTGAAAAAAAACTTGCACAGCACTGGCACAGAGCTGCCTGGCAAAAACTGATAGGAACTGATGTAACCTAGTCCTGAAAAGGACTCCAATTACAATTAGTCTTTACTCTCACAACCTATCTATTTAAGAGCACAGACCTCCCTGATAAAAGTCATAGGAAATGCTGTAACCTAGTCCTTAAAAGGACTGCAATCACAACTATTCCCTACTCCCAAGCTATCTGTAGATTTGTGCGAAAATTGGCTTGAAATTAACAAGGTATAGCGCACACAGCAACAGCGGTGCCGTCTAACACGCAGCTGCAGCAGTGAGAAAATGGTGGCGACGGGGAAAATGGCTTGGTCTTATAGGGCAAGGACATGTGACATACACTGCCAATGACACATGCCCTTGCTTGTGTGAAAAAAAGCACTTCGCTCCGTGTGTGCGCTGCTGATAGGCTGACAGATTGCACCTCCCCACTGTAAATGCGGGAAAGAGAAAAAAAAAATGGAGATCTTCATTGTTCCTGCAGAGATCCATCCCCTGCCCCTCCCCCCACCCCGCTGTACACTCAAACTGCGTATTAACATTAATTTTCATCATTACTGAGAAAAAATCCAGTTATGATTTTGGTGCACGAACAGTTATCAAACATAACCTCGAACAGCCGAATTTTTCTCAAATTGTTCGTGTTCGCCGAACGGCTCGAACACCGCCCAAAACAGCTCGAATTTGAGATTGGCGAACAGTTCGAGTAGAACAACGCTCATCTCTACTCCAGACCACCTAGGCCCGTGGTAAGCTACATATATACTAATCAGCTCAACAAAGGGGATGCCACACCCTTAAATTCCACAGAATGCAAACAAGACAAAAAACCAAGCAATGTGAACTGAGGTCTAAGATGGTAGACATGCAAGAAATAGGAGCATGTTCACACTAGCAAAAAGAAGCAAAACCTACAAAAGACAAAAAGTATATCTCTCATACCCTACCATCATTATATATAAATGTAAAGCAAAGTTGCATAATAAATATAGGGTACTTAGTGAACTTAGGTGGTCTGGAGTTGGGACCCGGTCCTATTTGTCTACCCTTTTATATGCATTACTTCAACTTTGATATACAGTAAGGTTTTTAATATAGACCGTATAGGTACCGTCCCAATTTAGGGTCACCTTGCCGCTGGTGGGATGGCTTGTATACTTTTTTTGATCAAAAATAGTTCACTAAGTACCCTATATTTATTATGCAACTTTGCTTTACATTTATATATAATGATGGTAGGGTATGAGATATATTTTTTGTCTTTTGTAGGTTTTGCTATTTCATGAGTATAATTTTTTTTTTTTAATTCTGTGGAAGCAGGGTTGAAAAGCAATGACTGACACTGAGTGTTGAGCGAGTATGTTCTGTTAACCCTTTCGCCGAGTATGCTCAGCCGAGCTCCGAGTATTTATAGCTTCACGGTGATATGGTTGAATCGCTCCCGTGTGCATGATTTGAGACTGTTTGACAGTTTTACTACATGTGAGGAATGTCTATTTCTTACACATTCCTCACATGTAATAAAGCTGTCAAACAGTCACAAATCATGCACACGGGAGCGATTCAAACATATCACCGAGCAGCTGTAAATACTCGGAGTTCGGCCCGAGCATACTCGCCGAAAGGGTTAACAGAACATACTCGCTCAACACTACTGACATTCATTTGTTCATGTTTATAGATTTTTAATTTATTATTACTTTTGTCAGATTCAAGTTATTTCTGTGACCATTGTGGGTTTTTCTTTCATTATCCGAGGGGTACCAACAATTTTGACCACGTGTGTATATGTGGGTGCAGGCTACATGTGAGGGTACATATGGGGGTTCAGGCACATATTGGAGGTGCTGGAGATATGTGAGGGTACATATGGGGGTGCAGGCTGTATGTAGGAGTACATATGGGTGTGCAGGATAGATGTGAGGGTACATATGAGAGGTCAGGCTATATGTAGGGGTACATATGGGGAGTGCAAGCTATATGGGCAGCACGGTAGCTCAATGGTTTGCATTGCAGCTTTGCAGTGCTGGGGTCCTGGATTCAAATCCCACCAAGGACAACATCTGCAAGGAGTTTGTATGTTCTCCCCATGTTTTCGTTGGTTTCCACCCACACCCACAAGATTAATAGGGAATTTAGATTGTGAGCCCCTTTGGAGACAGTGCCGATAATGTCTGTAAAGTGCTGTAGGAAATGATGGCGCTGTATAAGCAATGCATAATAAATAAAATATCTGTGCAGGCTATTTGTGGGTGTACATATGGGGATGCAAACTGTATGTGGATGGTACATAAGGGGGTGAACCCTGTACATGTAGGTTACATGGGGGTGCAAGAAGTATGTGGGTGGGGTATAAGGGCGTGCAGACTGTATGTAAGGGGGACATGGGATTGCAGACTGTATGTAGAGGGTACATGGGGGTGCAAGCTGTATGTGGGGGTTATATGGTGGTGCATGTTGTATATGGAAGATGCAGAGGGGTGCAGGCTGTATGTGCGTGGTACATGGGGTGCGTAGGGGAAGATAAGCACTCCTTAGTGGAGCTGAAGATGCAAGGAATATTTACTGTAGACGGTGAGGGGGATTGGTATTTATTGTGATCACAGTATGAAGGGAAACTAAAACATATTAACCTCTAGAATATTGAAACCTTTTAGAGGATAAAGAAGTGTTTTTTTTGTTTTTTTTTAAATATGTAAAAAAATTTGCTTTATTAAGTTATTTCAATAATAGCATACAAAATATTTAATAAAAGGTCACGCTTCTTCACGCCTCCAAAAGAAGCAACGGTGAAACGCACGTTGGGGTGGAGGAATGCAGCTCCTACTCACATTTTAACCCATGTGATCAGTGCATTCAATGGTCAGGTAATATACCCATACACCAATCTTCGTGTTTATACTGGAATACTGGTGCTATATTTGGCTGGATTAATGTGTTTTTTTTTTATGAATGTTGTGAACGCACTTTCACAATATAAGCATCTTCATTATACATGCTGCAGTTAAGGATTGGTACTTATGATAATGATAAGTGGAAATTTAGTTTTCTTTCCCAGTATATATTTTATTTGCCGGGTGCAATGTTTTCAGCATCATGGTGTCTTTTGAGTGTACACTTTTTTGATTTGGGGAATATAGTGTTGCAATGTGCACTTACTGTACTTATATGCATTCAGCATACAAATGGTAATTTGGAGCTGGGTTCCCTCTGGGCTAGAGGCACTCTTTTATTAATTATTTTGTATGTTATTATTGAAATAAATTAATAAAGTGAATATTTTTATCCACTAAAAGGTTTCAATAATTTAGAGGTTAATATGTTTTAGTTTTCATGGAGTGTTACCCCCATGTGCACATTACTGTTCTCTACTTTTCTCTGAAGTCTTCTGTCCTTCTATGGGCACAGGCATCAAGTGCCTCCTGCACAGGTGCCTTTCCCAGTGTTCCCAGCGTGATTAGATGCATGCGCCGAGAACACTGGGAAAGACACCAATGATCTTCTGATGGGGGTTTGAAACGTCATGGACTTCATTTACCAAAGCTGTCAAATGTGGCCTTAGCAAACAATATTTCTCCTGGCTCTTTAGCCTCCTCACCTATCTTGTCATAGGCGTAAGTGGCCCCTGTCTCTGTTGTCACATCCTGTGGAAGAGGGTTGCACAGTGAAGCTCTCAGAAGCATAAATTCCAACCGATTATATTATTATACATAGAGATACATGGGATATAACATTGTATTTCTATGTTCCCTGTATACTAGAGGTGAACAAAAAGTCAGATTTTATTTATGTTCATATAAAGCTACTAAAAATAATAAAAAGTAATGTCATTTTTTCTTTTTTGTGAGTCTCCCCAGTATTTGAACCCACAACCTTCAACATTACAGATAGGAGATAAAGCAATTGAGCCACAGGCTCTGGTAATGTAAAAGGAAGAATTTTGTGTACTTCATCTGTATTGCAGGCAGTGACCGACAGGCAGATTATATGGATAAATTGTACACAGCTGTGTATTTCTATGTGTTTGTATTCTAGAGAGAAAGTTTGAGATTTTTTTCATCCTATAAAATTACTATAAATAATGAAAAACACATGATAATGAAAAAAATAATGTAATTTTTAATGCTTTTTTTAAAATAATAAACATCACAAACCAACAAATAACAGATAGATTTGGTGTTGCTGTAATCTTAACGACCTGCACAACACAGCGATCAGATTATTTATGGGGATCAGTAACTGGTGTAAAAAAAATGGTGTGATTTTTTTTTTTAGACCCATAAAAAATGTAATAAAAATGTAATGCTGAGGCCGTGTTTGCATGTAGCGTAAATGCTGCGCTCATTCTACTGCTTTTTTTTCTGCAGGTGTCCTCGCCACACAACGCAATATCAATCTTCTCTGATTATTGCGTGTTTGCTGCGTTTCTTTTATGCGTTTTCCCCTTTTTTAATGTGATTTTGGTGCAGATATGAAGCAGACTTTTTAATATTTTTTTAATAGTACAGAAAAGCTTTGATTCTGCTCTTAAAAATATAACAGCATTTTTTTTCATGCGTTTTTTTTTCAGAAGGAGCCTAGACAAAAAATGCACCAAAACCGCAGAGTTCAGCAGTGTCTTTAAGACGCACAGAGGGCAGAGATTTCATGATATCACATCCACTTTGCTTAGACATTTAGACCGTGTACACATGTAGCGTAAATGCTGTGTATTTTCTGCTGCTTTTTTGCTGCTTTTTTGCACAGAAATTCTTCTGTGTTTAACTGTCTAAGCAAAGTGGATGTGATTTAATGAAAACTGCGCCCCCTGTGCGTCCATAGGCGCAACTGAACTGTTTTGGTGCTTTTTTCTCTCTCTTGTCTCCTATGTGAAGCCTAAAAAAATGCATGTGAAAAACTGCAGTTACTTTACAAAATCAAAGCTTTTCTGTGCTATAAAAACACATTAAAATGCGGCTTCTCATCTGCACTACAAACGCATCAAATAAGGGGGAAAAGGCCTAAAAAATGCAGCAAAAATGCAATAATCACAGAAGATTGTTATTGTGGAGTTTGGTGCAGACACCTGCAGAAAACAAAAAAAACAGTATTTCTGCAACGTATGATCACGGCTTTGCAGACACCAAAAAGTCAGATGTTGTATAGTGAAGTTACATAAGGATGAGAAAGTTATGGCTGCTACGACTGTGAATGAATGAATAAAAAATAAATCCATAGGTCTCAATTAGAGATGAGCAGAATGCACAAATGACGTCGCTCCAGCCCTGGCTAATCAAAGCCGTGCTGGGGATACCAAAAGGTAAGAGATGCACAGCCTCCTATCCAGCCTCCTGGTAGTACTAACCTAGACGGTGGACTGGTGTCCTGTAAATTGATCCGCTGATCTCCTCCTGCCGGGGTAGGAAGGATTGGTTAAATGGGCATGAGTGTGACCAGGGGTGCTATGCGCGTCGTATAATTTTTCCCTCTTTCTGTTCTTCAAAAGTTAGGCGGTATGCTCAGAAGATTAGCTAGGGGTTGCTACTCGGGACGTTACAACAAACCGGTACACAGTCACTCCCTCAACATGCTCAAAATCGCAATACAGCTGCCTATCTACTTAGCACATGGCAATTGGCTTTGAGTAAAAAGTATTTTTTCTTAGCAGGAACATCTAAGGATAGTTTTATGGCATGGATCTCCTTCAGCTAAGCATTCATTCTAATGTTGAAATATGCATGGGTCATCAATGACATCAGTGGACGCTTATTGTGTCCTCTGCTTCCGTGAGTCTCCTACTTCCTACTAGTATGTAGCAGGATAGTATGAAGTAGGGGCAATAGTGTGGCAATATGATTACAGGATCAGACTACACAGGCTATGTAGTCTTGCTATATAGACACATACGTCTCTTAAAGAACCGTATACATAAAACGATTTTTAAATTAAGACTTTTGGCAAAGATGCTTCATTTTAGATTCATTTAAACCATGAGAACCTGGCTGTGAATGATTGTGAATAAGAGTCATTAAAGCACAAATATACAGTCAGAGGTTAAATGAATCCAAATGATAAGGAATTGGCTTACTGAAAGCGTATTTCTTTTGTTCTACCCAAATAAGGCAAGATGTATTGGAAGAGAATGTATCCAACGTAAGATCAAGTCCGATGTGCTGTAATAGACTGTGACGGTCTCTGCTGAGTTCTTCAGTAGATAAATTGCTGATTTGTGGTTGTTTTCTGATTATTTAATAACAACCAGAGCAACCATTCCCAAATATTTATGTTAGAAACAGATTTCTACGTCATGAATATAAACTGCTTTCAATAAATGGATTTTTTTTCTTTGTCTTATTATCACTTTTTGTTTTTCTTTATGGTGGGGGTTTTAAGGTTGTTTATGACGGCTGTAACACTGCATTTGATTTTTATAATGAAACGTGATAGTTACTTTTTGCATTTTAACAGTCCATGCTCTGGACTAAAGAATATTAGTTGAGTGGACCAATTCTAACTACATATTAAAAAAAAAATAGATACAATATTTTTTTTAAAGCTGGAGGTACTTTAACAGGTTGTTGTGAATATAGTTCTTATACTCATATATCCCAACCATCTCACATCCAGTAGGACAGTTCTGAATTTGGGGAGCTGTCCTGGGAAGTTGTCGCTGTATCCCAACTTAAACCGTATCTGTGTCCTGTGAACACACATACTATTAAACGCAATGGTGGAACAATGAGCCATCAGGTCCCTGCTCCACCATTCCATCTGGGTAGAGACTGAAGGATCTTCAAGTTACATGACTGGGCAGCAGAGAACAGCTCCGTCCCAGAGAGTAGTGATGTGAAAGAACACACAGGGAAGGGATGTCTGTGAGGGGGCCACTGTGGGAAATTCATATTGTGGGTAGTGTTGAGCATTCCGATACTGAAATATCGGGTATCGGCCGATATTCGCGGTATCGGAATTCCGATACTTAATTCCGATACTTTTGCAATATCGTATACCGGAATCGGAAGTTCCCATAATGCAATGAGCCATTTTCATTTTATTCAGCCAATGAGGATCCTAAGAAGTGTGGGCACATCCTGAAGGCATGTAGGCATCTTAACTAATGGCATGGCTGTGATTGGCTGCTGAAATGATGTCATGATGCACTATAAAAGCCACCGCAGCCATTTTGAGCTCACTCTGCTGTGAATTCAGTTAGGGATAGGATGCTGTTGCTCTGAGGGACAGTTTTAGCTACCTATTTGGTCTATTCTGCTTTACCCAAGCTACTTTATAAATCGCTGTGCCTTGCAGTGCTAGTGCACAGTTCTCTGTGCTGTTCACCGCTTTCTGCAAGGTCTCTGTGTGTGAGTGCAGCTCACCCTGTAGTGTGTGCTTCAGCCACGTCTGGTTGTAGTGCACTCAGTGTGTGTCACTGCCTCATACATTGTCCTTTTTTGCCAATTCATAATTTTTCCTGATATCTCCTATTAGTGTGGTGGTTCCATCCGTATTCAGCTAAATTTGTTCCAAACACACTATATAGGAGTAGATAGAGAAATTTTTTTGGTCTTGCAGCGCTAGTGCACAGTGCTCTGCATCTGTACTGTTCACCGCTGTCTGCAAGGTCTGGTGTGTGAGTGCAGCTCACCCTGTAGTGTGTGCTTCAACCACGTCTGGTTGTAGTGCACTCAGTGTGTGTCACTGCCTCATACATTGTCCTTTTTTGCCAATTCATAATTTTTCCTGATATCTCCTATTAGTGTGGTGGTTCCATCCGTATTCAGCTAAATTGGTTCCAAACACACTATATAGGAGTAGATAGAGAATTTTTTTTGGTCTTGCAGCGCTAGTGCACAGTGCTCTGCATCTGTACTGTTCACCGCTGTCTGCAAGGTCTGGTGTGTGAGTGCAGCTCACCCTGTAGTGTGTGCTTCAACCACGTCTGGTTGTAGTGCACTCAGTGTGTGTCACTGCCTCATACATTGTCCTTTTTTGCCAATTCATAATTTTTCCTGATTTCTCCTATTAGTGTGGTGGTTCCATCCGTATTCAGCTAAATTGGTTCCAAACACACTATATAGGTGTAGTTAGAGGAACCTTTCTGCAGCATTGGGCCCTGCAGCCCCAGCCAGATTAGTATTAGCCTATTTTTTGCAGCCTCATCTATTGCATTGTAGGTTACCTTCCTACATTGTAATAGCTACAAAAAGTTTGTGATACTATCGTTATTACATCTTTAGGCACATCCAGTGTCTTTTTGTGACAAAAAAAAACTAAATAAAGTTCACCAAACACTCCACTTTACAGTTGTGTAGGCCACATTAGCTCATATTAAAGTCTAGTCCACACTTTATAAAATTAGTGTTTCTTATACCTGTTAGCAGCTGTTCAGGAATAAGCACACTAAGCCCTTAGTACTTTTCTGCCTATCTTTATCAGTCTACCAAGATGAAGAAGGCAGGGAGTAAGGCATGTGGTCGTGGGCGTGGGCGTGGAGTTTCTGCAGGGAGAGGACGTGAGGATTCTGTGCCTGCAGCGAGAGGACGTGGGGATTCTGTGCCTGCTGCGGGCACCAGTGACTCAGCATCCCCCAGTTTTACCAGGGAACAGTCCTTTATGCGCAGCTTTGTAGGAGCTAGCCGTACCCCACTGCTGCGGGAGGACCAAATTGAAGCCGTTGTCGGATGGATGGCAGCTAACGCATCGACTTCAATTAGTTCCAGATCCTCTCAGGTCCTGAGCACTGAAGAGCACCCATCTGTCTCTTCACCACCTGCCAAATTGCCCAGGCAGTCAGAGAGCCCTGGACAGGAGCCATCTCTACTTCTGTTCTCTGAATCTCTTGGCTTGGAAAGAGGGGGCCAGCCAAGCAGAATTCGAGAATTTGAAGAAGAGGTAGTATGCAGTGATGCGCAACCGTTTTGTCTCTCTGAATCTGAAGAGGCGGGTGGGCCAGTGCCTATGGTCAGCAGCACACCTCAGTACGCATCTGATGATGAGACTCAGGTGCACTTTCTGGTGCGTACTGTGCTGTCGAGACTACCCAGGAGAAGCAGTTGTTTGAAGAGGGTGGTGTAGATGATGAGGTCCTTGACCCATCATGGCGTGATGGACAGGAAGGTGGTGGGAGCAGCTCTGAGGAAGAGATTCCCCGAACAACCCAAAAAGGAGGGAGAGGGAGGGGGCAGACTTGGTTGCCTGTAGCCTCCACTTCGGCACCCATTAGGAGCATGGCTCTTCCAAAATCCAAAGCGGGCGCTCCTAAGACTTGCAGTGCCTGGTCCTTTTTTGACACAGTTGCAGATGACATTTGCTTTGTCAAATGCAAGCTGTGTAATCAGAAGGTGAAAAGAGGGAAAAGTGTCAGCAACCTCAATACCACAAATATGTGGAAACATGTGCGGACCAAGCACGTGGTGGAGTTACAAAAACACACTGAAGACCTAGGCCAACCTACAGCGCCACCTACCACCTCTTCAGCTCGTGTTGTAGCGTCTTACTCCAGCTCACACACAGCTGGTTCGGCTTCCTCACAGGATCGCCATGGAAGAATCTCTGGCACTGTTGTACAGAGACACAGTGTAATTCCACCCACAGCACCACTTTCCCAGTCATCCTCACACTCCCAGGCCAGTCTACAGCCATCGTTAGCACAGGCATGGGAGAAAAGGCGCCCATACTCGGCAAACCACCCCCGAGCACAGGCTCTGAATGCTGGCATTGCTAAACTACTGGCCCTTGAAATGCTATTGACGCGCCCCCTGGGCCAGTGCTGTTTGGGGGATACCCGCAGCCGGATCAGATGGGGGTTGTAGTCTCCGAGTGGCGGTGACCCGGTCCGTGCCCAGGGTGTCAAGCTCAGTGTGTGGCAGTCCTACAGATGTTGCTGGATGCTCTTTAGTGTCGACTACGCCACCCGTTGATTTGCGGTCAATACGGCCGCCGCTGCAGCAGGGTCCGCTGAGGCTGATGGTGTGTGTGCAGCTTCTGATAGTATAACCCCCAACGGGAGGGGTATAGCCTCAGGGGGTCAGTTGTGGAGGATGGTGGTTGTGAAGGTGCAGGATGAATCAGCAGGAAGACTCAGAGTCGGGCTGTGCAGTTCAGGGGTTTTTACTTACGGGTGTTCTTATGGTCACTCTGGCCTGAAGCGACCACCCGAGCCGTGCTGCGTCCACCAGGTCCTGGACTCGGCTAACCCCCAGGCAGTTCTGGAGCGTGGTCCTGAGCTCCTGTCTGACTTTCCCTCTCTTCTGGCCGTTCTCACCAGGGATCCACCTATGTCCGGCTCCCTCGGGTCTCTTGGTGGGTACACCTCCTCTGGGTTCCCTGACCCTATACTTGGTCTGCCTTCCTGGTGGATTTGGTGAGGGTCGTGGCAGATCCTGCCCACGACCTCCGGTCTCTGGCTAAGGTGTGCTTTTTTCTCTGCCAGCTTGGGATCCGGTACCCTAGGTGCCAACCCTTCACCCTGTTGCTTGTATTCTGGGGTCTTGGGGTTCCTTCTCCTTCTCTCTGGGTCCTTCTGACTCCTCTCTCTCTCTTGGCCTTGGAGCTGGGCCCAGCCGGAACCACAACTCCCTGTCAGCCCTTCTGGCTGAGCTTCTCTGCTCTGCTCCTCAGGTTACACTCTGACAGACTGACCCTGATCTAAGATGGTTCCCACCTTATATACTCCCTCTATGTGTGAGCTCAGGTGACCAGCACCCAATGAGCTCCTAGCATTACCCAGACTGCTCCCCCTATCTGCCCCTACACTACTGGGATGTTCCAACCCCCTCCCACTCCAGCCAGGGACAGACACTATCGTACCTGCACATAAACTGGTGGGAGTACCGTTGGTCTGTCCCCCGGAAATGGGATGTATGTAGTGTATGCAGCTAACTGAGCTCAGTTCCACACTCCATCCTTACCCGGGAGTGGAATACCACACCTCTGGCTTGAGGTGTAATACCCCTGTAGCAGCCGAATCCTCAGGGTGCTACATTCCCCCCTGGTAAATCACAGCACGTCCTCGGGCTGTAAGAGAATAAACATCCAAAACATACAATTTTTTTTCCATAAAACATAAACATATAAAACAATATATATATATCAGCATAAACTTTTCATAAATAACATTCTTGTTCCTCCGGCCACAGTGCAACTTGTGACCGGGTAAAGTGCGACAGTCTCTTCAAGAAAAACAACAGTTTCCTATAAAACCGGTAGGGGGCGCCTTAGAAAGCGCAACTATATACAAGGGGATATGGCCGCTCTCAGTCCTCGGCCAGGTATAAGGAAGGAATGACCGCTCTCAGTCCTCGGTCAGTGGGATTAAGGGACACACGGGTTAACAGTTTACACTTGTCCCAACAGGGACATATTTAAAGCAGCAACAGTTCACTGTACCCCGACGGGTAACTATTTACAGTCTCTTTACCGTACTTTAACGACGGCGTCCTCCTGCTCCTTCTTTATCTTCAGACCCGTCCGGGTCCTCTTGCTCCTCCTCACACCGCAGCTCCTCCTCCGTCAGGCGATGCACATGGAGGGCGTAGGGTCCTTTGGCACACTTGTGCCGGGTGAACGTGACCTCGTCCCCTACGTACAGGTCACGACCTCTGTGTCCCTCCGGCAGATGGCTCTCTACGTCTCTGCGGGTTACAAAGACGTCGCCGGGGGTATGATGGTCTCTTATGAAGCCCCACCCATGCTGCAGGTTGAATTTAATCACAGTCCCGGTGGTACGGGGACCATGAGCTGCACGGGGGTTCCTCCTGGTCCGGCTCTTCTGCCCTGCGCTCTGTTCCTGCAGCCGCTGCTCACGGATCCGCCTCTCTTTCCGCTCTTGCTCGAAGGCTGCCAACTGCTGGCGGCAGCACTCCACTCGCTCTGCTGCAGCTGCCCGCGTTTCTTGAGTGAACCCCATGAGGTCTCCTCCGGTGGGGTCCCACTCGAATTGTGCTTCTTCTAGCGGGAGCGGGGTTCTCCTGACGGGCTTCGGAGCCGGAATCAGGGGCTCGCACAGGGGCCTTGCTCTTTGGAGTTCCAGTTGGTAGTACTCCTGGGGCTATACAAAGGGCTGCCCATCCGGGCACGTGTGCTGGGCAAATAGATCTTCGCCCAGGTGCGGCACTCGAGATGTTGAGGGCGCGTTGATGGTAGCGGCGCCCGGGTTGACCGGGCCTTGCGACCAGGCTTGGGGCACCCTAAAGGTAAAGGGCACCGTAAGGACGGCGGCGCCCGGGGGTACTCGGCCCTGCGACCAGGCCGGTGGCTCCGCGGAGGTAGGGGGCGCTGTTGGAATTGTGGCGCCCGGAGGTACTAGACCTTGCGACCAGGCCGTTGGTATTTCCTGTTTGGTCGCGCTCAGGGTCGAGGCGTGTGACGTCACAGGGGTCGCGGCCGCGGCTTCTGCTTGAGGCCTAGTCCGGCACGGTGACGATGCAGCGACGGGCACGGCAGGGGGAATTTCGGGCTCTGCGACGGGGAGCTGGGACAGGTACACGGTTTCTCGGCTCGGGGTAGAGACGTCCCCTTTACCTGCCTCCGTCCGTTCAGCTCCCTTCTCGGCGCCGTCTCCGGCCTTCACTCCTCCTGCACCATCCTCAGAGGCGGTCTGTCTCCTCGTCTCGGGTGGCGTGCTCCGCTGACGGGTTCCGGTCTGCTGGGCCATCTCACGGCTCCACTCCGTCAGCGTGTCTTGCTGCACCTGGGCCATCCTCCGTGCGAGGCCCTCCAGCGCAGTCTGTGCACACTCCCGGTCTCGGGGGAGCTGTGCTAGGATCTCCACTAAGCCTAGTGGGGTTGTTGCTTGCAGCAGGCTCCTGACCACTGGGTCGGTGCTGCCTGTCTCTCCCTCCATCTCCAGGTACGCTTTCTCTGGACTCCTCTCCAGACTTCTTGTCTCCGGGTGCGCTCTCTCCAGACTCCTCCAGGCTGCACCCATCTTCGCTGTTTTGCTCCGTCTCCGCCCACATTGAGGGTGGTCCCGGGGCAACTTAGTGATTGCCAGTTCCAGGGGCAGTTCTCTTACGCTGATGGACACTTCCAGCATCACAGTCTCTGTTGGTGGGCGCGGTTTCCGCTTTTGGCGCCATTCTTCGACCTGGCCCACGATGGGAGGTGGCCTCATGCCACCCTCTGGCACGCCCATAATGGCGTCCGCTCTTCCAAGGCGGGAAATCTTTGGAAATGGCGGGAATCGTCTCCCAGTGGCGGGAAACTCCATGGATGGCGGGAAAAAGCTGCAAATGGCGGACAACCGGCGGGAAACGACCTGTGATGGGGTCCGTTGGCGGGGACCCTCCGGAACCGGCGGGAGACTTCTTTTTGAGGTAACGGTGAACTTTTCTTCAGGCACGCAGTACCTGGTTGTTGCGGGCACGTTATCCTGCCGACTACGCCAAAGTTGACGCGCCCCCTGGGCCAGTGCTGTTTGGGGGATACCCGCAGCCGGATCAGATGGGGGTTGTAGTCTCCGAGTGGCGGTGACCCGGTCCGTGCCCAGGGTGTCAAGCTCAGTGTGTGGCAGTCCTACAGATGTTGCTGGATGTTCTTTAGTGTCGACTACGCCACCCGTTGATTTGCGGTCAATACGGCCGCCGCTGCAGCAGGGTCCGCTGAGGCTGATGGTGTGTGTGCAGCTTCTGATAGTATAACCCCCAACGGGAGGGGTATAGCCTCAGGGGGTCAGTTGTGGAGGATGGTGGTTGTGAAGGTGCAGGATGAATCAGCAGGAAGACTCAGAGTCGGGCTGTGCAGTTCAGGGGTTTTTACTTACGGGTGTTCTTATGGTCACTCTGGCCTGAAGCGACCACCCGAACCGTGCTGCGTCCACCAGGTCCTGGACTCGGCTAACCCCCAGGCAGTTCTGGAGCGTGGTCCTGAGCTCCTGTCTGACTTTCCCTCTCTTCTGGCCGTTCTCACCAGGGATCCACCTATGTCCGGCTCCCTCGGGTCTCTTGGTGGGTACACCTCCTCTGGGTTCCCTGACCCTATACTTGGTCTGCCTTCCTGGTGGATTTGGTGAGGGTCGTGGCAGATCCTGCCCACGACCTCCGGTCTCTGGCTAAGGTGTGCTTTTCTCTCTGCCAGCTTGGGATCCGGTACCCTAGGTGCCAACCCTTCACCCTGTTGCTTGTATTCTGGGGTCTTGGGGTTCCTTCTCCTTCTTTCTGGGTCCTTCTGACTCCTCTCTCTCTCTTGGCCTTGGAGCTGGGCCCAGCCGGAACCACAACTCCCTGTCAGCCCTTCTGGCTGAGCTTCTCTGCTCTGCTCCTCAGGTTACACTCTGACAGACTGACCCTGATCTAAGATGGTTCCCACCTTATATACTCCCTCTATGTGTGAGCTCAGGTGACCAGCACCCAATGAGCTCCTAGCATTACCCAGACTGCTCCCCCTATCTGCCCCTACACTACTGGGATGTTCCAACCCCCTCCCACTCCAGCCAGGGACAGACACTATCGTACCTGCACATAAACTGGTGGGAGTACCGTTGGTCTGTCCCCCGGAAATGGGATGTATGTAGTGTATGCAGCTAACTGAGCTCAGTTCCACACTCCATCCTTACCCGGGAGTGGAATACCACACCTCTGGCTTGAGGTGTAATACCCCTGTAGCAGCCGAATCCTCAGGGTGCTACACTATCATTCAGGCTGGTGGAGACTGACACATTCCGTAACTTTATGGCATTGGCAGTCCCACAATACAACGTGCCCAGCCAATTTTATTTCAGCAGGCAAGCCGTCCCTGCCCCGCAACATCATGTGGAGGGAAAAATTAAACATGCGCTACAAAACGCCGTCAGTAGCAAGGTCCACCTGACCACCGATGCGTGGACCAGTAAGCATGGACAGGGATGATACCTTTCCCTCACTGCCCATTGGGTAAATGTTGTGGAGCCGGGTACAGATCTTGAGAGTGGCGCTGTACGTGTTCTGCCAACTCCAAGAATTGCAGGAATCCAGTCTGTACACATTGACTCCTCCTCATACTCCAGTTCCTCTGAATCAGCGCTGCAGGAGCCGTCACAGTCTACCTCCACATCGACCCGTGAACGGTTACCTGTTATGGTGGCCAAACGTCAACAGGCCGTATTAAAATTAATTTCTTTGGGGAATCGAAGCCACACAGCGCAGGAGCTCTGGAATGCCATCAAGCAGCAGAGCGACGTGTGGTTTGTGCCAGCGAATCTCCAGCCAGGCATGGTAGTGTGTGACAATGGCCGAAATCTGGTGGCAGCTCTGGGCCTAGGCAACCTCACTCACATCCCATGTCTGGCACATGTGCTCAACTTGGTCGTGCAGAGTTTTTTGAGGGACTATCCGGATCTTGATGCACTGCTTCACAAGGTCCGCATAGAGTGCGCTCACTTGCGGTGTTCCAGCAATGCAAGATCACGCATTGCAGCTCTGCAGTGCCGATTACGTCTTCCGGAACATCGCATCATATGTGACCTACCCACCAGGTGGAATTCAACGTTACATATGTTGGAGAGGTTGTGTGAGCAGCAGGCAGCAGTAATGGAGTACCAGCTGCAGCAGGCGCAAAGAAGTCGCAGTGCGCGCCGTTCACACTTCACCACCACTGAGTGGGCCTATATGAAGGACATTTGCCACGTTTTGTGTGCCTTCGATTATTCCACGCGGATGGCGAGTGCAGATGATGCACTAGTCAGCATGACTATCCCCCTTATCTGCCTGCTTGAAAAAACACTGCAAGCACTAAGGGACGAGGTTTTGGAAGAGGTGGAGGATGAGGAGTCACATATGCCATCTGCTTCTCTACAGTCTGCGCAACGTGGTTCCTCACAAAGGCCTAGGCAGGGGACACTTTGTGAGGAGGATGAGGAGGAGTCAATGGATGAGGAAGACATCTGTCCAGAGGAGGGAGGTACACAATGCTCTAGTAGTCAGTATCTAGAGCGAGGGTGGGGTGATGCAGAGCAGGCAGAGATCACGCCTCAAGCAGGGGACAGCGTTTCTTGGCCAGTTGGCAGTCTGCAGCACATGGTTGATTTCATGCTGCAGTGCCTGAGAAACGACCGCCGCATCGCCCACATTCTCAACACGGCTGATTATTGGGTGTCCACCCTCCTAGATCCTCGCTACCGGGACAACTTACAAAGCCTCATAACACCGTTGAACCGGGAGCGTAAAATGCGGGAGTACCAAGACGCACTGGTGCATTCCATCATGTTCTCCATTCCAACCGAGAGCAGTGCTGTTAGTGCTTTACAAAGCAGCTCAGTGCGTCGAGGCAGTGGAGGAAGCTCTGCACAAAGAGGGAGCAGAAGCAGCGCCTCAGCACAAGGCAAGACCAGTATGGCCGAAATGTGGCAAAGTTTTGTGTCCCCGCCGCCACAAATGTCTACACCATCACAGACGGCTCCAGTCAGCAGGAGGCAATGTTTCCGTCAGATGGTGACAGACTACATGTCTTGCCCTCTTAGTGTACCCCCAGACGGCTCTTCTCCCTTCAAGTTTTGGGTCTGTAAGCTAGATACATGGCCAGAGCTAAGTCAGTATGCATTGGAGGTGCTAGCTTGCCCTGCTGCTAGTGTATTATCGGAACGCGTCTTTGGTGCCGCAGGTGGTGTACTAACAGACCGTCGCATGCGACTATCCTCCGATAACATTGAACGGCTTACTTTTCTCAAAATGAACAAGGCCTGGATCTCTCATGAATTTGCCAGTCCTCTTCCAGAATAAATAATTGTTGGCAAAAGTATCCAGGTCTCCTGTTCTGTTCATGTTTCTACCACCTGAACTGTAATCCCTGAGCTCCAACACCGCCAGTTGGCGCTCGGAAGTGCCATCTGCACAGTCAAGACTTGCTGCCGTGTCATTGGGGTTCAGTAACGTCAGCTGTTCCCCTGCTGTGCGGACGGCAATTTCTCCTGCTCTGTCCACATTCTCACTACTACAGATTTTAAAGTTGCTCCAATTACACCTCTGGCTCCTCTGTTTTCAGTATTATCCCTGAGCTCCAACACCGCCAGTTGGCGCTCGGAAGTGCTGTCTGCACAGTCAACACTTGCTGCCGTGTTATTGGGGTTCAGTAACGTCAGCTGTTCCCCTGCTGTGCGGACAGCAATTTCTCCTGCTCTGTCCACATCCACTGTACTACTGATTTAAAACCTCCTCCAAATACACCTCTGGCTCCTCTGTTTTCAGTATTATCCCTGAGCTCCAACACCGCCAGTTGGCGCTCGGAAGTGCCGTCTGCACAGTCAACACTTGCTGCCGTGTTATTGGGGTTCAGTAACGTCAGCTGTTCCCCTGCTGTGCGGACGGCAATTTCTCCTGCTCTGTCCACATCCACTGTACTACTGATTTAAAACCTCCTCCAAATACACCTCTGGCTCCTCTGTTTTCAGTATTATCCCTGAGCTCCAACACCGCCAGTTGGCGCTCGGAAGTGCCGTCTGCACAGTCAACACTTGCTGCCATGTTATTGGGGTTCGGTAACGTCAGCTGTTCCCCTGCTGTGCGGACGTCAATTTCTCCTGCTCTGTCCACATTCTCACTACTACAGATTTTAAAGTTGCTCCAATTACACCTCTGGCTCCTCTGTTTTCAGTATTATCCCTGAGCTCTAACACCGCCAGTTGGCGCTTGGAAGTGCCGTCTGCACAGTCAACACTTGCTGCCGTGTTATTGGGGTTCAGTAACGTCAGCTGTTCCCCTGCTGTGCGGACGGCAATTTCTCCTGCTCTGTCCACATCCACTGTACTACTGATTTAAAACCTCCTCCAAATACACCTCTGGCTCCTCTGTTTTCAGTATTATCCCTGAGCTCCAACACCGCCAGTTGGCGCTCGGAAGTGCCATCTGCACAGTCAACACTTGCTGCCGTGTTATTGGGGTTCGGTAACGTCAGCTGTTCCCCTGCTGTGCGGACGGCAATTTCTCCTGCTTTGTCCACATCCACTGTACTACTGATTTAAAACCTCCTCCAAATACACCTCTGGCTCCTCTGTTTTTAGTATTTACCCTGGGCTCCAATACCGCTAGTTGCTGCTCAGAAGTGCCGTCTGCACAGTCAACGCTTGCTCCAGTGTTATTGGGGTTCAGTAACGTCAGCTGTTCCCCTGCTGTGTGTCCGGCAATTTCTCCTGCTTTGTCCACATCCACTGTACTACTGATTTAAAACTTGCTCCAATTACACCTCTGGCTCCATTCTGTTTTTAGTAATTACCCTGGGTTCCAGCACCGCCAGCTGGTTCTCGGTAGTTCCATTTGCTCTTGTACCTTCTACTACCCATCCGGGTTCCAGTACCGTCAGCTGGTTCTCGGCAGTGCCTTTGGATTAGGTGCCTCCTTCTCGGTATCCAAGTTCCACCAACGTCTGCTGGTTCTTGGTAGTGCTTTCTGGCACAGGTACCTCCTGCTTAGTAACCGAGTTCCAGTACCGTCAGCTGGTCTTCGGCAGTTCCATTGGCTCTTGTACCTTCTGCTACCCATCCGGGTTCCAGTACCGTCAGCTGATCCTCGGTAGTTCCATTTGCTCTTGTACCTTCTACTACCCATCCGGGTTCCAGTACCGTCAGCTGGTTCTCGGCAGTGACTTTGGCACGGGTACTCCCTCCTGCCCAGCCTGGTTCCAGCACGCCAGCTGTTTCCGGGTAGTGTCAACGTCATTTTGCCTCCAATGCGTTGTCTTGTCGTGTTGCGGTCGGGTTAGCCGACTCTATGGTGCCTGCAGTTTAGGTGACTCCTATGTGGGCTGCGGGATCTGGCAATGAAGGCTGGTTCCATAGTGCCAATAGGACAAGCACCCCCTGTAGGACTGTGGGTTTTGGTAACGGCCTTGAACTTTTTTTTACATGGGTACCTTCTACTACCCATCCGGGTTCCAGTACCGTCAGCTGGTTCTCGGCAGTGCCTTTGGATTAGGTGCCTCCTTCTCGGTATCCAAGTTCCACCAACGTCTGCTGGTCCTTGGTAGTGCTTTCTGGCACAGGTACCTCCTGCTTAGTAACCAAGTTCCAGTACCGTCAGCTGGTCTTCGGCAGTTCCATTGGCTCTTGTACCTTCTACTACCCATCCGGGTTCCAGTACCGTCAGCTGGTTCTCGGCAGTGTCTTTGGCACGGGTACTCCCTCCTGCCCAGCCTGGTTCCAGCACGCCAGCTGTTTCCGGGTAGTGTCAATGTCACTTTGCCTCCAATGCGTTGTCCTGTCGTGTTGCGGTCGGGTTAGCCGACTCTATGGTGCCTGCAGTTTAGGTGACTCCTATGTGGGCTGCGGGATCTGGCAATGAAGGCTGGTTCCATAGTGCCTATAGGACAAGCACCCCCTGTAGGACTGTGGGTTTGGTAACTGCGGCCGGCTCGCGGCCTTGAACTTTTTTTTACATGGGTACCTTCTTCTACCCATCCGGGTTCCAGTACCGTCAGCTGGTTCTCGGCAGTGCCTTTGGATTAGGTGCCTCCTTCTCGGTATCCAAGTTCCACCAACGTCTGCTGGTCCTTGGTAGTGCTTTCTGGCACAGGTACCTCCTGCTTAGTAACCGAGTTCCAGTACCGTCAGCTGGTCTTCGGCAGTTCCATTGGCTCTTGTACCTTCTGCTACCCATCCGGGTTCCAGTACCGTCTGCTGGTCCTCGGTAGTTCCATTTGCTCTTGTACCTTCTACTACCCATCCGGGTTCCAGTACCGTCAGCTGGTTCTCGGCAGTGACTTTGGCACGGGTACTCCCTCCTGCCCAGCCTGGTTCCAGCACGCCAGCTGTTTCCAGGTAGTGTGAACGTCACTTTGCCTCCAATGCGTTGTCCTGTCGTGTTGCGGTCGGGTTAGCCGACTCTATGGTGCCTGCAGTTTAGGTGACTCCTATGTGGGCTGCGGGATCAGGCAATGAATGCTGGTTCCATAGTGCCAATAGGACAAGTACCCCCTGTAGGACTGTGGGTTTTGGTAACTGCGGCCGGCTCGCGGCCTTGAACTTTTTTTTACATGGGTACCTTCTGCTACCCATCCGGGTTTCAGTACCGTCAGCTGGTTCTCGGCAGTGCCTTTGGATTAGGTGCCTCCTTCTCGGTATCCAAGTTCCACCAACATCTGCTGGTCCTTGGTAGTGCTTTGTGGCACAGGTACCTCCTGCTTAGTAACCGAGTTCCAGTACCTTCAGCTGGTCTTCAGCAGTTCCATTGGCTCTTGTACTTTCTGCTACCCATCCGGGTTCCAGTATCGTCAGCTGGTTCTCGGTAGTTCCTCAGCTTTCTTGTACCTTCTGCTACATTTCCAAGTTCAAGCTTTTTGAAATGGTTCTTGGTAATCACCCTGGATCTCCCTGACGAGGACCCTGAAGACGAGGACCCTGAAGACCAACCCTAAGAAGACGAGGACCCCGAAGACAACGACCCTGAAGACGAGGACCCTGAAGACCACCCCGAAGAAGACGAGGACCCTGAAGACCACCCCGAAGACGAGGACCCCGAAGACCACCCCGAAGAAGACGAGGACCCTGAAGACCACCCCGAAGAAGACAAGGACCCCGAAGACCACCCCGAAGAAGACGAGGACCCCGAAGACGAGGACCCAGAAGACCAACCCGAAGAAGACGAGGACCCCGAAGACGAGGACCCCCGAAGACGACGACCCTGAAGACCACCCCGAAGAAGACCAAGAAGATGACCCTGAAGAAGTTGACCAAGAGGACAAAGAAGAGAAGACAAGCACCAAGATACAGAAGAACAAGAGACAGAAAACCAAGAAGCAGAAATAAAAGAAGCTGCAGAACAAAAAGCGGAAGAACATTAAGCATAAGACTAAAAATCAGAGCAAAAGATAATATCTAAATTATAAGCAGAAGATGACTAAGCAGTGTATGGGGGTGAGTCCGTTCCTCCTCGTGGTGCCCCTGGAAAAGACCTGCAGGCCAAACTGAACGCGGACAAATCCTGTTGTAAATCTTTTGTGACGGGCAGAACGAAAGGTGTAATGTCCAACCTTTTATAGATAACAACTACAGGAATGCCTGTCACAAATAAGAATATGATGAAGAAGAAGAATATGAAGAAGATGAAGAAGTAGAATATGAAGAATGTAAAAAAAAAGAATAATACGAAGAAGGTGAAGAAGAAGAAGATGAAGAAGGTGAAGAAGAAGAGGATGAAAAAGATGCTGAGGATGATGAAGGAGAAAGTGTGGGAGAAGTAAAAAAGAAGGTGAAGAGCATGGAAGTAGTGAAACATAAATATCTGACAAAATATAAAAATACTTAACATAGTCAATATTTCCGTAACTCAGAACGTCTTAAAAAAAATATAAATTCCTGCTATTCCATTTGATTGGGCTAAACCTCTATGCCTTTATTGTCTCCCCCACCTCCCCCAATACATTCTACATTATTCTTAGTTGTTTTCCTTCATGTAGAATTAACCTACAAGGAAAGAAAGGGTTTATTTTCATTCCGATATTTCTGTCCCATTGACTTGCATTGGTTTCCGGTATCGGAATCGGCGATATCCGATACTTTTTCGGTATCGGTCCGATCCAATCCGATCCGATATTTCCCGATATCGGAAGGTATCGCTCAACACTAATTGTGGGTCATTATACAATTTTGGGTGCCTATGGGTGCAATGTGGGGGGAGTGTATTGTATAATGGGACTGTGGGGGCATCATACTGTATGTGGGGCAATGTGGGGAGACCTAATGATTGTATGCTGTGTGGAGGGTTATAGGGCATCATAATATGTGGGTGGTCACTGTGAGAGCATTATACAGCATAGCGTGCCACTGTAGACATATGTATCTGTATATATGTGTATATATATATATATATATATATATATATATATATATATATGTATAATGTGTGTGTGTATATAATATATATACATATATATACAGTACAGACCAAAAGTTTGGACACACCTTCTCATTTAAAGATTTTTCTGTATTTTCATGACTATGAAAATTGTACATTCACACTGAAGGCATCAAAACTATGAATTAACACATGTGGAATTATATACTTAACAAAAAAGTGTGAAACAACTGAAAATATGTCTTATATTCTAGGTTCTTCAAAGTAGCCACCTTTTGCTTTGATGACTGCTTTGCACACTCTTGGCATTCTCTTGATGAGCTTCAAGAGGTAGTCACCGGAAATGGTCTTCCAACAATCTTGAAGGAGTTCCCAGAGATGGTTAGCACTTGTTGGCCCTTTTGCCTTCACTCTGCGGTCCAGCTCACCCCAAACCATCTCGATTGGGTTCAGGTCTGGTGACTGTGGAGGCCGGGTCATCTGGCGTAGCACCCCATCACTCTCCTTCTTCATCAAATAGCCCTTACACAGCCTGGAGGTGTGTTTGAGGTCATTGTCCTATTGAAAAATAAATGATGGTCCAACTAAACGCAAACCGGATGGAATAGCATGCCGCTGCAAGATGCTGTGGGTGCCATGCTGGTTCAGTATGCGCTCAATTTTGAATAAATCCCCAACAGTGTCACCAGCAAAGCACCCCCACACCATCACACCTCCTCCTCCATGCTTCACGGTGGGAACTAGGCATGTAGAGTCCATCCGTTCACCTTTTCTGCGTCGCACAAAGACACGGTGGTTGGAACCAAAGATCTCAAATTTGGACTCATCAGACCAAAGCACAGATTTTCACTGGTCTAATGTCCATTCCTTGTGTTCTTTAGCCCAAACAAGTCTCTTCTGCTTGTTGCCTGTCCTTAGCAGTGGTTTCCTAGCAGCTATTATACCATGAAGGCCTGCTGCACAAAGTCTCCTCTTAACAGTTGTTGAAGAGATGTGTCTGCTGCTCGAACTCTGTGTGGCATTGACCTGGTCTCTAATCTGAGCTGCTGTTAACCTGCGATTTCTGAGGCTGGTGACTCGGATAAATTTATCCTCAGAAGCAGAGGTGACTCTTGGTCTTCCTTTCCTGGGGCGGTCCTCATGTGAGCCAGTTTCTTTGTAGCGCTTGATGGTTTTTGCAACTGCACTTGGGGACACATTCAAAGTTTGCCCAATTTTTCGGACTGAATGACCTTAATTTCTTAAAGTAATGATGGCCACTCGTTTTTCTTTACTTAGCTGCTTTTTTCTTGCCATAATACAAATTCTAACAGTCTATTCAGTAGGACTATCAGCTGTGTATCCACCAGACTTCTTCACAACACAACTGATGGTCCCAACCCCATTTATAAGGCAAGAAATCCCACTTATTAAACCTGACAGGGCACACCTGTGAAGTGAAAACCATTTCAGGTGACTACCTCTTGAAGCTCATCAAGAGAATGCCAAGAGTGTGCAAAGCAGTCATCAAAGCAAAAGGTGGCTACTTTGAAGAGCCTAGAATATAAGACATATTTTCAGTTGTTTCACACTTTTTTGTTAAGTATATAATTTCACATGTGTTAATTCATAGTTTTGATGCCTTCAGTGTGAATGTACAATTTTAAAAGTCATGAAAATACAGAAAAATCTTTAAATGAGAAGGTGTGTCCAAACTTTTGGTCTGTACTGTGTGTATATATATATATATATATATATATATATATATATATATATATATATATATATATATATATATACACTGCTCAAAAAAATAAAGGGAACACTTAAACAACAGAATATAACTCCAAGTAAATCAAACTTCTGTGAAATCAATCTGTCCACTTAGGAAACAACACTGATTGACAATCAATTTCACATGCTGTTGTGCAAATGGAATAGACTATAGATGGAAATTTTTGGCAATTGTCAAGACACCCTCAATAAAGGAGTGGTTCTGCAGGTGGAGACCACAGACCACAACTCAGTACCAATGCTTTCTGGCTGATGTTTTGGTTACTTTTGAATGCTGGTTGTGCTTTCACTCTCATGGTAGCATGAGACGGACTCCACAACCCACAGAAGTTGCTCATTGATGTGCTCATCCAGGATGGTACATCAATGCGAGCTGTGGTAAGAAGGTCTGCTGTGTCTGTCAGCGTAGTGTCCAGAGGCTGGAGGCGGTACCAGGAGATGTGGAGGGGGCTGTAGGAGGGCAACAACCCAGTAGCAGGACCGCTACCTCCGCCTTTGTGCAAGGAGGAACAGGAGAAGCACTGCTAGAGCCCTGCAAAATTACCTCCAGCAGGCCACAAATGTGCATGTGTCTGCACAAACGGTTAGAAACCGACTCCATGAGGGTGGTATGAGGGCCCGACGTCCACAGATGGGGGTTGTGCACACAGCCCAACACCGTGCAGGACCTTGGCATTTGCCACAGAACACCAGGATTGGCAAAGTCGCCACTGGCGCCCTGTGCTCTTCACAGATGAAAGCAGGTTCACACTGAGCACATGTGACAGACGTGACAGAGTCTGGAGATGCCGTGGAGAGCAATCTGCTGCCTGCAACATCCTTCAGCATGACCGGTTTGGCAGTGGGTCAGTAATGGTGTGGGGTGGCATTTCTTTGGAGGGCAGCACAGCCCTCCATGTGCTCGCCAGAGGTAGCCTGACTGCCATTAGGTACTGAGATGAGATCCTCAGACCCCTTGTGAGACCATATGCTGGTGCGGTTGGCCCTGGGTTCCTCCAAATGCAGGACAATGCCAGACCTCATATGGCTGGAATGTGTCAGCAGTTCCTGCAAGATGAAGGGATTTAAGCTATGGACTGGCCCGCCCGTTCCCCAGACCGGAATCCAATTGAGCACATCTGGGACATCATGTCTCGCTCCATCCACCAACGTCACATTGCACCACAGACTGTCCAGGAGTTGGCGGATGCTTTAGTCCAGGTCTGGGAGGAGATCCCACAGGAGACCATCCGCAACCTCATCAGGAGCATACCCAGGCGTTGTAGGGTGGTCATACAGGCACGTGGAGGCCACACAAAATACTGAGCCTCATTTTGACTTGTTTTAAGGACATTACATCAAAGTTGGATCAGCCTGTAGTGTGTTTTTCCACTTTAATTTTGGGGGTGACTCCAAATCCAGGCCTCCATTGGTTAATAAATTTGATTTCCATTGATGATTTTTGTGTGATTTTGTTGTCAGCACATTCAACTTTGTACAGAACAAAGTATTCAATGAGAATATTTCACTCATTCAGATCTAGGATGTGTTATTTGAGTGTTCCCTTTATTTTTTGAGCAGTGTATATATATATATACAGTCATGGCCAAAAGTCTTGAGAATGACACCAAAATTATATTTTCACATGATCTGCTGGCCTCTGGTTTTTATTAGTGTTTGTCTGATGTTTATATCACATACAGAAATATAATTGCAATCATATTATGAGTACCAATAGGTTATATTGACAGTTAGAATGAGTTAATGCAGCAAGTCAATATTTGCAGTGTTGCCCCTTCTTCTTCAAGACCTCTGTAATTCTCCCTGGCATGCTCTCAATCAACTTTTGGACCAAATCCAGACTGATAGCAATCCATTCTTGCATAATCAATGCTTGCATTTTGCCAGAATTTGTTGGTTTTTGTTTGTCCACCCGTCTCTTGATGATTGACCACAAGTTCTCAATGGGATTAAGATCTGGGGAGTTTCCAGGCCATGGACCTATGTTTTGTTCCATGCGCCATTTAGTTATCACCTTTGCTTTATGGCAAGGTGCTCCATCATGCTGGAAAAGGCATTGTTGGGCGCCAAACTGCTCTTGGACGGTTGGGAGAAGCGGCTCTGGGAGGACATTCTGGTACCATTCTTTATTCATGGCTGTGTTTTTAAGCAAGACTGTGAGTGAGCCAATTCCTTTGGCTGAGAAGCAACCCCACACATGAATGGTTTCAGGATGCTTTACAGTTGGCATGAGACAAGACTGGTGGTAGCGCTCACCTCTTCTTCTCCGAATAAGCTGTTTTCCAGATGTCCCAAACAATCGAAAAGGGGATTCATCAGAGAAAATGACTTTGCCCCAGTCCTCAGCAGTCCACTCCCTGTACCTTTTGCAGAATATCAGTCGGTCCCTGATGTTTTTTCTGGAGAGAAGTGGCTTCTTTGCTGCCCTCCTTGAAACCAGCCCTTGCTCAAAGAGTCTCCGCCTCACAGTGCGTGCAGAAGCACTCACACCAGCCTGCTGCCATTCCTGAGCAAGCTCGGCACTGCTGGTAGTCTGATCCTGCAGCTGAAACAGTTTTAAGATACGGTCCTGGTGCTTGCTGGTCTTTCTTGGGTGCCCTGGAGCCTTTTTGACAACAATGGAAGCTCTCTCCTTGAAGTTCTTGATGATGCGATAGATTGTTGACTGAGGTACAATCTTTGTAGCTGCGATACTCTTCCCTGGAAGATGGCTGCACGTGTTTCTTTAGAGATAACCATGGTTAACTGAAGAGAAACAATGATACCAAGAACCAGCCTCCTTTTAAAGTGTCCAGTGATGTCATTCTTACTTAATCATGACTGATTGATCGCCAGCCCTGTCCTCATCAACACCCACACCTGTGTTAATGGATCAATCACTAAAACGATGTTAGCTGCTCCTTTTAAGGCAGGACTGCAATGATGTTGAAATGTGTTTTGGGGGTTAAAGTTCATTTTCTGGGCAAATATTGACTTTGCAAGTACAGTAATTGCTGTTAAGCTGATCACTCTTTGACATTCAGGAGTATATGCAAATTGCCATTACAAAAAATGAAGCAGTAAACTTTGGAAAAATTACTATTTGTCTCATTCTCAATACTTTTGGCCATGACTGTATATATATATATATATATATATATATATATATATATATATATATATACATATATATATATATATATATATATATATATATTAGTGTCCGCCATGCAACATAAATCAAATGTTGCAAATAGACTTTCCTTCACTGAGTATCTGTCTATAGCCTTGTAACTATACGTGGCTAAAAAGTAGCATGTAGTTCCCTCTGACACACAGGGCCTTGAGAATATTTTCTTTCAGCCCACTTAGTTTCACTTTTTTGCTATGATACAACGTATTTCATATATGATATGCTGCTAGATAGTTTCTTCAAGCTAAACAGTGCTGTAGATTGTCAAGGAAATTGGGTTCCAATGTAGGAGCCTTTTCCTTTCACTTTCTTTTGCCTTTTACCATGACCTTCGATCAGTAGCGAACACAGACAGTAGAGGGCCCCTGTGTCATAACAGAATATCGGGCCCTTTGTACTCCAATAGCTCACCATAATGCACAATTTCACGGCTTTGGAAGTGAAAGTGGGCCCCTTCTTGTCTTGGTCCCCTGTACGGCGGCATATGCTGCTCCAATGATATGTCCGCCCCTGCCTTTAATATATCTGTAGGTCAGTATTTACCATCGATCACAAAGCAGCCAGTATGTGTTGACAATCCCAACTGTTTAAGAATTTAAATATCCTTGTAATAGAATTATAAGGAAGATCTTGGTTAGAAGAGTGTTTAAATCCATTTGATAGGCTCAATTTGACCTTTTTTTGACTTCTATGATATATACAACCATGGAAGTTAGTTTTTTTTCTTGTCAGACTAATAATTAAACTTTTACCCTACTTTGAAAGTCTAAAGGTCCATTTACGTTGTAAGATTATCGTGAATGAAGTTTCCTAGGTAATCTTGCAGTCTAAACAGGCTGACAATAGTAGAATATGGTAGGCACACAATGGTTTTAAGATGGGTGCTCTTTGGTAAATATTATTGTAGCTATAGAGAGGAAACCGGGCACTCCAATTCAAACTGAAAGTTAGACACTGACTTCATGAACCATCACCAAAAGTCTGTGTGCTATAGGCCGACATTTCGGTCACAAGGCCTTCAAAATATATATGCATATGCGTATATCAGAATAAATAAAAATAAATAAACAAAACATAAAAAAAAACATGATTCTATCATTGTAAAATACATGATTTATATAAACAAAATGTAGAAATCCATGATAATAGATAATATATGCAATCAGGTAACACGTGTATGAATCATCCGTGTATGAATGGCTTTTACATTATTTTGATCAAAATTATGTTAACTAAGTACCCTGTATTACTTTAGAGCATCATTCAACATGCAGGGATTGCCTGCCACTCATTGTAATGCCGCAGCCATGGTGTTTGTGGCATTACAGTGATTGTCTGGCCGCACACCGTCATCAGGTCTATATCAGACCTGTTGCCGCTGTGCTCGTCAGTCTACTCTGCAATCAGGCAGTGTAGTGAGAGGTGCTGCTGAGCTAGGGAGAGATTTGGTTGTGTATTAGGTAGTGTAGGGAGAAAACAAGTACATTACACATATCCATTGTAATGCACACGCCCGGGCTGAGCGGCGTGTGCGTGTGATTCCACTGGACCGTGCCGGAGAGTGAATGCCTGGAGGGGCATAACTAGGTATTCACCCGATCCGACCAGGGTCGCACGACGGCATACGACGCCAGTGCACCAAGGAGGAACCGAGCAGAGGGACCAGGTGCTACTCCAGGACAGACCCCAGACACGGCTGTTGACCCACACAGGGGAATACAGGAACAGACTGGTTAGGCTGGCACACAGACTGGTGGGAATAGGCAGGCACGACTGGTATGCAGGCAGGCGGGTATGCAGGCAGGGGGGTACAGGCAAGCACGGCTAGAGTGCAGACAGGAAGGCACTAGCAGGTAGGAACACAGGCGGGATAGGACCCAGTACACACTGGGACTCTGGAACAGAACCACAGATGTGGCGGACAAACACAGCAGAGTGAGGCCGCCCAGAGAGGTGAGCGAGAGCAGGGCAGGACGAGACCGCCCGGAGCGGTGAGCAAGAGCAGGGCAGGACGAGACCGCCTGGAGCGGTGAGCAAGAGCAGGGCAGGACGAGACCGCCTGGAGCGGTGAGCAAGAACAGAGCAGGACGAGACCGCCTGGAGCGGTGAGCAAGAGCAGAGCAGGACGAGACCGCCTGGAGCGGTGAGCGAGACCGCCTGGAGCGGTGAGCAAGAGCAGAGCAGGACGAGACCGCCTGGAGCGGTGAGCAAGAGCAGAGCAGGACGAGACCGCCTGGAGCGGTGAGCAAGAACAGAACAGGACGAGACCACCTGGAGCGGTGAGCAAGAGCAGAGCAGGACGAGACCGCCAGGTGCGGTGAGCAAAGGGTCAGAGCTGAGCGAGACTGCCGGAGCAGTGAGCAAGGAGTCAGAGCAGGACGAGGCCGCCTGGAGCAGTGAGCAAGGAGTCAGAGCAAGACTGCCGGAGCAGTGAGCAAAAGGATAAGAGCGGAGCGAGACTGCCGGAGCAGTGAGCAAAAGGGTCAGAGCGGAGCAAGGCTGCCGGAGCAGTGAGCAAAAGGGTCAGAGCGGAGCAAGGCTGCCGGAGCAGTGAGCAAGGAGTCAGAGCAAGACTGCCGGAGCAGTGAGCAAAAGGGTCAGAGCGGAGCAAGGCTGCCGGAGCAGTGAGCAAGGAGTCAGAGCAGGACGGACAGGGCTCTGTTCACACGGAACAGACAGGAAGGGAAAGGCAGAGCCAGACACCCACAGGGCACCCGCAGTGAAGCAGCGAGTGGACCACAATCTCACAAACGGGAGTACAGAGACAACAAGCAGGAGTTAGGTACGAGTTCAGACTCTGCTGAAAAAGGAAAGGAACGGACATAGAGGCAAAACAGGTAAAGGATAGGAGAGAGTTCAGACTGGAACTGAGTGTACGGAAGAGACCGACACTGCAGCGGGATACAGGAGCGGGTCTGGGAATACGGCCCCCAGAGAGGCGGGACGAACAGGCAAGGAGCGCGTACAGACAGGACAGACAAGATACAGGAGCGGGTCTAGGTAAACGGCCCCTAGAAGGCGGGAGGAACAGGCTAGGAGCGTGTTCAGACAGGACAGACAAGATACAGGAGCGGGTCTAGGTAATCGGCCCCTAGAAGGCGGGGGGAACAGGCTAGGAGCGTGTTCAGACAGGACAGACAAGATACAGGAGCGGGTCTAGGTAATCGGCCCCTAGAAGGCGGGGGGAACAGGCTAGGAGCGTGTTCAGACAGGACAGACAAGATACAGGAGCGGGTCTAGGTAATCGGCCCCTAGAAGGCGGGGGGAACAGGCTAGGAGCGTGTTCAGACAGGACAGACAAGATACAGGAGCAGGTCTAGGTAATTGGCCCCTAGAAGGCGGGAGGAACAGGCTAGGAGTGTGTTCAGACAGGCCTGGAAATACAGCCTCCAGGAAAGGCAGACAAGAGAAACACAGAACGGGACCTGGCACCTTCAGAGTGCAAGCACACACTGAATGAAGCACAATGCTCAGGCAGGGATTGATTGGAGCAGCTGGGTTATATACCAGGTGACAGACAGCAATAGGCTGAGGACGCACAAGGGGTGCGACCCACGGCAGGTACAAAAAGCAGGAAGTGATCGGGCGCCGCCCTTAAGCAGCAGAAACAGACACAAACAGACAACATGGAGGGAAGCCAGAGAGACATTCTGGACTGGAGATCAAGTGCGCGCTCTTGCACAGTGGGAGATGGACCACCATGCAAGGGCGCCGCCAAGTATGTTACAGTACCCCCCCCCCTTACACCCCCTCTTCTTCAGGCCTGCCAGAATCTTCCGCAGGGAATTCGAGGGCCAATCCTTCACTTCAAGGAGATCACTCCCACTGTCCACAGGAAAAACTGGTCTCATCTGGTTAACTAGGATGCTACCTCCTATCCAGCCATCCTCAGCAACAGACGAAACGGGTGGAGTACCAGGAACAGCACACAAGGAAGTCTCTCTCCACATATTTTCAGGTGGCACCCCAGAGGGTACAGGAGACAACTGGAAGTCCTCCACCGGGTTGGAGGGGAGCAGAGACTTGGGGGTAAACTCTGCTTCGAGGTACATCTTGTCAAGCTCACAGGAAGAAATAGACGGGTTATCAGGTACAGGATGAGGAAAAATCACTGTCTCTTTGTTATCTGGTGGTACCCCGGAGGATTCAGGAAACAACTGGAGGTCCTCCGCCGGGTCAGAAGAGTGCAGAGGCTCGGAGAAAACATCTGCTTCAGAGTACACTAGGTCGGACTCACTGGACGAAGCAGGCGAGGTATCGGGTACCGAGTATAGGAAAGTCTCTGTCCATTCACCACCAGGTGGCACCCCGAAGGGTTCTGGAGACAACTGGAGGTCCTCCGCCTGATCGGAGGGGTGTAGAGACTCGGGAGTAACCTCTGCTTCAGAGTACACTAGGTCAGACTCACTGGACGAAGCAAGCGAGGTATCAGATCCAGGATATAGGAAAGTCTCTGTCCATTCACCACCAGGTGGCACCCCGAAGGGTTCTGGAGACAACTGGAGGTCCTCCGCCTGGTCAGAGGGGGGTAGAGACTCATGGGTAACCTCTGCTTCAGAGTACACTAGGTTGGACTCACTGGACGAAGCGAGCGAGGTATCAGGTACAGAGTATAGGAGAGTCTCTGTCCTTTCGCTACCAGGTAGCACCCCGAAGGGTTCTGGAGACAACTGGAGGTCCTCCGCCTGGTCGGAGGGGTGTAGAGACTCATGGGTAACCTCTGCTTCAGAGTACACTAGGTTGGACTCACTGGACGAAGCGAGCGAGGTATCAGGTACAGAGTATAGGAGAGTCTCTGTCCTTTCGCTACCAGGTAGCACCCCGAAGGGTTCTGGAGACAACTGGAGGTCCTCCGCCTGGTCGGAGGGGTGTAGAGACTCGGGGGTAACTACCACTTTGGGGTACCCATTGTCAGGCTCACAGGACGGAGCGGACAAAGTATCGAGTACCAGGTGTAGAGAAGTCTCTCTCCATTTGTCATCGAGAGATATCCCGGAGGATTCAGGAGGCAACAGGGGGTCCTCCGCCAGGTAGTAGAGGTGCACAGACTCTGAGGTAACCACAGCTTTGGAGCATCCTTGGACATGCACACCGGTTAAAGTGGGTGAAGCATCAGATGCCGGGTGCAGGAAGTTCTCCTGTGTGGAGTCTGGATGGGCAGAAGTCTCTTCGGGCAGGAGAACTGGTGCACTACCCACGCACATTACCCGTTGGGGCTTCTCCGGGATACAGGGAGATGAAGCTTCAGTAGGGACTTCAAGATTGGGGTCAGGAGGTCTCACGGAGGACAGACCCTGGCGTGACGGCTTGCCTCTACATCTAGCACGTCTGGACTGCCTTTTGAGGTTGGGAGAAGTATTCCGGAAAGCGTAGTCACCCTGTGAGGATTCTGCGTGGGCAGTAGTCTCATTGGGCTGGAGGACTATTGCGCTACCCACACACATTACCCATCGGGGCTGCTCCGGGATATTGGGAAGTGAAGCTTCAGCAGGAGCCTCCGGGTTAGGATCATCGAAGACCATTAGAAAGGCCACCAGGAAGGCCATTAGGTCCAGGAGGATCGGATCCTGTGTTTCATATAGGGGGTTGATCCATTCCAAGGCATCACCCGCCAGGTAAGACATAATGAATGCCACCTTAACCCGATCGGTGGGAAAACATAGAGGGTAGAACTTGAAGTGTAGCATGCATTGCTCCACAAATGCACGACTTTGACTTGGATCCCCATAGTAACGTAGCGGATCCGCAGGAACGAGAGCAGATAGATCCATCTGGACGGGTGCGTAATTCGCATGGAACTCAGCTAAAGGGAAAAAAAAAATGATTTATTTATTTTAATGCATATATTCGCTGAAAAACTTCTCAGAGAGCGAAGGCCGTGGGGCTCAACGGGAACCATGGCCTGAGCATGCTGTAATGCACACGCCCGGGCTGAGCGGCGTGTGCGTGTGATTCCACTGGACCGTGCCGGAGAGTGAATGCCTGGAGGGGCGTAACTAGGTATTCACCCGATCCGACCAGGGTCGCACGACGGCATACGACGCCAGTGCACCAAGGAGGAACCGAGCAGAGGGGCCAGGTGCTACTCCAGGACAGACCCCGGACACGGCTGTTGACCCACACAGGGGAATACAGGAACAGACTGGTTAGGCTGGCACACAGACTGGTGGGAATAGGCAGGCACGACTGGTATGCAGGCAGGCGGGTATGCAGGCAGGGGGGTACAGGCAAGCACGGCGAGAGTGCAGACAGGAAGGCACTAGCAGGTAGGAACACAGGCGGGATAGGACCCAGTACACACTGGGACTCTGGAATAGAACCACAGATGTGGCGGACAAACACAGCAGAGTGAGGCCGCCCAGAGAGGTGAGCGAGAGCAGGGCAGGACGAGACCGCCCAGAGCGGTGAGCAAGAGCAGGGCAGGACGAGACCGCCTGGAGCGGTGAGCAAGAGCAGGGCAGGACGAGACCGCCTGGAGCGGTGAGCAAGAACAGAGCAGGACGAGACCGCCTGGAGCGGTGAGCAAGAGCAGAGCAGGACGAGACCGCCTGGAGCGGTGAGCGAGACCGCCTGGAGCGGTGAGCAAGAGCAGAGCAGGACGAGACCGCCTGGAGCGGTGAGCAAGAGCAGAGCAGGACGAGACCGCCTGGAGCGGTGAGCAAGAACAGAACAGGACGAGACCACCTGGAGCGGTGAGCAAGAGCAGAGCAGGACGAGACCGCCAGGAGCGGTGAGCAAAGGGTCAGAGCTGAGCGAGACTGCCGGAGCAGTGAGCAAGGAGTCAGAGCAGGACGAGGCCGCCTGGAGCAGTGAGCAAGGAGTCAGAGCAAGACTGCCGGAGCAGTGAGCAAAAGGATAAGAGCGGAGCGAGACTGCCGGAGCAGTGAGCAAAAGGGTCAGAGCGGAGCAAGGCTGCCAGAGCAGTGAGCAAAAGGGTCAGAGCGGAGCAAGGCTGCCGGAGCAGTGAGCAAGGAGTCAGAGCAAGACTGCCGGAGCAGTGAGCAAAAGGGTCAGAGCGGAGCAAGGCTGCCGGAGCAGTGAGCAAGGAGTCAGAGCAGGACGGACAGGGCTCTGTTCACACGGAACAGACAGGAAGGGAAAGGCAGAGCCAGACACCCACAGGGCACCCGCAGTGAAGCAGCGAGTGGACCACAATCTCACAAACGGGAGTACAGAGACAACAAGCAGGAGTTAGGTACGAGTTCAGACTCTGCAGAAAAAGGAAAGGAACGGACATAGAGGCAAAACAGGTAAAGGATAGGAGAGAGTTCAGACTGGAACTGAGTGTACGGAAGAGACCGACACTGCAGCGGGATACAGGAGCGGGTCTGGGAATACGGCCCCCAGAGAGGCGGGACGAACAGGCAAGGAGCGTGTACAGACAGGACAGACAAGATACAGGAGCGGGTCTAGGTAAACGGCCCCTAGAAGGCGGGAGGAACAGGCTAGGAGCGTGTTCAGACAGGACAGAAAAGATACAGGAGCGGGTCTAGGTAATCGGCCCCTAGAAGGCGGGGGGAACAGGCTAGGAGCGTGTTCAGACAGGACAGACAAGATACAGGAGCGGGTCTAGGTAATCGGCCCCTAGAAGGCGGGGGGAACAGGCTAGGAGCGTGTTCAGACAGGACAGACAAGATACAGGAGCGGGTCTAGGTAATCGGCCCCTAGAAGGCGGGAGGAACAGGCTAGGAGCGTGTTCAGACAGGCCTGGAAATACAGCCTCCAGGAAAGGCAGACAAGAGAAACACAGAACGTGACCTGGCACCTTCAGAGTGCAAGCACACACTCAATGAAGCACAATGCTCAGGCAGGGATTGATTGGAGCAGCTGGGTTATATACCAGGTGACAGACAGCAGTAGGCTGAGGACGCACAAGGGGTGCGACCCACGGCAGGTACAAAAAGCAGGAAGTGATCGGGCGCCGCCCTTAAGCAGCAGAAACAGACACAAACAGACAGCATGGAGGGAAGCCAGAGAGACATTCTGGACTGGAGATCAAGTGCGCGCTCTTGCACAGTGGGAGATGGACCACCATGCAAGGGCGCCGCCAGGTATGTTACATCCATCTTAACAAACAGTCCTTCTGAGGACTAATCCATCTGCAGAGATATCAGGCAGGCAGGGTGTATAGGCAGGCAGGCAGTGTATATAGCAGACTGCAGTGCATATAGCACAAGTGGCTCCATTCCAGTTCTACCTTCTGCTGCTGTTAGATATTTCTAGACAAAGGCCCAGGTCTCAGGGGCTAGGAATATTTTTTTTTGGATCTTAATCCTCATTATTTGCTTAAAAAGCAATCCAGAGAACACCATTTTTTGCGCCATTTGCTTGTTGGCACTGCAGAATACAGCCAGGTCCTTTCCATATTACAGCGCTAAAAATCCAGCTATTTAAAACTGTGGTTTGTCTGTCACACAGATCATGTATAATTGCGCTGAAAATACTGCCATTTTTGGCCTCCATTCAAATTCTTTTTCAGTGTGTCAGCAAAGTTTTTGGTACCGGTTTGCTGTTCAAAATAGTTAACTACAGGCCAGGTATTTAAAACTGTGGTTTCTCCATCACAAGGACTACATATAACTTCGCTCCAAATTCAGCCATTTGTAGTGAGTGTGGAAGATTGTCCTCCATTTAAAATGGGCAAGATGCGTGGCAAGGGACGGGGAACTGGACGTGATGGTGATGGTGCATGCAGAGGCCGAGGCCAAGCTGAAATTGTGCCACAACAAACACCCACATCTTCTCGCCCGACCTTCCTATCCCAATTCCTAGGGGACCCAAGCACACCACTATTGAACCCAGAGCAGTGTCAAAAGGTTGTTTGTTGGATAGCCGATAATGCTTCCAGTCAGCCACCACCACCACCCTGTCGTCCACATGGTCAAGTCTCAGTAGCCGTGAGTCTGGACCGCATATTCCTCGCACTGATCCTCCTTCCTCCTTCCTCCCACCATGCTGAGTGCCCGGAGACAACTGATCCCACACTTGGACACTCTGAAGAGCTTTTCATTTTTCCAGTTATAGATTCGGGCCTCTCGCCCACTCCACTTGAGGCAGGACAAGAGGAGATCTCATGTATCGATGCCCAAATATTTGAGCAGCCATGGTCACACGAAGGCGATGGTGGGAAAGTGTCACAAGAGGTGGACGATGATGAGACACAATTGCCAGAAAGTCAGGAGGAGGACCAGGATGCGGAAGTTGAAGACGAGGTGTTGGATGATATAGTAACTGACCCAACCTGGCAGGAGGACATGCAAAGCGAGGACAGCAGCACACAGGGTGAGGGTGGCAGAGCACCCCAACAGGCAGGGAGAAGCAGTGTGGTGGCTGTAGACAAAACTCAGGCAACCATTCCCCGTAACACCAACACGAAGGAAGTTGCCAGAACAACTGTTAGGTCTTCCCGAGTCTGTTTTTTTTTTAAAGACTCTGCCGATAACACCAATAAGGCCATTTGCACCACCTGCCAGGCCAGCATCAGCAAGGGTAGCAAAACTACCAGCCTGACCACCACCAGCATGATCAGGCACATGGCTGCAAAGCACCCGACTTTGTGGGCCGAACCCCAGGGTCCAGGAACAGTGTCTGCGGGTGGCACCATTGCTTCTTCCACTGTTGTGCATGCAAGCCAATCCCCTGTCCATGGTGAAAATGATGATGCCTCCTGCCCTGCACCTGTCGTTGCACACTCTCAAGTAGCAGCATCAGGAAGCATGTCCATGTCCTTGTCCCAGCGCAGCGTTCAGTTGTCCATACCCCAGTCCTTGGAACGCAAGCGCAAATATGCAGCCAACGCCCCACAAGCCACACTACTAAATTCCCATATTTCACAACTGCTTGCGCTCGAAATGTTGCCTTTTAGGCTCGTAGAAACGGAAGAATTCCGCAACCTGATGGCGGCGGCCGTCCCTCGGTACTCGGTCCCCAGCCACCACTATTTCTCCCGGTGTGCCGTCCCTGCATCACACAAGCACGTGTCCCAAAACATTAGCCGTGCCCTCAACAACGCAGTTACCGGGAAAGTCCACCTAACCACGGACACGTGGACAAGTGCTTGTGGGGAAGGACAGTACATCTCGCTGACAGCACACTGGGTTAACATAGTGGAAGCCGGGACCCAGTCGGATCTTGGGACGGAACATGTCCTCCCGACGCCAAGGATTGCGGGCCCTAGGTCAATCAAGGTTGCCCCCACAGTCTACAGCTCATGCACCTCAGCCTCCTCCTCCTCTTCAACCTCCATCTCCGAAATGACCACATCAGTCACAAGCTGGAAGCACTGCAGCACTGCCTCGGCCAAGCGGCAACAGGCTGTGCTGAAGCTAATATGCTTAGGTGACACACCGCACAATGCTGAAGAGTTGTGAACAGCTCTGAAAGAGCAGGCAGATCTGTGGCTCACACCACTGAACCTACAGCCAGGCATGGCCGTGTGTGACAATGGCCGGAACCTGGTGGCGGCTCTGAGGCGAGCTCACACACGTACCATGCCTGGCCCATGTGCTTAATCTCATGGTTCAGAGGTTTCTCAAATCCTACCCAGAGCTGCCAGATCTGCTTGTTAAAGTACGCCGCCTGTGTGCCCATTTTAGAAAGTCACCTACAGCTTTCGCCGCCCTTGCCGTGTTTCAGCAGCGTTTGCAGCTTCTGGCTCACAGACTGGTGTGTGATGTTCCCACGCATTGTAACTCTACACTGCAGATGTTGGGAAGGATTTGTGAGCAGAAGAGGGCAGTTGTTGAGTACCAGCATCGGTATTCAGTTCAGACTCCATACATAAGACCTCAGGAGTGGACATGGCTGTCAGACATATGTACCATCCTCCAAAACTTTGAGGACTCCACCAAGATGGTGAACGGCGATGACGCCCTAATTAGCATCACCATCCCGCTTCTCTGTCTGAAACGCTCTCTGCTCACAATCAAGGAGGATGCATTGCAGGTGGAGCACGATGAGATGGAGCAAGGAACCATACAGGGTGATTACACACAGCCCAGCCTCATCTCATCCCAACATGGATTGGGTGACAATGAGGAAGAGGAGGAGGAAGAACAGGAGCTAGTTTCATGCGCTATAGATGGTACTACCTGCACAGCTGTCATACCGTCTGTTCAGCGTGGATGGCCAGAGGTCAGAGAGGAGGAGGAGGAGGACAGCATGGTCAGTCATCCTCTTGGTGAGGGCACGGAAGTCTTGCCTGTTAGTAGTCTGGCATGCATGGCTGAGTTTTTGTTACGCTGCCTTTCCCATGACCCTCGCATTCTCAAAATTTTGGGTGACAGTCATTACTGGTTGGTGACACTTCTAGTCCACGCTACAAGGAGAACTTTATATCTCTTATTCCTTAGGTGGACAAGTCTACAAAAATGGGGCTGTACCAGAAGGCCCTTGTTGCAGAACTATTAAAAAAATTCCCATCTGAAAACACTTGCGGAAGAGGTCACACTTTGTTGGACAACCAAGGAGTACAGGCGAGAGAGACACAACTTCAATCCAGCAGAGGCAGGGGAACACTGTCAAAGTTCTAGGAGAATTTTCTCAGCCCTTCCCATCGCACAGGCCTTGAGGCGCGGGGTACTCTCACAAGAAGTGCAAAGTTTGGGAAGATGTTGAGGGCGTACCTTGCCAACCGTACCAACGTCCCCTGTGATTTCTCTGTGCCTTATAATTATTGGGTATCCAAGCTGGATACGTGGAATGAACTAGCTCTCTATGCCTTGGAGGTCCTGGCCTGCCCTGCCGCAACGTTTTATCCGAGCGGGTTTTTAGTGCCCCTGGTGGAATTATAACTGATAAGCGCATCCGCCTGTCAACTGAAAATGCTGACAGGCTGACTCTTATAAAAATTAACAAGGGCTGGAATGGGCCAGACTTCTCAACACCATCGAATGATAGCAGCGTAACATAAACTCAAATCCAGTGTCTTTTTTGGGAGGTATATTCCCATGCACCTCTTCACACCCACACATGGGCATACGCTTCCTGATTTTGTCTATTTGCTCTTGTCCTCCTCCTTGTCCTCATCCTCTACCACCATATCACCAGGGTGACCGTGGTCCGTGATGCAACACCCACATAATTTTTTTAAAGGGTGTTTATGATGCCCGTAAAAAAAAATTTATACTGTATGTTCATGTATACCCGCCAGGGGTAAATGTTTGTCAGCCCATACACTTAGTGCATGGGCATTACAAGTATAGGAAACCCGCTCCTTTCTAATGGGAACATTTTTTTATGAGGCCCTCCTCCACGTCTATTCCAGGGGGCATTGGAGTGCCTCCAAATTTTTGGCAACCTTTGCATTCGTTGCATAGGAAAACACAATGGGAGATCTACTTCCTAATAATGGGAACATTGTTTTCAGGAGGCCCTCCTCTAAGTCTCTTCAAAGGTGTATTGGGGTGCATCTAAATTTTCAAAGTGGTATTGGGGTACATCCAAATTTTGGGCAGCCCTGCCACTCACTGCATACGCAATAACAATATAGGAGACCCACTCTTTAGTAATGAGAACAATAAAACATAGCCGGCTGATGGCTCTCTAAGAATAGTGAGGGCTGACTGCTGGCCCCTTGAGAATAGTAAAGGTCGCCTGATGGCCCTATAAAAAGCTTTCAGAGTCCCTCGTTCATAAATGAAACACGATGTGTCTGATGATATCTCACATACCACATGGCCAGATAAGGTTGTAAAATGTTAAAATGACATTTCCTGGTGAATGCTTTTGTCACAGTTGAAAGCAATGCAAAAGTGAAAAAACGCTACGTGTGAACATAGCCCAAGGTGTGGAGGAGGATTTTTGTTTTTTGGTTATTTATTTTGCTTTATATGCAAGTCATTACCCTGGCAAAGATGTTCCTTAACATATTTCCCAGGAAAATCCATTTTGGTTTCGTTTTTATATGTTTTATTGTGAGTCTATAAAAGTGGCTTAATACTCTGACAACGTTGTTGACACAAGTGACCTGGGAGTCAGAATTGCTTCCAGGGGTCTTCCCCATGCTGTTCCCATGTCATTTGAGCAATTTTTAAGCCCTCTGCAGACCGCCGGGGGAGCCGCCTGAAAATTAGTGAGTTTCCCAGACTTACATTGGACTCGTTGCTCGGGTCGAACACCCGAGTATTCCAATTTGCTCGACCCGAGCAACGAGTACCCGAGCATTTTAGTGCTCGCTCATCACTAATTCTAATTATATAATATATGTGTACTGACACAACCTATTACAATGTTTAGGAAAAGTATAAATAACTCCAATAGTTATATTAGATAATAGAAGTAAATATCCATGTATTCATAGCAAAATATTAGAGAGCGTTGCAGTGTGGAGGCTCATGTATGCCAATATAAATATGGTAGGACAAAGGCCCACCATATGTATCTTTAGATATATCTAATATATAGTAACAGTATAGAAATTGATGTATGTTTCTGATACTAGTATGTGCTATATTAGACTTAAATATCATATTCCGATTAAAGCCCTTTTCAGAGTGGGTTTGAAGGCAATGGATCCAAAAGGATTCCCTTAATTTTAATTATGCAATCCTATTACCACCCGGTCTGAGAGGTGTCACTAGTTCCCACAACTGAAAGTGTAATTGTGACGCTAGTCACCACTCACAGACTTGCTGTGAGGCAAGATAGTCAAAAGGTCCCGGGAAAAGACAAAAGCATAGACCGGTCACAGTCCGAGGTCAGAGTATCAGGAAGGTAGCTGATCAAGACAAACGGGTACTCGGGGATTTCATGGGCAGGAAAGCAGGTTACAGAGAAGAGTAACCTGTCAGTCACTGACAGGAAGCCGGTGGCAAGTGGGGAAAGAGGCCAGAGAGCATGATGGGAATGAAGGAGATCTCGAGCTAGGGAGCAGGTCAGAGAAAAGACTGACCTGTCAGTCACTGACAGGAGGCCAGCGGTTGGTGGAGAAAGAGGCAAGAGAGCTGTAAGTGCAGGGGCAAGCCCCCTTCACTTCTTGCTCATTTTCATTTTCAGACTTATAAAACAAAGGAATTTATATAATCAACATTACAGGGACTTTGGAGGGATCGATGATATGCATAGGCTCCTCCTCTTGATCGGACGACAGGAAGATAACCACCGGGTGCAGAGTCCCCTCGAGCAGGTAACGCCACTCCTCCAGCACCAATTTGATGGCTAGCAGTTCTCGGTCTCCTATGGAGTAGTTGCGCTCAGACGAGGAGAAGAGCGTGGAGAAGAAGCCGCATGTTACCATTCTCCCGGATGGAGATTTCTCGGTGAGCACCGCTCAGGCTCCGGAAGAGGAAGCATCAACCTCCAGAAAGAACTGTTTGTTGCTATCTGGACGGTGCAGCACAGGAGCGGAAGAGAAGGCTTGTTTTAAGGAAAGGAAGGCCTCCTCCGCTTCGGACGGCTATTCCTTAGGATTTGCTCCCTTTCGGGTGAGCGCAGAGATGGGAGCAGTCCGGGAAGAGAAATGTGGAATGACGAGACGGTAATAGTTGGCGAAGCCCAGGAATCGCTGAATCGCTTTCAACCCCTCCGGACGGGGCCACTTTAAGACGGCGGAGACCTTCTCGGGGTCCATCCGTAGACCTGTCTTAGAGATAATGTAGCCCAGGAACGGAAGGGAGGTCTGCTTGAAGAGGCACTTCTCAAATTTTGCATAAAGGTGATTCTGCCTGAGCCTAAGCAGGACCTGACGAGCATCCCTCCGGTGTGTGGGAAGATCCGGAGAGAAGACCAAGATTTCGTCCAGGTACACCACCACGCAAGAATATAAGAGATCACGGAAGATGTTGTCAACTAATTCTTGGAAGACGGTGGGAGCATTACAGAGGCCGAAGGGCATTACACGGTATTCATAATGACCGTCCCGGGTATTGAATGCCGTCTTCCACTTGTCTCCTTGGCGGATCTGCACCAAGTTATACGCCCCACGAAGATCGAGCTTGGTGACGATCTTCACTCCTTTAAGGTGGTCGAACAGCTCAGAGATGAGCGGCAGGGGGTATTTGTTTTTGATAGTGATTTGGTTGAGACCTCTATAATCGATACATGGGCGTAGTGAACCATCTTTCTTTTTTACGAAGAAAAATCCAGCTCCAGCCGGGGAGGAAGATTTCCGGATGAATCCCCTAGCCAGATTTTCGGCCAACGACAACGGGTAAATACGCCCACGGGGTGGAGTGGCACCGGGTATCAGGTCGATAGGGCAGTCATATGGCCTATGAGGTGGCAGTGTCTCTGCCTCCTTCTTGTCGAAGACATCAGAATAGGACCAGTAAGGTGCCGGTAGACCGGGTAAATTAGTCGGAGTAGATGGAGGTCGAGCCGGGCAAACCGGAACCAGGCAGGTCTTATGGCAATCCTGCCCCCAACGGTGCACCTCACCGGATTGCCAGTTCAAAACGGGTTCATGTCTCTGTAGCCAGGGTAGACCTAGCAAAAGAGGGTGAGAGAGTCCGGAAAGCATATGGAAGGAGATCCTCTCTGAATGAAGCATTCCCACCTGCAGGGTTACGGGCTCTGTGACGAGCAAGATGGTCACCGGAAGGAGTCTTCGTTCCATGGAAGCGACTGCCAATGGTTCAGCCAGAGATTTGATAGGAATCTGATATTTCTGTACAAGGGACTGGGAAATGAGATTCCTAGCGGCTCCGGAGTCCAGATGGGCGGTCTCAAAGAAGCGGTTCTCTCCACAGGAGATAGAGACGGACAAAGTCAAGAACGGAGGGGATTTACTCTTGCCCAGGACGACCGCTCTGAGTGGTCTTAGACACGGGAGTTTCCTGGCTTCACCGGGCAGGAACGGATCAGGTGCTCCTTACTACCACAGTAGAAGCAGCTCCCCTCGGCTCGGCGTGTTTCTTGGCGAGACTTGACCATATTGGTCTGGTCGATCTGCATAGGCTCGGGCGAGCGTGCCAGGGGAGTTGCTGATTGGGAAGCAGTTTTCTGGAAAACAGAAGCAAGATGAGGAAATCTTCTCTCCCGGGTAGTCTCCTTAGCACGTTCTAGGAAACGGATGTCAATCCGGGTTGCTAGTGACACCAGGTCATCCAGGGTGGTAGGAATGTCCCGGCCGGCTAACTCGTCCTTAATTCGACCAGAAAGGCACTCCCAGAAGGTGGACACCAGGGCCTCGTTGTCAAAGGCAAGCTCAGAAGCGAGGGTACGGAACCGTATGGCATACTGGGCCGCGGTGAGACTCCCTTGGCGGAGACGGAGCAATGAGGAGGCAGTAGAAATCCTTCCTCCAGGTTCATCGAAGACCTTCCGGAAGGCAGTGAGGAAAGCGGAAGATTGGATACCAGGGAATCCCCTCTCTTCCATAGAGGGTTAAGCCATGCCAATGCTTCCCCAGTGAGGTGAGACATGACGAACGCCACCTTGGCCCGGTCGGAAGGAAACTGATGTGGCAGAAGTTCAAAGTGCAGCGTGCACTGGTTCAGAAAGCCCCGACATAGGATGGGGTCACCTCCATAACGAGGAGGCGCAGAAATCCAGGGTCCTAGGCTGGATGCCGTGCTATTGGTAGGCAGCGGCGCTGCCGGAGTGGGTGTCGCTCGACTTGGGGCGGACACAGGTGGAACAGACAGCGTGTCCAGGCGAGAGTTGACAGACCGCAGGTAGGTCAGGATGGTTTCCTGTTGGGATCTCTGATGAGAAACCTCCTGGTACAGGTCAGCAAGCGAAGGAGCCTGGGAGCTACCGGGTTCCATGGCCCGTGCAAACTGTTACGGATACGGGTGGTGGAACCTCTGTGCTGCGGTGCAACGAGGGACCAGAGGGGCGTAACTAGGTATCAACCCGGACCGACCAAGGTCGTACGGCGGCTCAATCGACTCCGTGACCAGGGAAAGACCGAGCAGAGGGACCAGGTGCTACTCTGGGGCCGACCTTGAATGAGAGCAGGTGACTCCCACGGGTCAGAAGGCAGGGACTGACCGGTACAGCAGATGAGCACGGCAGGCAAGCTGATGGGTGATCCAGGCAGACGGGCTGGCAGACACGGCAGGTAACAAGCAGGAGACTCCAGGTAGGCTGGCTGGTAGGCACGGCAGGTAATAGGCAGGTGCTCCTAGGTAAGCGGGCTAGCAGGCACGGCAGGTTACAGGCAGGCGCCTCCAGGTAGGCTGGCTGGTAAGCACGGCAGGTAACAAGCAGGTGCTTCTAGGTAAGCAGGCGGGAAGAGCCCATAGACAAACTGGCGGACTGGACTGTAGACAGACTGTCGGGCTGGAGAGTAGACAAGCTGGAGGACTGGACTAGTAGTCAGGCTGGTGGACTGGACTTGTAGTGAGGCTGGCGAGCTGGACTTGTAGTCTGGCTGTCGGGCTGGACTGGTAGTCAGGCTAGCAGCTGGACCTGAGGGCTGAAGCAGAGTATAACACACAAAGCTACAACCTTGCACGGGCACCTCCATTTTGTTGGAGGTGCCTGTTATATGGGAGGTCCTCCGGCCATTGGCCGGGGACTCCTTAGGACGGCGCGCGCGGCCCCTTTAAGAGAGAGGGAGCGCACGCGCCCTAAGCACAGTGCCCGGGAAGCTGCACGTGCTGGCAGCCACAGAGGCAGGAGCACCGGAGGACGCCGAGCAGGGAGCGCGGCGGTAAGTGGGAAGGCGTCTCTCCCTGTCAGCGGGCAGAGACGCCGATACTACAATATGTCCCTATGGCGTTCGCCTGACTTTCTTTTGGTGAGGGCCCTATTGAGGCTTTATTCATTTTCAAATGTTGTACAGGAATGTTTGAGACTACCTCTTGAATTAGAGGCGTTGTGTATTCTGAAGGTCTAGAATGAATTCTGGGAGCCCTCTGATTCTAAGATTGCCTCATCTTTCTCTACTTTTTCCATTCTCAAGTTTACAGTGTATGGTGGTAAGTTCCTCTTGGAGTAATTCATTTTCTTTGTCGTGGTATTGTAGGACAGTGGCCATTGAATCTATGCTCCAATTCTTTTATCTCCCTAGTAAAGGTGTCTGTAATTTTAAAAGACATTTTGTTGAGATCAGTCTGTAGAATGGCATGAATCTACATCAACTAAAAGAAGTATTTAGCAATTTGAACAGACGAAGTGTCATTAGGGTGTAAGGGAGAAAAAGAGCCCAAGGCCCCAGGGCCCACTGCTAAAGGGATGAAAAGTCTGACAAGTTGTCCATAAGTACAGGTTGTTACGGGTCCTGGTGGTGGAACCTCTGTGCCGAGGTGCAAGGAGGGACCCAGAGGGGGTGACTAAGTATCAACCCGGACCGACCCTGGTCGGACGGCAGCAAACGACACTGTGACCAGGGAGGATCCGGGCTGAGGGAGCAGGTGCTACTCTGGGGACGACCTTGTAAGAGAGCAGGTGGCTCCCACGGGTCAGATGGCTGGGACTCACCAGTATGACGGATGGACACGGCTAGCAGGCAGAAGTCTCTGGTAGCTGACAGGTGGTCACGGTACGTGACAGCAGAGCAGGTAGAAGTCTCTAGGTTTACCAGGCAGGTGGTCACAGCAAGTGATGGCAGAGCCTCCAGGCAGGCTGGCAGGAAACAGGCGGGCGCTCCCAGGTGAGCGGGCAGACCGGCAAGGCAGGTAACAGGCAGGTAACAGGTGGGCGCTTCCAGGTGAGCGGGCTGACGGACACAGCAGGTAACAGGCGGGTGCTCCCAGGTGAGCGGTATGACAGACACAGCAAGTAACAGGTGAGCGCTCCCAGGTGAGCGGGCTGACGGACTACGCAGGTAACAGACGGATGCTCCCAGGTGAGCGGACTGGCAGACAGGGCAGGTAACAGGCAGGTAACAGGTGAGCGCTCCAGGTGAGCAGGCTGGCAGGCTCGGCAGGTAACGGGCAGATAACAGGCTGGCAGCGGGACCTGAGGGCTGAAGCAGAGATCAGAAACTGTGCAACAACTTTGCTCGGGCACCTCCATTTTGGAGGAGGTGATTTATATATGGGAGGTCCTCCGGCCATTGGCGCGGTCCCTTTAAGAGAGGGGGAGCGCGCGCGCGCCCTAAGCACAGAGCCCGGGAAGGAGCGCGTGCCGGCAGCAGCGAGGAGGGGAGCGCAGGAGGACGCCGCGCCAGGAGCGGGAAGGTGAGAGGGAAGGCGTCTGTGCCTAGCAGTGGGCAGAGACGCTGATGCTACACAGGTGCATCTCACAAAATTAGAATATCATCAAAAAGTTAATTTATTTCAGTTCTTCGATCCAAAAAGTGAAACTCATATTATATAGAGTCATTACAAACAGAGTGACCTATTTCAAGTGTTTATTTCTGTTAATGTTGATGATTATGGCTCACAGCCAATGAAAACACAAAAGTCATTATCTCAGTAAATTAAAATAATTAACAAAAAACACCTGTAAAGGCTTCCTAAGCATTTAAAAAGGCTCCTTAGTCTGTTTTAGTAGGCTCCACAATTATGGGGAAGACTGCTGACTTGACAGATGTCCAGAAGGCAGTCACTGACACACTCCACAAGGCCCCAGAGTTCCAATTTTCATTTGGAAATCAAGGTCCCAGAGTCTGGAGGAAGAGTGGAGAGGCACACAATCCAAGCTGCTTGAGGTCTAGTGTGAAGTTTCCACAATCAGTGATGGTTTGAGGAGCCATTTCATCTGCTACTGTAGGTCCACTGTGTTTTATCAAGACCAAAGTCAGCGCAGCCGTCTACCAGGAAATGTTAGAGCACTTCATGCTTCCCTCTGCTCACAAGCTTTTTGGAGATGGAAATCTCATTCTCCAGCAGGACTTGGCATCTGTCCACACTGCCAAAAGTACCAATACCTGGTTTAAAAACAACAGTATCACTGTGCTTGATTGGCCAGCAAACTCGCCTGACCTTAAACCCATAGAGAATCTATCGGGTATTGTAAAGAGGAAGATGAGAGACACCAGACCCAACAATGCAGACGAGCTGAAGGCTGCTATCAAAGCAACCTGGGCTTCCATAACACCTCAGCAGTGCCACAGGCTGATCGCCTACATGCCACTCCGCATTGATGGAGTAATTGATGCAAAAGGAGCCCCGACCAAGTATTGAGTGCATTTAATGAACATACATTTCAGTAGGCCAACATTTCAGATTTTAAAATCATTTTTCAAGTTGGTGTTATAAAGTATTCTATTTTAATGAGATAATGACTTTTGTGTTTTCATAATCATCAACAGAAATAAACACTTGAAATAGATCACTGTTTGTAATGACTCCATATGATATATAAGTTTCACTTTTTGTATTGAAGAACTGAAATAAATTAACTTTTTTATGATATTCTAATTTTGTGAGATGCACCTGTAGATGAAAGTAGATGAGTCAACTTGTCATGCTTGTTTGTGATATCTGGCTGGTTTATTTGACGTAACACTTATGTAGCATGTTGGACAAAACCCTGAGACTAGATGGAGCTGGAAATTCAGATGAAGATCTAGTGGTTGGTAAGTGCATATCTTCAAACTGTCCTGGATTCAGTGGGACTGTCATGATTTCTATCCATCTCTCCCATAGCTCCTCCTCCTTGAGGGGGCAGTGCCGACATCTCTCTGCTCAAAGACATAGTCTTCCCTGGAATCGATCCAACAAACTCTATCATTGCAGGTAGCCACTAAAGCAATGAGCTACCATAGTTCCTCCTCCTTGGGGGGAGGAAGAGCAATGTTAGCATCTCTCTGCTCAATGATCTGGTCTCCTCAGGAATTGATCCAAAAACAGGATCATTGCAGGCAGCAGCTTAAGCAATGAGCCACAGATTACATTGAAAGGTATAGGAGAATTTTGTATTCCTGAAGCTGCATTGCAGCCAACAAACCCACAAGCAGATTATATACTATTACATAGAGATTCATCTGTACATACCAGTGTATTTCTATGTACCTGTATTCTACAGGGAAATAAAATAAACATTTTTTTTTATTAAAATTGTTAAAAAATAATGAAAAACTATTACATATATGTCATATTTACTGTATTTTTTAAAAAAATTATAAACATCACAAATCAGCAAATAACATGTAATATTTGGTAAATGGTTTAAAAACAAAGGCGTGATTGTTTTTTTCTTTATTAAACCCATAAAATATGTAATAAAAATGTAATGCTGAGGCCTTGTTCACATGTACCGTACATGCTGAGTTTTTTCTGCTGTTTTTTTTACACAGAAATGCTGCTGTGTTTACCTGTCCAAGCAAAGTGGATGTGATTTCATGAAAACTGCCCCCACTAGTGTCGCTGAACAGTGCAGTTTTGTTGCTTTTTTTTTTTTATCTAGAGGCTTCTAAAAAACGCATGTAAAAAGTGCAGTTACTTTTTTAAGTGCAGAATCAAAGCTTTTAAAAAAGCTATAAAAAACACTTTTAAGAATGCTGCTTTATATCTGCACCAAAAATGAGGGAGAAAAGACATAAAAATGCAATAATCAAAGGATTGTTATTGCATAATTGATGCAGACACCCACAGAAAACAAAAAACACACGCTGAAAGCACTTCAGCCTAATCTGGCTATCGATTTGGATTTTTCAGTAATGAAGGAACAGACTGTCTAGCTAAAGTTCTGGCTGGACTTGTCTTTGTAAAAGCTGTATGTTCATGTAAACGGTTTGGGGAGGGGGGTGGTGAAATCCTGCTGACAGATTCCCTTTACAATAATTTGTCATTTTTAACAATTGTTTGCAATTTAATTTTAACATTTGCATGGTTTATCACCAATTCTTAATGTATTGTTGTAAATATAATATTCTTTTTATGTCTGTTCTATGTTGACTTTAAGCATAATAAAAATATAGAATTAAATCCCCTAATACTATTTTTGCAACTTTGAGAATTGTTCTCATCATTCAAACATGAAGTTGTTAACCAGGATTTTACACCAGGATTTTATTAACGTCTCTTATTCATTCTAGGAAATATATTCAGCCATATGAGTTATGCTTGGTCATTAAAGCGAACGTGGGAATCTGACATTCGCCCTTGGATGTGAGGGCTAAACAATTGTTACATTACCACCACCTATTCTGATGGAATGACACTAGTTCAGAACACAACAGGGAGCAATAGCTAAGCTTTATAAAAATTGCTGTCAATGTTGTTGAAAGCTGTTAAGCCCTAAGAGAGGGGACCAGACATTCCTCAATGCTCAATGCGCTCTCTTTTTGTGTTGAATGTTCCTGCTGTGCTTCCAAATACCAGCTCCTCATGAGCCGCGCTCCTGTCTATAGCCACTTACTAGCAAGGACCTCGCCTAATGCTTTTCAGGATATAAGTATATGTTTTTTTTCTTATTAGATTAATAATGCAACTCTGAAAAGATTTAATTCAGATTTAAGTTTGACCTTAAAGCTATTTTAAAGTGGTCTAAGTCCAGATTCGTCGAAAAGCTTTATCCGAAAATCAAAAAGCCAACTAATCTGTGCATGTTACCATTTGTTTTTGTTTAGCTGCTTAGTTTTCTCGGCATTGCTATTAAGTGCTACAGCTTTTTCCCATGTAGTGTACAGTATGTCCAGAAATATTCCATTCCCCTGGAGAGTAATGTTTCTATAAGTGGATATGTTTTATTGTTATGCTTTTTGATTATCTTTGTAAGCTGCCTTTCTGCATTTTAAGATTTGGTAAAGTTCTAAAGCTTCAATAGCTTTTATTTAAAAAGAAAAAAAAACACGCGTATAAATTTGAATGTACAACTTAAGTTTAAATGTGCTAGACCTTTAACATCATCTTGGTGGAATTTTAAGAGAGCACAGGAAGTTAGTTATTAATTGACTGGCATAGATTTACTAACCAAATTGTATTTCTCAAAGGACAGATATTCCTCATCCGGGCTGCAGTTAAATGGACCGGTTGGTATTTTTAATGTAGCTCCACTTTTCAACAACAATTTGCACAATTCCACATGTGTAGTTACTCTAAAAAGTCAAGTTTTCCTTCTTTCTTGCTGCTTGAACTCCATGCTTTGTGGGTTAAATGACATTTTTCACATATTTTACAATGTAGCGAAGCAAAACAGCTGTTTGTTTGAAGATGCAAAGCTGTTGGTGCTTTCGGAAGCCAGTATTGTAGCCAGGATTTTGTCTCACTAAGAATCTGCAGAAAGGGTAAAGGTGACCACACAGTAAATGGAAGTAGGTTGATGACTGAACAACTTTTCAACAATCATTTGCTGAATGATCGCTTAAATGATGCAGCTATAGACATTATTGTCGATACAGGTCATTCAGATAGGCCATGATGTACATGTTTAATTATACCGGTCAAAAAATGAACAATAGCCCTGATTCATCAAAATGTTTATGCCAGAGAACTGGCATAAAAAACTCTAAAAAGTCGCAACATTGTGGAGATGCGGAGAATTTTTGTGATATTTACCATTTTCATGACCATTTGAGGAAGCTCAGCCAAAATGGGCAGAGCTTGGGAGAAGCCGGGACGAGGCCTGGCTACACACGTCTGTCAAATTAGTAAATAGTGGCAACGTTTCTTATGCCAGAAATGTTACTCCAGTTACTGACTGGAGTAACATTTCTGGCAAGGCGCACAGAGGCGCACGACATTATTAAGATGCTTTGAATTAATTAAGTGACTTGCGTCTCTTAATGAATCTAGCGAATCTTATTCCTGCACTCCCCTCAATAACACTGGTGTACGAAACGCCAGTCTTAATGAATCGGGGCCAATATTTCTGGGAATATTCTTTCTAAGAAAGGTCATTAATTGGTAAGAGAGGATAAATTCAAAAATGGCAGATTCTATCCAGGCAATTATCATCATGCAGCTTAATTGATGGTTCATTGTTAAAGTTCAACCTGATGAACATTTGTTATGGTTGAAATCTCCCATTATCATCAATTTGCAGGTACCCTTACACATGAGATAGCTTCGGTTGAACGCTATCTATCCCAACTAATCCACACTCTTGAATACTAGGCTTGTCCAATTACTTATGTGTTTTCATAATGGCTGCCTATTTACTCATGTAGTCAACCATACACACACAACATTGGCAAAATACCTCCATCTTTAAAATATTACTCATATTAAAGTAATAGCAACAAGGTACCCTTATAAGCTACATAGATGTGCACGCAGTAGACATACAGTACCTCATATGATTCTTGAACAGAAAGGAGTGTTGGTAATTCTTGCTCCATCCTAGCCATCCTACATATTGATACTTGTACTGTATATAAAAATATACTAACATAGTAAAAAAATAATGAACACATTACCCAGGGAGAGCAAAACAGCAATTGTTTGTAGTGACATACAGTGCCCACATAAAAACGAACAGTGCTCATATAAAGCTTTATGTTGCCTACATAAAATTTAAAAAAACAACCGTAGAGTGCTTGTGGTCCCCACCAGAGATTAACTAGGGGTTTAGCACAAGGAGGTGAAAAACATCTGAATGAGCCCCTAAAATAGTCCAATATTACCGTCATACAGTGACCATATATTGATAGCTATCAGTTCAGCAGAACATACAAGATATTCCAGTACAGTTATATAGGGTGGCCCATTTATATGGATACACCTAAATTAAATGGGAATGGTTGGTGATATCAACTTCCTGCTTGTGGCACATTAGTAGATGGGAGGGGGAAAACTTTTCCAGATGTCTGGTGACCATGGTGTCCATTTTGAAGTCGGCCATTTTGGATCAACCTTTATTTTTTTCAATGGGAAGAGGGTCAAGTGACACATCATACACACATAAGAAAAACAATGGCGTGCTTGGTTTTAATGTAACTTTATTCTTTCATGAGTTTTTTACAAGTTTATGACCACTTATAAAATGTGTTCAAAGTGCTGCCCATTGTGTTGGATTGTCAATGCAACCTCTTCTCCCACTCTTGACACACTGATAGCAACACCGCAGAAGAAATGGCCAACTTCAAAAGGGCCACCATGGTCACCACCCATCTGGAAAAGTTTCTCCCCTCCCATATACTAATGTGCCACAAAGAGAAAGTTGATATCACCAATCGTTCCCATTTAATTTAGGTGTATCCATATAAATGGCCCACCCTGTAGATGGTGACTTACAGCTGACATGCTTTCTGGTGGAGTCGTTCACTTTTCCTGGGTTTTCTATCTGTTCCGACTCAACTGCAGAGTTTACAGCAAAGAAACATTTGACTTATCACATTTCTACCATTTTCCCTGTAGCATCGGCGTCTCTGCTTCCTGCCGGGCGGAGACGCCGTTCCCCTCACCGCCGCGGTCCGGCGTCCTACCATTTCCCTGCTGCTGTGGCACACACCGCGTGCAGCTTCCCGGGCACTGTGCTTAGGGCGCGCACGCTCCCTCCCTCTTAAAGAGAGTCCCTGGCCAAAGGCCCGGAGGACTTCTCCTATATAAGGCCAAAAATGGAGGTGCCTGTACCAGGTTGTTGTTATGTGTGCTAAACACTTGCTCCAGCCCTCAGGTCCCACTGCCTGTCAGTCCTGCCTGCCAGTCTTCTGTCAGTCCAGCCCGCCATCCTGTCTAACAGTTCTGTTCTGTTCTCCAGTCTGTCTACAGTTGTGCCCGCCAGCCTGCTTACCTGGAACACCTGTCTGTAACCTGCCGTGCCCGCCAGCCTGCTTACCTGGAGCACCTGTCTGTAATCTGCCGTGCCCGCCAGTCTGCCTACCTGGAGCACCTGCCTGTTACCTGTCTTACCCGTCAGCCAGTCTACCCGGAGCACCCGTCTGGCTATCTGCCGAACCAGCCTACTTATCTCCCCGGTCCAGTCTTCCTGCCGTGCTCATCCGCTGTACTGGTCAGTTCCTGCCATCTGACCCGTGGTAGTCACCTGCTCTCACACAAGGTCGGTCCCAGAGTGTCACCTGGTCCACCTCCCCGGTCCCTCCCTGGTTCACGGAGTCGATTGAGCCGCCGTGCAACCTTGGTCAGGCCTTGTAGGCACTTAGTCTCGCCCCTATGGTCCCTCGTTGCATCGAAGCACAGAGGTTCCACCACCTGGACTCATAACAGTTTGCACAGGCCATGGAGCCCGATGGCCCCCAGGCTCCTTCACTCTCTGACCTGTCCCAGGAGGTCTCATGTCAGAGATCCCAACAGGAGACTATCCTGTCCTATCTGCGGACTGTCAACTCCCGCCTGGACATGCTGTCCACCCCGTCTGTGTCCGTCTCTAGCCGAGCTGCACCCGCTCCGGCGGCACCTCAACCTACTGGCGCTATGGCACCCGGCTCTGGACCCCGGCTCTCTCCGCCTCCACGTTTTGGTGGTGACCCCATCTTATGTCAGGGCTTCTTAAATCAGTGCACGCTGCACTTTGAACTCCTGGCACATCAGTTCCCCTCCGACTGGGCCAAGGTGGCATTCGTCATGTCCCACCTCACAGGCATTGGCATGGCTAAACCCTTTGTGGGAAAGAGGGGATCCCCTGGTGTCTGATCTTCCGGCTTTCCTCACTGCCTTCCGGAAGGTCTTCAATGAGTGGACGAAAATCTTCTACTGCCTCCTCACTTCTCCATCTCCGCCAAGGGAGTCTCTCCGTGTCTAGTATGCCATACATTTCCGAACCCTCACATGTGAACTTGCCTGGAACAACAAGGCCCTGGTGTCCACCTTCTGGGAGGGACTTTCCGGACGGATCAAGGATGAGCTAGCCAGTCGTGACATCACTTCCACTCTGGACGACCTGGTGTCATTAGCTACCCGGATTGACATCCGTTTTCTGGAACGTGCTAAGGAGACTACCCAGGAGAGAAGATTTCTGCGTCTCGCTCCTGTAGTCCAAAAACCAGCCTCGCAACCAGCAATTCCCTGGGCATGTTCGCCTGAGCCCATGCAAATTGACCAAACCAGGATGGTCAAGTCTCACCAGGAGATGTGCCGAGCTGAGGGGAGTTGCTTCCACTGTGGCAGTAAAGAGCATCTGATCCCTTCCGGGAAACTCCAGTGTCTAGGACCGCTCAGAGAGGTCGTCCTAGGCAAGAGTTAATCCTCTCTGTCTTTGACTCTGTCTGTTTCTATTTCCAGTGGTGAGACCCGCTTTTTCGAGATTGCCCATCTGGATTCCGGAGCCGCTGGGAATCTCATTCAACAGGCAGTTGTGGAGCGGTATCAGATTCCTACTGTACTCCTGGGTGAACTGTTGGCGGTTGCCTCCGTGGATGGGAGGCTTCTTCCGGAGACCATCTTACTCGTCACAAAGCCTGTAACCCTTCAGGTGGGAATGCTGCACTTGGAGAAGATCTCCTTTCACGTGCTGTCCGGTCTCTCTCACTCCTTCTTGCTTGGTCTACCCTGGTTACAAAGACACAAACCCATCCTGAATTGGAGATCTGGTGACGTGCTCCATTGGGGTCAGGAATGCCATGAGTCCTGTCTGGCTCTGGTTCATCTAGCTCGACCCCCGTCAACTCCGGCTAATCTACCTGGTCTGCCGGCACCCTACTGGTACTATGCGGACGTCTTCGACAAAAAGGAAGCAGAGACACTACCACCTCATAAGCTGTATGATTGCCCCATCAACCTTGTATCTGGCGCTTCTCCTCCCTGCGGGCGTATCTACCCCTTGTCGCTGGTTGAGACCCAGGCCATGTCTGAGTACATAGAGGAGAATCTTGCTAGGGGATTTATCCATAAATCCACCTCTCCGGCTGGTGCAGGATTCTTCTTCGTCAAGAAGAAAGACGGCTCTCTACATCCCTGTATCGATTACAGGGGTCTTAACCAGATTACCATCAAAATTACATACCCCCTGCCTCTCATCTCAGAGCTGTTCGACCACCTTAAAGTTGCGAAGATCTTTACTAAGCTCGATCTTCGTGAGGCGTATACTTTGATCCAGATCCGCCAGGGAGACGAGTGGAAAACGGCATTCAACACCTGGGATGGTCACTACGAGTACTGCGTGATGCCCTTTGGTCTCTGTAATGCTCCAGCAGTCTTCCAGGAGCTGGTTAACGACATCTTCCATGATCTTCTGTATTCTTGTGTAGTGGTGTGATGTTTGTCAGGTTCTGCTAAGGCTCCGGCAGAATCGCCTATACGCGAAGTTCGAAAAATGCCTCTTTGAGCAGACCTTTCTACCGTTACTGGGCTATGTTATCTCCGAGACTGGTCTGCAGATGGATCCCGAGATAGTCTCTGCCATCTTAAAGTGGCCCCATCCGGAGGGGTTGAAGGCGATTCAGCGATTCCTGGGCTTCACAAATTATTACCGCCTCTTCATTCCTCATTTCTCCTCCCGGACTGCTCCCATCTCCGCGCTCACCCGTAAAGGAGCAAATCCCAGGGAATGGACTTCCGAAGCGGAGGAGGCCTTCGTCTCACTGAAACAAGCCTTCTTTTCCGCCCCTGTGCTACACCGTCCGGATTGCAACAAGCAATTCTTCCTGTAGATTGGTGCATCCTCCTCCGGAGCCGGAACGGTGCTCACCCAGAAGTCCTCATCCGGGGGAATGGTAACCTGTGGTTTCTTCTCCAAGCTCTTCTCCTCGTCTGAGCGCAATTACTCCATAGGAGATTGTGAGCTGCTGGCCATCAAATTAGCGCTGGAGGAGTGGCACTACTTGCTGGAAGGGGTTCTGCACCCGGTGGTCATCTACACTGACCACAAAAACCTCGCTTATTTACAGAACGCCCAAAGATTAAATCCGCGCCAGGCCAGATGGTCTCTTTTCTTTGCCAGATTCTGCTTCACTCTGCATTACTGCCCCGCAGACAAGAACATTAAATCTGAAGCCTTATCCCTCTCATTCTTGTCTTCCGACCAAGAGGAGGAACCTCTACATATCATCGACCCCTCCAAAATAATGACTGTGGCCCCCTTTGACCTGTCTCATATTCCACCCGGTAAGACCTTTGTAGCGGTTCCGGATCGTAAGAAGGTTCTACTCTGAGGCCATTCATCCAAGCTAGCCGGTCATGCTGGCCAGAGGAAGACCTTTTTGCTCATCGCCCGACATTACTGGTGGCCTTCCCTGTGCAAGTTTGTTGCGGACTTCGTCGTGGCTTGTTCCTCCTGTGCCCGTAACAAGGTTCCCAGGCACCTTTCATCTGGCCGTCTTCTTCCTCTTCCCGTGCCTTCCGCTCCATGGCAACACATTGCAATGGACTTCATTACGGATCTCCACGTTTCTGCCGGTTGTACTGTTATTTGGGTGGCCGATGACCGCTTTTCTAAAATGGCCCACTTCATCCCTCTGCCTGGTCTTCCGTCTGCATCTGTGCTGGCTAAGGACTTCATTCATCACATTTTTCGTCTCCACGGCCTACCCCTCCACATTGTGTCTGATCGCGGGGTTCAGTTCACTTTGCGCTTCTCGAGAGCTACGTGTAAAATGCTGGATGTCTCCTTAGATTTCTCCTCTGCTTATCATCCTCAGTCCAATGGTCAACTGGAACGTATCAACCAGGTTCTTACCAGCTTTCTTCGGCACCATAACGATTGGGTTGAGCTCCTGCCCTGAGCCGAGTCCTCCTATAATAACCATGAAAGCGAGTCCTCTTCCAAATCCCCGTTCTTTGTGGTCTATGGTCAACACCCCCGGATTCCGTTTCCCATCTCCTCTTCAGTGGACAATCCTGCCGCAGAGTCTCTGGTCAGCAAATTTTCAGCTGTTTGGGAACACACTAGATCTGCACTTCTTCAGTCCACCGAGTGGATGAAGAAGCATGCTGATAAGAGACGCCTGGATCTGCCTCAATTCCGTCCAGGAGACAAGGTGTGGCTTTTCTCCAAATATGTTCGTCTCAAAATACTTTCCTATAAGTTGGGTCCGCGGTTCATCGGTCCGTTCGAGGTTCTGAACCAAATCAATCCCGTGGCTAACAAGCTGAAACTCCCAGTCACCTTACGAATTCCCAACTCCTTTCATGTATCCCTCCTCAAACCAGTTGTCCTTAATTCTTTCTCTGACGATCCAGGTACTGCTCCAGCTCCAGTCTCTGCTGAGGACGTCTTTGAGGTAGAAAACATTTTGGCCACCAAGAGGGTAAGAGGAAAGACTTTCTTTCTTGTGGATTGGAAGGGGTTTGGCCCTGAGGAGAGGTCCTGGGAACCCAGGGAGAACATTCATGCCCCGCATCTTCTTAAAAAATTTCTTGCGGGCTTGAAGAAGAGAGGGCGTAAAGGAGGGGGGGTACTGTAGCATCGGCGTCTCTGCCTCCTTCCGGGCAGAGACGTCATTCCCCTCACCACCGCGGTCCAGGTCCAGCATCCTCCCGCTCCGCTACTGCTGTGGCGCGAAGCTTCCCGGGCACTGTGCTTAGGGCGCGCATGCTCCCTCCCTCTTAAAGGGGCCGCACGCGCCGTCCTAAAGAGTCCCCAGCCAATGGCCGGAGGACTTCTCCTATATAAGGGACCTCCTCCAAAATGGAGGTGCCTGTGCAAGGTTGTTGTTCCATGTGCTAAACACTTGCTCCAGCCTTAAGGTCCCGCTGCCTGTCAATCCTGCCTGCCAGTCTTCTGTCAGTCCAGCCCACCAGCCTGTCTAACAGTTCTGTTCTCCAGTCTGTCTACAGTTGTGCCCGCCAGCCTGCTTACCTGGAGCACCTGTCTGTAACCTGCCGTGCCCGCCAGCCTGCTTACCTGGAGCACCTGCCTGTTACCTGTCGTGCCCGCCAGCCAGTCTACCCGGAGCACCCGTCTGGCTATCTGCCGAACCAGCCTGCTTATCTCCCCGGTCCACCGTCAGCCTTCCTGCCGTGCTCATCCGCTGTACCGGTCAGTTCCTGCCATCTGACCCGTGGGAGTCACCTGCTCTCACACAAGGTCGGTCCCAGAGTGGCACCTGGTCCACCTGCCCGGTCCCTCCCTGGTTCACGGAGTCGATTGAGCCGCCGCGCGACCTTGGTCAGGCCGTGTAAGCACTTAGTCTCGCCCCTCTGGTCCCTTCTTGCACCGAAGCACAGAGGTTCCACCACCTGGACTCGTAACAGTCCCCATCTATTCCCAGCCTACACAAACTCTTTATCTTACTATCATCCCAATTCTGAGTCTGCTGCTGTATTTATCCCTATTACTACACCTGCTGTGTGCTCGTCTTAGTTCCCCATATAATACTGCCACTATGCCCCTTACATAGTAATATTCTCCCAACATAGTAAAATTGTCCTCCTAAAGTGCCCTAGAAAATAATAATGGTCACATTTTACCGCCTAAAAAAATAATATTGTTACTATGTACCCCCTAGACAGTTTCTTAGACGTGCTTCTTAAAGCGCATCTGTCAGCAGGATTGTGTGCAGTAAACCACATACACTGTCAGGTGGGCGCCGTTACGCTGATTAACATCATACCTTGCTTGATGAAATCCGTGCTGTGGTTCTTGTGTAATCTTTATTTTCAGTTTTCAGTTAATGAGATTCTCTTGCTTCGGGGCGACCTTTGGGGAGGGGCTTTATGTGGTACTCTGATTATGTATTCCTATGTCTGCCTTCTGACAGGTCACTGTGCCTTCACTGACCTGCCTACTATTTTAAATGCACCTGTCATAGTTATGACACCTGGTGGGGTCACACTTTACCATACTTTAATCAGTTACTCTCAGGAGTCCTAATGATTATTCACAGGACTATGGAGAGACTGCTTCCACTATGCGCGTCATTTTAATACACTTTGTGATTTCTATGTATGTTTATCCACTAAATTTCATAATTGTATTTGCATAATAAAATTCAGATATTTTGATAAAATATCTTTGTTGGATCATCATTTTTTGAGCCTCGTGGCTCTCCCCGAGTAACTCCACATAGTATGATGGCCGCCCAACAGCAACCCACACAATTTGAAGCCTCTATAGCTCCCTCACACAGTATTACAGATACCACAGCTCCCCACACACAGTATGATGACCCCCACAACACAGTATAATACAAGTACTGACTCATAAAAAATAATACTCACCTAAAGCCGAATTCTGGATAGTGTGCTGCCACAGTTAGTGTATCAGTGTGAGTGGAGTGACGTGATTGATATCATCACACCACAGGCGCCGGAACGCTGACATACTCTACGTGCTCCTGCTGTTCTGCAGGCCACAGACCTTAAGTTGTATCGTTTTAAGTAGAGCTCGCTCACTGTAGGTCCTACCATGTGAGAGGGCTCCTGGCAACTGCCCCCTCTCTTACCTCAGTAGCTATTCACCGGTCCCCACTAAATGTGGCAAGTTAATTTCAACATACAGTTGAAACTGTATTTTGCACACAGAGTCAAATTGTGTTTATACTGTGCTATATTCTGCCAAAGCCCAATTGTACCCTCATTGTGCAAAACAGTGTAAAAAATTACCATACTTTGCCCACATTTAGCAACTGTGCAAACAAAGCTATGCTGTACCATCAAGTAGTGAAATTGTGCCCATACAGTGCAAAACAGTCCTTTGCAAATGACTCACACTGACCTGTCCTAGGCGTTGGGTTGGAATTCTAACAGATGTAAGATTGTTTTTAGTATTTTGTAATGTAATTGACAAGAATTCCAATTCATGGATTGAATGACGTTGGCCCAAATAATTGTAAGTTTTAAAGCATAATTTATCCTTTAAACGCATAATCCATCTTTCACTGGGTATTTTATTTAAAAAGGAGTCCCTCCTCTGATCATCATTTCTCCACTGATTCTGGAACAATTTATTTTTCTTCTGTGCCCATCCTTTACAAAGTTATGCCCTTTGGTGATAATGGTGAAATTTTTTCCTTCAACTAACTGGGGGAAGACTAAAAGACTCCCCTGTGGGCGTAGACATGTTTTTTGGCCAAGGAGAAAAAGCAAACACCCCAAGAGAAATTCTGTGGTATAAATATTCATTAAAGGGAAAATTTGCATCATTATTATTTCTAGGGGTCTACATTTTTGAACAAAGGGTCACAGAAGAAAAATAAAAACTGTTCCATAATCAGTGGAACAACAGCAATTCGAGGCGGTATTCCAGTTTACAATAAAAAATCCTATAAAAGTCCTCTTTAAAATTGGTATAATATTTAGCTCCAAATGGCACTGAGGGGTGGGTTCTTGTCTAGCAAAAATGAAGACTATATGAGAAGTTCATGGTTTCTATTTGAAACAAAGCCTACAAACAAATACAATCTGGCAAAGTGGTAAATCATGAGAAATACTCATGTCTTTTCCCTATAGACACTTGTCTACACAGGAAAAGCAAGTTATCCCTCGGATCCGCATATATCATATATATATATCACATTTTTGTATTACCCAACTGAGCATAACAAGTATTATTTAAAGGGTCTCTGACAACCCCCCAAAAAAATATTCATTTTATTTGTTCTCTTTTTGGTGTTTTATTTATTTATATATATTTTTAATAGTTGAAAATATGAAAAAATTAAATGTTATTTTTTTCCTATTTTCTACTATTGGACGCTAGAGGGAGCAGCAATAATAATCTTCTGTAGCATTAAAATTGTTACAAAAGGTGTGCTGGCACAGGGTATGGTACTGTTCCTACGGGTGTGACGTTACTACTCCCATACCAGTTGGTTGTTCTCAGAAGGAGCAGGCAGGATAATCACAGTTTATCATTCTTTTGTTGATGACTACACTGTAATTCTCAAGTGTATGATCTCTCTTGTTGGGCTACTCAGAAAAGCGCATTAAACCATTTTATAGGGCCCGCAGTGCTGCACTACAGTGTTGTGAATTTACTCTCAGTGGTGAGCACATCCAGAGCTATGAAAGTATGGCCAAGGGCCAAGGTAGTGAGCTTCACTGTGACCCTGACTGTGGTTTCAGAGTATTTAATGTGCTCACCACATATAGTAAATACAGACTGCTGTATCAATGGACCACCATGGGTCCTCTGGCTTCCCCTTACAGGTCCTGGGCACTAGGGGTTCAATGGAATAGGGGCTGAAGCGCATAGCGCTGTGTTTCAGGAACATGAGACCCGGCTCACTCCCTATCTGGGTACTGCGCAAGACGAGCTTTGAAGACTGACAGGGGCATAATGATTGCATTAGAACAAAGGCCAGACTGAGTCCAAAGTGTCTCAAACTGCCTCATCATAGTGAAGGGTTCCATTGTGGGTTTCATCTGAATTATGTTTTTATTTGTCAATTTAGATGGAAAACCAGAGTAGAGTATGTGAAAAATGTGACGGCTTTATTCTTCAGGTCAGTACAATTACAGCGATACCATGTTTATATAGTTTTTAAGTTTTGATACTTTTGTACACTAACAGTGATACTTTATAAAAAAAAATGGTAGTTTCGTCACAATATTATGAGAGCAACAACTTTTTATTTTATTTTTTGCCAATAGAGTTGTATTAGGGCTTGATTTTTGCGGAATGAGAAGTTTTTATTGGTATAATTTTGGGGTACATAACATTTTATTATAATTTTTATTTAGATTTTTTGGACAAAGAATTAACAAAGCCAAGCAATTTTTTTATTTATTTTGTTTTTATGCCATTCACTGTGTGGTAAAACAGATAGCTTTGTTCTTCGGATCAACACAATTACAATGATACCAGATTCATGTAGGTTTTTTTTTTGCATTGCTACTATTACACAAAACCATTAATATTGCACATTGTTCAACCAACCTGCATATCGTGTCCTTCAATGTTTGCAGAGCAACAAGCAGCATTGACTGATACAATATGTAGTCAGCAGGTATTCATCAAATTAAAAACATAGATTGTACAATTAACCTGCAGCTTTGTCCCACAAGGATACCAGAACAATAAGCTGCAGGGACTGATACAATAGGTAGTCATCAAGCATTCAACAAATTAACAAACATCAATTGTTGAATTAACCTCTACCTTTGTTCCCCAAGGATAGTAAAACAATAAGGGTATGTGCACACGATGCAGAAATGCTCAGGATTTTTTCCTGAGCGTTTCTGCATCTCTCTGGCAGGAAAAAACGCATGCGGATTGTACATGCGGTTTCCTGCCAGGGACATGCGGAAATGAAGCGGTCTTCACTTTCATTTCCGCATGCGGGTTGACAAGCGCTTCCCAAGCGATTTTAGCATCACTTGGAAAGTGCTTGTCAACTTCACACTATATAAATCCATGTAACCAGCATGGATTTATATAGTGTGTGAATGTCAAAAAATAAAAAATAAATATATACTTTACCCTCTGATGGCCCCCGGTGTCGCTCGGTCCCGGCTGCCGGCAGTGAAGACTTTAGGACCTTCCAACGTCAGCGTCACGTGACCCGTCACATGACTCTGACGTCAGTGAAGATCCTTCTTCATTCAACCGCGAAGTGCGGGGAATCAAGCAGGAGCGCTGCGCGGGCCGTCAGAAAGTGAGAATATATATATTTTTTATTTTATTCTTTTTTTTTTTAATGGTACCTGGGTCTGGATGAGAGTCCTCTCATCCACACCCGGGTACCATCCGCACATTAGACCGCATGAAAAGCGCATCAACATATACAGTGATGCGGATTCCATGCGGTCTAATGCAAGTCAATGGCGGCAAAAGAGCAGCGTTTCCGCAAAATTAATTGACATGCTGCGGATCTTTGACCGCAGCGTTTACGCTGCGGAAAAATCCGCATCATGGGCACAGCACATGCAGATTTCAATTGGGGAACATTGCTGCCCTTCTACCATGCGTTTTTCATGCGTTTCCGCGGCGTTTACGCAACTGCAAAAACGCCGCGGAAACGCATGAAAAACGCATCGTGTGAACTCAGCCTTAGGCTGCAGGGGCTGATACAATAGGTAATCAGCAGCCATTCAACAAATCAATACACCACAATCCAATCTACAACAAGAGTCAATGTATGGGCTTGTATGAACGATGGCCCATGTCCCTTGAACTACGGAATAAGACATCTGGCATAATTAAGAATAAATGAGGTGTCGTCACATATGGGATGCCATTACTTTATGTGTTTTTGTTAAGAGAAATATGTTATTTGCAACTTTTCAGATCTGACGTTTTACGATCTAAATTCTAAATTTCTTTGCTGATAGTTCTTTTGCATTAGTAAATTATTATTTTGATAAAAAAGAAAGCAATGAGAACATAGAAAAATATAAGACGGTTTTAGATTCAAGGAGTTGAAATATATATTCATCACTTTATGCACAAAGAGCACAGGGTGTACCCACCATATCAAATCAATTTTTTATTATTTGCGTTTTCATTAAATTCTACTGAACGTAGATAAATAGATTAGGACTGATGCTTATCTGATGATTTTAGTTTGTTTTCATTGAAAATTAAATTAAATACACACAAGACCATTTCGAAAAAATGGTTTCCAAACCCAATATGTAAAGTCCTTTGTTAGAAGCATCTCCTGATTACAGTTTTCCATTGCTTGCACTGCCAGTGGTCAAGATTGACCTGCTAGAGATCAGGAGTCAGCTGCAAGTGCTTTCCTATGCAGTTAGATAAACTAAATGATAGCCTATGAGAATGTTAAATTATATGAAGGGAAAAGCTCATGATTAGTGTTGAGCGAGCATGCTTGACACTGCTCGGTACTCGCCCGAGCATCACGCTACTCGGGATGTTCGGCGAGCACCGAGCATTTCCGGGTTACTTGGGCGGGAGCTCGGGTCTCCGCCCTGCATGTTTGGCGCTCTTTACAGAGCCAATGAACATGCAGGGATTGCCAGCCAGTCACTGTAATGCCGCAGCCATGTTGTTTGTGGGCATTACAGTGATTGGCTGGCCGCACAGCGTCACCACGAGTATTTAAAACCGGGCGCCGCCATCTTGGACACAGTCGCTCCGGATTAGACAGTGTAGGGACAGTGCTGCTGAGCTAGGGAGAGATTTATCCTCCGAAATAGTTAGTGTAGGGTCTGTAAAGGCTGCCAGAACAAACAAATAGTCCTTCTCAGGACTAATATCCATCCCATATATCAGGCAGGCAGGCTGTATAGAAGACGCAGTGGTTATACCAGCAAACGCTGCATTACAGTCCTCTGTGCTCCTGTTTCTGAAATTGCTGAACTTAGCTCCAGGTCTCGGGGGCCAGTAAAAATCCTTTTTTTTCATCTAAATCCTCTTTTTTTCTTCCTCCTTCACACTGTACAAATACCCGTCTTATTAACCTATTGGTGTCCCCCCCCCCCCAAAAAAAAAGTGTGTCTCTGATTTTTCAGACACAAATATATCTGTTGAAAAGAGTCTGGTATAGGCCACAGAAGCAGAAGTGTGTTTTTGCAGTTCCACGGGGCAAATCTCTGTATTATCCAGTTTTGGGTCTTTTGTATCTAAAAAAAAACAGTTTGAGTGTGTCGCTCACTGTTCAGCCGCAAATATATATATTTTAAAAAGTCTGGTATACACCAGTAAATTATAACTGTGGGTTTGCTGTTCCACGGTAAAAAATCTCTATTATCCTGCTTTTCACATTTTTTGCAGTAAAAAAAAAAAATTTAATCCGTGTCTCCCTGATTGTCCAGACACAAAAATATATCTGTTGAAAATAGTCTGTTGTAGGCCCGACAAATCCCAGTGTGGTTTTGCAGTTCCACGGGTCAAATCTCTGTAGTATCCAGTTTTGGGCTTTTTGTATCTAAAAAAAAAAACTGTTTCAGTGTGTCGCTCACTGTTCAGCTGCAAATCTATATATTTTAAAAAGTCTGGTATACACCAGTAAATTAAAACTGTGCTTTTGCTATTCCACGGTAAAAAATCTCTATAATCCTGTTTTTGCACATTTTTTGCCTTAAAAAAAACCAGTAGTGTCTCCTGACTGTTCTGACACAAAAATATATCTGTTGAAAATAGTCTGTTGTAGGCCCGACAAATCCCAGTGTGGTTTTGCAGTTCCACGGGTCAAATCTCTGTAGTATCCAGTTTTGGGCCTTTTGTATCTAAAAAAAACAGTTTGAGTGTGTCGCTCACTGTTCAGCCGCAAATCTACACTGTGTTCCAAATTATTATGCAAATATTATTTTCTCAGATTTTCCCAAATTACCTATATGAATTGCAGTCATTGTAATTTTCCAGTCAAATAACTATTAGAGTACAATTGAAAGGTTTTTGTACAAACTGCCTATGATAACAGTATATTTTTAAAAAAATAAAAACTGCACTCAAAATGCATGCTAATGCCCCGTCTCATGCTGCACATAACACATCTGCATCTCTGGCTGCTATGGGCATAAAAGGGGACAAACTTATGGTGTGGCACCCATGCTCCCCTGACCTCAACCCCATTGAGAACCTCTGGAGCATCATCAAAAGGAGTGTCTATGATGGCGGGAGGCAGTTCACATCTAAGCAACAGCTCTGGGAGGGTATTCTGTCCTCATGCAAAACAATTGAAGCAGAAACCATCCAAAACCTGACAAATTCAATGAATGAGAGAGTTCAGAAGCTCCTTTCGAACAAGCGGTCCTATGTGCAAGTGTAACATCACCTAGAATAAAGTTTTGAGTTGAAAACGGTTTGATTTCAGTTTGTAATAACCTGCTAATGCTTATAATTTCAAAAATGACCATTTTTTTGTTCTTTATTAAAATGAAAAGGTTGAAAACTCTGCTGTGCATAATAATTTGGAACATGCATTTTGAGTGCAGTTTGAGTTTTTTATTTTTTTAAAAATATACTGTTGTTATCATAGGCAGTTTGTACAAAAACCTTTCAATTGTACTCTAATAGTTATTTGACTGGAAAATTACAATGACTGCAATTCATATAGGTAATTTGGGAAAATCTGAGAAAATATTATTTGCATAATAATTTGGAACACAGTGTATATATTTTAAAAAGTCTGGTATACACAAGTAAATTAAAACTGTACTTTTGCTGTTCCACTGTAAAAAATCTCTATAATCCTGTTTTTGCACATTTTTTGCCTTAAAAAAACCCAGTAGTGTCTCCTGACTGTTCTGACACAAAAATATATCTGTTGAAAATAGTCTGTTGTAGGCCCGACAAATCCCAGTGTGGTTTTGCAGTTCCATAGGTCAAATCTCTGTAGTATCCAGTTTTGGGCCTTCTGTATCTTAAAAAAAACAGTTTGAGTGTGTCGCTCACTGTTCAGCCGCAAACATATATATTTAAAATTTTATGGTATACCCCAGTAAACATTAACTGTGGTTTTGCCATTCCACGGTAAAAAATCTCTATTATTCAGGTTTTGGTATTTTTTCTGTAAAGAAAAACAGTAATAGTTTCTCCCTGATTGTTCTGATTGTTTAAAAGAGTCGGTGTAGGCCAGAGAAATAGAACTGTGGTTTTCCTCTTCCACGGTTCTAATCTACTTTTTATTACCCTTTTTCCATTGATAGTGCAAGTGTAAGCTATTTTACTTCCTTTACAATGGGCAAGGTGCGTGGCAAGGGACGTGGAAGTGGACGTTCTGGTGATGGTGCGTGCAGAGGACGGGGCCGTGGCCAAGGCGAAAATGTGCCACAACCAACAGCCACATCTTCTCGCTCCCACTTCTTGACCGAATTACTAGGGAAGCACAAAACAACACCAGTATTGCGAACTGATCAGTGTGAACAGGTTATTAATTGGATAGCAGATAATACTTCCAGTTACCTGAGCACCACCACCTCCGGTCTGTCTTCCACACGGTCAACTCTTTGTAGCCGTGAGTCTCGACCCCATACTCCTCCTCACCCTGATGCTCCTTCCTCCCACCATGCCGAGTGTCGTCAGACAGCAACTGATCCCACACTTGGACACTCTGAAGAGCTGTTCACTGGTCCATTTCCATATTTATGAACCTCGCCTGCTCCGCTTGAAGTGGTGGAAGAGGCCCAAATATTTGAACAGTCACAGCCACAGGAAGTCGACGCTGGCAATTTGACAAAAGAGGTGGATGATGACGAGACACAATTGCCAGGAAGTGAGGAGGAGGATCGTGGTGCGCAAGTGGAAGAGGAGGAAGTGGTGGATGATCTAGTAACTGACCCAACGTGGCAGGAGGACATGCAGAGTGAGGCCAGTAGCACACAGGGGGAGGGAGGCAGAGTACCCCAACAGGCAGGAAGAAGCAGTGTGGTGGCCGCAGATAGAAGGCGGGCAACCGTTCCCCGTAACACCAATACGAGGGACGTTGCCAGTACAAGCGGTAGGTCTTCCAGAGTCTGGAATTTTTTTAAAGACTCTGCTGATAACCCCAAAAAGGCCATTTGTACCACCTGCCATGCCAGCATCAGCAGGGGTGACAAAACTACCAGCCTGACCACCACCAGCATGATCAGGCACATGGCAGCAAAGCACCTGACTTTGTGGGGCGAACCCCAGGGTCCACGACCAGTGTCAGAGGGTGTCACCACTGCTTCTTCCGCTGTTGTGCATGCAATAGAACCCAATGTTGTGTGTGCAAGGCAAGGCAATCCCCTGTCCATACTGCATGTAAAGATGCCCCCTCCTCTCAGTCTTCACTTGTTATGGCAGTTTCTCAAGAAACAGCATCAACGTCCACGTCCACGTCCCACCGCAGCGTTCAATTGTCCATATCCCAGACCTTTGAATGAAAGCGGAAATTCGCAGCTAACTCCCCACAGGCCACAGTCCTAAATTCGCACATTTCACGACTGCTTGCGTTGGAAATGCTGCCTTTCAGGCTGGGTGAGACGGAATCCTTCCGCAACCTTATGGCGGTGGCCGTCGCTCGGTACTCCGTCCCCAGCCGACACTATTTTGCCCGGTGTGCCATCCCCGCACTACACAAGCACGTGTCCAAAAACATCTGCCGTGCCCTCAACAACGTAGTTACTGGGAGAGTCCACCTGACAACGGACACGTGGACCTGTGCTTGTGGCCAGGGACGGTACATCTCCCTGACGGCACACTGGGTAAACATAGTGGAAGCCGGGACCCAGTCGGACCTTGGGACGGAACACATCCTCCCCACACCGAGGATTGCGGGCCCTATGTCAGTCAGAGTTGCCCCCACAGTGTACAGCTCCTGCGCATCATCCTCCTCCTCATGTTCAGCCTCCATCTCAGATATCAACACATCAGTTACAAGCTGGAAGCATTGCAGTACTGCCTCCGCCAAGCGGCAACAGGCTGTGCTGAAACTCATAAGCTTAGGTGAGAAACCTCACTCTGCTTGTGAGTTGTGGACAGCTGTGAAAGAGCAGGCAGATCTGTGGCTGAGACCGCTGAACCTACATCCCGGCATGGTCGTGTGTGACAATGGCCGTAACCTGGTGGTGGTTCTGAGGCGAGGCGAGATCACACACGTACCATGCCTGGCTCATGTGCTTAACCTCGTGGTTCAGCGGTTTCTTAAATCGTACCCCGAGTTTCCAGATCTGCTCGTCAAAGTACGCCGCCTGTCAGCTCATTTTCGCAAGTCGGCTACAGCTTCCGCCGCCCTTGCTGTGTTGCAGCAGCGTTTGCAGCTTCCGTCACACCGACTGGTGTGTGATGTCCCCACACGTTGGAACTCTACCCTCCACATGTTGCAAAGGATTTGTGAGCAGAAGAGAGCAGTTGTGGAGTACCAGCTGCAACAAGGCCGTCGATATTCAGGTCAGACTCCACACATAAGACCTCAGGAGTGGACCTGGATGTCTGACATCTGTACCATCTTGACAAACTTTGAGGAGTCCATCCAGATGGTGAGTGGCGATGATGCCATCATTAGCGTCAGCATTCCACTTGTCTGTCTTTTGCAACGCTCTCTGCAGAGAATTAAAGAGGAGGCATTGCAGCCAGAGTATGATGAGATGGATCAAGAAGCCATAGCGGTCGATTACACACAGCCCAGCCTCATCTCATCCCAACGTGCATTGGGGGACAATGAGGGAGAGGAGGAGGAGGAAGAAGAAGAACAGAAGCTAGTGTCATGTGGTGTAGACGGTAGTACCTGTACAACTGTCATACTGTCGGTTCAGCGTGGGTGGCCTGAGTGGGGAAGAGGAGGAGGAGAGCATGGTCATTCGTCATCTTGGTGAGAACATGGAAGTCTTGCCCGTTACCAGTCTGGCACGCATGGCTGACTTTATGTTACACTGCCTTAACCGTGACCCTCACGTTGTCAAAATGTTGGGTGACAGTCATTACTGGGTGGTGACACTTTTAGACCCCCGCAACAAGGAGAACTTTCACTCTCTTATTCCTGAGGTGGAGAGGTCTACAAAATTGGGGCAGTACCAGAAGGCCCTTGCTGCAGAACTGTTAAAAAAGTTCCCATCTGAACACGCTAGCGGCAGAGGTCACAGTTCGTTGACCAACCAAGGCGTACAAGCAAGAGAGAGGCAACTCCAATCCAGCAGAGGCAGGGGAACACTGTCAACATTCTGGGACAGTTTTCTGAGACCCGCCCAGCTTACAGGCCCTGAGGCGCGGGGTACTCTCACAAGGAGTGGAAAGTTTCAAAAGACGGTGAGGGAGTACCCTGCCGACTGTACCAGCGTCCTCCGTGATTCCTCTGTGCCTTTTAATTATTGGGTATCCAAGCTAGACACTTGGAATAAACTCGCTCTGTACGCCTTGGAGGGGCCTGGCCTGCCCTGTCGCTAGCGTGTTATCGGAGCGTGTTTTTAGTGCCGCTGGGGGAATTATAACTGATAAGCGCACTCGCTTGTCAACTGACAATGCTGACAAGCTGACCCTTATCAAAATGAACAAGGGCTGGATTGGGCCAGACTTCTCATCACCACCAAATGACAGCAGAGTAACATTAAGTCAAATCCACTGTGTTTTTTCGGGAGGTGTATTCACATTCACCGCTTCACACCCACACATGGGTATATGCTTCCTTATTTCGGCTATTTTATGTTCTTCTCCTTATCCTCAGCCTCCACCACCACTATACCACCAGGGTGACCTTGGTCCGTGTTGCCATTATTGAAAGTTCCTCCATCCTTATTTTTGGCAGCTTTTGCTTGGAAGGCATAAGCAAAGACTGTGGGAGACCCACTCCCCAATAATGGGAATAATATTTTTAAGATGCTGTACTGTATGGCTCTTGTAAGGGGCATTGCAAGTTCCTCCATCCTAATTTTTGGCAGCTTTTGCTTGGAAGACATAAGCAAAGACTGTGGTGAGGCCAGGGACTGGAAATTCATATTCCCAGTTATGAAGGTCTCAGCAGGAATGCTAGTCTGTGTGACTTCAAATGACCCCAGGAGAGGATTGAATACAGGTCAGCTAGGATATATACCTTTGTAGTGCAAACGCCTATTCCTGACAAGAGTATGGGGGAGCTAATTGAATCATGGCAATGAGGAATAGCTAATTGAATTACCTCTGAAGTCAGGGGAAGCTCCTGTGTTAGATCAATTACCATGCGCACCTTACAATGAGAATATTGCTGGGAAATGGATTATGAAATGTCTGATAGAAGGGAAGAGGAGATTACATGTAAATCGCCTATTTTCTGCCCTGCCCAAGTTACGTATAAATGTGTCCCTCTGTGAGAGAGGAGGGGTCTTCTGTTGAGGGTCACCTGTCGCTACAGATGGGCAGAAAGACACAAGGAACCGCCCTGGACCCATGACAGCACCCTTCCTGCCGTGTCCAGAGACCTTTGATGAAAGTGTGGTATATTCACTTTTATTCCTTTTAATTTTACTGTATCGTATTACTGCTTCCTTACTGTATTTGTCTGACTACTGTATATATATATCTTGTAACCGCTAGTATATTGTACCTAGCATCGCTCTTTTGAGTAAATAAATATATAAAATTTATAAGCTCACTTCACATTTTCCTAAACCCGGAACTCACGGAAGTTGTGAGGAAGGATCGGGGGCACGTGGCTCCGATCGGTTTGTGACAATTGGTGGCAGCCGGTGGGATTTGGATATCTGTGAACTGAGCTCGGTGCTAGTTAGTAGATCAGACATAGTATACAGTGAAAGCGTGTGTACGATACTGTACCCTTCCCCCTCTTAGTTTTCTGTCCTATCTTTTATTTGGCTACGGTCTCTGGTGGATGGCATACTGCCTCAGAAGCAAAGGTTCCCAGATGAGTGCTACCAGAGGGGACGCTGAGCAGATGGAAGGTGGCAGTGTGGTGCCAGTCGCTGAACAGACTGAGGTGTCAGAGGAGGGTGGAAGTGCCCCCGACACCCACGAAAATCCTGGACATTCTGTTATGCAATCCACAGCTCCGGCTGGAGGGTCCAGTAACCCGGCCCTGGACGCTCTTATGCAGGCCTACCTCCAGGCTCTGAGAGATGGACAGCAGGAGCAGAGCCAAGCCATGCTCCACGTGTAGCAAGCTGAGCGAGATGCCCAGGAAAGAAAGTGGCAAGCTGAGCGAGATGCCCGGGAAAGAAAGGAGGAGAGGCAGTACCAGCTACAGTTAGCCCAGCTGCGGAGCCGGCAGGACCCACCGGCTCAAACAGCACAGACTCCAGCAGCCACAAAAGCTAAGCTGCGCTCAGAGGATCTGCCTGTCCTGGAATCGGACAGAGACCTGGACCTTTTCCTGAAACGGTTTGAACAGGTGTGTCTCCAATACCAGGTACCCAAGGCAGACTGGGCACGCACCCTGTCCACCAGGCTAAGAGGGAGAGCCCTGGATGCTTTCTCATCTCTCCCTGCAGCCCAGCACCAGGACTATGACCTCATTAAAGCTGCGCTGATCCTGAGGTACCGTCTCACGCCTGAGGTGTACAGAGTGAAATTCTGCAGCCTGAGGAAACGACCGACCGAGAGCCACCTAGAGACTCTGCTCCAGATGAGTGTCCAGCTTCACAGATGGGCAGAGGGAGAGTGTAACATACCTGGTGGCGGGCTTGTTTGGTCCACCATCTCTCACTATGCAAGATCGCAAACTTGATCTTCAGTCCAGTCTGCTAGCCTGGCTTCTATTCATGCTGTCTGTTTGTCTCTGTTCTGACTGCTTAGGGCGGCGGCGCGGTTACTTCCTGTTTCTTGTAGCTGCTGTAGGCACAGCCCTAATGCGTCCTCAGCCTATTGCTGTCTGTCACTGAATATTTAAACCAGCTCCACCTGGAAGCTGGTGCCTGAGCAACTCTATCATTCAGTGTGCTCCTTGACTCTGAATGTGCCAGGTCCTGTTCTGTTCTAGCCTGTCCGCCAACCTGGGGGCTGTACTCCCAGGCCTGTCTGAACTATCTCCTAGCCTGTTGTCTGTCCGCCTTCCTGGAGGCTGTATTTCCTGGCCAGTCTGAACACGCTCCTAGCCTGTTCGTCCCGCCTTCGGGGGGCCGCATACCCAGACTCGCTCCTGTATCTCGCTGCAGTGTCAGTTCCTGTCTGAACACTCAGTTCCTGTCTGAACACTCTCCTAGTCTGTTACCTGTTTTTCTCTGTGTCCGTACCTTCCCTTTTTCTGCAGAGTCTGAACCTGCACCTAACTCCTACTCATTGTCGCTGTACTTCCATTTGTGAGCTTAGAGTCCACTCGCTACTTCATTGCAAGTATCTTGTGTGTATCTGGTTCTGCCTTTCCCTTCCAGTCTGTTCCGTGTGAACAGAGCCCTGTCCCCTCTGCTCTGCCTTTTCTCACCGCTCCGGCGGTTCCTGCCTGATCTGCCTTGCTCACCGCTCCGGCGGTTCCTGCCTGTTCTGCCTTGCTCACCGCTCCGGCGGTTCTTGCCTACTCTGCCTTGCTCACCGCTCCGGTGGTTCCTGCCTGCTCTGCCTTGCTCACTGCTCCAGAGGTTCCTGCCTGCTCTGCCTTGCTCACCGCACCGGCGGTTCCTGCCTGCTCTGCCTTGCTCACCGCTCTGGCGGTTCCTGCCTGCTCTGCCTTGCTCACCGCTCCGGTGGTTCCTGCCTGCTGTGCCTTGCTCACCGCTCCGGCGGTTCCTGCCTGCTCTGCCTTGCTCACCTCTCCGGCGGTTCCTGCCTGCTCTGCCTTGCTCACCGCTCCGGCGGTTTCTCCCTGCTCTGCTTGCTCACCGCTCCGGCGGTACCTCTCTGCTCCGCCTTGCACACCACTCCAGAGGTTCCTCTCTGCTCTGCTTGTCTACCGCATCTGCGGTTCTGTTCCTGAATCCCAGTCTGTACTGGACCCTATCCAGCCTGTGCTCCAACCTGCTAGTACCTCTCCGTCTGCACGCCATCCGTACTTGTCAGTACCCTCCTGTCTGCATACCAGCCGTGCCTGCCAGTATCCTCCTGTCTGCACTCCAGCCGTGCCTGCCAGTGCCCACATGTCTGCATGCCAGCTGTGCCTGCCAATACCCACCTGTCTGTGTGCCAGCCTAACCTGCCTGTTCCTGTATTCCCCAGTGTGGGTCAACAGCCGTGTCCGGGGTCTTGCCTGGAGTAGCAACTGTTCCCTCTGCTCGGTTCCTCCCTGGTGCACGGCGTCGTTAGCCGTCGTGCGACCTTGGTCGGATCGGGTTGATACTTAGTTATGCCCCTCCAGGCACTCTCCGGTTCATGGCACAGTGGAATCACTAAATCACGCACACGCCAGTCAGCCCGGGTGTGTGCATAACAGTTTGCTCAGGCCATGGTTCCCGTTGAGCCCCATGGCCCTTCGCTCTCAGAGACATTTGTATCCGTGTCCAGCGAATACGTGCAAAAAAATAAAATAAAATAAATAAATTTAAAAAAAAATTCTCTAGCTATTGCCCAGGCGATGTACACACCAGTCCAAATGGAGCTTTCTGCACCCGTTCCTGCGGATCCGCCACGGTACTATGGGGATCCTAAACAAAGCCGTGCGTTTGTGGAGCAATGCATGCTGCATTTCAAGTTCTACCCTCTCTATTTTCCTACCGATTGGGCTAAAGTGGCATTTATGATATCCTACCTAGCGGGTGATGCCTTGAAATGGATCACCCCCCTATGGGAAGCATGGGATCCTATCGTCCTTGACCTGCAGGCCTTCCTGGTGGCCTTTCTAATGGTCTTCGATGACCCCAATCCTGAAGCCTCTGCTAAAGCTTCCCTTCCCAATATCCCGGAGCAGCCCCGATGGGTAATGTGTGTGGGTAACTCACCAGTTCTCCAGCCTGAAGAGACTGCTGCCCACCCAGAATCCACACAGGATGACTACGCTCCACAGAATACTTCTCTTCCCAACCTCAAGAGGCAGTCCAGATGTGCTAGGCATAGAGGCAAGCCATCACACCAGGTTCTGTCCTCCCAAAGACCTCCTGTTCCCCAGCCTGTAGAAGCAGCTACCCGCACGGAATCCATGAAAGTTGACCATGTTCGGCAGGCAAAGCAGAGGCCGGAACTCAGTCACGAAATCGGATTGCAGTCCCGCTGCGGTTGTTTGGGACACCCTGACGGTCTTTGTCCAGTGAAGGTTGGAGAATCCCAAGACATTAGGCCTGTAGGAGAGGCTGACCTGGGCATTAGTGTTTCCTCTCTACAGATGACCATGACTGTCTCCGTGGCAAGTAAAAGCCTCGGATTAATCGGAAGTTTCGGGCTTAAAGTCTTGAAGAGTCAGTGTCTGATTCCCGTACGAAAACTCCAGAAGCCGGTTTGGGCATTGTCTGCAGAAGGACGAGCCCTACTCAGAAACAGTCAAAAGATGTCTGTACAAATTAAGCTCCAGATTGGAGCATTACACTTGAAGAAGCTTTCCTTTCAGGTGCTGACTGGTTTACCCACAAGGCGTCCAGAGCCGAGAGATCTAGTGCCCGCTCAGGTCTGGAGACCTTGCATGGTGTATTTTGGGGGACTGTTAAGGTACAAGTGGTGTCCAGTCCCCATATCTTCAGGACAGTCAGCAATGTCTTCTTCTTCTTCACCAGATCTGCTAGTCGCTGACTCGCTGTGCGCTGAAGTCTCCGAAGGAAGAGAAGCGGAGGCAATGTCCCCACACAGTCTCGACGATTGTACCAATGATCTGGCTTCAGGTACCGTCCCGCCTCACAGACATGTCATCTCTGAAACCAGTTTGAGGATGGTCCCAAAGCATGGACCCTCCATCTTTAATAAATCTGGCCTTGCGTCTGACTCGCCCCCTGGGCCGTGGGGCACGCGGATGCGGGCAATAGGGAGACGCTGGGAGTAGTAGTAGCGGCCCGGTCCCGCGGCTCAGGGTGGTCAGACCAATGGTAGTCTGCTACATACCATTGATAATGTCCGACTACGCTACCCGTGGATTGCGGTTATTAGGAACCGCTGCTGCAGGGCAGACCGCTGGGGCCGATGATGTATGCAGCTGGGATGGTGTGACTCCCCACGGGAAGAGTGCGGCCCCAGGGCAGTGTAGTGGATGGTGGGAGTGATGGTGGTGAGAGTCCCCGTACCGTTAGTGCTGGAGGAGCGAAAGAACACACAGACAACGTACTGCAGTCCAATGTCTTTTACTCACAGTTCAGGTGCTCCGGGTCACTTCTGCGCAAGCAGTGACCACCCAAGCCGTGCTGTGTCCACCAGGTGAGGGGCTCGGTCAACCCCCAGGCAGTTCAGGAGCATGGCACAGGACCCCCTTCAATCCTTTCTCTGGCCTGCCTCACCAGTGACCCACTTTTGTCCAGCTGCCGCGGACTTGTGCGGGTAAACGTGGGCCCCGTTCTCCGCTGTCCTATATGGTGCCTTCCTAGCAGGTTTGATGAGGTGCTGCACCAATAAATGGTCACAGCCTCCGGTCTTTGGCTGAGGATTGTTTCTCCTCCATCAACGTGGGATCCGGTACCCTTAATCTGCCTGACCCTGCACCCTGGATTCTCGTGGGTTTTTAGGGTCCCTTCCACCTTCTTGTTCCTGAGTCCTTCTGTTTCTCTGTCTCTTCTCCTTTTCTGTTCTTTCTTTTCCTCCCTTCTCGTGGAGCTGGGCTGAGGTGACACCACAGCTCCCCTTCACCTCCTCCTCGGCCTCTCACTAGGCCCTCCTGGAGTAGAGCTCCTACAGAGCCTCTACTCCCTGTCTTCTCCTCTCTGGACAGAACCTATATCTAAGATGGTGCCCACCTTTTATTCATCCCTCCGACCATGAGCCCAGGTGACCAGCAACCAATGGGCCCCTTCCTACGCTCAGTAACCAACCCCTATCTGCCCCTACAGCACTGGGTGTTCCACCCCCCCCTCCCCACTCCAGACAGGGACATAGTCGGTCGTGCCTGCACTTCTGTCAAGTGGGAGCACCGTTGAGCTGTCCCTCGGAAATGGGGTGTGTGTGCTGTATGCAGCTAACTGAGCCCTGGTCCATACTCCATCCTTAACCGGCAGTGGAATACCACACCTCTGGCAGAGATGCAATACCCCTGTAGCGGCCGAACCCTCGGGGCGCTACACGTCCATCGAGGCGGTGGATACACCCAAGTCTCTGCACCCCTCCAACCAGGCGGAGGACCTCCAGTTGCCTCCTGAATCCTCCGGGGTGTTACCTGATAACAAATGGAGAGAGACTTTCCTACACCCTGTACCTGATACCTCGCCCGCTTCATCCAGTGAGCTTGACCAAGTGGACCCCGAAGCAGTGGTTACCCCCGAGTCTCTGCACCCCTCCAACCAGGCGGAGGACCTCCAGTTGTCTCCTGAACCCTCCGGGGTGCTACCTGATTACAAATATAGACAGAGACTTTCTTACACCCTGTACCTGGTACTTCACCCACTTTATCCGTTGCTGAGGATGGCTTGATGGGAGGAAGCATCCTAGTTACCCAGATGATGAGACCAGTTTCGTTCCCTCTAGTGGACAGAAGAGGTAATCCTCTTGAAGAGAAGGATTGGCCTCCCAATTCTCTGCGGAACACTCTTGCAGGCTTGAAAAAGAGGGGGCGTAAGGGGGGGGTGTATTGTAACATACCTGGTGGCGGGCTTGCTTGGTCCACCATCTCTCACTATGCAAGATCGCAAACTTGATCTTCAGTCCAGTCTGCTAGCCTGGCTTCTATTCATGCTGTCTGTTTGTCTCTGTTCTGACTGCTTAGGGTGGCGGCCCAGTTACTTCCTGTTTCTTGCAGCTGCTGTGGGCACACCCCTAATGCGTCCTCAGCCTATTGCTGTCTGTCACTGAATATTTAAACCAGCTCCACCTGGAAACTGGTGCCTGAGCAACTCTATCATTCAGTGTGCTCCTTGACTCTGAATGTGCCAGGTCCTGTTCTGTTCTTGCCTGTCCGTCAACCTGGGGGCTGTACTCCCAGGCCTGTCTGAACTATCTCCTAGCCTGTTGTCTGTCCGCCTTCCTGGAGGCTGTATTTCCAGGACAGTCTGAACACGCTCCTAGCCTGTTCATCCCGCCTTCTGGGGGCCGCATACCCAGACTCGCTCCTGTATCTCGCTGCAGTGTCAGTTCCTGTCTGAACACTCAGTTCCTGTCTGAACACTCTCCTAGTCTGTTACCTGTTTTTCTCTATGTCCGTACCTTCCCTTTTTCTGCAGAGTCTGAACCTGCACCTAACTCCTACTCGTTGTCGCTGTACTTCTGTTTGTGAGTTTAGAGTCCACTCGCTACTTCATTGCAAGTATCTTGTGTGTATCTGGTTCTGCCTTTCCCTTCCAGTCTGTTCCGTGTGAACAGAGCCCTGTCCCCTCTGCTCTGCCTTTGCTCACCGCTCCGGCGGTTCCTGCCTGCTCTGCCTTCCTCACTGCTCCGGCGGTTCCTGCCTGCTCTGCCTTGCTCACCGCACCAGCGGTTCCTGCCTGCTCTGCCTTGCTCACCACACCGGCGGTTCCTGCCTACTCTGCCTTGCTCACCGCTCCGGCGGTTCCTGCCTGCTCTGCCTTGCTCACCGCTCCGGCGGTTCCTGCCTGCTCTGCCTTGCTCACCTCTCTGGCGGTTTCTCCCTGCTTTGCTTGCCCACCGCTCCGGCGGTACCTCTCTGCTCCGCCTTGCCCACCGCTCCGGCGGTTCCTCTTTGCTCTGCTTGTCTACCGCATCTGCGGTTCTGTTTCTGAATCCCAGTCTGTATTGGACCCTATCCAGCCTGTGCTCCAACCTGCTAGTACCTCTCCGTCTGCAAGCCAGCCGTACTTGTCAGTACCCTCCTGTCTGCATACCAGCCGTGCCTGCCAGTATCCTCCTGTCTGCACTCCAGCCGTGCCTGCCAGTGTCCACCTGTCTGCATGCCAGCCGTGCCTGCCAATACCCACCTATCTGTGTGCCAGCCTAACCTGTTCCTGTATTACCCGGTGTGGGTCAACAGCCGTGTCCGGGGTCTGGCCTGGAGTAGCACCTGGTCCCTCTGCTCGGTTCCTCCCTGGTGCACAGCGTCGTTAGCCGTCGTGCAACCTTGGTTGGATCGGGTTGATACTTACCTACGCCCCTCCAGGCACTCTACGGTTCATGGCACAGTGGAATCACTAAATCACGCACACGCCAGTCAGCCTGGGCGTGTGCATAACAGAGAGATAGACAATCCCGATGAAGCAACCTTGGACCTGTTCCTCAAGGAGCAATTCTTAAACCTTTGCTCGGAGGAAGTGCAACAATATGTCCTGAACCGGAAACCCAAAGATGCCAGAACTGCTGCGGAGCTAGCGGATGAGTACGTCGCCAGCCGGACGTCGCGGAGACCCGTCAGCACCGGCTGGAGGGGGGGTAAGACCAATCCTGTTGCGGGTAACCTTGCAGTTTCCCCTGAGACTGCCCCCGCCCGAAAACCTATGGGCCCCATTGTTCCCACTTCCAAGCCCCAGGGAGGACCCCCTCGATGTCACGCCTGCAATCAGCCGGGTCATTACAGGGCGAACTGCCCTAGCCGGAAGAGGAACCCCCCTACTTCCCAAACCCCAGCAGCGGGTCCAACAGTTTATGTGGTGGGGAGGGGTAGGGCCAGGCCCAATGACAATCTCCAGCAAGTGACTGTGGGGAATAAAGTGGTTATGGGACTAAGGGACACAGGGGCCGATGTGACCCTAGTACAGCCTGAACTGGTACCCCCGGAGAGTATCATCCCTGGAAAGACGCTGACCATCAGCGGAGTTGGTACGGAGAAGATAACTCTACCCATGGCTTGTGTGCATCTGGATTGGGGTGTGGACAAGGGGCTGGTAGAGGTCGGGGTTACATCTCGTCTCCCTGCTAATGTCTTGTTGGGGACAGACTTGGGGCCTCTCACCTCTCAGTATGGGAAGAGAGCAACCCCACTGTCCTGTGGTAATGTATCTGTAAGTGATATTATACTGTGTGGTACCATACATGCTGATCCTTGTAGTGACGTGCCAGCTGACAGGAGTGCAGCTGGGGGGGATGTAGCTCCCCTTCCTGCTCTCTCAGCTGACATGTCCAGCTCTGAACTTTTCAGTGAGAATGCTTATGTAATTCATTGTCGTGCTAATGAACTCTCTGGCTTGGCTGAGGAGCTGGTGGGGGCCTTGCCTGCCCCTCCCAACTGTCAGCTTGCACATGATCCCTCCAGCAGCTCAAAACCTGATGAACCTGTCAAGTGTGTATCACCTGTTGGGGCAACCCACAGTGACCCCACAACCCATCCAGGTGAGGGAAGGGGACCGGGACTCCCTGAGGAGACCCCGGGCATTGTTGTGGTCACCCGCAGCAGGAGGGCTCAGGAGGCAGAGGCCGCTTTGCACCCTGACTCCTCCACCCCATCACCTGGGTCTGGGACTGGGCCCACTGGTGTTAACCCCCCAGCGCCGTTCCCTGGGGGTTCCGGCGAGAGTGCGGCCTTCAGGTCCCTGTTAGCGGGCTCCAGCCAGGAGTTCCAGGCGGCTGTCCAAGCCGACAGCAGCCTGGAAGCCTTGAAGGAACGCGCAGGTAAGCCCCCATTGGAGACAGACAAGGACGTGTCACCCGTCAGAGGATGGGGAAGGCGGGGCCAGGCCCTAAAGCCCCATTGATACCTCTGCCCATAATAGGTGAGCCTTTCCAGCGGATTGCTGTGGACCTCATTGGGCCGCTGCCCATTCCCAGTAGCTCCGGGAAACGCTACATACTAACGGTAGTAGACTACGCTACTAGGTACCTAGAAGCTGTCGCGCTGTCCTCCATCCGGGCAGACGTAGTGGCCAAAGCCCTGCTGGAAATCTTCACCCATGTTGGTTTCCCCCAGGAGATGCTCACGGACCAAGGGACCCAGTTCATGTCTGACTTGATGCAGAGCCTGTGTAAGCAAACAGGGGTGCAACATCTGGTGTTCAGCCCGTATCACCCACAGACTAATGGCCTGTGTGAACGGTTCAATGGCACGTTGAAACAGATGATCCGAATGTTGGTCGAGTCCCAGGGACGCGACTGGAAGCGACACCTCCCACATCTGTTGTTTGCTTACCGGGAAGTGCCTCAAGCCTCAACGGGGTTCTCCCCCTTCGAGCTCCTGTATGGAAGACGGGTACGGGGCCCCCTCGCTCTCGTTAGGGAATCCTGGGCGGAAGAAGCAGCCATTCCGGGCGTTTCAGTTGTGGAATTTGTCTTGCGATTCCGTGACAGAATGCAGGCTCTGACGCAGCTGGTGCATGACAACATGGTCCAGGCCCAGGCAGAGCAGAAGCGCTGGTATGACCAGAATGCTCGGGAGAGGACATACCAGGAAGGGCAGAAAGTATGTGTCCTAGTCCCTGTGCCCCAGGACAAGCTTCAGGCAAGATGGGAGGGCCCTTATGACGTGCATCAGCAGCTCAGCAAGGTCAATTACCTGGTCACCATTGACCCAGTCTGGAACAGGCAGAAGGTCTTCCATGTCAACATGATGAAAGCGCATCATGACAGGGAAGCTTGTGCCTTTCCGGTGTGCAGTCTGCCGGAGGAAGGGGAGGAGGAGGACCTCATGGATCTGCTCGCACATGCCCGTGCGGCAGGGTCCATGGAGGATGCCCCCATGAACATCCTTCTGTCTGAGGACCAACGGTCCCAGCTGAAGGAGGTCATGCGCCCTTTCCCTGGCCTCCTCTCGGGAAAGCCCGGGCGGACAAAGCTGGCTGTCCAACGAGTGGACACGGGGAATCACGCCCCTATCCGGCGAACGGCATATCGCATCTCCTTGGAGGTACAGAAGCAAATGCGGAAGGAGATTGCCGAGATGCTGGAGCAGGGGGTGATCCGCCCGTCCACCAGCGCATGGGCCTCACCTGTAGTCCTCGTACCCAAAAAGGACCGGAAGACACGGTTCTGTGTGGATTACAGGGGGCTCAATGCCATTACCGCTGATGACACGTTCCCCATGTCACGCATCGACGACCCGCTTGACCGGTTGGGCAAGGCTCAGTACTTGACCATCATGAACTTGAGCCGAGGATACTGGCAGATTCCCCTGTCCCTAGAGGCACAGGAGAAATCAGCCTTTATCACTCCTTTTGGACTGTATGAGCCCACCGTCATGCCATTTGGCATGAAGAATGCCCCCGCCACTTTCCAGCGGATGGTCAACACCTTGCTGCCAGGGTGCGAAGGGTTCGCAGCTGCGTACCTGGATGACATTGCCGTCTTCAGCCCCACTTGGCAGGAACACCTTCGGCACCTGTCGGAGGTGCTGGGGCGGATCCACCGGGCAGGCTTGACCATCAAGCCGGGAAAGTGTCAGATGGGCATGACCGAGGTCCAATACCTGGGACACCGGGTAGGTGGGGGGAAACTGAGACCAGTACCCAGGAAGGTGGATGCAATCACGACCTGGCCCACCCCAAGGACCAAGAAACAGGTGATGTCTTTCTTGGGTACGGCCGGGTACTATAGGAAGTTCGTACAGGACTATAGTGCCCTGGCAAAACCCCTGACAGACCTCACCAAGAAGAAGCTGCCGCAAGCTGTCAACTGGACAGCGGACTGCGAGTGCTCCTTCCAGGCCTTGAAAGCTGCCCTGGCGGCAGCCCCTGTACTCCAGGCGCACGGCAGCTCCCGGCCGCTTGTAGTACAGACTGACGCCAGCACCTACGGAGTCGGTGCGGTGCTGAGCCAACCTGACTCAGCAGGTCAAGAGCACCCTGTTCAATACCTCTGTTGGAAACTTCTGCTGAGGGAAGTGGCCTACTCTACGGTGGAGAAGGAATGCCTGGTGATCGTGTGGGCTCTGCAGCATCTGCAGCCATAAGTGTACGGGCGCCATTTCACGGTGGTGACGGACCACAACCCCCTCACTTGGCTATCTCGAGTAGCCGGTGAGAACGGAAGGTTGTTGCGTTGGAGCCTAGCTCTCCAACACTACAACTTTGATGTTCGGTATAAGTCCGGCCGGGCCCACGGTAACGCAGATGGGTTATCCAGGCAAGGGGAGGCAGCTGAAGTGCTTGCGGATAATGACCGACAAGGTCTTCCTCCGAACACACTCTAAAAGGGGGAGGTGTGGTGAGGCCAGGGACTGGAAATTCATATTCCCAGTTATGAAGGTCTCAGCAGGAATGCTAGTCTATCTGACATCAAAGGACCCCAGGAGAGAATTGAATACAGGTCAGCTAGGATATATACCTTTGTAGTGCAAACGCCTATTCCTGACAAGAGTATGGGGGAGCTAATTGAATCATGGCAATGAGGAATAGCTAAATGAATTACTTCTGAAGTCAGGGGAAGCTCCTGTGTTAGATCAATTACCATGCGCACCTTACAATGAGAATATTGCTGGGAAATGGAATTATGAAATGTCTTATAGAAGGGAAGAGGAGATTACATGTAAATCGCCTATTTTCTGCCCTGCCCAAGTTACGTATAAATGTGTCCCTCTGTGAGAGAGGAGGGGTCTTCTGTTGAGGGTCACCTGTCGCTACAGATGGGCAGAAAGACACAAGGAACCGCCCTGGACCCATGACAGCACCCTTCCTGCCGTGTTCAGAGACCTTTGATGAAAGTGTGGTATATTCACTTTTATTCCTTTTAATTTTACTGTATCATATTACTGCTTCCTTACTGTATTTGCCTGACTACTGTATATATATATCTTGTAACCGCTTGTATATATTGTACCTAGCATCGCTCTTTTGAGTAAATAAATATATAAAATTTATAAGCTCGCTTCACATTATCCTAAACCCGGAACTCACAGAAGTTGTGAGGTAGGATCGGGGGCACGTGGCTCCGATCGGTTTGTGACAAAGACTATGGGAGACACACTCCCCAATAATGGGAATAATGTTTTTAAGATGCTGTACTGTATGGCTCTTGTAAGGGGCACTAAAAGCATCTTGTTAAGCTACTGCGACCTCCACCACTTTTCCGAGGGGCATTAAAAGCATCTTGTTAAGCTACTGGAACCTCCACGTCTCTTCTGAGGGGCATTAAAAGCGTCTTGTTAAGCTACTGGGACCTCCACCACTTTTCCGAGGGGCATTAAAAGCATCTTGTTAAGCTACTGGGACCTCCACGTCTCTTCTGAGGGGCATTAAAAGCGTCTTGTTAAGCTGCTGGGACCTCCACCACTTTTCCGAGTGGCATTAAAAGCGTCTTGTTAAGCTACTGGGACCTCCACGTCTCTTCTGAGGGGCATTAAAACCGTCTTGTTATACCACTCTGACCTCCACGTCTCTTCCAAGGGGCATTAAAAGTGTGTTGTTATAGCACTCTGACCTCCACGTCTCTTCTGAGGGGCATTACAACGGTCTTGCTAAGCTACTGGGACCTCCATGACTCTTCGAACGGGCATTGCATTTCCTCATAATTTTTGGCAGCTTTTGCTTGGAAGGCATAAGCAAATACTATGGGAGACCCACTCCCCAATCATGGGAATAATGTTTGTAATATGCTGTACTGTATGGCTCTTGTAAGGGGCATTAAAAGCTTCTTGTTAAGCAACTGCAACCTCCACCACTTTTCCGAGGGGCATTAAAAGCGTCTTGTTAAGCTACTGGGACCTCCACGTCTCTTCTGAGGGGCATTAAAAGCGTGTTGTTATACCACTCTGACCTCCACGTCTCTTCTGAGGGGCATTAAAAGCGTGTTGTTATACCACTCTGACCTCTACGTCTCTTCCAAGGGGCATTAAAAGCGTGTTGTTATACCACTCTGACCTCCACGTCTCTTCTGAGGGGCATTAAAAGCGTGTTGTTATACCACTCTGACCTCCACGTCTCTTCTGAGGGGCATTAAAAGCGTGTTGTTATACCACTCTGACCTCCACGTCTCTTCTGAGGGGCATTAAAAGCGTGTTGTTATACCACTCTGACCTCCACGTCTCTTCTGAGGGGCATTAAAAGCGTGTTATTATACCACTCTGACCTCCACGTCTCATCTGAGGGGCATTAAAAGCGTCTTGTTAAGCTACTGTGACCTCCACGTCTCTTCTGAGGGGCATTAAAACCATCCTGTTATACCACTCTGACCTCCAAGTCTCTTCTGAGGGGCATTAAAAGCGTCCTGTTATACCACTCTGACCTCCACGTCTCTTCCGAGGGGCATTAAAACCGTCTTGTTATACCACTCTGACCTCCACGTCTCTTCTGAGGGGCATTAAAACCATCTTGTTATACCACTCTGACCTCCACGTCTCTTCTGAGGGGCATCAAAAGCGTGTTGTTATACCACTGTGACCTCCACGTCTCTTCTGAGGGGCATTAAAACCGTATTGTTAGACCACTCTGACCTCCACGTCTCTTCCAAGGGGCATTAAAAGCGTGTTGTTATACCACTCTGACCTCCACGTCTCTTCTGAGGGGAATTAAAACCGTCTTGTTAAGCTACTGCAACCTCCATGTCTCTTTCAAGGGGCATTAAAAGCGTCTTGTTAAACTACTGTGACCTCCACCACTTTTTCAAGGGGCATTAAAACTGTCTTGTTAAGCTACTGTGACCTCTACGTCTCTTCCAAGGGGCATTGAAATGTTGTTTTTAATTACCTATAACCTCCACCACTCTTCCAACGGGCATTGCATTTCCTCCTAATATTAGTCAGCTTTTGCTTTTCAATGCAAAGGCGAAAACTAACGGAGACCCACTCCCCAATAATGGGTAGAAGGTTTTTAGTACGCTGTAATCCACGTCTGTTTCAAGGGGCATTGCAGTTCCTCATAATTTTTGGAAAGCCTTCCATTCACTGCTTAGGCCAACAGTGTACAGGAGACCCAGTTGCTATAAATGGAAAAAACGGTTTAGTTAAGGCCCTCTGACCTCCATGTCACTTCCAAGGGGCACTGGAGTGCCTCGAAATGTTTGGTAGGCATTGCACTCACTGTATGCCCTATAACTGTGTAGCCGAACCGCTCCTTTTGTTACAGAAACATATCCTACAAGACATATGTGGTTGACTGGCCTGATATTGATGTGAATGGTCCCTGTTCCTCCTGCTCTTTCTCCTTTGCCACCACCTCATCCATCATTTATCACCTGAAGCTTTGTTTTAACAGGAGTCATAGAACTGGGATAGTAGCAGGAAAACATCCAACAATCCTCGTAGGAGGTAGGATGTGCGCCAAAACGCTGACCACTTAAGGCCTAGCCGCTACTACATACATGTGCTTGCATTCCAAGAAAACAAAGCAGATGCTAACTTCTATCATCATCATGCTCCTCACCTTGGCACTCTCAACTCCCCTGATGGAGAAGCCAGGGCCCACCGGAGGAGTCTGGTTCTCTGGTGGGCTCGTCCAATACTGCCCTAAAGCAGGCCAGTCTAAGAAAAGTGTGTGGGTCAGTAACAGGAGAAATCGGGGCAGCTGGGGACCGTTTATGGACACCCGGCCGCCCCCAGGTGGCTGGGGACCGTGTGTGGACACCCGGCCGCGGGGCGGCTGGGGTCCGAGTGTGGACACACGGCCGCCCCCTGGCAGCTGGGGACCGAGCGTGGACACCCGGCCGCGGGGAGGCTGGGGACTGAGTATGGATAAAAGGGCCCCCAACGCACCCATGACATGGTGGCCAGCGTCTGCCTCCACATGCCTAAAAGGCCCAATTTCAAGTTCCAGCAAGCTAGTAGTATGGTATTGCAGCCTGGGGGTGGGTGGGTGGCAGGTTGCACACTTACGCTTGTATTCCAACAAAACAAAGCAGATGCTAACTTCTATCATCATCATCATGCTCCTCACCTTGGCACTCTCAACTCCCCTGATGGAGAAGGCAGGGCCCACCGGAGGAGTCTGGTTCTCTGGTGGGCTCGTCCAATGCTGCCCTAAAGTAGGCCGGGCTAAGAAAAGTCTGTGAGGATGTTCCGCTGAGAAATCGGGGCGGCTGGGGACTGTTTATGGACACCTGGCCGCCCCCAGGCGACTGGGGACCGTGTGTGGACACCCGGCCGCGGGGCGGCTGGGGACCGAGCGTGGACACCCGGCCGCCGGGCGGCTGGGGACTGAGTATGGATACCTCGCTGTCGAAGCAGCCATGAGGTAGTGGCCAGCTTCGGCCTCCTCAAAACTAAAAGGCCCCATTTCAAGTGCAAGCTAGCAGTATGGTATTGCAGCCTGCGGGTGAGTGGGTGGTTGGCTGCATATTTGCGCTTGCATTGCAAGGAATGGGGGAGGTACAATTGAACACTGCCCTGGGACAAGGACTTGCACGGGGATAGTTGCAAGTCTGCATCTTCTGATGCGGCAAGGATCACTTCTGATGGGCACACTTTTAGGCAGTGACCTGGGAGTCAGAGATGCTTCCAGGGGTCTTCCCCATGCTGTCCCCATGTCTTTTCAGCACTGTATGCATGTGTCACACAGCACATGGCCGGATAAGATTGTAAAATGTTAAAATGACATTTCCCGGTGAATGCATTTGTCACGGTTGAAAGCAATACAAAAGTGCAAAAACGCATAAAAAATGCTATTTGTGAACATAGTCCAAGGTGTGGAGGAGTATTTTTGTTTTTGGTTATTTATTTTATCTTATACACAAGTCTTTACCCTGGAAAAGAAATTCCTTAACATATTTCACAGGAAAAAAGTTTCACTTTCATTTTTGAACGTTTTATTATGAGCCTGTAAAAGTGGCTTAATACCTCTGACCACGTTGTTGACAACAGTGACCTGGGGGTCAGAAATGCTTCCTGGGGCGATCCCCATGCTGTCCCCATGTCATTTGAGCACTGTCACTATCGTTTTGGGCACTTGTTAGGCTTTTAAAAGACTTCCGGGGGTACCACCGCAAAAATGCTCGGGTCTCCCATAGACTAACATTGGGCTCGTTGCTCGGGTCGAGTACCCGAGTATCACGGCGAGCTCGGCCCGAGCTTCGAGCACCCGAGCATTTTAGTGCTCGCTCAACACTACTCATGATGCATAATTTAGGCTAGGTACAAGAACATGGGCATGATGACCTACAGCAAGAAGCAACTGGTCTCAATTCTGTCTTATTAACTCAGAATAGACACCCTGTCCCAAATGAAAACCTGGCCATTTTCAGCCCTAACACTGATTTGTATTGATATCTTAAAATGAAGCTATAATCAGAAAATGTTTAAATCAATTTTTTATATTAAAAGCTTTTTTTTTCTTTTGTTAGTTTTTGGCAATATTTATTTCCATATCAAAATCTGTATTAAAATAAAAAGAAGTCTCGCAATTTTCACACCAGCCAGTAAGGCTTTTTGTTGACTCTAACTTCCTGTTGTTTCAGGAAACAATACATGTACATAGCCACAATGAACAGACTCAGACCTTATCTTTTGTATTTAATGTGCCTGTGCAGAGGTCATTGTGAAAATAAGGGGAGCGAGGAGAACTGTAACATCATCTGTTGTGATTGATGGATCTGGTGCTATCAGCGGTCTATAGAGCTGTTACCTGCCATGTAATATTGCCTCTACTGATTAGGAGACTGCTGAAAATTCTTTCTTTTTTAAATACTGTACATATTGCAAAAAAATGATTTAAACATTAGGTCATTTTGTAATGAATACTTCCTTTTTACATCATAGTTTGCCAATATCCTGCTGATGGTGTTTTTCTTTGTAACATACGCTTAGCATTAGACTGATTAGTAGGAAACATGAACGGAATAAAGAAAGTGACTTAATTCTAAGAATAGTTCAAAAGACAAGGGCACATACAATTACAATCAAAATCTTTCAACTCTCATTGTAAATTAAGTTTATTAGGAAAGTGTACAACCTTTCTTCTGTTTGTAAACCAATCAAGCAAGGACATTTAAATAGCTCAAAGCATCTATAATGTAACCGGGGATGCGTGTCTCTGTCTGAAGCCTCGATAGACTGCGCATGCGCGACGCGCAGTCTGGCTCCAGACAGAAGCAGGCATCCAGCCGTTACAGGTAAGAGGAGCGGGTATGGCGCCGGAGATCGCAGTATGCGTAGACACTGAACGCATACCGCGATCTCCGGCGCTATACTTAGATACTTACCTGACCGGGAGGAGCGTTGCCACGGCGCCTGTCTTTGCCGGAGACCGGGGCAGGAGTGAGGCGTCGCATCGGCGCATGCGCATAGCGCTATCCGGCACCATTTTACAGAAGACACATTTACAGTGTGTTTTTAGCAAAATGGCGCTGGACAGCGCGGTGCTTCGGCGCCGCGCTCCTCCCCCGGCCTCCGGCAGAACAGGATGCAGCAGCGCTGGAGCACAGAGAAGAAAGGTGAGTATAACTGTTTATTTTTTTGTATGTGTGTACAGTGTGAAAGGGATGAGGGGGCCACACATACTAGGATTGGGGGGTGAGGGGGCCACACATACCATGATTGGGGGGGGTGAGGGGACCATGCATACCAGGATTGTGGGGTGAGGGGATCATGCATACCAGGATGAGGGGTACCACACATGCCAGGATTGGGGGGTGAGGGGACCATGCATACCAGGATTGGGGGGTGAGGGGACCATGCATACCAGGATTGGGGGGTGAGGGGACCATGCATACCAGGATTGGGGGGTGAGGGGTACCACACATACCAGGATTGGGGGGTGAGGGGTACCACACATACCAGGATTGGGGGGTGAGGGGACCATGCATACAAGGATTGGGGGGTGAGGGGACCATGCATACCAGGATTGGGGGGTGAGGGGACCATGCATACAAGGATTGGGGGGTGAGGGGTACCACACATACCAGGATTGGGGGGTGAGGGGACCATGCATACCAGGATGAGGGGTACCACACATACCATTATTGAGGGATGAGGGGCCCATGCATACCAGGATTGGGGGGTGAGGGGACTATGCATACCAGGATTGGGGGGTGAGGGGACCATGCATACCAGGATTGGGGGATGAGTGGTACCATACATACCAGGATAGGAATGTGGGGTACCATGCATACCAGGATGAGGGATGGGGTGCCATGCATACCAGGATGAGGGGTATCATGCATACCAGAATAGGGATGAGGGGTGCCATGCATACTAGGATGAGGGATTGGGTGCCATGCATACTAGGATGAGGGATTGGGTGCCATGCATTCCAGGTTTCTGGGATGATGAGGCCATACATACCAGAATTGGGATGAGGGGTGCCATGCATATCAGGATGAGGGGTACTATACATACCAGAATAGGGATAAGGGGTACCATACATACCAGGATAGGGATGAGGGGTACCATGTATGCCAGGATAGGGATGAGGGGTACCATGCATACCAGGATACCTCAGGCTACTGAGGGGAGGCTCATAAGAGGGAGGCTACTAAGGGGATGCTACTGAGGGGAGGCTAATAAGAGGGAGGCTACAGAGGGGATGTAAAAGGGAAGACCGTAGTGTAAGTACTTTCATAACAAGGGACCAAGAACTGCTGGGGCCGTACCTCCAGTTGCAGGGGGAAGACAGACTTCCAGCACAGGAGTCAGGTGACTGAGAAGCTGGGGGCATGTCCAGAGTGAGAGCTGGGAGGTCAGGTGACCGGAAAACTGGTGGTGTGGCTAGAGAGAGCGAGAGACGAGGACTTTTGCGCGGGAAAGGGAGAGCAGAGTCCCGCTCAAGAGAGCAGTACTGGGAGCAAGAGCTGAGTGCAGTGGACCGGAGCAGTCAAGCCGACTAGAGGGAGAAGAGACGCAGGGTCTGTGGAGCCAAGCACGTGAGGTGCCATGTTATGGACTAGGGGCTCAGCAGGTAAAACCGGAGACCGCCCGCTGCCGCCAGAAGACGGAGCATTGTTTGGAGGGGGAAGCCTGAAGAAATCAACACCGGCATCAGCTGGCAACTGCCTTGTGGAGGAAGAGAGTCAGCTAAGTGTAAAAACTGTCGTTTACAATCTATTCGACTCTGCTATATCTAGTTAAAATGTGAACTGTCAGTTAAAGACTTTTACTTGCTACTTCCCTTGCTTTCCCCCATATTTTCCCCTGTTACTCCCTGCATGGAGATTGACCCTGTTATCATAAACTTCCCTGTTTATTAACCCTGCATTGGCTGCTCTATGTTTCTGTGTCGCTGCATCTAAAGTACCCGTGTTACAGGGATGCTGCTGAGGGGAGGCTGATGAGAGGGAGGCTACTGAGGGGATGCTGCTAAGAGGGGATGCTGCTGAGGGGAGGCTGCTGAGGGGAGGCTACTGAGGGGATACTGCTGAGAGGGAGGCTACTGAGGGGAGGCTGCTGAGAGAGAGGCTACTGAGGGGATGCCACTGAGACATAGGTTACTGAGGGGATTCTGCTGAGGGGGAGGCTGCTGAGGGGACTTTGGCGAGTTGCTGCAGAGCAGTAGTGCCAATTTTGTTTCAAGAGGGTGCCAACCTCCACAGACAGGTAGGGACGAATAGTTGCTAAATGAGGTGGCCTCCCTCCCCCTTTACTTTTGACTATGTGATAATTTTTTTTTATATTATCACATTGAGTTATCATGTTTTGAGGTGTATTTGTATTTATATTCCAGAATTTATAGGTTTTTAATGAATACCAATAAAGATATTTTTAGCAGTGTATAATCGGTGAATATATATGCAATAATATACCCTGTTTACATTAATTCAGTGATCACAGGCTGTGGCGGCAGCAGTGGGCAGGTGGCTGCGGTGGGCAAGCTGAGGCGACCATTAGATTCTTCTTGACTGGGCGACAGGCGTGGCGGCGGTACCACTGGCTGTGTGAGTAGCTAACTTAAATTGATGTATTAATTTGTCCACCATTTCAGTACGTGATGCAATCGTTCCCTCCCCTCCCCCCTTCCAACCCCAACCAAAACGTATAAGCTACTGGATGATCCTGAGCGATGCTGCAAAACCAAATGCCAAATTACAACATCAGGCGGCAGTGCTCAGGATTCTCCAGTAGCTTATACATTCTGGTTGGGGAGGGGAGGGAATGATTGATGGAATCTGCAATCAGAAATACAGATTATAAAAAAAATTGTCACAATCTGGTTATAATTAGTTTAAAAAAATGGAGGTGACACATTCCCTTAAAGAAAAATAAATAAATTCCTTGTGGCACCCTGCATGTGGTTGAAAACTACTTTTGAGGCACAGTGCAAAGCCTCGTTTGGAGAGCCCCTGATGTGCCTAAACAGTGGAAACCTCCCACAAGTGACCCCGTTTTGGAAAATAGACCCCCTCAAGGAATATATCTAGATGTGTGGTGAGCACCTTGAACCCCCAGGTGCTTCACAGAAATTTATAACGTTGAATTGTGAAAATAAAAAAATCACATTTTTTCCACAAAAATGTTCTCTTAGCTCCAAATTTCTTATTTTCACAAGGGTAACAGGAGAAAATGCACCGTACAATTTTTTGTACAATTTCTCCTGAGTGCGCAAGTATGTTGTCGAAACTACTTTTGAGGCACAGCGCAAAGCCTCGTTTGGAGAGCCCCTGATGTGCCTAAATAGTGGAAACCTCCCACAAGTGACCCCATTTTGGGAAATAGACCCCCTCAAAGAATGTATCTAGATGTTTAGTGAGCACCTTGAACCCCCAGGTGCGTCACATAAGTTTATAACATTGAGCTGTGAAAAAAAAAATCACATTTTCCCACAAAAATGCACTCTCAGCCCAATTTTTTTATTTTCACAAGGGTAACAGGAGAAATTGCACCATACATTTTGCTGTGCATTTTCTCCTGAGTACACTGATACCCCATATGTGGTTGAAAACTACTTTTGTGGTGCAGTGCAAAGCTCAGAAAGGAAGAAGCGTCATATCGGAGTTCAGATTTTGCTGGAATGGTTTGAGAGTGCCATGTCACATTGGTAGAGCCCCTGAGGTGCCAGAATAGCAGAAACCCCCATAAGTGACATTATTTTACAAACTACACCTTTCAATGAATTTATCTATGGGTGCAGTGAGCATGTTGACACCACGTGCCTCACAGAAAGTTATACCATTGGGCGGTGAAGAAAGAGTAATTAAATTTTTACAGCTAAAATGTTGTTTTAGCCCCACATTTTTAATTTTTATAAGGGCTAATAGGAAAAAAAGGACCTCTCAGTTTGTTGTGCAATTTCTCCTGAGTTCGTCAATACCCTACATGTAATTGAGAACTACTTTTGAGGCACAGTGCAAAACTCAGAAGGGAAGAAGCGCCATAATTTAGTGCAGATTTTACTGTTTTGGTCTGTGGGTGCCATGGCCCACTGGGAGAGCTCCTGAGGCGCCAGAACAGCAGAAACTCCCATAAGTGACCCGATTTTACAAACTACACCTCTCATTGAATTTATCTAAGGGTGCAGTGATCAAATTGACACCACAGATGTGTCACAGAATTTTTTACCATTGGGTAGAGAAGAAAAAATAATTAAATTTTTACCACAAAAATAGTGTTTTAGCCCCAGATTCTACATTTTCACAAGGAAAAATGGCTAAAAATGGCACCAACATTTTTTACACAATTTCTGCCGAACGTGGAAATACCTCATATGTGGCTGTACAGTACTGCTTAGCCACACGGCAAGACTCAGGAGGGACGGAACACTATTTGTCTAGGCAGCACAGTATGTTATCATGCTGCGAGCAGTAAGTGTCAGGATTTCTGTTGCCCTTCTACAGTTTGACGACTAGTGGCTGCAATTGTTCACTTTAATAATTGTGCTGAGGTTCACTACTTACCAATGGAGGCTGCTGTTGTATTCTGCAATTGCCCTTTACCAAGTTGGCAGATTCTGAATCTGTGGAATCCATCTTGTTTCCTGTTTGGGCCTACTTAAAGCCGCGTGGATCTCTCACTCACTGCTTGAGTATTGTACCTAGCTGTTTCAGTCTCCAGTTCCTGAACATTCTTACCCAGACTGTCCTAATTCATCTATGGATTGTTTCCTACATTTCCTTTGCTATCTCTGATAACTTCTACTACCGCTTGCTGTTCCTGCTTGTGCTCCTTCGGCCACTGGTGTCCAGCAGTTTTACGCCAGTATCGTAACAGTAACGTTATCACAGTTCAGTGGTTGTGAACTGCGATAACCTTAATGACATCACAGCAGCTGGGTTCATGCTCTACGCAGCATGAGATCCGGCAGTGGTTGCAGCTCCATTTCTGGGGCAGCTGAGGGCTGTTCTTATTAGGTTGGTAAGGGGCCAATAAACATGCACCTTCCCAGCCTATTAATATGAGTCCACAGCTGTCTGCTTAGCCTTTGCTAAGCATTGTTCTTGGCAGCATGTGTTCACAGGATAATGTGTTGCCAAGAAAGACGATATTTAGAAGGCATCTGCCACCCCCAAATGACAATTAGACTTCCTAAGCGTTTATTCAGGGAACGTAGCCCATATAAAAATCATACCAGGCATATACAGTTTAACGTAATAATGAAAAATCTTCTTTTTTTTATGCAAATGAGGGTGCATTGGTGCTCCTCTGCAGTGGACTATGCCTTGGTGCACCATTACACCCTTCTATTTGAATATTAAAGCCAGTCCCTTGTATTGATCGACAGCGTTCCATTGGAGTGTGCTCCACGTGTCAGTGTGGCTGTTCATACAATGTGGCCGCAGGTGTACACGTCACATGGTGCTGTCCTGAAGTCCCTTGCTACACTTCCTGATGCATCGAGTGGCCACCATGGACAGGCAGGATCCACACATCACAGCACGTACATAGCCACATTGTGTGCACACCCGCAATTTCACTTGGAGCACTAGCTGTTTTAGACGGACTGCTGTCAGTCAATACAAGAGACTGGCTTTAATATGCAAATATTAGGGCATAACAGTGTACCAAGGCATAGACCACGCCAAGGATGCACCGAAGCGCCCTTCTTTGCATATTAAATAAACATGGATTTTTCAGCAAATGTTGTTAAACTGTATACACCTGGTATGATTTTTGTATGGGTTACGTTCCCTATCATAAATGTTTATGCAGTTTCATGACCATTTTATGGGTGACAGTCTCCCTTTAAGTAAGCTTAAAAATTTCACCCTACGAACAAATGTTTTGCACCAGCATCTGGTGATTGACAGCCTGTTTAGGTAGATCGATAATAGGCTGCAGTGTAAATGCACCTTATAGTTTTGAGAGATTATTTTATATGTTTTATGGTCACTAATTATGAGCAGCATTGTCTCGAGTCCCCCACCAATCACTTAAAAGACCTTAGGAAAGCGCAGCTCACGAGACAGGAGAGAACACAGATCAGAATGGATGCAGTAGAAAGTCATAGTCCTGTCTCCTTAGCTGTTCACTTCAAAGAGGTCTTTTGATCAGCCTGCTCAGAATTAATGGGCATAAAACATATAAGATATCTCCCAAAAGTTAAAGGGGTGGTCTGAAGGTAAAGTAATTTTTATTCTTAAATCCCTATCTATTTAGTACCAAAATCTAAACTACACTGCTCAAAAAAATAAAGGGAACACTCAAATAACACATCCTAGATCTGAATGAATGAAATATTCTCATTGAATACTTTGTTCTGTACAAAGTTGAATGTGCTGACAACAAAATCACACAAAAATCATCATTGGAAATCAAATTTATTAACCAATGGAGGCCTGGATTTGGAGTCACCCCAAAAATTAAAGTGGAAAAACACACTACAGGCTGATCCAACTTTGATGTAATGTCCTTAAAACAAGTCAAAATGAGGCTCAGTATTGTGTGTGGCCTCCACATGCCTGTATGACCTCCCTACAACGCCTGGGCATGCTCCTGATGAGGTTGCAGATGGTCTCCTGTGGGATCTCCTCCCAGACCTGGACTAAAGCATCCGCCAACTCCTGGACAGTCTGTGGTGCAACGTGACGTTGGCGGATGGAGCGAGACATGATATCCCAGATGTGCTCAATCGGATTCAGGTCTGGGGAACGGGCGGGCCAGTCCATAGCTTCAATGCCTTCATCTTGCAGGAACTGCTGACACACTCCAGCCACATGAGGTCTGGCATTGTCCTGCATTAGGAGGAACCCAGGGCCAAACGCACCAGCATATGGTCTCACAAGGGGTCTGAGGATCTCATCTCAGTACCTAATGGCAGTCAGGCTACCTCTGGCGAGCACATGGAGGGCTTTGCGGCCCTCCAAAGAAATGCACCCCACACCATTACTGACCCACTGCCAAACCGGTCATGCTGAAGGATGTTGCAGGCAGCAGATCGCTCTCCACGGTGTCTTCAGACTCTGTCACGTCTGTCACATGTGCTCAGTGTGAACCTGCTTTCATCTGTGAAGATCACAGGGCGCCAGTGGCGACTTTGCCAATCCTGGTGTTCTGTGGCAAATGCCAAGCGTCCTGTGACGCGCCCCCTGGGCCGTGGGGTACTCGGCAGCCGGGCCTCTACGTATGCCGGTGGGGGATATCACGGTGGCTGGCCCGGTCCGTGACCCAGGGCGGTCAGTAAAAAGGGGAATTTATAGGGGATTTGGAAAGTTCGTGACACCACCTGTGGAATGCGGCAAAAGGGTGCCGCCGCTGCGGAGCAGTCCTCTGGAGCTGGTGTTACGGCAGCAGGGATAGTGTGGCTCTCCACAGGTAGAGCTAGCTCCATGGCAGTGTAGGGGTAGATGGTAGATGCTATAGAGAGACGGCAGGACAGTCCCGGAGGAAAGATGGACACTCACACGGGGGTAAGCTTCAGTACCTTTACTGGTGATGTTGCAGGCATGGTCCAGGGTACTCCGGGCGAAGGGTCCACTTTTGGACTCTCCCCAGTGAGCGGGTATAGGTCCTCCTGATCCGTGGCTTTTCTCGTTAAGCTTCTGGCCTGCCTGGAACTAGGCCTAGCTTGGTTACTGTCTCTCCTGGTCTACTGCTGACCTGGTGGTAGGGCCTTCTTTTGGAGATCACTCTCCCTGGGGCCTCTGTGACTCCTAGCCCTGGTACTGTAGTCAGAGTTTGGCAAACCTGGGACCTGTAGTCCTCCAGGGGTTCCGGTGGTCCCTACTGGGTGTAAAGAGTCCCTGTAGGCGTGGACCCGGTGTCCGGTATATATCTCGGGATGAGCCTGGTATGCTCATCTGCCCCCTTGCTACTTCTTCCTTCTCCTCTCTTCCTCTTACCTTCAGCCACACTCAGGGCCCTCACTAGGATTTCACTTGTGCTGTAGGCCTTGGCTCGCCTAAGCACGGCAGCCAATGTGCTGCCTCTTCACTGCTCTCTGAGCGTCAGCACGCTTTCAGCTCACTCTGAGCTCTGTTCCTCTCTGAACAACTAACTACTCTCTGACTAAACTGAGCTGCCTGGCTCCACCCTCCCTATATATGTCCCTAACGGGCTCCCTCTGCTGGTAGAGTGGAGGTATGTGAATGTGTGAGGGCCTCTTGTGGAGAAGTCCATCCATGCACCCTTCTGGGTTCTGTGGCACCAATGCGCAGCAGGGCGCCACATTCCCCCCTAGTAAAACTCAGTACTCCTGGACTGGAGCATTTTTCTCAAAACAGGTTAATGTAGCACCCTGAGGAATCGGCTGCTACAGGGGTATTACACCTCAAGCCAGAGGTGTGGTATTCCACTCCCGGGTAAGGATGGAGTGTGGAACTGAGCTCAGTAGGCTGCATGCACTACACACATCCCATTTCCGAGGAACAGACCGATGGTACTCCCACTAGAGAAATGTGCAGGTACGACAGTGTCTGTTCCTGGCTGGAGTGGGAGGGGGGTGGAACATCCCAGTATTGTAGGGGCAGATAGGGGGAGCAGTCTGGGTAGTGCTAGGAGCTCATTGGGTGCTGGTCACCTGAGCTCACACATAGAGGGAGTATATAAGGTGGGCACCATCTTAGGACAGGGTCTTTTGCAGAGTGAGGTCAGTCTGTCAGAGTTGAGTCAGAGAAGCAGAGCAGAGGAGAAGAGCAGCTCCAAGGCCCAGAGAGAGAGAGGAGAAAGAAGGACCCAGAGGGGGAGAAAGAAGGAACTCCAAGAGCCCAAATTAGACCAGAGGGTGAAGAGTTGGCAACAGGGTACCGGATCCCAAGCTGGCAGAGGCTACAGCACACCTTAGCCAGGAACCGGAGGTCGTGGGCAGGACCGATCTGCCATGATCACCCACTAAATCCACCCGGAAAGCAGACCAGGAATAGGGTCAGGGAACCCAGAGATAAGGGTTTACCACCAAGAGGCCCGAGGGAGCCGGACATAGGTGGATCCCTGGTGGGGAAGGCCAGAGAAGAGGACAGGACAGAAAGGGAGCTCAGGACCACGCTCCAGAATCACCTGGGGGTTGGCTGAGTCCAGGACCTGGTGGACGCAGCACGGCTCGGGTGGTCACTTAAGGCCGGAGTGACCAGAACAACTGCAGTAAGTAAACAAACCCTGAACTGCACAGCCCGACTCTGAGTCTCATTTCAATCCTCGCTGCACCATCACAACCCCCATCCTCTGCAACTGACCCCCTGAGGCTATACCCCTCCCGTTGGGGGTTATACTACCCGAGCTGCACATACATCACCAGCCTCAGCGGACCCTGCTGCAGCGGCGGCCGTATTGACCGCAAATCAACGGGTGGCGTAGTCGACACAAAAGAACATCTAGTAACATCATAAGGACTGCCACACACTGAGCTTGACACCCTGGGCACGGACCGGGTCACAGCCACTCGGAGACTACAACCCCCATCTGATCCGGCTCCGGGTATCCCCAACAACACTGGCCCAAGGGGCGCGTCAACTTTGGCGTAGTCTGCAGGATCTCGTGCCCGCAACAACCGGGTACTGCGTGCCTGAAGAGAAGTTCACCGTTACCTCAAAAAGAAGTCTCCCGCCGGTTCCGGAGGGTCCCCGCCATCGGGCCCCATCACAGGTCGTTTCCCGCCGGTTGTCCGCCATTTGCAGCTTTTTCCCGCCATCCATGGAGTTTCCCGCCACTGGGAGACGATTCCCGCCATTTCCAAAGATTTCCCGCCTTGGAAGAGCGGACGCCATTATGGGCGTGCCAGAGGGTGGCAAGAGGCCACCTCCCATCGTGGGCCAGGTCGAAGAATGGCGCCAAAAGCGGAAACCGCGCCCACCAACAGAGACTGTGATGCTGGAAGTGTCCATCAGCGTAAGAGAACTGCCCCTGGAACTGACAATCACTAAGTTGCCCCGGGACCACCCTCGATGTGGGCGGAGACAGAAGAAGAGAACAAAGATGGGTGTCGCCTGGAGCAGTCTGGAGAGAGCGCACCCGGAGACAAGACGTCTGGAAGAGAGTCCAGAGAGAGCCTACCCGGAGATGGAGGGAGAGGCAGGCAGCACCGACCCAGTGGTCAGGAGCCTGTTGCAGGTCGCCACTCCAGAAGGCCTGCTGGAGATCCTAGCACAGCTCCCCCGAGACCGGGAGTGTGCACGGACCGCGCTGGAGGGCCTCGCACGGAGGATGGCCCGGGTGCAGCGGGAGACGTTGGCGGAGTGGAGCCGAGAGATGGCCCAGCAGACCGAAACCCGTCAGCGGAGCACGCCACCTGAGACGAGGAGACAGACCGCCTCTGAGGATGGCGCAGGAGGAATGAAGGCAGGAGACGGCGCCGAGAAGGGAGCTGAACGGACGGAGGCAGGTAAAGGGGACGTCTCTACCCCGAGCCGGGAAACCGCGTGCCTGCCCCAGCTCCCCGTCGCAGAGCCCGAAATTCCCCCTGCCGTGCCCGTCGCTGCATCGTCACCGCCGCCGACTAGGCCTCAACCGGAAACCGCGGCCGCGACCCCTGTGACGTCACACGCCTCGACCTCGAGCGTGGCCAAGCAGGAAATACCACCGGCCTGGTCGCAAGGCCTAGTACACCCGGGCGCCGCAATTCCAACAGCTACCCCTACCTCCGCGGAGCCACCGGCCTGGTCGCAGGGCCGAGTAACCCAGGGCGCCGCCGTTCTTACGGTGCCCTTTGCCTTTAAGGTGCCCCAAGCCTGGTCGCAAGGCCTGGTCGACCCGGGCGCAGCTACCATCAACGCGCCCTCAACCTCTAGAGTGCCGCACCTGGGTGAAAATCTATTTGCCCAGCATACGTGCCCGGATGGGCAGCCCTTCATATGGCCCCAGGAGTACATTCAGCTGGAACTCCAGAGAGCAAGGCCCATGTGCGAGCCCCTGATTCCGGCTCCGAAGCCCGTAAAGAGGACCTCGCCCCCGCTGGAGGAGGCACAGTTCGAGTGGGACCCCACTGGAGAAGACCTCATGGGGTTCACTCAGGAGACTCGGGCGGCCGCAGCAGAACGTGCAGAGTGCTGCCGGCAGCAGCTCGAGGTCTTCGAGAGGGAGCGGAGAGAGAGGCGGGTCCGGGAACAACAAGCGCAGATAAGGAGCACGGAGCAGAAGAGCCGGACCAGGAGGAATCCCCGTGCAGCTCATGGTCCCCCTTCCACCGGGACTGTGATAAAATTCAACATGCAGCACGGATGGGGCTTTATCAGAGACCACCATACCCCCGGCGACGTCTTTGTAACTCGCAGAGACGTAGAAAGCCATCTGCCGGAGGGACACAGAGGTCGTGACCTGTATGTAGGGGACGAGGTCACCTTCACCCGGCACAAGTGTGCCAAAGGACCCTACGCCCTCCATGTGCATCGCCTGACGGAGGAGGAGCTGCGGTGTGAGGAGGAGCAAGAGGACCCGGACGGGTCTGAAGAATCTAAAGAAGGAGCAGGAGGACGCCGTCGTTGAAGTACGGTAGAGAGAGACTGTACATAGTTACCCGTCAGGGTATAAGAACTGTTCTAGTTAAAATATAGTCCCCGTTGGGACCAGCCAAGAGTGAACTGTTAACCCCGTGTGTCCCTAGTTCCTAATACCTGGCCGAGGACTGAGAGCGGCCATATTCCCTTGTATATAGTTGCGCTTCCTAAGGCGCCCCCTACCGGTTTTATAGGAGACCGTGTTTCTTCAAGAGACTGTCGCACTTTACCCGGTCACAAGTTGCACCGTGGCCGGAGGAACAAGAGTGTTATTTATGATAAGTTTTATATGAAAAGTTTATGCTGATAATATATGATGTTTTATATGTTTATGTTTTGAAAAAAAAAAAAAATGTATGTTTGTGGATGTTTATATCTTACAGCCCGAGGACGTGCTGTGATTTACCAGGGGGGAATGTAGCACCCTGAGGATTCGGCTGCTACAGGGGTATTACACCTCAAGCCAGAGGTGTGGTATTCCACTCCCGGGTAAGGATGGAGTGTGGAACTGAGCTCAGTAGGCTGCATGCACTACACACATCCCATTTCCGAGGAACAGACCGATGGTACTCCCACTAGAGAAATGTGCAGGTACGACAGTGTCTGTTCCTGGCTGGAGTGGGAGGGGGGTGGAACATCCCAGTAGTGTAGGGGCAGATAGGGGGAGCAGTCTGGGTAGTGCTAGGAGCTCATTGGGTGCTGGTCACCTGAGCTCACACATAGAGGGAGTATATAAGGTGGGCACCATCTTAGGACAGGGTCTTTTGCAGAGTGAGGTCAGTCTGTCAGAGTTGAGTCAGAGAAGCAGAGCAGAGGAGAAGAGCAGCTCCAAGGCCCAGAGAGAGAGAGGAGAAAGAAGGACCCAGAGGGGGAGAAAGAAGGAACTCCAAGAGCCCAAATTAGACCAGAGGGTGAAGAGTTGGCAACAGGGTACCGGATCCCAAGCTGGCAGAGGCTACAGCACACCTTAGCCAGGAACCGGAGGTCGTGGGCAGGACCGATCTGCCACGATCACCCACTAAATCCACCCGGAAGGCAGACCAGGAATAGGGTCAGGGAACCCAGAGATAAGGGTTTACCACCAAGAGGCCCGAGGGAGCCGGACATAGGTGGATCCCTGGTGGGGAAGGCCAGAGAAGAGGACAGGACAGAAAGGGAGCTCAGGACCACGCTCCAGAATCACCTGGGGGTTGGCTGAGTCCAGGACCTGGTGGACGCAGCACGGCTCGGGTGGTCACTTAAGGCCGGAGTGACCAGAACAACTGCAGTAAGTAAACAAACCCTGAACTGCACAGCCCGACTCTGAGTCTCATTTCAATCCTCGCTGCACCATCACAACCCCCATCCTCTGCAACTGACCCCCTGAGGCTATACCCCTCCCGTTGGGGGTTATACTACCCGAGCTGCACATACATCACCAGCCTCAGCGGACCCTGCTGCAGCGGCGGCCGTATTGACCGCAAATCAACGGGTGGCGTAGTCGACACAAAAGAACATCTAGTAACATCATAAGGACTGCCACACACTGAGCTTGACACCCTGGGCACGGACCGGGTCACAGCCACTCGGAGACTACAACCCCCATCTGATCCGGCTCCGGGTATCCCCAACAACACTGGCCCAGGGGGCGCGTCATTAACAATAACATTTCTTCCCTTTATGGGAGGCACTTTTCTTGAACGTTACAGGTAACATTATAATACAATAATAACAATTATAAATAACATTAATTAAGTCAAAGTAAGTCCCATAACCTGGTGTCCATTTCACCGATGACAGAACATGAGGGACCCGCCTGAAAACCCTCAACCTAGGCCCTGGACGTGGCTACAGGGCATAAGTGATCCAGGTGCTGGACCACATCTTCGGCCACGCCAAACGGGTTTTTGTTCCGTGGTCACTTAAGGGGCACTCCAGGGAGTGTAACTATGTACATGACAGTTTTTGGGCTGCTCACAGTCCTCCGCCACCGAGTCCTTTATATATACCCTTACGGGTTGCTAAATAAACACATATATTTCAGTTTACACAATAAACATTATGCAATACCCTACTGGGTAACTATACTAAGCAATGTGAACTGAGGTCTAAGATGGTACACATGCAAGAAATAAGAGCATGTTCACACTAGCAAAAAGATACAAAACCTACAAAAGACAAAAAGTATATCACATACCCTACCATAATTATATATAAATGTAAAGCAAAGTTGCATATGAAATATAGGGTACTTAGTGAACTATTTTTGATCAAAAAAAGTATACAAGCCGTCCCACCAGCGACAAGGTGACCCTAATTGGGACGGTCCTACACAGTTGGTTTTGTAACTATTTATACTGCAGGTATTTTTTTTTTTTTTTTTTTACTTACTCCTTATACCTGACAAGGGTCTGGCCTTTCGTGCTACGCGATGACCTACGTAGTACGGGGATGCGTGTAGTGTGGATGCTTGCGCTATTTTCCGCTCTAGGTGTTGGTGGACTGCAAGACTGCCTTAACCTCTCTACGGGACTGGCAAGTACACTGGTTACTGGGCCTACTGGCTCTGCTTCTGCCGGTGATCCTTCTTGAGCAGGTTCTTCTGGGGCACTTACAGGTCTTACTTGCAGTGGAGGGTCTCCTGGCTGTTGGTAGAAGTGTATCACAGGTATTATTACAGCTCCATCCAGTTGAGGCCAATCTGCCGGGAAATCTCCTAAGACAGTATGGAGTAGTTCTTCTTTAGGCTCCTCTGGTACGGTGAGAGGCACTTCCTCCTGGGGCTTCAACAGACTTGGACACAACTTCAGATGGTCTCTTGATACCATTGCAGTCGTTCTTCCTCCGTCTTTGCTAATTAGACAGGTTTTCCTATTATCGAATCTGGAATTCAACACAGTGTAAGGTTCACTTTCCCACTGGTCATCAAGTTTGTGGTTTCTCCTTTTTCGTTTTAGCACATCCTTTCCAGGTGTCAAGGGTTCTGCTGGTGCACTCTTGTTGTACTGAGCTTCCTGCTTATCTCTCACCCTATTCAGACTGTCTTCGACACAGGCCTGTACTCTCTTGTACTGCTCCTGTCGAGTCGTATCCCAGTCTTCAGTGGACATATCTGCTTCTGGCTCTACCACTCCAAGCTCCAGGTCCATGGGCAACTTTCCGAGTCTTGCTCTCATGAGGTACGCTGGAGTACAATTGGTGGAACTCACAGGTATGTACAGATCTACCAGGTCAGGTAGTTTGTCTGGCCACTGGTTTCTTTCTTCTAGAGGTAAGGTCTTCAACAGGTCGATGACTATGTTATTCATCTTTTCACATAACCCATTGGTTTGGGGGTGGTACGGTGTAGTCCGGCTCTTCTTACACCTGTACAGATGGAAAACTCTTTGAACAGCTCGGCTTCAAAGGCAGGGCTTTGATCCGTCAGCACCTTATCCGGGTATCCATGGGGCCTGCAGAAGTATGCTTGAATCGTCCTTGCTGCAGTTTCTGCCGTCAGATCCTTGACAGAGCTACCACCAGGTACCGGGACTAGTGATTCACCATGGTCAGGGCATATGAGTAGCCTGACCTGCTGAGTGACAGCTTGATGTGATCCAGAGCGACGATCTCCAGGGGCTGGGTTGTCTTGATGGACTTCAGGGGTGCCTTCTGGCTGCTGTAGTTTTTTCTTCTGAGGCTACAGGGTCCACAATCCCGGCACGACCTCTCTATGGAACTCCGCATTCCAACCCAATAAAAAAGACTCTTCAGGAGGGTTTCCAGCTTCTTCCAGCCAAATTGCCCTGCTTGATCGTGGTAGGCCTCCAATACCATCTGGATGTCTGTCCTGGGCACTACGATCTGCCATACCATCTCATGGGTCTTAGGGTTGACATACCTTCGGCACAGCTTCTCTCTATAGATGAACAGCCGGCTTCTCTCATTCCACAGTTGCTTGGCTTGGGGAGGAGCGTCCTTCTCCAGGGAGGAACCTTCCTGGGTTATCAGTTCTTTGATACGGCTGACAACCGGGTCGCTGTCCTGGGTCTCCTTCCAACTGTGATGAGGTAAAGGGTTTAGTGTCTTACCACGATACCTCCTGGAGGTGCGTGGACCTTCCCATTTCTGTGGAAGGCAGGTAGCTCAATCTCCTCCATGTCATCCACTTCTTCGTCAGTGTCCGACTGGTGAGGCATTCTGGATAGGGCATTGGTGTTGGCGTTCTTGTGGCCTGCCCGGTACTTGATGGTGAACTGATAGTTTGACAGTCGGGCCATCCAACGCTGTTCCATGGCTCCCAACTTAGCTGTCTCTAGATGAGTCAAGGGGTTGTTGTCAGTGTAAGCCGTGAATTTACTGGAGGCCAAGTAGTGCTTGAATCGTTCAGTCATGGCCCAGACCAAGGCCAGGAACTCCAACTTGAAGGAGCTATAGTTTTCCGGGTTTCTCTCGGTCGGACGAAGCTTCCTGCTAGCATAGGCTATCACCTTCTCATTGCCATACTGCTTCTGACTCAACACAGCTCCTAGTCCCTCGTTGCTGGCATCAGTGTACAGCAGGAACGGTTGGCTGTAGTCAGGGTAGGCCAGGACTTCTTCGCCGGTCAGGATCTCTTTAATCACAACAAAGGACTCAGCCGGCTCTTTACCCCACTGGAAGGTTTTTTTTGCCTCTGTTGAACTTGCAAAGGCGCTGCCTTCTTGGTGTAGTCCTTCACAAATCTCCGGTAATACCCGACCAGTCCCAGGAACTGACGTACCTCCTTGAAATTCTTCGGTTCCGGCCATTTCTGGATGGCAGTGACCTTCTCCGGGTCTGGTGCTACTCCTTCTGGACTGACGATGTGCCCCAGGTACTGAACCTTCTTTTTGAGCAGGTGGCACTTGGAAGGCTTCAATTTCATCCCATATCAGGACAATGACTCAAATACTTCTGCCAGGTGCTTCAAATGGTCCTCATATGTCTTGGAGTACACTATCACGTCATCCAGGTATAGCAGCATGGTCTCGAAGTTACGGTGCCCCAAACAGCACTCCATCAATCTCTGGAACGTTCCAGGGGCGTTGCAGAGTCCGAACGGCATACTGTTGAACTCGCAGAGTCCCATCGGGGTAGTGAAGGCCGTCTTCTCCCGGTCCTCTTCAGCAACTGCTTCTTGCCAGTACCCCCTAGTGAGGTCAAGGGTAGAGAATAGAGATGAGCGTTGTTCTACTCGAACTGTTCGCCAATCTCAAATTCGAGCTGTTTTGGGCGGTGTTCGAGCCGTTCGGCGAACACGAACAATTTGAGAAAAATTCGGCTGTTCGAGGTTATGTTCGATAACTGTTCGTGCACCAAAATCATAACTGGATTTTTTCTCAGTAATGATGAAAATTAATGTTAATACGCAGTTTGAGTGTACAGCGGGGTGGGGGGAGGGGCAGGGGATGGATCTCTGCAGGAACAATGAAGATCTCCATTTTTTTTTCTCTTTCCCGCATTTGCAGTGGGGAGGTGCAATCTGTCAGCCTATCAGCAGCGCACACACGGAGCGAAGTGCTTTTTTTCACACAAGCAAGGGCATGTGTCATTGGCAGTGTATGTCACATGTCCTTGCCCTATAAGACCAAGCCATTTTCCCCGTCGCCACCATTTTCTCACTGCTGCAGCTGCGTGTTAGACGGCACCGCTGTTGCTGTGTGCGCTATACCTTGTTAATTTCAAGCCAATTTTCGCACAAATATACAGATAGCTTGGGAGTAGGGAATAGTTGTGATTGCAGTCCTTTTAAGGACTAGGTTACAGCATTTACTACGACTTTTATCAGGGAGGTCTGTGCTCTTAAATAGATAGGTTGTGGGAGTAAAGACTAATTGTAATTGGAGTCCTTTTCAGGACTAGGTTACATGAGTTCCTATCAGTTTTTGCCAGGCAGGTCTGTGCCAGTGCTGTGCAAGTTTTTTTCACAGCATTTGGCTGAATCTAGCAAAGCTAATCCTTTTTGGCCTATTGCAGAGTGTGTTAGTCAGTGGAGTAGCCTATCTGTGTTGCAAGATATAACACCTGTGTATAGAATACCAATTTTTTTACTGCACCTAGTGAAGTAAAATCTTTTGGGCATAGCATCATTCTATTAGTCCATCTATACTGACCTCCATCAGGTTGCAAACTGAATATAATTTTTTTCTGCATCTAGCTCTGAAAAAATATTTGGGCTTCTAGCAGTGTGTGGGACTTGGTCTATTAGTCCATCTATACTGACCTCCATCAGGTTGCAAATTAAAAATAATTTTTTTCTTCATTTAGCTCTGAAAAAATATTTGGGCTTCTAGCAGTGTGTGGGACTTGTTCTATTAGTCCTTCTATACTGACCTCCAGCAGGTTGCAAATTGAATATAATTTTTTTCTGCATCTAGCTCTGAAAAAATAGTTGGGCTTCTAGCGGTGTGTGGGACTTGGTCTATTAGTCCATCTATACTGACCTCCATCAGGTTGCAAATTAAAAATAATTTTTTTCTGCATCTAGCTCTGAAAAAATATTTGGGCTTCTAGCAGTGTGTGGGACTTGGTCTATTAGTCCATCTATACTGACCTCCATCAGTTGCAAATTAAAAATAATTTTTTTCTGCATCTAGCTCTGAAAAAATATTTGGGCTTCTAGCAGTGTGTGGGACTTGGTCTATTAGTCCATCTATACTGACCTCCATCAGGTTGCAAATTAAAAATAATTTTTTTCTGCATCTAGCTCTGAAAAAATATTTGGGCTTCTAGCAGTGTGTGGGACTTGGTCTATTAGTCCATCTATACTGACCTCCATCAGGTTGCAAATTAAAAATAATTTTTTTCTTCATTTAGCTCTGAAAAAATATTTGGGCTTCTAGCAGTGTGTGGGACTTGTTCTATTAGTCCTTCTATACTGACCTCCAGCAGGTTGCAAATTGAATATAATTTTTTTCTGCATCTAGCTCTGAAAAAATAGCTGGGCTTCTAGCGGTGTGTGGGACTTGGTCTATTAGTCCATCTATACTGACCTCCATCAGGTTGCAAATTAAAAATAATTTTTTTCTGCATCTAGCTCTGAAAAAATATTTGGGCTTCTAGCAGTGTGTGGGACTTGGTCTATTAGTCCATCTATACTGACCTCCATCAGGTTGCAAATTAAAAATAATTTTTTTCTGCATCTAGCTCTGAAAAAATATTTGGGCTTCTAGCGGTGTGTGGGACTTGGTCTATTAGTCCATCTATACTGACCTCCATCAGGTTGCAAATTAAAAATAATTTTTTTCTGCATCTAGCTCTGAAAAAATATTTGGGCTTCTAGCAGTGTGTGGGACTTGGTCTATTAGTCCATCTATACTGACCTCCATCAGGTTGCAAATTAAAAATAATTTTTTTCTGCATCTAGCTCTGAAAAAATAGTTGGGCTTCTAGCGGTGTGTGGGACTTGGTCTATTAGTCCATCTATACTGACCTCCATCAGGTTGCAAATTAAAAATAATTTTTTTCTGCATCTAGCTCTGAAAAAATATTTGGGCTTCTAGCAGTGTGTGGGACTTGGTCTATTAGTCCATCTATACTGACCTCCATCAGGTTGCAAATTAAAAATAATTTTTTTCTTCATTTAGCTCTGAAAAAATATTTGGGCTTCTAGCAGTGTGTGGGACTTGTTCTATTAGTCCTTCTATACTGACCTCCATCAGGTTGCAAATTGAATATAATTTTTTTCTGCATCTAGCTCTGAAAAAATAGTTGGGCTTCTAGCGGTGTGTGGGACTTGGTCTATTAGTCCATCTATACTGACCTCCATCAGGTTGCAAATTAAAAATAATTTTTTTCTGCATCTAGCTCTGAAAAAATATTTGGGCTTCTAGCAGTGTGTGGGACTTGGTCTATTAGTCCATCTATACTGACCTCCATCAGGTTGCAAATTAAAAATAATTTTTATCTGCATCTACAGTACCTCTGAAAAAATATTTGGGCTTCTAGCAGTGTGTGGGACTATTTGTATTAGTCCATCTATACTGACCTCCATCAGGTTGCAAATTCAAAATAATTTTTTTCTGCATCTAACCCAGCCAATAGTTTTGGCCTAATACCACAGTTTGGCCACTCAGCTCTGCTCGGTTACCATCCATTGTTTTTTTGTGCAAACAACTCCAGAGTTGTGAATTAGTTAACCACCAAAATGAGTGGAAAAAGGCCTGCTGCTGGTGGAAAGGGGAATAGGCGTGTTGGGAAGGGGAAAAAAGGTTGTGTCCGTGGGGTAGGTGTTAAAGCAACAGTAACATCTGCAGAAGAAAGACCATCTTCCAGCCAAACTAAAATGTCTACTTCTTTTAGCGGACAATGTGATAAGATCCCTTTCTTACGGCCACGCCAATCGCTACAAATTCCAGATGAGGCACAAAAACAGCAGGTGCTTCAACGGATATCAAGTGCTCCTTTAAGTGGGCTCTCCTCCACATCAACTTCAACATCACAAATACTCCAGTCCTCAAAGGTGTCACCCAAATCGCACTTGCTTCCTCACAGCTCCCAAATCTCCAGCTGCCCGTCTGAGTATGAGGTAGAACAGATGGTTGAGTCTGCAGAGCTGTTTACTCATACTATAGCCTGGGAATCAGAGGTCGACTCAAGCGCTTCTGTGAATCCAGACGAGGAAATGATCTGCACTGATGCCCAGAATCTTTATGAGTCGGATCCAGGACCAGACGCAGAAGGTTCTGACCATAATGTAGACCCTCATTCCCAAACTGTAACTCCTGTTGGTGGAGACAATGAGGAAGACGATGATAAGACTCAAATACCTGATTGGAGCGACAACTTTAGTTTTTTGTCAGGGCAGGAACAGGTTGGCTCTGAGGACGACGGGTGTGATAACGCACAGGGTGATGATGATGAGGTCGGAGATCCCACTTACTGTCAACCCACAGTCAGCCAAGAGATGAGGTCAGCAGAGGAGGTGGAGGAAGATGCTAGTGACGACGAGGTCAGGTTGCACCTTCCTGGACAGAGACGTAGTACTGGAAGCACGTCAACAACTGCATCCTCAAACACAACTCTGCCTCTCACCACAAGTCGTGGTGGCTCTTCAGGTCGCATGGGTGCTAAGCCTTGCATAGCCTGGGCATTTTTTTCAGATCGATAAAGATGACCCAACTCGTGTTATCTGTAACATTTGTCAGCAAAAGCTAAGTAGAGGCCAAAAAATACATAGTTTGAGTACTTCATGCATGAACCGGCACATGGACATGAAGCATAAGTTGCAGTGGGAAGCTCAGTGTGCTACAATGCGGCCTAGCCGGCCGGGCCAATCACCGTCTGCCATATCTTGTGCATCCGCGGCCTCTTCATCCTCTGTGACTGGGGGGACAGCAGTCACACCTGTTTTGGGGCGCAGACCTGCCACCTCTTTACCCGCAACAGCCAGCGTGATTGGCAGGTCATCATTTTCTTTGGAGGTGGTAACACCAGCTGGTGTTGAGCGCTGTCCGACATCGATAGCACCACCTTTGGATCAAGGCAACCTAACATGTCCGCCTGCATCTTCCTCACAGACCGGCAGTTTGCCGGGGACACCCTTATCAACCCCGTCTAAGCACAATAGCCAGCCCTCGGTCCCTCAGATGTGGACAAGTAAAAGACCATTTCCTCCTAGCCATGAGAAAGCTAAGAGGTTGAATTTCACCATCTGCAAGCTCTTGGCTACTGAAATGCTGCCTTTCCGCCTGGTGGACACAGAGGATTTTCGAGACCTTATGTCCGTCGCAGTGCCCCAGTACCAGATGCCCAGTCGGCACTACTTCTCAAAGAAAGGTGTGCCTGCGCTCCACCAGCATGTCGCACACAACATCACCGCTTCTTTGAGAAACTCTGTGTGTGACAGGGTGCATTTCACCACAGACACTTGGACGAGTAGGCATGGACAGGGGCGTTACATGTCGCTGACTGGGCACTGGGTAACTATGGTGACAGCAGGACAAGGGGCTGCTGTCCAAGTCTTGCCGTCCCCACGAGTTGTGCGTCAATCCTCTTTATGTCAAAGTTCCTCCACTGCTTCTGCCTCCTCAACCTCCTCTCGGTCTTCCACCTGCACCCAAAGCCTGTCTGGTCATGCCACAAGCTTTCTAACTGCGCAGAAGGGATCCTGCACACCTCCTTACTATGCTGGCAGTAGGGCTCAACGTCATCAGGCGGTTTTTACATTGAAATGTCTGGGAAATGTGAGTCACACAGCTGAGGAGTTGTGGTCAGCTCTGGAGAACCAATTTCATGAATGGTTGTCTCCACTGGACCTGAAACCAGGGAAGGCCGTGTGCGACAATGCTGCAAACCTGGGTGCGGCCCTTCGCCGGGGCAATGTCACACACGTGCCTTGTATGGCTCATGTGTTGAACCTGGTTGTCCAGCAATTTTTAGCCCACTATCCCAGACTAGATGGCCTTCTGCAGAGGGCACGGTCGCTGTGTGCTCACTTCCGCCGTTCGCATCCCGCAGCTCAGCGACTTACATCTCTACAGAAGTCGTTGGGCCTGCCACTTCACCGGCTAAAATGCGATGTGCCTACCCGGTGGAATTCAACTCTGCACATGTTGCAGCGACTGTGGCAGCACCGACAAGCCCTGGTGCAATACGTTCTGACGTATAGCCTGGGCCAACGAGATTCAGAGGTGGGGCAAATCACGCTGGAGGAGTGGTCTCAGATCAGGGACCTATGCACCCTTCTGCACAGTTTTGAAATGGCGACGAAGATGTTTAGTGCTGACGATGCCATTATCAGCATGACTATTCCGGTGATTTACATGCTGGAGCACATGTTAAACAGAATTCGGAGTCAGGTGGTGGCACAAGAGGAGGTGGAGGAAGTAGAGGAGGAGGAGTTGTATGCGGAAGGGCTAACATCTGCAAGGTCCAGACGGTCGGCAGCACCAAGGCGGCAGGCATGTGAGGGTGGGGGAGATGGTTTTACCAGGGCACATGGTAGCAGCCAAACTAGTGAGGAAGGTGCAGGAGCCCAGGAAGAAGTGGAGGACGAACTGATGGAAGACTCATCAGATGAGGGAGACCTTGATCACATTTCTGTTGTGCGAGGTTGGGGGGAGAGGACAGAGGAAGGAAGCAAGATTGTTACCTCGCCACCAACACAACAGGGACTTGGTGCTCCTGGATGCGCAACACACATGAGTGCCTTCTTGCTGCACTACCTGCAACATGACCCTCGAATTGTGAGAATTAGAAATAATCCTGACTACTGGGTTGCCACACTGTTAGATCCCCGGTACAAAAGTAAATTTGCAGAAATTATTCCTGCCATAGAAAGGGATGCACGCATGCAGGAGTATCAGCAGAGACTGTTGCAGAATCTTACATGTGCTTTTCCACAAAATACCAGTGGTGCACATAGTGAATCTCACAGTTCCAACTTGCCAACCGTGGGACCGTCAAGTGTTCAGCACTCAAACCGTAACAGAACCACAGTATCTGATGGTAACATCAATTTTGCGGAATCATTTCACCACTTTTTTAGCCCATCCTTTGCAAGGCCACAGGAGACTAGAAGTCTGACACATAGTCAACGCCTAGAGACGATGGTACAGGAGTATCTCCAAGTAAACATTGAAGCCACGACTGTGTCACTGGACCCTTGCTCTTTTTGGGCTTCCAATCTGGATAAATGGCCGGAGCTAGCCACTTACGCCTTGGAGATCTTGTCATGCCCCGCAGCCAGCGTTCTGTCTGAACGTGTGTTCAGCGCTGCTGGTGGTGTGCTGACAGATAAGCGCACGCGGCTCTCCACTGATAATGTAGACAGACTCACGTTCATAAAGATGAACAAATCATGGATCCGAAACGACTTTTTCTACCCCTGTGTCATCCTGGGGAGAGTAAAAGCTTGATGATTGGTTAAAATCACCCTACCAACCGTTTTAAGCTTTCAAATTACTAATCATGTTTATCTGTATCTTGACTGGAAAATAATTTGGGCTTTGTAGCAGTGTGCAGCACTGATCCTATTAGGCCATCTATACTAAAGCTTCACCAGATTTAAAATTAAAAATAATTTTTAGCTGCATCTAGCCCGGAAAATAATTTTGGGGCTCCGAGATGCGCAAGGCACATAAGTGCCTTCTTGCTGCACTACCTGCAGCATGACCCTCATATTGTCAGAATTCGAAGTAATCATGACTACTGCCACACTCTTAGATCCCCCAAACTTTTCGATCAACCTTTTCATTTTAATAAAGACCAAAAAAATGGTCATTTTTGAAATTATAAGCATTAGCAGGTTGTTAGAAACTGAAATCAAACAGTTTTCAACTCAAAACTTTATTCTAGGTGATGTTACATTTTCACATAGGACCCCTTGTTCGAAAGGAGCTTCTGAACTCTCTCGTCCATTGAATTTGTCAGGTTTTGGATGGTTTCTGCTTCAATTGTTTTGCATGAGGACAGAATACCCTCCCAGAGCTGTTGCTTAGATGTGAACTGCCTCCCGCCATCATAGACACTCCTTTTAATGATGCTCCAAAGGTTCTGAATGGGGTAGAGGTCAGGGGAGCATGGGGGTCACACCATAAGTTTGTCCCCTTTTATGCCCATATCAGCCAGAGATGCAGATGTTTTATGTGCAGCATGAGATGGTGCATTATCATGCAGAAAAATGATCTTGCTGTGAAATACACGGTTCTTCTTCTTGAACCATGGCAGGAAGTGCTGTTTGAGAAAATCCACATACATTATGGAGTTCATCTTTAGCGCCTTCAGGGATCCTAAAGGGGCCGACAATCTCTCTCCCCATGATTCCAGCCCAAAACATTACTCCACCTCCTCCTTGTTGGCGCTGTAGCCGTGTTTGCGTGGGGTGTCCATCAACCAGCCATCCTCCACTCCATCCATCTGGACCATCGAGCGCTGCACGGCACTCATCCGTGAACAAAACAGTTTTGAAATCAGTCTTCATGTAATGTTTGGCCCACTGGAGCCGTTTCTGCTTGTGTGAAGTGGATAGAGGAGGTCGACAGGATGGCGCATGCACAGCTGCAAACCTCTGAAGGACCCTGCATCTTGTTGTTCGGGGGACGTTGGAGGCACAAGCAGCTTCAAAAACTTGTCTGCTGCTATGACAAGGCTTTTTTGCCGCTGCTCTTTCAACCTGACGTAATTGCCTGTAGGAAAGAGTCCTCAATTTGCCCTTATCAGCACGCACACGTGTGTACTGTGAATCAGCTACATACTTCTTGATTGCCAAGACACTTCATCCTGATCATCGCACAATGTTGATTGTAGTCATGCCTTGACCTAAACACTCCACAATTTGTTGCTTCTCAGCAGCCGACACATCCTTTTTCTTTCCCATTTTGGCAGAAAATGTAGGCTGCTTAATAATGTGAGAGAGCCTTCTTAAGTAGTCTTGCCTTTCATTGGACACACCTGCCAAACTAATTAGCACAGGTGTCTGCAATTGCTTACAGTGATATAAAGAGCCCTGACACACATCACCATCAATGAGTTTAACTGACAAACAAACAAATTCTTCCCTTATCACTCCTAAACACTTTTTGTATAATAATTTGGAACGCAGTGTACATGTGCTTTTCCACAAAACACCAGTGGTTCACGTAGTGAATCTTACAGTTCTAACTTGCCAACCGTGGTCTGTATGGAGTTGTTCAATAAAGGGCCCAAAATTAAGATAACATAGATGGGAGAGGTCTCTATGAATAGGAATTCCTAAGTATTTGATACCCTGTGAGGGCCAGGCAAAGGGAAAGTTGGACTGGATGGAATCCTATATGGATTTGGGGAGGGAGACATCGAGGGCCTCAGACTTCGCTGCATTGATTTTAAAATTTTACCATGTAACAAAGTGATCTATTTCAGCCATAACAGCATGGATGGATATATGTGATTGAGTGATATATACTAGGACATCATCAGCAAATAGAGAGCACTTGTACTCGGTGCCTCCCACCTCAATCCACCTAATATTGGGGTTATGGCGAATTGATGAGAGCAGGTGCTCCGTCACTAGGATGTATAAGAGAGGGGACAGAGGACATCACTGCCTTGTCCCATTGGTGATTGTGAAAGGTGATGAAAATGTTCTGACGCACCCCCTGGGCCTTGGGACACCCGGAGCCGGACCCTTTTTGGTGGATGCTGGTGGTTGTAGTCTTCGTGGCGGCGACCCAGTTCCGTGGCTCAGGGCGGTCAAACCAGTGGCGGAACTATTTATGTGGTTTTCATGTTTAAATGTCCGACTACGCCACCCGTGGATTGCGGTCAGAGTGAACCGCCGCTACAGGGCAGACCACTGAGGCTGGTGTTGTGGGTGCAGCAGAGCGTAGCATAACTCCCCACGGGAGGAGTATAGCCTCAGGGCAGTGTATGCGGAGGATGGGGGTGATGGTGCAGGGCAGCAGCAGTAACGACACGGAGTCAGTGATGCAGTTCAGGGCCTTTACTCACAGTTCTTATTATCCAGACCACGTCTGCAGGTAACGGCTGCCCACGTCGTACTGTGCTTACCAGGTGAGGGGCTCAGACAACTCCCAGATAACTTTGGAGCACTTCACAGGACCCCCTTTGTGTGTCCTTTGTCTGGCCTTTCTTACCAACACTTCTGTCCGGCTGCCTCGGGCCTCCTCTTGGTAAACTTGGCGCCAGTTTCCCTGACCCTATGTGGTGCCTTCCTAGCGGGTGTAGCGAGGGGCTGCGCCACATAAAATGTCAGAGCCTCCGGTTTCTAGCTGAGGGTCGTTTCCTGCCTCCACTAGTTCGGGGACCGGTCTCCCCCTTTGGCCTGACCCCTCCACGCAGGTGGATTCGGGCGTGCGGTGGCGACTCGCCCGTCCGCACCCCTGGGATCCCTTCATTCCTCGTTCCTGGAGCCTTCTCCGCTCCTCTTCCTTCCTTCTCCCTCTTCCAGGCCTGGGCCTCTGTTACTAGGCCCGCCTCCGGAGCAGAGCTCATGCAGAGCCCCTGCTCCCTGCCACTTCTGCTCAGACTTCTCTGCACTGAACTAAGATGGTGCCCACCTTTTATACTCCCTTCTCAATGCACCCAGGAACTGCTTCCTCCCTGCTCCTGCACTACAGGGTTCCCCTTCCTCAGTGTTCCCTCACCCCACTCCAGCCAGGGACAGGGACTGTCGTGCCCATCTCAGGGGCATATTGGTCGCCCTGCCCCACGGCAATGTGGTGTAATGCATGCAGGTGTCGGGTCCTGATCCACACTCCATCCTTACCTGAGAGTGAGATATCACACCTCTGGGTGAGGTGCAATACGTCTGTAGCAACCGAGCCCTCAGGGTGCTACAGTTCCATTTATCTTCAGCCTAGGTGACGTATTGCGATACAGGGCCGTGATTTTGGCTATAAAAGGGTCCCCTAGACCCCTACCCCAAGCTTTTTAAGAGAATCATATATGGCGTGCCAGGAGACTCTATGGAATGCTTTCTCAGCATCCAACGAGAGTATCTAATTACAAATTTTTAACTGCATCTAGCCCAGGAAATACTTTGTGCCTAGTAGCAGTGTCTGCTAGTGAGCGGATTATCCCGGCTGTTAAGCAAGCTGCACCACCTGTAGTTTAGACACTTAATTTTTTCAAAGGAAATGCTTCGGGACCATGGGATACTTAGTGAAGAGCATCAGGAGGCACCCCAAGGCATAGGGGCTGGGACTGGCAGTAGGATGCCTTGCGGTGGACAGCCGAGCTCGATCCTTATAAAAGCTTTTTAACTGCAGCAGCTTTAGTGGACGCTACTGGAGCTGGAATTACCGCGGCTGCTGGCATGAGACTTGCCCTCCAATAGATCCTTGTAAATGGATTTAAAGTGTATTCATTCAAATTAGAGAGACAATTTAAATTAAAAAGCTTAGAGCTGCCTCCACCACAGGGGGGCTCGCTCGACCCACCAGCGGACAGGCACCAGTATTGGGAGAGGGGGGCTGGCCGTCAGGGTTCACCGCGGCTCTGGCACAAACCCGGCGACACGGAGGTGGCACGGGCAGGAGCGGACTGGCCGTGTCGGCTTCTCACTTTTTGGATTTTAGAAGGGCATGACATGCCTATATCTGTGTCTCCCCCTCCTTTTACTCCTCCACCTCTTTTATTTTCGCATGACTATATGTACTTGTCACTTTTCCATGTGTTAGTTATGTCTTCTGAGCAGTTTGTCAGCTTTTGGACACCTTTGAAGGTGTTTTCTATGTGTTTCTATGTGTTTTTGTTTGCCTGCCATTGGTTTTAACGGTGTTCGAAGGTGTTCGACGAACAGTTCGACGAACAGTTCGGCGAACACACGGGTGTTCGACGAACCGAACCGAACTCGAACACTACGGGGGTGGCTCAACACTAGTAGAGAAGTAATTTGTAGACTTTAGTGCAGCCAGGGATTCCTCTATACGGGGCAAAGGGTATGTACCCTTGTGTGTTTTGCGATTTACCTGTCTGTAATCTACACACATCCTCATGCTTCCATCCTTTTTCCTGACTAGGACCAGGGGAGCTGCCCAGGGGCTACAGCTATCTCTTATTAACCCTGCTTTCCTCATGTCATGCAACATTTCCTTCGCTTTCTGGTAGTGTGCTGGTGGTATGGGCCTGTAACGTTCTTTGATGGGTGGATGGTCACCTGTGGGTATATGGTGTTGTACCCCTTTAATCCTCCCAAAATCAAGTGGGTGTTTGCTGAATACTCCCTCGTATTCCTGAACCACCCTGTGTACACATTGTTTCTGATGGACAGGAGTGGCGTCAGTCCCAACATGGAGCTGTTGACACCAATCCCCCACCTGGGTTTCCGAGTCGTTATCCTCCACTCTGTCTAGTGAGGTTAAGGACTCCACAGTGTGGATAGCGTTGTTATTTACAGTGTACAATCTGGCAACAGTGGCATATCGTGGTAATTTGACTTCATCCTCTCCATAGTTTAGGAGGCGTACAGGCACCCTCCCATTGCATACATCCACTACCCCTCTGGCAGTTAAGAGTGTAGGTCTATGTTTCGAGCTAAGGGGCTCTACTACCGCCTGGTAGCTCTGTCCTTTGAGACCTATTGCTGCTCTACACAAAATCAGCATTTCACTCATCGGGGGAATCACAATGGGTATCGGGTCTGTCACCCATACATAACCAATTTCACCACCTGTTAGCTTTACCTGTTGCTGGTACATAAGGGCTCGTATCTCTTTCTGGAGCACCCTCCTCTGCCCTGGTTTGGCGGTGTCAGCAATCTGTTGGAGCAAAAACAACACTTCTCCGAAACAGTTACCGACAATATTTGTACCAAGTATCATATAAAAGTCTGTATCACCAGGATTAGACTCTACTACAATCAGTCCTTGGTCCTTTAGTTCCGCTCTCCCCACCTTCACTGTCACGTTCTTAACCCCTACTAGGTTAAGAGGAAGGCCGCTAGAGGCATACACGGAGAGGTTCGGGGCTGGCGGCTGGAGTTCATCTACGGACCAGTACCTTTTATAGAGGACATCAGGTATGATGGTTTCCTGAGATCCAGTGTCCAGCAGGGCAGGTGTCGTGATGCCATCCAGCACAATGGACAGGAAAGGTCTTCCTCCCACAAACGGATGGTACCAGCTAGATGGGCCTGCTTGATCTACTCCTGGGTGTCGGCCCTCGGCCCCAGGGTTTGCTCGTTTAAAGGACAGTTCCGGGCTGTGTGGCAGTGGTAGCAGATGAATTCTCCTGGAGGGCGACGTTGGTCGTTGGTCCTCCCACAGGGTGGCGTTGTCCTCCTGCGGGGTGGCATTGTCCTCCTACAGGGTGGCGTTGTCCTCCTTTTTCTCATCATCCAGGGGACGTCCTCAGGGCTGTCGGTCAGTAGGATCCTTCCTTCCAGCTCAGGCTCCGTCTGTAGCTGCAGGGTGCTCAGGACAGTGGCCAGGTTTATACTTAACTGGCGCACTTCAGAGCGTAGGCTGTCCAGCTCGCTAGGAGGCACTGTTTGCATCTTTGTTTCAGCCGTTAATGAAGGAGCAGTGGGTGCTACAGGCACTGGGGTGGCCCCACCCTGGTAATGTTGGATAGCCGTATCTGTTGTTTCCAGGGGCTGCAGACCCTTTATAGCCATGTCCTTAAGGGTGTCAAAGGTGGCATCTGGATGATCTAAGGCCCACCACCGTACAGTTCTGCTCTCCTCCTGGGACTTCAACCCCCGGATGAACTGTTCCGTCAGCATTTTATTTTCATTTTGTATGCTGGCTGGACTAACCTGTTTCAGAGCCCGCAGGGCTTCCTGTGCGTGGCAGGTGTTGTCCCGGACACTGTCCTCAGGTTTCTGGACACACTGGTAGAACCTCATCCGGAGATCTGTCTCAGTGCAGTTTTCAAACACAGTTTGCAGTCTCTTAAAGATGATGGATACTGATTCCTGGTCTGCGACTGGCCAGGTTTCAACTTCCCGCTCTGCAGCACCAGTCAATTGTCCCAGCACAACAGCAGCTCTCTGCTTACCAGTCATAGAATACATGTCCAGTACACCGCATATTTTTCTCTTGAATCCAGACAGGGTGTCTGGTTTGCCATTATACTGGGGAAGCCATTTCGATCCAGGGATATACGGCAGGGCCATGGGTATCAAAGGGGTCATGACCCCTGCTGGTGGAGCGGCCGCCCCGGCCTGTGCAGCGCCGGGCGCAGGTTGGGCATCAGGAGCGTTAACCAGTTATCCGGCGGCTTGCTGGTCATCGGCCATGGTTGCGCCCCCCTAGTAAACCGTAGCCTATCTTCTTCACTTCTCATCCAGTAGGCCGCAGCTCCGCGGGCGACGGTCTTCTTCCAGGACCTTGCGTCGCTCGCGTCTGATGTTAGAGCGTCCTCTGAGCTCCTTCCAGGACCCGACGCTTCCTGGTTCGATGTCAGGGGCGGGGCGTGTCCTGGGCTTCGCTCGCTTCCAGTGGTTACGCCTCTCCGATTCCCGCGGTTACGCCCCTCTTCTTCCCGCGCGGCGACAGGAAGATAGCGGACAATGGAGGGAAATCTCGGGAATGGCGGGAAACCTTCACCACAGTGAGTATCACAGTCTATTAAGGCGCACAGTACCCGGTGGCAACGGGCACGGAATCCTGCTCGTGACGCCAAAGCTGACGCGCCCCCTGGGCCGTGGGGTACTCGGCAGCCTGGCCTCTGAGTATGCCGGTGGGGGATATCACGGTGGCTGGCCCGGTCTGTGACCCAGGGCGGTCAGTTAAAAGGGGAATTTATAGGGGATTTGGAAAGTTCGTGACGCTACCTGTGGAATGCGGCAAAAGGGTGCCGCCGCTACGGAGCAGTCCACTGGAGCTGGTGTTACGGCAGCAGGGATAGTGTGGCTCTCCACAGGTAGAGCTAGCTCCAGGGCAGTGTAGGGGTAGATGGTGGATGCTAGGGAGATACGGCAGGACAGTCCCGGAGGAAAGACAGACACTCACACGGGGGTAAGCTTCAGTACCTTTACTGGTGATGCTGCAGGCATGGTCCAGGGTACTCCGGGCGAAGGGTGCACTTTTGGACTCTCCCCAGTGAGCGGGTATAGGGCCTCCTGATCCGTGGATTTTCTCGTTAAGCTTCTGGCCTGCCTGGAACTAGGCCTAGCTTGGTTACTGTCTCTCTCTCCCTTGCGCCTGCTGACCTGGTGGTAGGGCCTTCTTTTGGAGATCATTCTCCCTGGATGTTGGGGCCTCCGTGACTCCTAGCCCTGGTACTGTAGTCAGCGTTTGGCAAACCTGGGACCTGTAGTCCTCCAGGGGTTACGGTGGTCCCTACTGGGTGTAAAGAGTCCCTGTAGGCGCGGACCCGGGGTGAGCCTGGTATGCTCCTCTGCCCCCTTGCTACTTCTTCCTTCTCCTCTCTTCCTCTCACCTTCGGCCACACTCAGGGCCCTCACTAGGCTTTCACTTGTGCTGTAGGCCTTGGCTCGCCTAAGCACGGCAGCCAGCGTGCTGCCTCTTCGCTGCTCTCTGAGAGTCAGCACGCTCTCAGCTCACTCTGAGCTCTGTTCCTCTCTGAACAACTAACTACTCTCTGACTAAACTGAGCTGCCTGGCTCCACCCTCCCTATATATGTCCCTAACGGGCTCCCTCTGCTGGTAGGGTGGAGGTGTGTGAATGTGTGAGGGCCTCTTGTGGAGAAGTCCATCCATGCACCCTTCAGGGTTCTGTGGCACCAATGCGCAGCAGGGTGCCACACCTGCACGGTGTTGGGCTGTGAGCAAAACCCCCATCTGTGGATGTCGGGCCCTCATACCACCCTCATGGAGTCGGTTTCTAACCGTTTGTGCAGACACATGCACATTTGGGGCCTGCTGGAGGTCATTTTGCTGGGCCCTGGCAGTGCTCCTCCTGTTCCTCCTTGCACAAAGGCAGAGGTAGCGGTCCTGCTGCTGGGTTGTTGCCCTCCTACGGCCCCCTCCACGTCTCCTGGTGTACTGGCCTGTCTCCTGGTAGCACCTCTAGCCTCTGGACACTACACTGAAAGATACAGCAAACCTTCTTGCCACAGCTCGCATTAATGTGCCATCCTGGATGAGCTGCACTACCTGAGCAACGTCTGTGGGTTGTAGAGTCCGTCTCATGCTACCACGAGTGTGAAAGCACAACCAACATTCAAAAATTACCAAAATATCAGCCAGAAAGCATTGGTACTGAGATGTGGTCTGTGGTATTGAGGGTGTCTTGATAATTGCCAATAATTTCCATCTATTGCCTATTCCATTTGCACAACAGCATGTGAAATTGATTGTCAATCACTGTTGCTTCCTAAGTGGACAGTTTGATTTCACAGAAGTTTGATGTACTTGGAGTTATATTCTGTTGTTTAAGTGTTCCCTTTATTTTTTTGAGCAGTGTATATTCTAATATACTTGCTTCAAAAAATTCCTTGTTCTTCCTTAGCTAGACTATCTTATTACTTTTTTATTTTTTTCCCTAATTCCTTTTTGATGACGCTTTGTTTTAGAATTTCAGTGCATGCTGGGATACCCAAACAAAGCGTTATCAGGGGGCAGAGGCTGCAGTCACTGGCAACAGAGCAGTATCAAAATATCCGGCGTGCAAAGACCAGTGACGTCACTTGCAGGGGCTTCTGGTCTCTGCATGCCGGGTATTCTGACACTGTTCTGTTGCTGGCTCATTACCACTGATCTGAGCAGGCAACAGAGGTGCACTGTCATTGTGCACATCGCACAGAGCGCAGGAACTAGCTCAGCCCCTGAAATGAGCGTCACTGATGACACTTCATTTCAGGTAAGGGGAAGGGCTGCGGCAGTGACCGCAGCTTCTTCTCCCTGATGACGCTTCGCTTGAGTATCCCAGCATGCACTGGGATTCTCATATGAAGCATCATCAGAAAGGCAGTAAGAAAACAGTAAGAAAAGCAGTTAATCTAGTTAAGGGAGGATAGGGAATATTTAATACAAGTATATTTGAAAATAGTTTAGATTATGTCACTAAATATATAAGAATTTAGAATGAAAATTTACTTTGCTTTCAGACCACCCCTTTAAGACCCTGGGATTTTCCGTTTTTGCATTTTCGTTTTTTGCTCTCCTTGTTCCCAGAGCCATAGCGTTTTTATTTTTTGGTCAATATGGCCGTGTGAGGGCTTATTTTTTGCGGGACGAGTTGTACTTTTGAACGACATTACTTGTTTTACTATATTGTGTACGGGAAAATGGGAAAAAAATTCCAAGTGCGATGAAATTGCAAAAAAGTGCAATACCACAGATGTTTTTTTTTCTTTACCACGTTCACTGAATGATAAAACTGACCTGCCATTCTTATTCTCCAGGTCATTACGAGTTCATAGATACCAAACATGTATAGGTTCTTTTTTATTTAAGCGGTAAAAAAAAATCCAAAGTTTGCTAAACAAACAAAAAAAAAAGGTGGCATTTTCTGAGACCCGTAGCGTCTCCATTTTTCGTGATCTGGGGCCAGGTTAGAGCTTATTTTTTGCAAACCGAGCTGACGTTTTTGTTGATATCATTTTGGGGCAGATCCGATGTTTTGATCACCCGTTATTGCATTTTATTGCATTGTTGCTGCGACCATAAAACGTAATTCTGGCGTTTAGAATTTTTTTCTCATTACGCCGTTTACCTTTCGGATTAATTCTTTTTTTATATTGATAGATCTGGGGATTCTGAACGCGTCGATACCAAATATGTGTATGTGTGTTTTTTTTATTATTTTATTTTGAATGGGGCGAAAGGGGAGTGATTTAAACTTTTATATCTTTTTAATTTTTTTTATATTTTTGAAAACATTTTTTTACACTTTTTGCTTGCTTCTATAGTCTCCATAAGAGACTAGAAGCAGCAACTGTCCAATCTCCTCTTCTACATAGAGGTGATGAGCAGATCACCTCTATGTAGCAGAAATGCTCCTGTGCTATGAGCGCCGACCACTAGGTGGTGCTCATAGCGACCATTACATAACAACCACTGGGGTCTGTTGCAGACCCAGGGCTGTCCTGCCCACCCATCAGTAACCCGCAATCACGTGACGGGGTCACCGATGAGTGGGGAAAGTGACGCGATTCCGGCGCGGCGCTGTTAAATGCCGCTGTCCGAGATTGACAGCGGCATTTAACTGGTTAACAGCCGCGGGTGGATCGCGATTCCACCCGTGGCTGTTGCTGGCACATGTCAGCTATAATAATCAGCTGACACGTGCTCGGTGCAGTGCGGGCTCAGCGCCGGAGCCCTCACTGAACCGTGGGTGATGGCCTGGGGCGTACTAATACGCCCCAGGCTTTAAAGGGGTTAAGTTACTCTTTAAATGTTTATTAGTGTTTGGCCTGCAACTAATCAGTGCTGTGGTTCCTGTATGGTCCATAGTTTGATGATGGTTGGTAACAACAACTCCAATAACCTCTTTGCCATTGTTAAGGACATACTGGGAGTTGCAGTTTCATGCGATACAAGTGTATAACTAGGGGCTAACCTGACATTGCAGAGGATCGCTGTACTAATCTTGGTTATGTATTTATCTACTGACGGTGGTTCTGGTGATGTGTTTCTGTACTGATGATTGTTCTGGTGATGTAGTTATGTACTGACTGTGGTTCTGGTGACGTATCCATGTACTGATGGTGGTTCTGGTTATGTACTGACAGTGGTTCTGGTGATATATTGTCGGCAGCTCTGGTGATGTTTTCATGTGCTGACGGTAGATTTGGTAAAGTACTCATGTACTGACGGTGGTTCTGGTGATTATAGTTTTGTGCTGATAATGGTTTCTGGTAATTTAGCTGTGTACTGATGGTGGTTCTGGTGAATTATCAATATAGATGTTGTAATCTTTAATTTAGTAGATATGATACTTGATCATTATAGGTTTAGTGTGCGAGACTGATAATACAGCCGTCTGAATTAGACCGCATTTGTCAGCTGAACAAGTGTTTAACTAATGCCCCATACATTATAGACACAGCTGTCTGATCATTCGGCCAGAAGCTATCTCGCCCCAACTCTCTTATATACTGGAGTGCTCACTTTGCCAAGCGCTTCTGTATTCTGTATAAGAGAGACGCTCAAAATAACTAACAGAAATCAGCCAGGTGTATAAATAAACACTAAACATGTTCATGTATATAGTATTAGTGGCTGTCAGATTTAGGACCATCTACAAGACGGATCATCCTACATAACAATGGGGGGAGAGATGACTATGTCGCCTAGATAATGATAACAGCGTCCATAATGTGCAAAAATAGATTTATTATTTAAAATCACAAGCAGATTAGAGTGGAATAAAAACATCATCAGCAATTGCCATATGAAAAAAAGAGAGCACACAGGTGGACTAAGTGAAAAGTGCATATGACAACCATAAAAATATCTAAAGGATGACGATATCCATTTGATAACACATATGCATTGGTAACAAGTAATCACAGTCACTGATATGCTATAACAGGAAAAGTAATGTACTTTTGTACGTCCACATTGTTATCTAGAACCAAAACGAGACATGTAAAGTGTTGGTAAAATACCTGTATAGCAATATGTCAGAAGCCAGACCTGTCAGCTCAACCCCGACGCGCGTTTCGGCGTGGGTCTTTATCAAAGGGCAATGAATACCCGCCCTGGAAGTGACGTTCGTTGTCAAGGTGACGCGGTAAAGATAATTGGGAATGCTGGATGTGTGCCGGAAATAACGCATGTGCTGCCACGGTAACCGTTACACCCCACGGCGTCGGCATCAATGGAGATGCCGAGGGCCAGTGGAGGTGCCAGGACCATGGCGCGCATGCGTGCTGGCCACAAATGACATCCAATAGCTGTAACTAAGGAAGAGATAATGGGAAGCCAGTCTATATGCATAGATTTTGTAAGCGTTGTTAACCAAAGGTAGGTATATACATAAACATCAGTTCCATTATCAATGTGTGTAATAACTAAGTGACCACAGATTAATAGAATTAATCTGTGTATGGGAGGGCTTAACTACTATCTAAAGGGTATGGGTGCACAATCTCCTTTAGACTTATACAAATTTAATGAGTTTTTCAGGCAGAAGACTCTTCAGGACATGCCAGGGTCTTTTGTGCTAAAGCTACTTTTTTTGCTTCTTTTCAGTCATCTTCTCCAACATCTTTTGGGGACCGTTTTTTAATTTAATTGTATTAAATAAACTAGTGTAAGCTAGTGAGCAGCTTCCAAGTTTAAACCACCTGAGCAATGGTCGGGTTACTTTGTTCAACCACTTCACATCTTTGGAAACTTGAAGCGGTTAAAAGAAGCTCAAGAGACTGAACATATGATCAGCAAGTAATTTTTACTCTGCAGCATTTATATTCAGTCTTTTTAGAGTTTATTTAGTGCTTTTTCACGTGGGTAAAGGAGCGGACCAGTCTGAAAAAGATGTTGTGCGCACATACCCTTAGTCTGACTCACCAGTGGGGGGGGGTCGCAAAAACTTACCTAGGGCAGCATGAACAGCAAATACAGCTCTGTCTATGGCCGTAAATTAGCTGACAGGAGATCAGAAGAAAAGAAGATAAAAAAGTTACAAACTTTTCTGTTAAACTGTCAGAATGAGCTCACTGACGGATTCTCAGGAAAGGAAATCGGACAGTTTCTTGTTAGAGCAGTTAACAAGAATAATGCCTTACAATGGCTGCTGGTGGAGGAGCATGTGACCAGATCTGTCCATCAGCCACCTGTAATTGTAAAACACCTCACATTGGAAAAGACGTAGTTACTTACCGGTAATGGGATTTCTCAGAGCCCATGACGGCACCACGGAGAGAGGGGATCCGCCCTTCAAGGACAGGAAACCTACAGATAAAAAGGGTGACACCTCTCTCCCGTATCAGTTGTTTACAGAGCACAGAGAGGACCCCCAGGTTAGTAACACAAATATTAACATTTTTAAGGAGCTTACCAGACACACCCTGTGACTAAACATAGGTAATAAATAAATGTGCAAACCCATGCGTGAAGGGAGGGAATGTACGGGTGCCGTCATGGGCTCTGAGAAATCCATTTACCGGTAAGTAACTACGTCTTTCTCCTTCCCCCATGACGGCACCACGGAGAGAATTGCAGAAAAGTGTCATTTAGGGATGGACCACCGCTTCCAGAACCCTTCTACCAAAGGTAAGGCCCGAAGAAGAGGTTAGATCCAGCCGGTAGTGCTTAAAGAATGTAGAAGGTGTAGACCAGGTTGCAGCTCTATATATCTGTTCAATTGAATCACCGGCTTTCTCTGCCCAGGATACTGCCACCGCCCTAGTCGAATGAGCCTTTAAATCCTCCGGGGCGGTCTCCCTACTTGATGAGTATGCCAGGGAGATGGCGTCCCTTATCCACCTTGCCAGTGTGCCCTTGGAAGCTTTCTGTCCCTTCCGAGGTCCCTGGAAGCACACAAAGAGAGACCTGTCCTTCCTATACTCCCGTGTGGCCTCTAAGTACTGGATAATGCACCTTCTGACGTCTAAGGTGTGTAGGTCTTCTTGCCCCCTCTTTTTAGGATTTGAGCAAAAGGAAGGGAGGGTGACCTCCTGCGATCTGTGGAAGTGTGATCCCACCTTAGGAAGGTATGCTGGGTCAGTCCTAAGTGTCACCCTGTCCTCTAGAATTTGCGTAAAGGAGGGCCCTGCTGATAAGGCTTGTATGTCGCTAACTCTACGTGCCGATGTGAGGGCTACTAGGAGAGACGTCTGAAGAGATAGGACTTTTAGAGATGCATTCGCTAAAGGTTCAAAGGGATGAAAGAACTAAATTTAAGTCCCCAGGAGGAGAATTCCGGGAGGGTATGGGCCTAGACCTGTGTGATGCCTTGATAAACCTAGAAATCCACCTATTTCTGGCCAGGTCGCAGTTGTATAGGGCTCCTAGTGCCGCAACCTGAACCTTTAGAGTGCTTGTGGCCAGACCCTGCTCCAACCCCTTTTGCAGAAACTCTAAGATGGAAGTAATGGGGGCCTCCCCTAGTACCTTCGAACCCGCAAATGAGAGGAATTTTTTCCAGGTTTTACTGTAAAGTCTGGTGGTTACGGGTTTCCTACTCTGTAGTAGAGTGGAGATTAAATTGGGGGAAAACCCTCTATCCCTTAAGAGCGCCCTCTCAAAATCCAGACTGTCAAGTGTAGATTTTCTACCTGAGGGTGGAGGACCGGTCCCTGGAAAAGGAGATCCGGAATCTCCGGATGAACCCAGGGGTCGGAGGTGGACATTATCCTCAGCCAGGAAAACTAGGGCCTCTTTGGCCAGAAGGGGGCTATCAGAATTATGTTTGCCTTGTCTTCCCTGACTTTCCTCAGAACCGCCGGAATCAGAGCGATCGGAGGAAAGGCATAGGCTAGCTGGTGGTTCCATGGAATTGAGAAGGCATCTAATGCCACTGGGTTCCCCTTGGGGTTGATTGAGCAGAATATGTCCACTTTTTTGTTCTGCCAGTTGGCAAATAGGTTTATGGAAGGGTTACCCCAAAACTCTGTGATTTGGTTGAACACCAACTGATTCAGCTCCCATTCGCCCTGTCTCAGCTGGGTCCGGCTCAGAAAGTCTGCTGTGATATTTTCTGTTCCTTTTATGTGGCGTGCAGACAGGGACTCTAGATTGTTCTCTGCTACCTGGAGGATGGATTTCGACACCTATAGTAGAGAATGGGAGCGGGTCCCACCCTGGCGAATTAAGTATGCCACTACTACCCTGTTGTCTGAAAAAACTTTTACATGGTGTCCAAGTAGGGTGTTTATGAATTTTGAGAGAGCAAATTTTACTGCCAGAAGTTCCGTCATGTTGGAAGATACCCCGTCCAAATCCTCTGACCAGACCCCTTGAGCTATTTGGTCGTTTAGGTGAGCCCCCCACCCCCTGGGGCTTGCATCTGTAGTTAGGACCTGCGACACTGAGAATGTCCATGGAACGCCTCTGGTTAAATTGTCCATCTCCGTCCACCATGTTAGGGAAAGCAAGGTTTTTGATGACAAAATTAGCCGACCTTCTAAGCGCCCTTTTAGTGACTTTTCTACCCCCAAGATTTCCTATTGCAAGTCCGTGGTGTGCAACTGAGCCCAGCGGACCCCCGGGATGCAGGCAGTCATGGAACCTAGAACGGATATTGCTCCCCGCAGAGTCATAGAGGGATGGTCTTTCACATGAGATATCCGAGCTATCATATTCTGGATTTTCCCTGCCGGGAGATGGCATTCCTGATTCCTCAAATCTAATAGGATACCTAGCCTGCTTGCTCATAGCCAAAAAGGTGCCAGAGTGTGCCAGGAAGCACTTCCCTTGTGCATTCCCAGCTATTTAACCCCTATAGGGCTCCGCCCCCCTTGTCCACCTGTGCACCTTCCAGCATGGGGGACGCCCCCCCCCCCACAGGGGAGTCCATCCCTCCCCCCAACGCTTTCTTTTGCTGGGCATCCCGGTTCCCGCGCGCGCATTCAAACGCGCCGCTCCCAGAGGGCACCGCGGCGCGCGGCACTTCCGGTGTGTGCACGCGCCCAGGCCGCCGACACCCAGTGGTGCACTGCAGCTCGTGTCAGAAGGAAGGCGTCAACGCGCTTCTGCAATTGCCCCCGGAAGCCCAGGTATGCACACCGACCCGGGCCCCGGAAGCCCAGGCATACTCACTGACCTGGGCCCCGGAAGCCCAGGCATACTCACCACCTGGGCCCCGACACCATTGGAGAACGCGGCGGCTCCGGTCTTCTCCTGCGCTGCGTCTCCCTGCCACCAACCCCAGCGGTGGCGCTACAGGACACCGCACCAGCCGAGGCAGGGAACCCCCGCTGCCTGAACCAGTCTGGCCTGGCCTGGTAAGTCCATCTTCTATCTTTCTTTTCCTTTCTTTCTTTCCTTCTTCTTTCTGTAGGTCCCCGTCAAGGACAGGAAACCAACTGATGCGGGAGAGAGGTGCCGCCCTTTTTATCTGTAGGTTTTCTGTCCTTGAAGGGCGGATCCCCTCTCTCCGTGGTGCAGTCACGGGGGAAGGAGAAAATACTTTTCTATTAGAGGAGGCTCGTTAGAGAGATAAGACTCATCAGAGGAGTTTAAAGCTGGAGACCCACTAATAGGGTCCGGAAAAGATGAGTTATAAGTAGAAATGAGTGAACAAATCTAAGTGGAATTGAATTCTATTTGACTTTTACAAGAATCCACATTCATCAAATTGTGAATTATTTGTATTTCGGCTCCCCACCGATGTAATCCAGGTGTCGGGATGCAACCCACAGAGATCACAAGGCAGAAACAGGGATTGATATAACCCAATTTATATACAGCAATGACTATAAATAATTAGTGTTATTAACAAGGCAAATCAACAGTAGAACTAATAAGAGTAAGCTTGGAAAGGCATAGAAAGTCTTTCACTAGTTAACAGTAATGTTCTCTCCACAAAGGTGGTGCACCCAGTCGTGGGTGTCACCATGTAAGTTTTCGCTCCCAATCTGGCCCTAGCAGGGGTCACTGGGTTTTCCCGCTAGGCCGCAAGTCTCTCGCTAACAAAGTCTATCAAAGCAAGTTGAGCCTCCCACACACCAACCGGCCCCTTCCCAACCTGTAATCCTAGTCCCAGCCGACCCCACTACCGTAGGTGATAGCTGGAAGTGAAGACCCTGCTCACTCGCGCTATTCCTCCGCAATTGCAGGCATGCCTCTCCTGTTGCAGTCTCCTCATGGCTCTTCTTGGCTTGACCATCGTCGGAAGTCTCTTAGGCATGGGGCGGAGAGGACTAGGTCTCGACTCTTGACAGGCGACTTTGAAGTCTTGACCAGAGCAGGGCGCGAATCCAGGCCCTTACCAGCGCAGGCGGAACTTGGACTTCTCCTGCGGCGAATCCAGACCTTGCCAGGCAGTGATCGGCACCTGGGTGGCACAGACTTCCCGCTGAGGCTGGTCACGCTGGTCTCAGCAGTGTCTCTGGAGCATATCTGCTCTGCTTTCTTACCTTGTACCAAATCTGCCTGCGGTTTGATGCTCAGGGTTTATATCAAGGAAGTCCTTCCTGTGGTTCACCTGATCAGGTCCAGCACCCAAAGTCACTCCCCCTGCAAATCTTCCAGCACAATTTGGTTCCACTTGATTTTGCCTGGCCAGCAGATGGCAGTCTTTCCTTACCAATGGCACATCCTGCTTGGGCTCTTCAGGAAATTCACTGCCTCTTATTACATCGACTCAGCAAAAAGGACATCAGCTGGCCGCCATTTTTCTGAACCATAAAAGGCGATCAAAATGTTTTTTAAAAAAAACAAAAACCTTATACTCACCTCTTGGGTCCCTCTGCTTCTCGCTGCCACCCATCCAGTCCTCATCACAACTTTGGATTGGCATTGGTTACGGTGAAATCCCCAGGTGGAGGCTTTCGGGTTTGCTAGGCCCTGGAGGGTTACACTTTAATAGTTGAAGAACATATACAGCTTTAGTATGGTCTCCGAATGGGTGTAAAAAGACTTTGAGGTGTGCCACGAATACTCAAGAGGTCAGGTTATGCCAAAGATACTGTCGGTGTCCGCCTATACAAACGATGATGCTATGGATCTCCAAGGGGTTACCCTCTTGTCTATGGGAAGGCACATCTTCTTCTCCAAATATATGATATTATCATGCTATAAAAGCCAATTTACTTTCTCTCAGTAATGTCTCAGAAGTGCGCATTCCTCTGGTCTTTTGAACCCAAGAGTTTCACCTCTAGCCTCCTGCATCCTTGCGCATCTTGTGGATCTTTCCTGGGCACAGCTTCTGTAGAGCTCTAAGTCACTTAGATCCTTCACTCAGCTTGTTACATGCTCATCAGTAGCTGGAACACAGACCCGACTCTCTTCTCACTTACAAAGCAAGTCTTTCTAAATCTAACACCTCAAGCAATCTCAATGTGCACTCTCATAAGTTGCATGAAACATTGTCCTCTAGGACTTCCTTTATCCCCTTCTCATGCCTTTTGGTGTAATATTCAGCACCACAACACCTCAGTACATGGGCGTACCCAGGATCAAAACTGGGGGGGGGGGGGCAAGCCATGGTCGTTCAGGTTGTAAAATTTTAAAACGAAAAAGGTGAATGAAATGAAAATTTTAAGAAAATTATATGTAATTATAGAAGTGCTTTATTAGTTATTACAATTATTTGCTTGCAAAAAATTTTGATTTTTATTCTAATTACATGTCTTATACTAATATCATTTTTCTTGGGTTGGAAGAAAACTTGTTCAAAACTTTAGTTTCAATCCAGTCCTGATTTCCCTTGAAGAATTTCCGATGGACGCTCATCAAACACAATCCAGTCAGTCTGTCCTCTCCCATTGTACTTCTGAGCCAGGTCTTTACCCTTCGAAGGGTACTGAAAGATCGTTCAACAGTAGCTGTGGTGGACGGGAAAGCACTTAAAATTAAGAGTGCGTGCCTTGTTGCAGGGAAAAAATATTAGCCTCCTCATAAAGTGCAGCCACTTCAATGTCTTTAACCACCTGTCCTTTCTCCAGGTCCGGACCGGTTCCTACTCCCAAGGCCCAGGCCCTTCCAAATTTCAATAATTACACAGTGAGTGAGTGTATTGTGTAATTTACACTGCCTGGCTGCCACAGTCACTGGCAGCCGGCCCACAGTAACAGGACAAGCGCTCCGCTCTGGTGGGATTCTCAGAGACAGGAAACAGGGGAGGCAGGCAGCATGCTACGTCAGCACGCCTCAGGAGTCAGGACCCTGATCAGGTGACATGCGGCGTGCTGTGTCACTCAGCATGCGTTAAAGGTAATCCCGGCCGGACCCCATCCAGTGACACTGCGCAGTTCTGGCCACTGGGTGCAGAGCAGAGCAGTCACCTGCGGCCGGCTGCAGAGGGAACTTTCGCTGGCCGCGACCGCCGGTGATCTAAGTGTGTGTGCGGCAGGGCCGGCTCCAGGTTTTTGTGGGCCCCGTGCGAAAGAGTCTCAGTGGGCCCCTTTAACACATACCACGATTCATGATGCACAGATACCGAAGAGAAATATATATATAGTACAATGCAAAGATTTCACTTCTTATATTACATGAGTGATATCTATTGTAAATTCCACAATAGCTCAGAAACCAGCGAATCGCTCCACACAGTATACTGGCCCCCATAAAATGCTCCATACAGGAGACTGGCCCCCATAAAATGCTCCATACAGAATACTGGCCCCCATAAAATGCTCCATACAGGATACTGGTCCCCATATAACGCTCCATACAGGATACTGGCCCCCATATAATGCTCCATACAGAATACTGGCCCCCATATAACGCTCCATACAGAATACTGGCCCCCATAAAATGCTCCATACAAAATACTGGCCCCCATTTAACGCTCCATATGGAATACTGGCCCCCACATAACACTCCATACAGGATACTGGCCCCCATATAACGCTCCATACGGAATACTGGACCCCATATAACGCTCCATACAGGATACTGGCCCCCATATAACGCTCCATACAGAATACTGGCCCCCATATAACGCTCCATGCAGGATACTGGCCCCCATATAACGCTCCATGCAGGATTCTGGCCCCCATATAATGCTCCGTACAGAATACTGGCCCCCATATAACGCTCCATGCAGGCTGTTCCCCACACATAATGCCACACACAGGCTGTTCCCCCCACATAATGCCCCATGCAGACTGTTCCCCCCACATAGGATGTCACCCCCCCTTATAATGCCCCATGCAGGATGACCCCCCCTTCCTTATAATGCCCCATGCAGGATGTCACACACACACCCCTCCCTTATAATGCCCCATGCAGGATGTCACCCCCCTCCCTTATAATGCCCCATGAAGGATGTCACCCCCCCCCTCCCTTATAATGCCCCATGCAGGATGTCACACTCCCCCTCCCTTATAATGCCCCATGCAGGATGTCACACCCCCCCTCCCTTATAATGCCCCATGCAGGATGTCACACACACACCCCTCCCTTATAATGCCCCATGCAGGATGTCACACCCCCCCCTCCCTTATAATGCCCCATGCAGGATGTCACCCCCCCTTATAATGCCCCATGCAGGATGTCACCCCCCCCTTATAATGCCCCATGCAGGATGTCACCCCCCCTTATAATGCCCCACCCCATGCAGGATGTCACACACCCCTACCTCACCCCCCTCCCTTATACTGCCACAGGCCTCCATACAATAAAAAAAAATCAAATACTCACCTCACGTCTCACCTGCTGCCGCTGCTCTGGACTCCAGCGTCGCCGGCCTCATCCCGCTCTGCGCTGTAACTGCTCAGGAGAGAGCACGGTGTAAAGACGTCACCACACCCTCTGACCTGAGACGTCACAGTGCAGCAGCCTCGGAGGGTGCAGGAGCTGCTGCGGAGGCACGTGGAGGGGTAAGTATTGTGCCGGCTGCCGGGGCCCTGAGCAGGCGGGGGGGGAGCAGGCCCCAGCATTTGCCCGGGTGCGCCGGGTGCTGACGCCGGCCCTGGTGTGCGGCGTGCGTCCCTGCTTCTAGGGGGGGGCAGCTGCCCCCCCCTGCCCCACGGTGGGTACCCCCATGCCTCAGTATCACATCTATCTAGTCCTCCCCATTCCACAGTGACCGGGAGATAACTCTTCCTGTAAGTTGGTAGTTGTGAAACCACATTTTCTGGGGCTCTGCTATTCCGAAAGAGTGTGACGGTACTGTTGCGAGTAGTGATCCGGGAACCCAGCAGATACATGGATTATGAAGGAAAAATGTTAATACAATACAAAGTTCACATGAAAGCAGCAATATACGTCTCCTAAAACCATAAATACCAAATTTTCATAAGGGAGGAATAATTGATGTTCAACCCTTTACTTGGTTGGTTAATTCCTACAACTGTATATTGTTTATATGAATGTGCGCATTGCTTTTAGCCAATTAACATTGTGAATATACCATAGTACAATCAAGTCACTCTGGTGCAAAGTTTTTCTAATGAATTATCTAAACATGTACAGAACATAGTATTGTTGAAACTCAATTTTGGAATGTATAACATGATTCCATATCTGATAGCTTAGATACATTCCTCATAGTTATAGACTAAACACTTTTGTTGTGACTACATAATTAAAAAGAAATGCCTGTATAACTGAGATTATAGCATACATCTCCATCATCATTTTTTATAATCTGATGTAGGTCAAATGTTGGGAGAGTCTATTCATTAGGATGGATGATCACTAACCATTAGAATTAGACAAGACAAAAATTTGGATAATCTTAATTCGAAGGTCTCATTAACACTTTTGTGGAGGGTATTAGCACCCTTTGTTTGATGGGCACAATGATCTTTCCCTTCCAGCCTTCTATTTGTATCAAATGCAACAGTGCCACCCTCTTTCCCAACCCATGAGAAAAGTTGCATGCATCCAAAAAGATACAATCCCCCCAAAATTATGTATTTGGTCTTTCTGGTTGGGATCCAAGGGGTAACGTTTCTCCTTACGGAGAGTGACATGTCAATTCTGACATGCCAAGTTGAGGAGACTTTTAAGCCAAATTTGCTCCTCTGGCAAGTATGCAAATTGTCTCTTCAAAGAGGAAGAGGAATAGAACTCTAGTGTAACATAGCACTAGAGTTCTAGTCCTCAAACCTCATAGATTATACCTATACCTCATAGATTACACGCTAAGAGGTAGACGTTACAATCTAAATGTGACGACACAGCATTTATTCTTAATTATGCCAAAGGTATTTTTCAGTAGGTCAAGAGACATAAGCTATTGTTCATATGAGACTGACTGTTGACTCTTGTTGTAGGTTGAATTGATGTTTGTGTATTTTTTGGATGGTTACGGAATACCTATTGTATCAGTTGTGAGGAGCTGGCCTTGTTCTAAAGACTATTGGACCAATGCATGTAGAGCAGAATCCACGGCTCTAAGGGATGCAGACTTTTCTCAAAAAGGAGCACTGGTTATGTCAATCTTATTGTTGTGTTTTATTGGAAATTTGCTTGCTCATCAGTTTGGAGTGCAAGGGACTTTCCTGGAGAGTGTTAAACCTCGGGAATCATTGTTTCCATTCAGTGACAGTGAGCAGAGGAAGACGTGCAGGCTGGATCTTATTTATACTTAAGTCCAGACATGAAATTGGTAATCAGGTAAAGCAATCATTCCATTACTCTTGTTAGTGTCTCAGAGGCCTCAATTGAGCCATTGTTCATATGAGACTGAACGTTGACTCTTGTATGTTAATTTGAAATTCCTGCTGATTATGTATTGTATCAGTCCACTGCAGTTTACTAACCTTCACAACTTAGGATAAATATGCAGGTTATTTGAGCAATCGAACAATGAAGGATCACCTCCCACCACCTTCCCTCAATCCTGTAGAAGAATGTCTTGAATGGGAGCTGAGGGTATAAAGTCTCTTGCTCCTCTGGGGAGAGACTCTCTACAGTAACAGCCTAAGGAACCGTGGCTGCATCAGGTAGAATACAGGTCTACTCCCGTGCTCACCACTGAACTCACAAAGACGTTAGTAGAACCCCTGTTGGGATTGCATAATCTTAAGGACTGTTGTTGTCGGCTGGAGCTTGATATATGTGCTACGGTCGTGATATCTATCGTCTAGATGTGAGGAACTATCTTAAGGACTGTTGTTGCTGGCTAGGATTCACATTCTATGGTCGTGATATCTATCGTCTGGAGGAACATAGGCTGTGACTGCAGACTATACCGGCGGAAGATACCCAAAAGCTGTGGGCCAATCAAAAGTTGGGAGACAGTGAGTATCACCTGGTATAGGGGCAGTGGAACTACTGATCCCGAGTTGGGATCTTGTGGACAGATAACATTATATTGTGACCATCTACCCGGAATTGCTGTAAGACCATGCATGTAAGGAATAAAAAATAGTTGCATTGTTAACCTGCCTGCAGGAACGGTGTCAGGCTCAGGTACAGCAGGTGCGGTGTTAGGGTGCAGGTACCATCAAAGCTGTTTCAGGATTCAGGTACCGCAGGAGCGACGTCAGAGTTCAGGTACTACATCTTGTGGGCAGATGAGACCAAGATAGAGCTTTTTGGTAAAGCACATCATTCTACTGTACACCGAAAAAGTAATGAGGCCTACAAAGAAAAGAACTCAGTACCTGCAATCAAATATGGTGGAGGTTCAAAGATGTTTTGGGGTTGCTTTGCTGTCTGTGGGTGCTTTGACTGTGTGCAAGGCATCATGAAATCTGAAGACTACCTACATTTTTACTATTAAGAGAACTAATCGTAAAAGACTTTTCTGAAATTTAAATGGGATTCCTTACCATTAACATGTTAAAAGAAAACTAAAATTTTGCCTACGGTTCCAAAAAGTAATGACAGAAATAAGACTCATGTTTTGCAAACCCACCAGTTTTGGTTGGATTGGCTTAACATCTAATGTGTATGAGCAAAATAAATAAATTATAAATTATAAATAAAAATAATTATACCACTTGTACAACCAATGACAATAAACATGAACTTTTGACTTATCCAATACCGGCCAAACATGCTTTAGCCAACAGTCCTATACACGGGAGCGCTGGCTCTCATGTTCTCAACAAAAAAAAAATGGCTGACATGTTGTCCGGTGGCTTATCTCAGGGACAACAATGCAGTTCGAAATTAGACGACATCTCTCATGACCCTGAGTTGGCCGGCGCCCTCCTACACATTAGACAGTCAGTCGAATCCGTCAATATTGGCGGGTTCAACCAACATTAGTCTTACGCAATTACACGTAAGGCCAGATTTTGAAAGCCTCCTAAATGTATCTAGATAAAGAAGTAATAATATGAATTTAGGATGGACTCAGCAATTATTAGAGGTCCTTCTCTAATGGTCTTCACTGTTCCAACTACAACTCCATCTTTTTATACTACCATCTCATACAACACAAACAAATAAAATTTTCCCCAGACCAATGAACAGTTCCTATTTTGGGGGAAATGGAATAGCATACAGTACAGACCAAAAGTTTGGACACACCTTTTCATGTAAAGATTTTTCAGCATTTTCATGACTATGAAAATTGTACATTCACACTGAAGACATCAAAACTATGAATTAACACATGTGGAATTATATACTTCACAAAAAAGTGTGAAATAACTGAAAATATGTCTTATATTCTAGGTTCTTCAAAGTAGCCACCTTTTGCTTTGATGACTGCTTTGCACACTCTTGGCATTCTCTTAATGAGCTTCAAGAGGTAGTCACCGGAAATGATTTTCAGTTCACAGGTGTGCCCTGTCAGGTTTAATAAGTCGGATTTCTTGCCTTATAAATGGGGTTGGGACCATCAGTTGTGTTGTGCAGAAGTCAAGTGGATACACAGCTGATAGTCCTACTAAATAGACTGTTAGAATTTAAGCAGCTAAGTAAAGAAAAACGAGTGGCCACATTACTTTAAGAAATGAAGGTCAGTCAGTCCGAAAAATTGGGAAAACTTTGAAAGTGTCCCCAAGTGCAGTTGCAAAAACCATCAAGCGCTACAAAGAAACTGGCTCACATGAGGACCACCCCTGGAAAGTAAGACCAAGAGTCACCTCTGCTTCTGAGGATAAGTTTATCCGAGTCACCAGCCTCAGAAATCGCAGGTTAACAGCAGCTCAGATTAGAGACCAGGTCAATGCCACAGAGTTCTAGCAGCAGACACATCTCCACAACAACTGTTAAGAGGAGACTTTGTGCAGCAGGCCTTCATGGTAAAATAGCTGCTAGAAAACCACTGCTAAGGACAGGCAACAAGCAGAAGAGACTTGTTTGGGTTAAAGAACAAACATTAGACCAGTGGAAATCTGTGCTTTGGTCTGATGAGTCCAAATTTGAGATCTTTGGTTCCAACAACCGTGTCTTTGTGCGACGCAGAAAAGGTGAACGGATGGACTCTACATGCCTGGTACCCACCGTGAAGCATGGAGGAGGAGGTGTGATGGTGTGGGGGTGCTTTGCTGGTGACACTGTTGGGGATTTATTCAAAACTGAAGGCATACTGAACCAGCATGGCTACCACAGCATCTTGCAGTGGCATGCTATTCCATCCAGTTTGCGTTTAGTTGGACCATCATTTATTTTTCAACAGGACAATGACCACAAACACACCTCCAGGCTGTGTAAGGGCTATTTGACCAAGAAGGAGAGGGATGGGGTGCTACGCTAGATGACCTGGCCTCCATAGTCCCCAGACCTTAACCCAATCGAGATGGTTTGGGGTGAGCTGGACCGCAGAGTGAAGGCAAAAAGGCCAACAAGTGCTAAGCATCTCTGGGAACTCCTTCAAGATTGTTGGAAGACCATTTCTGGTGACTACCTCTTGAAGCCCATCAAGAGAATGCCAAGAGTGTGCAAAGCAGTCATCAAAGTAAAAGGTGGCTACTTTGAAAAACCTAGAATATAAGATATATTTTCAGTTGTTTCACACTTTTTTGTTAAGTATATAATTCCACATGTGTTAATTCATAGTTTTGATGCCTTCAGTGTGAATGTACAATTTTCATAGTCATGAAAATACAGAAAATCTTTAAATGAGAAGGTGTGTCCAAACTTTTGGTCTGTACTGTATATTTCACCGCTTACAGGTTCTAAAGTCAAATCAAAAGGAGCAAACTGTCACGACACGTGTAAAAACTTACAAAAAACATGATGTCAGAATATATTTACATGGAACCTATATACAGGGTACAGTGCAATGATACATAACATCCTACAAAAAAAATAATTGTACACAGAGAACCATTATGAAAAAATTGTAACATTTATTAAACCATACAAAATACACATTATAAAAACTATTTAAAAAGAAAGTGGGAAACCAAAGAAATGGCACCACAGTACAACACAAAAAACGTGCAACAGGAGGTAGAGAAGAACACGTATAAGATACTGAGTAAAGTAATGCCACCGTATATAGTTTAAAGAGGGTGGAACAATATATAATAAACAGGGTGTATAATATAATAGTAACATGCAGATAACGCTATATAAAATATTTAAGTAATCAGAAATAACTATGTTTATATGAATCAGTTAACACATCATCTGTATAAATAGATGTTTTCATCCTACTCAATAATCAATCACTGCAGTTTAATAAGCATCACGAAAAAAGACCCAAAAAGTATATGTGATCTCACCCTCTGCAGGATGTGGTGCCAAGCCCCGATGCGCGTTTCGGCATGCAGCCTTCTTCTGGGGTGGTAAAGTGCTCAGAAAAATGTACTGTGCTCTGAAAAGTAAAGAAAACGTTTAAAATTTGAAAACATTCATCTTCATGACAAACCTTTGGAATCACAGCTCATTATACTGTATATTGTCCTTACATATTACATTATTTGCAAAAAGAATGAGAAGAACAAAAACAACAAGAACAACAAAGAGATTTGTTTTTTCACAAAAAACTTAATGTACATGACCTTTAGCGGAAACTACATTAGGCTAAGCACTTTCACGTGAATGATTCTATTAACGATGGTAATGACTGCAGCAAATCGCTATGACCTAAATTGAATTCAGTTGCCACAAACCTCACAATTTAAACCAATTTAGCAAATCAGTTGTGTGGATATGGCAGAAAACAAAATGTACAAAAAATCTAATTATTCTAAAGTGATAAAATATGTAAGGATACAGTGTCATTCCTTAGTGAGTTATCATATTTTTGTCTATTAAAGAAGCCCTCCCATGCAGCTATTTACCTAAGTTATTCATATAGGTTCATGAAAATTCATAAGTAAAGAAGAAGAGAATCTGGCTCTTTGTATTTCAAATAATAGCCGGTTAGACACAAGAATATCAATCAATGATTGGAGCTCGTTCATAAACCACCCCAGTGTATAAAGCAGTGTATAGGAGTATAGAAAAAAAGGTCCATGACGTCCAGTTTAATAAAAAGTAACTCTTTTAAAGACCTATATCCACTGAAGTTCCATCAGTCATACCGTTCAAACGGATTGCGGGAGACCAGGGAAAGGTATATATTATATGATAATAAGAAAATTATTAAGAAAAGACTGTTAGGTCAAATTCTCTATTTAGACCTTTCAGTTCTAGAGTTTGCAAACAGTGGATTCAAAATTCTTCTCGTCTCTTCAGTTGTATGACCCTGTCTCTACCTCGTCTACTAATGGTAATATGTTCAATTACCTGATATTTCAATTGTGAAATATTGTGTCCCATTTTCTTAAAGTGGTAGGGGGGGAAGGAATAGTCTCTGTCATCGAATGGTGGATTTATGCTGGGAAATTCTATCCCTGACTTGTTGGGTGGTTTCCCCCTACATACAGTAAGCCACAGGGGCAATTGACTGCATATACAACACGTATGGACTCATATGTGAAGAATCCCTTGATGTTAATGCCCTTACCAGTGTCTGCTTGGTAGATGAATTCACCATTACTGCACTGGAGGCAGTTAAGACATGGGAACGTGCCCTTTTTAGGTGTTCTCAGAAAGGACTGTGTAGATGGCACATTTTGTGATCCAGTGTCCACCCTAATTAATTAGTTTTTCAGATTTGGGGGTCGGCAAAACAAGGTAAAAATGGATTTTGGAATTCAACTCTGTGGGGGTAGCCTTTTGATAAAATGGATCTTTTTTTTTCCATATGGCCTTATGGATTTTGTATGAAAATGGGTGATAAGTGTAGACAAAAGCGAATCACTGGTTTGATTGGACCCATTGTCTCAGTTGGTGAATCCTACCTTGTTGTAATACCCTTTCGGGATAACCCCTTACTTAAAAGGTGTTGTCCCACGAACAATAGTTCATTTTATTCACTAGATCTTGGAATAAAAAGAAGACCCACAATTGAATGTGATTAAATAAAATGTTCCTGCTCTGAGATAATCTTATAAATGTGCCCCTGCTGTGTACTGTGTAATAGCTGTGTCTGACCGTACAGGAACATGGTCTGATCATACCACATCTCCTGGGCAGGGGAGGAAGCAAAAGACTATACAAACAAAAACAGTCACCTGCGATCCCCTGCTGTAATGTCTGTAAACTCTTTGCTTCCTCCCCTGCCCAGGAGATGTGGTATGATCAGATCATGTTTCTGCATGGTCAGACACAACCATTACACCTACTTCGGATTTCCAAAGGGTCAATAGAATTGTCTGTAATGAGACACTTAAGACCAAAGTCTGGGTGAGACGTCTAATGAATTTAAAGGGGTTTTCCCACGAACAAAGGTTAATTTTATTCACCAGATCTTGCAATGAAAATACGGTCACAACAGGAAGTGATTAAAAAATTGTCCCTGTGCTGAGATAATCTTATAAATGTGCCCCTGCTATGATAAGACTAGTCAGCATGTGACCACAGATGCAAATCGCATACATGCAATCATGTGACAGCCCGCTAACATCGGCAATACTGGGGAATCATGATAGTTTGCACTAGGTGCAGCACCCGGGAAAAAATTAACTTTATTTCTTCCGGGAGCCGCTGGCTTTCAGTCAAACAGGCGTGCTGACTCAACTTCAGTCACCGATTAGCATACAGGGAGAGGAGGCTGTAAGCACGCCCCGGCACTTTGACTGGCAACCGCCTCTCACAGTATTGTGAGCGATGCCTGTAACCACACCAGCACTTCTGCATGATTGAAAGTTAGTGGCTCCTGAGAGAAATAAAGTTCATTTTCTCCTGGATGCCGTACTTTCAGTACAGCAGCCGGGCACCTTCACAATGCTACTAGCCTGCAGATTAGCACAATATCTACAGTTTAATAACATTATTGGACAGTTTACTAAGCTTATCTCCATGTCTGTCTTAAGGGTTACAGGTTGAAAAGATTTGTTTTTTTAACTTTAACCTCCTATTATGAACATACTGTATCTAGGTGGTATGGGTCATATAAAGTTCTTAGATGAAGTAGATATGATCAGACACATCAACTAGTCTTCGGCATTAGGATTCTTCTCTGTTATTGTTAGTAACAATTTGAGCACAAATAATGGAGTTACGCAGGCATAGCGCATGCTGTCATGATTCCCCGATGCTAGCGGGCTGTCACATGACTGCATGTATGCAATTTGAATATCTGTGGTCACATGCTGACTAGTCTTATTTGGCTTCTCAATTCATTTCTATTAAGAGAAGTTGAACACATCTAGTTGGCATGTGACTGCACGTATGAAAAACACAGCGACAATATCAGGAGATTGTAACAGCAAGCACACCACATGCTGCCACAATTCGGCAGTCTACGGTAATATTGAGTGACTACAGACTTTTGTAACAAGCCAAGGTAACCCCTTTAAACAAAGAAACAAAATTGGAGCGATTTATTTAGCGAAGTGTACAAGAATCTTGGCTCAGTCTGCACTAAAAACTGCTGTGCGAGAATCGAGACAGATGTATTCTGTGTTTAAAGTCCCCATATACATTAGATAACTGTCAGCTGAATACTCATCCTGTCGACAGCTATCTCCTAACTCTCCCATACACCAGAAAGCTTGGCTTGGCTGAGTATGCCATGCTCTCTATGAGAGAGCTGCGGCCAGCCTCCTCTGGCTTATCTCCCAGATAACAAAAGGATCGGCTGCTAAAATTCTCTACCCTGACGTCAACTGCTGGAGAAGAGTTGGGAAGCTCCCATAAATATTAAACTGTTGGCCAATATTGGCAGATTTGGCTCATTTGGCAGATTTGGCTCACTATAGTCTATTGTGTATGAGGTTTTTAGACACTTACTGTATGTCTCACCAGACAGTTTTGAAAATGCAAAAAGGTGGGGTTTAAATTAAGAGAAATTTTGATGCAAAATATTGATTTAAAGAGAGTGTCAACAACATTTTCGGTAGGCGACCTGATGTACTGCAGGATAGGGTGTTGTGCAACAATTACAATGATCCCTTGCTCTATTGTGGCAATATTTGTCTTTTTATCCATATGTAAATAAGAATGCAATTCACTTAAGGGTGTCTTGATGCACTAACAGTCCATGGCTCCTTGTGATCTCCCATCCAATGCTGCCCTTCATTGCTTGATTGACAGTGGAGACAGTCTCTTTTGCAAGACGTTACCACTTCTTGTGACCAAAATCTCTTCTTTGGGCCATCATGTAAGAAATATATTGCAAATAAATATATGCCAAATACAGGATAAGTGTGGCGCATCAACAAGATTTTGGTCGGAGGCAGAGGTGATGTCAATCAGCAGAGACTCTAACTCCTCTATCCATCTGGTGGCAGGAAAAAGTAAAGAGAACTATGGCCTGCTAGAGCATCACTACACCACCCAGTGCACTTGCAGTCTAAGTTGTATATGGATAAAAATACCAGTTTTGCCACAATGGAGCAATAGATCGTTGGAATTGTTGCACATCGCCATATCCTGTACCGCCTCTAGTTGCCTACCGAATCTTGACGCATCTTCTGCCTGTCTGATCTAGTTTCAACACAGCAATAATAAATATGCCCCATTCAATAAAGTATTTATTCTTCAGAAAATGAAAGTGTTAATAGATCACTTGAAGACATTTGAGCTGATGACACATAATACAATGGACATCATTGAGTTTTTCATGATAAGAATCACCTAGACTGTTCTGCTAGGCTCTCTCCATTATGCTTTCTCTGTGGTCCTGCTCCTGTATATGAAGACATTCGGTTTGGGATGGGGCCAGTGCTCCTCCCTCTGCCCCTGTCCCCATTGCTTTTATTGTGACTGTTTAGATACTGCAAGGCGTGTCTGATCCCAGACTCATGTGATGGAGAAAGAGAGAGGGAGGGGTAGACTTAAGAGAGGAATAGAAGGAGAGGCTGTCATCTAAAAGAAAAAACCCACACACTGAAGAGAGTGTAAGATAGTTGGCTTGAGGCTGATCTGGGTAGAAAGCATTTGCGTTTTACAACTTGAGAGGAACGCTAGCCTGGATCTGGTGCTGGATGAGCTACTTAACAAGAACAGCCTGCGGACAGATCCATAGGAGTCGGTGAAGGCAGACACACACCTCTACTATAGTTGGACACTGCATATTGGAAATTGAGGATAAAAAGTCTCTGCTCACTTCTGTACAGTAGATTTGCTCCCAGAGGAGTTTTTCTGTTATCTTAAAGAACAATACAAGTCAAAGAGCTTGGAGAAAGAGAAGAGCTGGCAGCATGGGAGCTGGGACTTCTACAGAACAGGTCGCAGACAAGCCTACAGAAGAGCAGGTTGAGCAATGCATTGACCTGGGGCAAGAGGAGCCAGATGGTCAAGAGGTGGAGGTCAACGCGGCAGATGATGCCAAGGTAAGATACAGGTTACACCCTGATATGGTCTATTGAATTGTCCTCTGCAGTGAACTCACACAAAGCAGTAGGAGTTCATATGGTGGGCATCCAAGTACCCGCCTCACCTGCAAATGGCACTGTGACCATGTATCCATGATTGCTTACCATTTACATCATTAACATACAATACAACAAGAACTATTGGAAAGTGCTGCAGAATATGATGGCGCTATATAAATAAAAGGTATTATTATTATTTACATTTATGCCAAGTTACATTGCACAATTCATTATCCCAAGTATGAAGTATGTAAAATACAAAGATGTTATGTACCTAAAATAGTTATAATAAAGTGTGTATTCCTAATTAGAGCAGGATAGTTCCAAGTATAGAGCAAATGAGTGGTAGACGGGCGGCTTAGTGTAGGAACGCTCCACACACTCACATGGGACACATAGTTCCCTTATCAGATAGATGGATGCGATTTGTTTGCAGTGATTTTCATTTTGCTTTAGTGTGCACCCATAAAATGTCCCACAGTGATGAGGGGGCAGGAAGCTGTGAACTATCCTAGAAACTAAACAACATAACTGGAAATCAGGGTTATTTACATTGTGTACATTCCTGACATTGTATCAAGGCGAAACACTGTACAGATAATAGGGGGTGGCGTGTAGTACAGCATGGCCGGCTTGTGCATGGGATCCTGCTGTGCCAAGTGCGCAATGATAAGATCTGCAGTCATAAAATTGGTAATCACATTATCCTAATCCACAGCCATGTGTAAGCCGGGAATTGGCATCTATTATAGAGAGGAGTTCCTGAGGAACCTTGGAGAGTAGATTTCACTGCTGTGGGCTACGGCTGGCTATCCTGACTGCAGCACTGACTTGTCATTGTCTACCTCCTCCAGCCACTCCTGCTGGAGCAGTGTCTCCACACCCTGAAGGTTAAAGCACGTGGAGGTCTGAGCTGCTCTAGCTGGTGACATGATATCACCATGATGGCCTAGCTCATCTATCCATCCATCCATCTATCTATTATCTATATCTAGCCCATATCTATCTATTATCTATATCTAGCCCATATTTATCTATCTATGTTTCTATCTATCTGTATATCCATCTATCTATCATCTATGTATCCCATATATATCTATCTATCCCCTATCTATCCCATATCTATTTATGTATCTAGTAACTATGTATCTCATATGTATATATATCTATCTTGTATATATCTTATCTATCTAATATCTACCTATAGGTGTCAACTATTTTATAACATTATATATGGAGATGACCCCAAACATTTCTTCTCTTTATTAATTCTCCATAAAGTGAATAATTTTAATTTTTAGCAAACCTCAAGTCTGGTAAATTGATTGTACCATCTTTCCTATTCCTAGTTAAAGAACAATAGTGGAGCAGTAACTTCCTAATGCTGCCTGCTTTTGCCATTGTGTGGTACCCAGCAGACTCTTGTACCGCAGTGTGTGCACAGCACATGCACAGGATGGGAGCCTGCTCGCTCACTCTCCTCCACACTGCAGTGATGCCGAGCTTCGGTCTGTTTCTGGGTCACGTTATCCTCTCCTCCTCCCTTTCCCATACCCTTCTCATAGCTGACCCTACTGTGTACATATTAGAGTGGATTGAAAGTGATTTTCCAGTTTCCTATTCGGAGCATAGAAGCTAATTGGAATGCAGAGGGGAGTTTTACAAACTTGCTGCTTCTGCTCCTTAAGGAATTGCTTGTAAAATGAGGAGGGAATCTGTGAAATGACTGATGGATGCGGAGTTTGCATTTTCAGGCTGTCAGCATAGTAATGTGTGCATGTGGCTGCAGGTTAATGGATAATAAAGGGGTGGTGGAGACTCTGTGGGGTGTAAGGTTATTTCCATCACTCTATTGATCACAATCCATTAATCCGCTTCACACTGACCATTAAATGTGCGCAGTGGAAACTTACCCAAAAATATTCCTGAATCATGCCTTTTACTGACATAGTGGTCCGTAGGTTTGTGCATATTGGATGAGCCTGTCTCATTACTTACATGATATATATCATCTCGGTGCACAGTTTACAGGCACTCACATTGGCCTATAGATAAACATGCAATTCTCAAATTAATGATATTAATGTCCACATTTTTTATAGTCTCTCGTAGAGTAATATAACTCTTACAAAATTAGGGCAAAATGATAAAGCGGATGAGTCACCAAATTTCACAGTATTAGTACTAGTAGTCTCTCATCTGAGAGAATCAGGTCGATTAGGCAAATCACACTCTGATCATACTCTGATCATGGTGTGATCTAATTCTCTCGGATGTGGAAAAGATGCAGAAAAAATTTCTACACTTTCTCCATTCCGTCAGTCTGTGAAAACCAGACTGCACTCAGATGTCATCCAAGTGCAGCCCTATATTTTCCTCGGACTCACTGACTTGCGAACTGAGTGCAATTTGAATATTGGATCAAACTCTGACATGTAGCGATTTGTTCCTTGGACCAAATAGGTCAGAGGAAAAAATCTGAAATGCACAGCCTCGTAGAATAACATTGGTCCGAGTGCGATCCGATGTTTTGTCGGATCACACTTTGCCCGATAATATAGTCATCTGCATTACTAAATAGATCTTAGACCTGGTGAGGCTGATATACTTACTTAGAAATCGCTGTCATAACAGCGGCTGTATAATCCTTTTGAAAGTTGATAAGCCTGATATTAAATGTGCATTTTAGGAGTCCAGCTCCAGTTAGATTCATAAAATGCTTGTTTTAACATTAGAATTATATAGTCCTGCTGACAGTGAATTTTCATAGTAAGTACACCAGCCTCATAAGGTCTAGGAGCTGTTTTTAATAATGTATTCATATTGTGTTGTGAAATCTGGCGACAGATCCACTTTAGAGCCAAACTATTGAAATTTATGGAACTTTTGGGAATTTTTGTGTGACTTCTCCATGATGTCCTAGCACTTTTCCTAGCATGACCTATACAATAGGCAAAAAATGCTGGTAAAAAAGAAAGACTCCTGTAAAGTGATATAGCAATGGAACATGGGGAGTATACTGAAGAGATCAGTGATGTTTTTCAGTGTTTTCCCAGAGTTTTCTTCAGATACCGCGGTTTTTGCATTGTTGAATGGAGAAAAAAATGACCATAAAACACCACTACAGACGACCCAAAATCACTGGAAAGATGCCAAAAAAAAAGTCCCCTGAGCCAAAAATGTTGAACAAGCACTCAGGAAAAGACCAAAGAGATGCCAAGAAAACTCTTCAAGACCTAAAATTCCAACATGTTCTGGAGCATATTCCTCTTGCAGAACTTGGCGGGTCAGCTTGCATGTATAAGACATTGTGTGCACATATCCATACTTTGATTAATCAATTGAGTTTTCAGTTGGTTTGGCAACTTCTGAAATGAGTCGGATAAATAGGGCTGACATAATATTTGGAGAACAGCAGGTACTCAGACAATGAAGTAACTTTCACAGTATCTATCTGAAGAGAAAGTCGTGACATTTGTGTTGACTATCCCATTTCACTATTGTCCTAGAAGGTTCGGTTCATAACTAGTTGAAATCTCATCCTGTTTTCTACTGTACTCATTTATATAATAGCTAAAAAAAGAACAGGATGGAAGGCAGTGTAGTTTTCATACAGGGATTAGTAATCTTTATTTTGCCTCCCACCTTTGCACCTGGAGTCCGTAAAACAAATAAGCGTTTTTTACATTACATCGCAGCTGCCTGACGACCATAACACGATGAATACAACATGTTGGAGATAAATTTAGGTGTACACTAAATTATTGCATAACTAAACGAGCAGTCATAATAAATATATAAATTAATAATACAACTAAAAAAAAACCTAGGTTTCAGAATTGCCATGGATAAGTCATTCATGTGACTAGTGGTGAGGCCGTCATTTCATTAGATCTTTACGTTACTTCTATGGTTTATGCATTCATCAAAGTAAAAGAGTGAAATCCATGAAAACATTAATCTATTACCTCCATTGAATCTTGAGGTTTTCATGCTAATTGTTACATCTGGTATGGTAAAGATGCTCATGATGTCGTCCACTATTAGTTACGCACATTCCCATATACAACGTTCCTACATAGACCTCAGTTTATTATGACATGCGCTTGACTTGGGTTGAAGTGAGGAAGAGTTGCGCAGGTTGTCAGCCTCACTCTCTTGTCCGTGCCTATCGAGGCTCAGTGGCAAGAGCTCGTTGAGATGACTGGAGATAGGTTAGGATGGCTAGCAGTGTCCTATATGTGCCTCACTGCACCCTCACAGCACTCCATAATGGCAATTACTTTTCTGTCTGTTGAATCTTAGATGGTTTCTTCCACACAGTCTGCTGAATCCAGCCTTCACATGCACGGGTAGGCAAACCCTTACAGTCACCGTGGGCCTCAAAACCGATGGCTACCCTCAGCTGCTTTAGTCCACCTGCCGAGGTGGTGTTCCAGGGTGTACCCATTGCCGCATGCTAGCAGTTAGGTCACGGTCCCACTATCAGTATTTGGTCAGTATTCGGTCAGTATTTTTTCTCAGCAGCCAAAACCAGGAGTGGGTGATAAATGCAGAATTGGTGACTTGTTTCTATTATACCTTCTCTCTGATTGTTCCTCACCTGGTTTTGGCTCCCACTCCTGAGAAAAAATACTGACCGAATACTGACCAAATACTGATAGTGGGGCCACGGCCTTACTTGGAGGTACAGGTGAGGTTTGAGTTCCAGATGGAGATCAAACATGGTAGAGCTGTCCTAAAAGGACCCAGTAAGCCATCCACCAGAGGTGCTACCTCTATCTGGGCACCCCGTACACCCAATCCTTCACAATCAAATATGCAAATATGTCTAGACAGTGATGATAGATGGAAACAAGTGCTTCCTACATCAATGATACAATCCAAAAAATCCATCAATGTACAAATCCAAAATTCAGGTGAAGAACAGAGAAGAAAATGTGGACATATCAAATTGAGGGAAACAATATTTACTTCTGATCTTAAAAAAGATAGAATGACAAAATTATAACAGAAAATATAGAAAACAGAAGGGACATTGTTAGGACAGGTGTTCCATACACCAGTCTTATACTGGACTGCACTGGAGTAGAATTTGCCAAATTTGGTGCATATTTGTACAATAAATTGAAATCTAAATTTGCATTAGAATTTGGGCAAGTTTCTGGAATAAAACCTGGAAAATAACATATAACCACTCATTTATAATATAAATATATTTTTTATTGGATGGAAATATATCATATAATATTTAAAAGTTCATCAAATCAATGGGAGCTGCACAAAATGACATGGGAATCACATATGGGGCTACACCACAGGGCAGGTCCACAGCATATGATTATGGTAAACATTACATAGAGAGTCGCTATATCGTGTAAAAAAGTATAGGGCCAAGGTGTGTATATATAGTATAGAAAATATAAGATAATGTATCCCAACCATGGGACAATTATCAGTGGTATAATTCTAAGTATGAAAAGAACCTATCATATTCATACACATAGAAACGGTAGTAATATTAATAAACATATATCACAAACATAGCTGGACCTACCAAAAGGTGAAGCCCCTACTATTACAGTGTTGCATCATGTTAGGATTTCTTTGTCCATCTTTGTATAACCTTGTATAGCTCAAAGGTTACTTTTGCCACATACTTAGAGATTTTTTCAGGTGTATGTGCTGAAAGTAACACTATAACCTGATGTTGAAAGAAACTATGTTGTAATAAGTTCCAGTGAAATCTTTGAGGCAGTGTTAAAGGGAATCTGTCAGCAAGTTTGTGCTATGTAATCTAAGGAGAGCATGAAGTAGGGGCTGAGACACTGATTTCAGAGATACTTCACTCTGAAGTGTGCTGCTGTTGCAATAGAATGAAAGTTTTATCACCAAGAGATTATTACTGCCTGGACTAGAACTCATGTGTCCCACCACGACCCCTCCTTTGATAAGCAGCTCGCTGTTAATAATGTACATACAGAGCCTGGTGTGGGCGAGGTTAGCTTTCTGAGCTCTGCTACATGCTACATCTAAAAACTCTGACTGTGTCACAACTGCGGCACCCAGTAAAGTAAGTATCGCTGGAATCAGGGTCTCTGTCTCTACATTATGATGCTCTCAGATAAGGTAGCAAAAACCCGATGACAGATTCCCTTTAAAGCGTAACTTTTTCTTCATTTTTGAGCAAAGATCTATGTTCATCACTTTCCTGTCTTAGGCTATGTGCCCACGATGCAGAAATGCTCAGGATTTTTTCCTGAGCGTTTCTGCATCTCCCTGGTAGAAAAAAACGCATGCGGATTGCACATGCGGATTGTACATGCGGATTGTACATGCGTTTTCCTGCCAGGGACATGCGGAAATGAAGCGTTCTTCACATGCATTTCCGCATGCTGGTGTCAAGCGCTTTCCAAGCGATTTTAGCATCACTTGGAAAGTGCTTGACAACTTGGTCACACTATATAAATCCATGCAACCGGCATAGCTTTATATAGTGTGACCCGAGAGAATGTCTAAAAATAAACCTATACTTACCTCCCGATGGCCCCTGCAGTCTTGCTGCGCTCCTGTGCTGGCTGCCGGCAGATCGCGGTATGCTGTACTGAAGGACCTGCTGTCACATGACTGTGACGTCACCGCGATCTGCAGGCAAGCACAGGGAAGGAGTCCGGGGGCCGTCGGAAGGTGAATATAATCTTTATTTTTTATTTTATTCTTTTTTTTACAGCTTTTAATGGTACCTGTGTCCATAGGAGAGTCTTCTCTCCTCTACACCCGGGTACCATCCGCACATTAGAACGCGCCAATTACGCAAGTACAGATGCAGTCTTGCGGAATTGGCGTGTTCTAATGCAAGTCAATGGCGGCGAAAACGCAGCACTTCCGCAAAATAATTGGTAGTGCTGCGTTTTTTTCCACAATGATAATCCGCAGCGGATTATCATTGGGGAACATGGCAGACCTTCTACCATGCGTTTTTTAAGCGTTTCTGCAGCGTTTTTGCCGCTGCGGTGACGTCACAGTCATGTGACGGCAGGCCCTTCAGTACAGCGTACCGCGATCTGCCGGCAGCCAGCACAGGAGCGCAGCAAGACTGCAGGGGCCATCGGAAGGTAAATATAGGTTTATTTTTTATTTTTTGACATTCTCTCGGGTCACACTATATAAATCCATGCCGGTTGCATGGATTTATATAGTGTGACCGAGTTGTCAAGCACTTTCCAAGTGATGCTAAAATCGCTTGGAAAGCGCTTGACAATCCGCATGCGGAAATGCCAGTGAAGAACACTTCACATCCGCATGTCCCTGGCAGGAAAAACACATGTACAATCCGCATGTACAATCCGCATGCGTTTTTTCTGCCAGGGAGATGCAGAAACGCTCAGGAAAAAATCCTGAGCATTTCTGCATCGTGGGCACATAGGCTAACAGCAGGTTTACTAATCCTCTAGTGATAATCTCCTGTTAATAAAACCGTGATTTTATCAAAACTACAGCAAGAAGCCAAGTAACTGATACATTGCTGGAATCAGGGTCTCTTTCTCTACATTATGCTGCTCTCAGATTAGGTGGCAAAAAAATGGTTACAGATTTCCTTTAATACAATAATTATATATAACGTAATAGATGTATATATAGTAAGCCTATAAGACCTCATTCAGATGTTCTGTTTTTATGTACGTGGTCTATCCATGTTTTTCACAGATAAAACAAGTAACCATTACACTCTATGGGGCTGCTCCATTGTTCATCATTTTTTCTGTACGGTGTGTCTGCAAAAAATCATTGAGACTTATTTTTTTTATCTCAGCAATGGATCAAAATTACCCAACAGTAGTTCAAGTAATCTGACTATGGAAGCAACAAACCAAAAAGACATAAAAATTTGAGTGGCAGGAGATAAGTGGATACTCTTATCCACTTCTGTGACTGAGTGACAAAAAGCAGCTCTCTATAGCTCCAAAATGGCTACCAATAACTTGGAACTTTCTTGATTAAAGGACAAGCATTGTCCATGTTAAATCACTGGCAGCACACACTGTCCTCTGTGCAATCTGTTCCATTTTAAACATTGTAGTGGATAGGAGGAGCTTTGTAATTAATTCATTTTTTATGAGAACATTTTTGATAAAACACTGATGGTAAAAATGGACACATGGAAAAAATACTGATGAGACTCCGTCCTTGTATTTACATATGAGAATTATCACTGACATCAAATGAGGCCTAATACTGACCTTTATGGCTACAAGAAACAGGAAAAAAATCAAATTAACAAAAAAACAGCATGCAGAATGATATGTAATACACTTGTATATTGCTGAGCTGCTATAGCAGATACAGCCCCTGGACAGACGAAGGTCATGAGAGCCCACATTTCTCTTGCTTGGTATGACTTGTCAATATAGTGAAAAGATTAGATTTATATTTACTAAATGGAAATGCTGAAAAAGTTACGTCTGGTGAGCAGTTTTGCGCAGTTTTCAGAACAAATCATTATTAGTATCAATGAGCAGAAGCACAATTACAGCACTTTGGAGAAGCAAATACTAGTAAAATATCCCACGCCAGTAGCCTACGTACCAGTATTGTATAGCAGTTGTGATTTTTCCCATCTAACAGGCTACATTCCCACGTTAGGTATTTGGGGAGTTTTTTGTTGCAGATTTTCTGCAGCATTTCTTCACCTATTGGCTAAATTAGGTTACTTGTGTTTTTTTTCATTGTGTTTTTGACTGCATTTTTTAACATGCTTTTTTATCGTGATTTTGCCTCTTTTTTATCTCTTTTTGTTATGTTATGCTTTAAATAAAGCTGCTTTTTATTTGATACTTCCTGGTATTTGCCAAAACTTTATTGCTATAGACATGTGTGGATTACGTATGTTTTTAGCGTGTTTCCACAGTGGAAACACGCCAAAAACGCAAATGTATTTTTTATCTGCGGATTTTCTGCATCTAGAGCAAGTCTATGGGGAAAATCTGCACATTATCATCACTGTGCCCCTTGACGCTCACAGTTAAATTCCCTGTCATTATGTTTTTGGAGTATGGGAGGAAACTAAAGTACTTATAAGAAATCCATGAAAACACGAGGAGAACATAGAAACTCCTTGTAGATGTTGTCCTTAGTGGGATTTCCAGCATTACCAAACTACATTTCTACTGAGCCGCCATCAGAATGGCCTTCTAGTATGGTTACCTAATACGTAATGTAGTTTAGCAGATACAAAGTATTTTACAAAGCTGTAAAGAGTCCTGGACTCCTACGATGGGTTTGGATTGCAGTAACCTTAATTTACAGATTTGTAACTTGACGTTCTTGGACCATATTGGTAAAGCTGTTATATGAGTTCCACCTGCCATGTGCCATTTATAATACTTGTGTCTTGTGTGACAAAGTGGTGTTGGACCTCCTCAGGACCAGGGCTCCCAGTGTTACACAGCACACTTAAGTATATCCATATTAATTTAGCTGCAGATATTTGCAGATTAATATTCTGACATCCAAAAGATCTTTCTGTAAAATCAGGTCATCTTCTCATTCTCACTCCATGGAAGCAGTAGGGAGAAGCCATGAGAGTTTAAAGCAGGGGTTTAAAGCCCCTGAGGCCACATGTGGTGCCCTATGCCAATCTGTGCTGCCCACCAACCATCTGGCCATGGAAATGCTTGCCTGTGTGTAGCTGTTTCATGTAGTTTCCATAATAAAGAAAAGAGGAGTGGCACCCAGTCATTTCTGTGACTCCCATAACTTTTAGGAGAATTGAGTCTCTTTCTTACCGCAGAAATGTATATATTAGTTTAAGAGTTTTACAGGTGGCCATCCATGCTTGTGGCTCTATAAATTGTAGTTCATGGCATTTAGGTTTACAATGAGAAGAGCTGCATCCACGCATGGCATTTTTCTCTCCTAAGTGCGAACTGTGGGTAAAGGGGACCTCCATTATTCCCATGTGTAGCGCTGGCGTCCCTGCCCTCTGCTAGGCAGGGACGCTGCTCCCCTCACCGCTCTGCCCCGTGCCCGGCGTCCTCTCCCCGCTCTGCTGTCAGCGCGCGCTCCTTCCCGGCGTCCTCCTCCCGCTCTGCTCTCAGCGCGCGCTCCTTCCCGGCCCCTGTGCTTAGGGCGCGCGCGCGCTCCCCTCCTCTTAAAGGGGCCGCGCGCGCCGTCCTAAGGAGTCCCCGGCCAATGGCCGGAGGACTTCATCATATATAAGGCACCTCCTCCAAAATGGAGGTGCCCGAGCAATGTTGTTTGCACCTGTGTCTCACCTGTGCTTCAGCCCTCAGGTCCCGCTGCCAGTTACCTGCCAGTTTCCTGCCAGTTACCTGCCTGATTCCTGCCTGAATACTTGTTACCTGTCTGCCAGTCTGAGGTCCGACGGTCTGCCTTACTACTCCTGTCAGTCTGTCTGAAGGACCAGCCTGCCCGCTCACCTGGGAGCGCACATCAGCTACCTGCCTGCTTTCCTGAGGTCCGACGGTCTGCCTTACAACTCCGGTCAGTCTGTCTATGGACCAGCTTGCCCGCTCACCTGGGAGCGCTTCTCCGTTACCTGCCTGCTTGCCTACCTGGAGGCTCCGCCGTCACGTGCTGTGACCACCAGCTATTCCAGACTCTTGCCCGCTCACCTGGGAGCGCTTCTCCGTTACCTGCCTGCTTGCCTGCCCGGAGGCTCCGTTGTCACGTGCTGTGACCATCAGCTACTTCAGACTCTTGTCCGCTCACCTGGGAGCGCTTCTCCGTTACCTGCCTGCTTGCCAGCCCGGAGGTTCCGCCGTCACGTGCCGTGACCACCTGCTATTCCAGAGACTCTCGCTTGCTCACCTGGGAGCACACATCTACCATCTGCCTGCTAGCCTACCCGGAGGCTCTGCCATCACAGGTCGTACCTACCCTTTACCCAGAGACTGCCCTGATCACTTGCCGTATCTCCCTGTCCGTTCATCCAGAGACTGCCACCCGCTCCCTTACAAGGGCCGCCCCCTTGTATAGTAGCTCAGAGGTTCCGCCTCCCAGACCCGTTACAGTTTGCTCGGGCCATGGAACCCGGTGGCACCCAAGCTCCCTCGCTCTCGGACCTCTGTCTTGAACTGTCCCGTCAGAGGTCCCAACAGGAGTCCATCCTGGGTCACCTGCGGAATGTTAATACTCGCCTGAACACTCTGTCTGATCCACCAACAACCTCCGCCAGTGCCATATCTTGCAATCCGGCAGCTCCGCTGCCCACTAATACCATGGTATCCTACCCCGGACCCCGGCTTTCTGCACCTCCTCGCTTCGGAGGCGACTCCGTCCAGGCTCGGGGCTTCTTAAATCAGTGCACCCTGCATTTCGAACTTTTGTCCTACCAGTTTAACTCCGACCGGGCCAAAATTGCCTTCATCATGTCCCATCTCACCGGGGAGGCCCTGGCCTGGCTAAATCCTCTATGGGAGAGAGGAGACCCCCTGGTGTCCAACTTGCCTGCTTTTCTCACGGCCTTCCGGAAAGTCTTCGACGAACCCGGACGGAAGACCTCATCTGCATCATCGTTGCTACGCCTCCGTCAGGGGAGTCTCACCGTGGGCCAATATGCCATACGGTTCCGTACCCTTGCCTCGGAGCTGGCCTGGGATAACGACGCTCTGGTTTCCGTCTTCTGGGAGGGTCTGTCCGGCCGTATTAAAGATGAACTTGCCGGTCGGGACATTCCTACCACTCTCGATGACTTAATAACTCTTGCCACCCGGATTGACCTACGGTTCCAGGAGCGTGCCAGAGAGGTCACCCGTGAGAGGAGGTTACCACGTCTAGCTCCTACTTTTCAGAAACCCGTCACTCCTTCTGTCTCTAACCAGGTACACCCTCCTGAGCCTATGCAGGTCGACCAGACCAAGATGGTCAAGACCCGTCAGGACTTACGCCGTGCCGAGGGGACCTGCTTCTACTGTGGCAGTAAGGAGCACCGGATCCGTGCCTGCCCGGAGAGGTCGGGAAACGCCTGTGTCTAGGTTCGCTCAGAGAGGTCCACCTAGACAAGAATAAATCCTCTCCATCCCTGCTGTTGTCAGTTTCAATCGTCTACGGGGAGAACCGTTATTTCGAACTAGCCCAACTGGACTCTGGAGCAGCCGGGAATCTTATTTCACAGTCCCTGGTAGAGAAATACCGCATCCCCACCAAACCTCTGGCTGTACCCTTGTCTGTGGCTGCCGTGGATGGGGGTCTCTTACCACGCCCCATCCAACTCATCACCGAATCCATTACTCTGCAGGTGGGAATGCTGCATTCTGAGAGTATCTCCTTTCATGTTCTGCCTGGACTCTCTCACGCCCTCTTGCTAGGTCTGCCTTGGCTCCAGAAACATGCACCCGTGCTTGACTGGCAAACCGGAGAAGTCCTTCGCTGGGGACAGGACTGTCATAAGACCTGCCTGGTTCCCGTCCATCCCGTCCGTCCCTCTCCTACCCCAGCTAATCTACCTGGACTTCCAATTCCTTATTGGTCTTATGCTGATGTCTTTAATAAAAAGGAGGCAGAGACATTACCCCCTCATAGACCATACGACTGTCCCATCGACCTGTTACCCGGTACTACTCCTCCCCGTGGGCGTATTTATCCTTTATCCGCTGCTGAGACCCGGTCGATGTCCGAATATATTGAGGAGAATCTGGCCAGGGGATTCATCCGGAAATCTACCTCCCCGGCGGGAGCAGGCTTCTTTTTCGTCAAAAAGAAGGACGGCTCTCTCCGTCCCTGTATAGACTATAGAGGCCTAAACCAGATCACGGTGAAGAATAAGTATCCCCTTCCGCTCATTCCAGAATTATTTGATCGTCTGAGGGGGGCTAGAATCTTCACCAAACTAGACCTCCGTGGGGCGTACAACCTGGTTCGTATCCGTCAAGGGGATGAATGGAAGACGGCATTCAACACCCGGGATGGCCACTATGAATACCTGGTAATGCCCTTTGGTCTCTGTAACGCTCCTGCCGTCTTTCAAGAGTTGGTCAATGACATCTTCCGGGACCTTCTCTACTCCTGCGTAGTGGTGTACCTGGACGACATCTTGGTCTTCTCTCCGGATCTCCAGACTCACCGGAGGGACGTTCGTCAGGTCCTGCTCAGGCTCAGGCAGAATCACCTCTTCGCTAAATACGAGAAGTGCCTCTTTGAGCAGACCTCGCTTCCGTTTTTGGGCTACATTATTTCTCAGACCGGCCTACGAATGGATCCAGAGAAACTGTCTGCCATCGAGAAATGGCCCCGACCGGAGGGGTTGAAGGCCATTCAGCGGTTCCTGGGCTTCGCCAACTACTACCGCCTCTTCATACCACACTTCTCTTCCCGGACTGCCCCAATTTCCGCGCTCACCCGTAAGGGTACTAATCCCAAAGAGTGGCCGCCCGAAGCAGAAGAAGCCTTTCTTTCCTTAAAACAGGCCTTCTCTTCCGCCCCGGTGCTGCATCGCCCGGACGGCAACAAGCAGTTCTTCCTGGAAGTGGACGCCTCCTCCTCTGGAGCTGGAGCGGTACTTACTCAAAAATCTTCTTCTGGGAGGATGGTAACTTGCGGCTTCTTCTCTAAACTCTTCTCCTCCTCAGAGCGCAATTATTCTATAGGAGATCGAGAGTTATTGGCCATCAAACTGGCATTGGAGGAGTGGCGTTACCTGCTTGAGGGGGCTCTTCACCCGGTAATAATTTACACTGACCACAAGAACTTGGCTTACCTCCAGCATGCCCAGAGACTTAACCCGCGCCAAGCCCGGTGGTCCTTGTTTTTTGCTCGTTTTGATTTTGTCCTTCATTTTCGCCCGGCTGACAAAAACGTCAAGGCGGACGCCTTGTCTCGATCCTTTCTGGTATCTGATCTCGAGGAAGATCCGAAACACATCATCGATCCCGCCAGAGTAATGCAGGTGGCTCCCGTGAGTCTAAATCGTCTCCCTCCCGGAAAGACGTTCGTATCAGTACCTGATCGGGAGAAGATCCTTCACTGGGGTCACTCGTCTAAACTGGCTGGCCACGCTGGTCAGAAGAAGACCCTCCAGCTTATTTCCCGGCACTACTGGTGGCCTACCCTGCACAAGGATGTAATAGACTTTGTTTCTGCCTGTGTGTCCTGCGCCCGCAACAAGGTTCCGAGACATCTGCCAGCCGGTCGCCTCCTTCCGCTCCCAGTACCTGCTGCCCCCTGGCAGCATATTGCAATGGACTTCATAACTGACCTCCCACTCTCTGCCGGTTGTACGGTCATTTGGGTGGTCGCTGACCGCTTCTCCAAGATGGCTCATTTCGTTCCCCTGCCAGGCCTCCCGTCTGCACCCGAGCTAGCTAGAGACTTTATTCGTCACATCTTCCGTCTTCATGGCCTGCCCCTCCACATCGTGTCGGATCGTGGGGTACAGTTCACCTCACGCTTCTGGAGAGCCACTTGTAAACTACTAGACGTCACCCTGGACTTCTCTTCCGCTTACCACCCACAGTCCAATGGTCAAGTGGAGCGGATCAATCAGAACCTGACCAGTTACCTCCGGCACTTCGTTAATGCCCACCATTCTGACTGGGTGGATCTCCTACCATGGGCCGAGTTCTCTTACAATAATCACGAGAGCGAATCCTCCTCCAAATCCCCGTTTTTTGTAGTCTTTGGTCAGCATCCTCGGATTCCTTTTCCTGTCTCCACCTCGGTGGACAACCCGGCTGCGGAATCTCTCGTTAGCAAATTTTCCTCCATTTGGGAGAGTACCCGATCCGCACTCCTTCAGTCTTCCGAGCGTATGAAAAGACACGCTGACAAAAAACGTCTGGACCCTCCTCAATTCCGTCCTGGGGATAAAGTCTGGCTCTCGTCCAAATATGTCCGGCTCAAGATCCCTTCCTATAAGTTAGGGCCTCGGTTCATCGGCCCACTGGAGGTCATCAGTCAGATCAACCCGGTGGCCTATAAATTGAAACTCCCGGCCAACTTACGGATCCCTAACTCCTTCCATGTATCTCTCCTCAAACCTGTGGTACTTAACTCTTTTTCCAAGTCTACAGGTACGCCTCCTGCTCCGGTTTCTGCTGAGGACGAGTTTGAGGTAGAGAACATTCTTGCCACCAAAAGGGTAAGAGGAAAGACCTTTTTTCTGGTAGATTGGAAGGGGTTTGGTCCTGAGGAGAGAACGTGGGAGCCCCGGGAGAACATCCATGCCCCTCTCATCCTAGCTAAATTTCTGTCTGGCCTAAAAAAGGGGGGGCCTAAAGGGGGGGGTACTGTAGCGCTGGCGTCCCTGCCCTCTGCTAGGCAGGGACGCTGCTCCCCTCACCGCTCTGCTCCGTGCCCGGCGTCCTCTCCCCGCTCTGCTGTCAGCGCGCGCTCCTTCCCGGCGTCCTCCTCCCGCTCTGCTCTCAGCGCGCGCTCCTTCCCGGCCCCTGTGCTTAGGGCGCGCGCGCGCGCGCTCCCCTCCTCTTAAAGGGGCCGCGCGCGCCGTCCTAAGGAGTCCCCGGCCAATGGCCGGAGGACTTCATCATATATAAGGCACCTCCTCCAAAATGGAGGTGCCCGAGCAATGTTGTTTGCACCTGTGTCTCACCTGTGCTTCAGCCCTCAGGTCCCGCTGCCAGTTACCTGCCAGTTTCCTGCCAGTTACCTGCCTGATTCCTGCCTGAATACTTGTTACCTGTCTGCCAGTCTGAGGTCCGACGGTCTGCCTTACTACTCCTGTCAGTCTGTCTGAAGGACCAGCCTGCCCGCTCACCTGGGAGCGCACATCAGCTACCTGCCTGCTTTCCTGAGGTCCGACGGTCTGCCTTACAACTCCGGTCAGTCTGTCTATGGACCAGCTTGCCCGCTCACCTGGGAGCGCTTCTCCGTTACCTGCCTGCTTGCCTACCTGGAGGCTCCGCCGTCACGTGCTGTGACCACCAGCTATTCCAGACTCTTGCCCGCTCACCTGGGAGCGCTTCTCCGTTACCTGCCTGCTTGCCTGCCCGGAGGCTCCGTTGTCACGTGCTGTGACCATCAGCTACTTCAGACTCTTGTCCGCTCACCTGGGAGCGCTTCTCCGTTACCTGCCTGCTTGCCAGCCCGGAGGTTCCGCCGTCACGTGCCGTGACCACCTGCTATTCCAGAGACTCTCGCTTGCTCACCTGGGAGCACACATCTACCATCTGCCTGCTAGCCTACCCGGAGGCTCTGCCATCACAGGTCGTACCTACCCTTTACCCAGAGACTGCCCTGATCACTTGCCGTATCTCCCTGTCCGTTCATCCAGAGACTGCCACCCGCTCCCTTACAAGGGCCGCCCCCTTGTATAGTAGCTCAGAGGTTCCGCCTCCCAGACCCGTTACACCATGGATGCAGGTTCCATTTTTTGGACTACTATCTATCAGACATCTATGGCATATAATTTTGAAATGCCCCTATAAGTTTTATTACAACCTTTGGGAGTGATTTAACATGACTATGTGGCCCTTGCATCAGAAAAGATTGAGCACCCCTTGGCTAAAAACATATATAACATGAAAATTGGTAATTTCAATGTATGTCAAACTCTGGCCCACAGGGTGATTATATTTGGCTGGCGATGCCTGCACCTCCTAGCATTTCACTTTCAAATATATCGGCATCCTGGATGCTGCTACAGTTGCAAGCAATGATGAAAGAGGGAGCTGTCCACTGTTCCCCCATCATTCTCCCTCTGTGTCTGATGTCTCAGATCAGTGGGCGCAATGACATCATTATTTTGCACCTGCTGTGCCGAGCAATGCAGAGCCATTATACTGTAAGGCAATATGGGGCCCATTATACTGTATGGAGTACTATGTGTTGCCCATTATACTGTATGGAGGACTATGTGTTGCCCATTATACTGTATGGAGGACTATGTGGTGCCCATTATACTGTATGGAGGACTACGTGGTGCCCATTATACTGTAAGTAGCACTATGTGGGGCCCATTATACTGTATGGAGCACTATGTGGGGTCCATTATTCTGTATGGAGGACTATGTGGGGCCCATTAAACTGTATGGAGCACTATGTGGTGCCCATTATACTGTATGGAGGACTATGTGGGGCCCATTACACTGTATGGAGCACTATGTGGTGCCCATTATTCTGTATGGAGGACTATGTGGGGCCCATTATACTGTATGGAGGACTATGTGAGGGCCATTATTCTGTATGGAGCACTATGTGGGGGCCATTATTCTGTATGGAGCACTATGTGGTGCCCATTATACTGTATGGAGGACTATGTGGGGCCCATTATACTGTAAGGAGCACTATGTGGGGCCCATTATACTGCATGGAGCACTATGTGGGGCCCATTATACTGTATGGAGCACTATGTGGGGCCCATTATTCTGTATGGGGGACTATGTGGGGTCCATTACACTGTATGGAGCACTATGTGGGGCCATTATACTGTATGGAGCACTATGTGGGGCCCATTATACTGTATAGAGGACTGTATGGGGCCATTATACTATATGGAGCACTATGTGGGGCCCATTATACTGTATGGAGCACTATGTGGGGCCCATTATTCTGTATGGAGGACTGTGTGGGGCCATTATACTGTATGGAGCACTATGTGGGGCCCATTATACTGTATGGAGGACTGTGTGGGGCCATTATACTGTATGGAGGACTATGTGGGGCCCATTATATTGCATGGAGGACTATGTGGGGCCCATTATATTGCATGGAGGAATATGTGAGGCCCATTATTCTGCATGGAGGACTATGTGAGGCCCATTATGTTGCATGGAGGACTATGCGGGGCCCATTATATTGCATGGAGGACTATGTGGGGCCCATTATACTGTGTGGAAGACTATGTGGGGCCTACTATACTGTGTGGAGGCCTATGTGGAGATCTCTGTTGGGGCATGATACTTTGTTGGGGTCACTTTTGTTGGCATCATAGTTTATTATCTGTATTATTTATTAATTCATATTTTTTTAGCCTTTGTTATTACATATTTAAATTAGACCATTGGGCCATATGCTTTTTATTGCTCTTCCATAACATGTTATAGTAGTCTAGTATGCCCCATTTTATTGCTTATTTTATTTTATTACACCATCTAAATGATTGTTTCTCATCGATAAAGGTAATTTATCATCAGGTTTTTGCCACCAAATCTAAGAACAGCAGAATGTAGAGACGGAGACCCTGATTCCTGTGATTTTACTTATTGGGCTGCTTGCAGCAGTTTTGATAAAATCACAGTGTTATTAGCAGATTATCACTAGTGGTCCAGTAATATTCCTAACATGTAGTCCTCCATATTCATGAGCTATGTATAACCCAGCCCCATTACTGATTGGCAGCTTTATGCCTATGCGCAGTGTACAAAGAAAACTGCCAATCAGCGGTGTGGGCGGGGTTATACAGAGCTCAGCGTTCAGAGAACTGGTAGCTCTGCAGCAGAGAAAACAGTGATTTTATGAAAACTGCAGCAAGCAGCCCTGGAAGTAACACATTGCTGGAATCAGGGTCTCTTACATTTTGCTACCGTCAGATGGGATAGCTAAAACCTGCTTCCCTTTAATGTGTTTGAGTGGACTTATTCCTGATTTTATCATCTGTGTACTTTTATAACTATTACTAGTATTTTCTGAGGGAAAGGGGATATTATCCAACATTGAACAATACGTATCAGGTTAAGTGAATGCTAGAGATCAAAATCACCCTTTATGGCATCAGGCATTATTATTATTAATAATAATAATAATAATAAAAGCTTTTTAGGCCCATAGTAAAAAAAAAACAAAAACAGGCAGGTAGTCACTAACTACCTGCACCTTCTACCCGGCTCTGGCTCAGAATGGTCAGTGAGCAGTCCTGCCTGCGATTCAGTTGCTCCACATCAACAGAGCAGCTCTTCCTCTTCTGGGCTGCTCTGTTGATGAGACATCACTGGCGATGTCATGCCAATGACAGCCGGCTCCCTGCAGTTAGGCAACAGGGAGCCAGCGGACAATCGGCATGATATCTTCAGCCACTCCCTATCAACAGAACGGAACAGAAGTGTCTGCTCTGTCGACGTGATGTCAGCGGGAACTGATTAATCAATGGCAGGAGCGTTCTGTGGCCGATCTGAGCCGACAGAGATCGTGACAAGGCACAACAGTAGCAATTCCTTGCCTGTTAGTTCTTTGCCCCATAGTAAAAAAATAAATAGTCCCAGATCATAGAATCATAGAATCATAGAATGGTAGAGTTGGAAGGGACCTCCTGGGTCATCTGGTCCAACCCCCTGCTCAAAGCAGGATTCACTAGATCATCTCAGACAGATGTCTGTCCAGCCTCTGTTTGAAGACGTCCATTGAAGGGGAACTCACCACCTCTCGTGGCAGCCTGTTCCACTCATTAATCACCCTAACTGTCAAAAAGTTTTTTCTAATATCTAATCTGTGTCTCCTCCCATTTAGTTTCATCCCATTGCTTCTAGTCTTTCCTTGTGCAAATGAGAATAAAGATGATCCTTCTACAATGTGACAGCCCTTGACATATTTGTAGACAGCTATTAAGTCTCCTCTCAGTCTTCTTTTTTGCAAGCTAAACATTCCCAAATCCTGCAACCGTTCCTCATAGGACATGGTTTGCAGACCAGTCACCATTCTGGTCGCTCTTCTCTGAACTTGCTCCAGTTTGTCTATGTCTTTTTTAAAATGTGGTGCCCAAAACTGTACACAGTATTCCAGATGAGGTCTGACCAAAGAGGAGTAAAGACCGATAATGACTTCACGTGATCTAGACTGTATGCTTCTGTTAATACATCCCAGAATTGTATTTGCCTTTTTTGCTGCTGCATCACACTGTTGACTCATGTTCAGTCTATGATCTATTAGTATACCTAAGTCTTTTTCACATGTACTGTTGCTTAGCTCTATTCCTCCCATTCTGTATATGCTTTTTTCATTTTTATTGCCCAGATGTAGTACTTTGCATTTTTCCCTGTTAAAAACCATTCTGTTGGTTGCTGCCCACTGCTCCAGTTTATTTAGGTCTTTTTGAATCCTCTCTCTCTCTTCTCTAGTATTAGCTATCCCTCCTAGCTTTGTGTCATCAGCAAATTTAATCAGTTTACCCTCAATTCCTTCATCTAAATCATTGATAAAGATGTTGAACAATACAGGTCCCAGGACGGAGCCCTGTGGTACCCCACTTGAGACATTCATCCAGCTGGATGTGAAGCCATTTACAACCACCCTTTGAGTCCGATCACTAAGCCAGTTATGAATCCACCTAACAGTTGCCTGGTCCATTGCATACTTGGTCATTTTTTCAATAAGGATGATGTGAGATACTTTGTCAAATGCTTTGCTGAAGTCAAGATATACTATATCTACAGCATTTCCCTGAGCCACCCAGTCAGTGATTCTGTCATAGAAGGAAATTAAGTTAGTCTGACATGACTTGTTAGTTACAAACCCATGCTGACTCTGGTTAATCACTTCATTCTTATCCATGTACTTACATACATGTTGTTTAATAATTTGTTCAAAGATCTTTCCTGGTATAGAAGTCAGACTCACCGGCCTATAGTTCCCTGGGTCCACCTTCTTCCCCTTTTTGAAGATAGGAACAACATTTGCTCTTCTCCAGTCTTCTGGGACTTCTCCTGTTCTCCAAGAATTTTCAAAGATTATGGAGAGTGGTTCTAAAATTTCTTCTACAATCTCCTTCAGTACTCTGGGGTGTAATTCATCTGGACCTGGAGACTTGAACTCATTTATGTTAGCTAAATATTCCCTCACAATCTTTCTGTTTACTGATAACTTGGATTCCTCTATTCCTTTAAAAGGACAGTGAAGATCAGTTGATGTTACATTTTCTTTCTGAGAGAAAACAGATGCAAAATAGGAATTAAAAAGTTCGGCCTTCTCAACATCCTCTCTTACCATTTCTCCATTTTCATCCTGTAAAAATCCTATAGCATCTTTGACTTTTCTTTTACTTTTGACATACCCCCAAAATCCTTTTTTATTGCTTTTGACATCTCTTGCAAGCCTTAATTCATTGTCAGCTTTAGCTAACCTGATACGTGCCCTACAGGATCTGCAGACTGCATTATAATCTTCTTTAGATATGCCTCCCTCTTTCCATTTAATAAACATTTCTTTCTTTCTTTTTAGCATGTGTTTAAGTTCTGTGTTCATCCATCCTGGTTTCCTTAAATGCTTCCCATTCTTCCTACTTTTCGGGATTGTTAACGATTGTGCTTTGAGAATCTCATTTTTAAAAATTTCCCATCCTTCCTGGACATTTTTGTCCTTAAGGACATCCAGCCATTGGATCCCTCCTATTCTCTTTCTGAGTCTCTTAAAATCTGCCTTTCTAAAATCTAACCTTGAAGTTTGAGTCTTCACATGTCTTCCTCCTCTAGTTATCCAAAATTCTATAATAGCATGATCGCTGCCTCCTAGGGTCCCAGCCACCTTTACCTCCTCAACCATTTCCTCCCTGTTTATAAGGATTAGATCCAAAGTAGCAGATCCCCTTGTTTTCTCCCCTACCTTTTGGAAGATAAAGTTGTCAGCAAGAGAGGATAAGAATTTGCTTGACCTGTTAGTTTTACTTGAGAGAGATTCCCAACAAATGTCTGGATAGTTGAAATCTCCCATGACCACTACGTCATATTTTTTGGAGAACTTGGTCATTTGACACATAAAGAGTTCATCCATATCTTCAGCTTGCCCAGGTGGCCTGTAGTAAATGCCTACAATGGTGTCCTTTCCGTTGTTCTCTCCTTGTATTCTTACCCAAACAGTTTCCACAGAACTCCCAGTCTCTGAAGCTTCAATCTCTGTGCAGATATACGCTTTTCTAACATACAATGCAACACCTCCTCCTCGTTTATCAAGTCTGTTTCTTGCAAATAAGTTGTATCCTTTTAGCCTTTTATTCCAATCATGTGTATCGTCCCACCAAGTTTCAGTGATTCCAATGACATCATATTCCTTTTCCTGCATTAGTAGTTCCAATTCTCCTTGTTTGTTGCCCATGCTTTGTGCATTTGTATAAAAACATTTTAGTTTGTGATTGGTTTCTCTTCCTCCCATATTTTTATTATTTAAATTGTTTTGTCTTTGTTCTTCCTTTCCACTTCCAGTAGCAGAGATCTCAATAGTATTTGTCAGCTGTATGGCTTTTTCTGGCCTTTTGCTTCCCTTCCCACATTGTTCTAGTTTAAAGCTCTTCTGATGAGTGTAGCAAGGCGACTTCCAAATACATGTTTTCCAGTCTTCGTAAGGTGCACCCCATCTCTAGCAAGTAGTCCATCGTATAGGTAATTCATTCCGTGATCCAGAAATCCAAATCCTTGTTGACGGCACCATCGACGTAGCCAGTTGTTCACCTGTAGAATCTTATTCCACCTCATTGTTCCATGGCCATCCACTGGGAGGATGGATGAGAAGACCACCTGCGCTCCCAATTCTTTCACTTTCTTGCCTAAGTCTTCAAAGTCACTGCAGATGGTTTCCAGGTCCTTTCTTGCGGTGTCATTTGTCCCCACATGTATTAGCAGGAATGGGTAGTGATCTGTAGGTCTGAAGAGTCTTGATATCCTGTCAGACACATCTTTAATTTTTGCTCCTGGAAGACAGCACATTTCTCTTGAGGTTATGTCTGGTCTGCAGATAGCGGCCTCTGTTCCTCTTAACAGGGAATCCCCCATGACCACCACTCTCCGTTTTTTCTTCACAACATTCTTCTTTCTCCATCCAGGAGGATTCTGAGGGCTTACAAGGTTATTCATTGCTGGCAAAGTCTTATCTTGCTGTATTTCTTCATGGTGCTCCTGCGAGAGAGCCTGGTACTGGTTCCTGAGCAGTATGGGTGCTGACTGCCTCTCGATCCTCCTGCTTCGGTGGGTCACATGCTTCCATTCCTCTGTTTCGTCAGGTGCAGTTCGAATTTCTTCTCTTTCTGAATCATGAAGAGATAATTCTGCTCTGTCTAAGAACTCTTCACCTTCCTTAATGATTTTCAAGGTAGTTAACCTCTCTTCTAGATTTCGCAACTTTTCCTCCAACAGGGACACAAGCTTGCATTTCTGGCATGTGAAGTTTGGCTTTTCCACTGGCAAGTCTGTGAACATGTAGCAGGATATGCAGCTCACCAAATGGCTCCTGGACTCTTCCATGTTCTTACTGTTAATGTTCTGAAAACAGTGAAAAAAGCTTAAAAAAAAAGCTTCAAAATGCGCGCGCCGGTAGGCGCGCGGTTTACCGATGTCCTCTTTTCAGCTCCAACAGCCAAAATCCAGTGTTCTTTGAGCTCGCGGAGACTCTTCACTTACCCCAAAATGCAGTGGGAATATGCAAATTATCTCCTCAGGACTCCTCCCCTGGTTTACCGATGTCCTCTTTTCAGCTCCAACAGCCAAAATCCAGTGTTCTTTGAGCTCGCGGAGACTCTTCACTTACCCCAAAATGCAGTGGGAATATGCAAATTATCTCCTCAGGACTCCTCCCCTGGTTTACCGATGTCCTCTTTTCAGCTCCAACAGCCAAAATCCAGTGTTCTTTGAGCTCGCGGAGACTCTTCACTTACCCCAAAATGCAGTGGGAATATGCAAATTATCTCCTCAGGACTCCTCCCCTGGTTCCCCTTCAATTTTGAACTTCTCAAAAGTACAACAGATCATCAATTGGGAATCTGTAGATATCATGGCTAGTGGTGGCACAGACAAGCAGAATAGACTACAGGAACAAAAAGTGGAAGGTTTAAGGTACGACCATCCGGTAATTAAAACAAAATTATTTATTGTAGAATTATTAAAAACAGATGGATCCAACAAATAAAAGTTAAAACTGATGCATTTCTGGCAGTAAATGCCCTCAGTCATAGTATAGAACAAGATTACAAGAACCTCATTTTAAATACATAGGAACCAATCACGTTTAAATACATAGGAACCAATCACAGACTAGACTAGAATCGGTCCCACGTCAATACCAATGTAATACACATTAGAAAAAGATTAATGCCTAAAACCCTGAGCCCACCAGAAATCCTGAAACATGTATATGTTTTTTGGCAATTATTTGGCTAATCTGTGTTAAATATATTGTTTCAAGTGTAACATATTTAAATGGACCACCAAAGACGATGCTTCATTATCACAGGTCATTTCTTGTTAGATAGAAAGTTATTTACGCCGCTCAAGTTTTGCACGTAGGACACAGTGTATGAAGCTGTTCTGACTTTTATTATCTCCTGTAATAAACTGTACTTTCAGATTTGGAAGGTGGCTGCAATTTGTTAACATTGCTCTCCTATCCTTTGCTGGAATCCTTTGAGGTTCTGGGAAGCATCAAATAGTATATGACGCATTCCCCTAACAGCATGTGGTCAGATTGTTCCACAACTCACAGTATTTATTGTCTCAGGATCACAAGTGGTTTAATCTGCCTTGGCTGATATGCTCCTTTGACCTTATTTATATACATTGTAGCAGGCTGTGGGAATGATTCTAGACATCGCTGTGTGGTCATTCACATAGAGAGCGAAGTGCTTACTGTACCATCATCACTCTGCTCTCATAATCAATGGCAAGGGGTTTTATATGAGGCGATGATCGCCCAAATGATCATTCATCATCACTTGTATGACTGTTTATTCCTGATTATTGCACAGTGTAAACATTCCCAGTGATCAAATGACAAATTATAAAAAGCGTGTTTGTTGTTGATTGCTTCTTTTATGCATTAATAAAAATGATTGCAGCACATCTTGTCATGTAAACAGGGCATATGCCGCCAATAATGATAGAAACGGTATGAGAGGGCAAACAATAGCACATATGATTGTACAAAATAAGGCACAATAATCAGAACACGCAAATGCACTTAAGCTAATGCCAATTGACTTGCTATATTGTCGATTGGTGTTTAATATATGCTACTCTAAGCGCAATGTGAGGATACACCTTGCAAATTAGCAATTAGACCTTAAAAGGAATCTGTCACCAGGTTTTTCTATGTAATTTGAGAGAAGCATAATGTAGGGGCAGAGACCCTAATGCAAGCGATGAGTCACTTACTGTGCTGGTTGCTGTAATTTTGATAAAATCACTTTTATCTGTTGCACATCTATCAGTTCTCTGAATGCTGAGCTTTATATAACCCCACCCACACCACTGATTGGCAGATGTCTGTCCATGTACAGTGTACACACAAAACTGCCAATCAGTGGTGGGGGTGGGGCTATACAGAGCTCATAAATATGGAGGTCTACATGGGAGCAGGTTTAGTAGTTCTCTAGTGATAATCTCCTACTGATAAATCAGTGATTATATCAAAACTGCAACAAACAGCCTAGTAAAGAACACATCGCTGGAATCAGAGTCTCTGTGTCTACATTATACTGCTCTCAGATTGTATGGCAAACACCTGGTGACAGATTCCCTTTAAAGATATCTGACACCATGTCAAAAGTGTCCATTTTTTGGTCTTATGTTACTGCTGCTGTTCCCCTGAGTTTTGGTTCAAGAAATATTTGCCTTTTTATTTAGTACTAATTTCTTTGGTCTTTATCAAGGGGCCTAACTCACAGGATTCTCTTGGGTGTGTCTATAGGCTGCTTTGCATTATTATCCTGTGAGCCACGCCCCATTGTTAAAGATCATAAAAATTAGCACTACATAAAAAGGCCCATATTTATATGAAATCGTATGATGCTTAAAAAAAAAACAACAACTTCATACTCAGGGGAGAAAAGGGAATAAAATAAGAGCAAAACCTGGCCACTTTTGACATAGGGACAGGTCTGCGTTAAAGCAGTTGTCCTGTACTTTTTATTATCCCCCTAATGTATTTACCCTGTGCCCATAAGGGTTTTTGTAAATACTTTTGATTGTTCTTCTTGCCTGTGAGCGGCGCTCTCACTGGCCGCTCACAGGCATCACATGACCCCGGCTGCAGCCGGCTCTGACATCCGCTGATGTCACGTCAAGTTCCGGCTGCGGCCAGGCGTGACTCAGTGCTGCGCTCCACGGGCTGTGGGTGGGGTTACCCTGCGCGTCACACCCTGCATCCACCGCGCGCTCTCCGTCTCCTCATTCATTGGGAAAGCGTGCCGTGGATGCTGGGTGTAATGCGCAGGGTAACCGCGGGGACCGTGTCACTGATGTCACGCCTCACTTGACGTGACATCAGCGGAAGAAAAAGCCGGCTGCAGCCGGGAGTCAGGTGATGCCTGTGAGCGGACTACGATAGTGCCGCTCACAGGCAAGAAGAACAACCAAAGGTATTCACAAAAACCCTTATGGACACAGGGTGAATACATTGGGGGGGTTAATAAAAAGTACTGGACAACTCCTTTAAGGCTCAGCTTCTGATAATCCAATGATTATGAGGACCCCAACAGAAGATTGTTGGTGCAGATATGAATTCAGCATGTCTAATTTCATGCTGACGATCCCTTTGTTCTCAAAGAGATTAGGCACCACCAGATATGTCTGGCAGCGACTCTCTCATAGAGTACACAGGAGATCTCAGCGGCATGAGGTCCAGCCGACAGCTATCTAAAGTGTATGGAGGACTTTACGCTACTAAAGATGATCTCATTCATAATACACTGAATGAGCAATAGTTTTAACAAAACTGTGATTTATGATATTTACAAATGCTAACTGTAAAGGAACAGTGTGTCCAACTTAATAGCCATGTTCAAAAGATATCTTATATTACTTCCTGTTTGTCTAATCATGAAGAAGCTGAGCAGGTCCAGCACTTGTGCAAACCCAGCCCACTGTAATGTCTAATTCCGTCATGAAAACTATACTTTACTTTACCAAACTAAACCTCTAATTTTATGTACATTATTGCCTTTTTCCTACACACCTCTTGATCAAGATCTATCAATCTAAGAGGCAACTTTTATTGTGCTTTGTAATAGAAAAAAAAAAGTTAATGAGACAAGTGCAAGTGACATGGAAAAGTTGATTCGGCAGACCGGATATGCTGCGGATTTTCTGCACCAAACTGGAAATGTTGTGGTTTTCTTTGCAGTGAGGGGTTGACATTTTGCAAAGTAGGCTGGAAATGTAATAAACAGTGGTTATCCATAAAATATGACTACTGTGAACGTACCCTCATATGGCAGCTCAGATCCTGGTAAATCTCATTTCATAGTCAGTTAACTGGTAACACTGTAGATTTATGTATAGAGTTTGCTTCGGATTGTGGTTAATGCTCCCATTGTTCTATACACAGATAGTGGTCTTCACTGAGCACAATATACAACCTCTTGCCCACAAGCACTGCCCAAATTCATCTGGCACCGCAGGGTTTCATATATTAAAGCTCAACCCATTCGAGGAACCTGTTCACCCTTAAGGCCAGCTGTAATCTTATCTAAATTTTCTCTGGGAAGTGAAGGCTCTAGATGCCCAGCCATTTGTGGCTTGACTCCTGATTAAATATGATCTTCTCTAGTCTACAGAAAGAATGCCAAGAATGCCCATGTATTCTTGGAAGTAGTCAGAGTTAATAAAGTGCTTCTTTAGTGAATGCAGAGCCCACTTCTTAAAAACAAGCCTGGAAAGCTGAGCTAAAAATCTGTTTGGGTGGCTCTCTTAACTACATTAACAAGCTGTCTGTGAAATCTGCCAAGTACTTGTGTGACTGACCAGTTAGATAGAATAACAGTATAACGGTCTAGTACTTTTACTGCATTCATTTGTAAAGGGTCTGTCAACACGTGTTTAACGTGTTGAACATGGTAATGTGCCACCTTCTCAAAAATCTTAAAAAGTTAGTTCTTGAGAGTATCATGGTACATTAATTGTAATGTTCTGCCTATATATCCATACTATCCGCTGGGAGTCAGGAGTTTGTTCTGCATGGTGGTTTGGAATTTACATAGCAAGAAGGATTTATATGTCTCTTGCTCATATTGGTTGGTACTATGTAAGCAATAGTAGGAAGAATAATAGGGCAATTGGTTATAACTGGCTGATGTATCTACTTGTGTGGCCAATATCTCTGTTTTTACCATCGCCAGTAAGTTCTTTATAGTAGCACATGGAGAGGAACATTTACAGGACATGAACGTCATTTGCTGAGTGCCCATGGTGGAATATAGCTAAGTGTATACTCCTGATCAGGAGGAGGTTCATATCTTCCTTGAGGAACACGATTCCTGTTATGTGCTTCTTGGCTGGGTTTGGCTTTAGTTGGTTTCCTCCAGACGGCACCTTAGATGACTATAGGCTATGGCTGAGCATAGCTGACAGTATATAATGTGGCTCACCACTTTCCTAGTTTGCAGTTACAATTCAAGTCTAGTCATCTGCTAGGGCCACAGTAACTGGACCTCTGAGAACTGAACATCAGTGGAATATTCTAGCAATATGCCAACAATATCTTTGATGAGACAATCCATGTTTTTGTTGGTGTCATGGCTTCTGCTGTAGCAGTAGCTAGGATGGATACAAACAATCCTGACAGATCGCATTGACTTATAATGCATTTCTATTTTTTATATCCATTCTGTGGATTAAAGCGCAAAAATGAAATACCACGTGTGAACAGGCCAAAAGTTATTCTGTATTCCAAACCTTCAAAATATAATTTACCTCTGGTTCTCAGGAGAAGAAATCTTTAGGCTTTCTCTGCTTTCATCCCCAACCTTCTTATATAATGGCAGAAGTGGATAATGGGGTTACATAAACTGTCCAATACTTAACCCCTTCATGACCTCGCGATTTTCCGTTTTAATTTTTTCTTCCCTTTATTTCAAGAGCCATAACTTTTTTATTTTTCCATCCCTATAGCCGTATGATGGCTGTTTTTTTTTTGTGGGACGAGTTGTACTTTTGACTGACATCATTCATTTTATCATGTGATGTACAAGAAAGTGGGAACAAAAATCCAAGTGTGTTGAAATTGCAAAAAAGTGCAATTCCACAATTGTTTTTGGGGTTATTTTATTTACCATGTTCACTATATGGTAAAACTGACCTGGCAATATGATTTTCCAGATCAGTACGGGTACACAGATACCAAAGATGTATAGATTTTTTTTATTTAAGCAGTGAAAAAAAATTGGCAATTTAAAAGAAAACATTCTTTGCTTATGTTGCCATTTTCCGAGACCCATAGCGTTTTCATTTTTCGTGATCTGGTGCTGGGTGACGTCTTATTTTTCATGCCCTGAGCTGATGTTTTTATTGATACCATTTTGGGATAGATATGATGTTTTGATCACCCCTCACTGCATTTTATTGCAATGTTGCAGCAGCCAAAAAAAACATAATTCTGTTTTTTGATTTTTTTTCTCATTACGCTGTTTACCAATTGGATTAATTTATTTTATATTTTGATAGATCAGACTTTTACAAATGCAGCGATACCAAATATATGTATTTTTTTAATTGTTTTATTTTTAATGGGGCAAAGGGAAATTATTTGAGTTCTTGTGTCTTTTTTTATTTTTTCATATTTTTAAAAACTTTTTCTTTTCACTTTTTACTGTCCTTTACTGTCCTCAATAGTCCCCTTAGGAGACATGAAGCTGCGATCGTCTGATTCCCTGTGCTATACATAGTTGTGCTTCAGCCCTGCTATTTATAGCAGAAATCATGATCTCCTATGAACACTGGCCATAGGCTGGCGTTCACAGGAGGATCGTTATGACAGGCACGAGGGTCACCAGCAGACCCCCAGTTGTCATGACACCAATCGGCGCCCTATGACAAGGGCGCCGATGGGCGAGAGGCAAGATGCGCTTACTGCTGGTGCATGTTAAATTCTGCAGCCTGCGATTGCCTGTGCCATTTAACTGAGTAACAGCTGTTAAAGGCACAGAATGACTGATTAAATCAGTCATCATGCGCCGTACGAGCCCACATCAAAGGCAGGGACAAAACCTTTGACGCAAATATACGTCAAAGATCGTGAAGGGGTTAATCAATGGCTCTTAAATGATGTAGTCCCACATGTAAACTCACCTCCCAATTGGTGCCATTCCAGTGATGCTGGTGCTATATCTTATGTGCATTAGCACTGCAGCCCATCAGTAGATATTCTCCAGACTTCAACCTTTTCTCAGATGAAACTTACCAACAACAATGTTATGTGAATGCCGGCAAACAGAGATCCATCATTACTGAAGTGGCGCATGTCCAGGAGGTCAGTCTATGTTTCTTTCATTTTACATAGGGGAAAATAGCATTTACAAATGGGTTGTACAAGTATGTGACAACCCCTTAAACATTAGAGGACTTCACATACAGTACAGACCAAAAGTTTGGACACACCTCATTTAAAGATTTTTCTGTATTTTCATGACTATGAAAATTGTACATTCAAACTGAAGGCATCAAAACTATGAATTAACACATGTGGAATTATATACTTAACAAAAAAGTGTGAAACAACTGAAAATATGTCTTATAGTCTAGGTTCTTCAAAGTAGCCACCTTTTGCTTTGATGACTGCTTTGCACACTCTTGGCATTCTCTTGATGAGCTTCAAGAGGTAGTCACCGGAAATGGTCTTTCAACAATCTTGAAGGAGTTTCCAGAGATGCTTAGCACTTGTTGGCCCTTTTGCCTTCACTCTGCGGTCCAGCTCACCCCAAACCATCTCGATTGTGTTCAGGTCTGGTGACTCTGGAGGCCAGGTCATCTGGCATAGCACCCCATCACTCTCCTTCTTGGTGTGGATGTCCAAAAGGGGGCGGAGTCTCAAAAGGGGGCGGAGTCTCAAAAGAGCGTGGAGTATAGGAAACCAAAATTGGTTACTGGTTGTGGGTTGGTACCGCCTAAAAATGACAATTTGACCGTTGATAAAGGGGTAGCTCCAGTAGAAGGGGTTGACGTCAAAGTGGGAGGTGACTTGTTGGTCCACAATACCATGGGGCGTGACACAGACCCCCCAACTGACAGTGACACTACGAAAGTAGAAAGAGAGTTCAGTCAGGAGGAGCTAGACGAGGTGAGAAAGTCCCCTTCTCGTCGTCGACGGCGCAAGATCCACAAAAAAGTTGCTCCTGTAGCCTTTGCTGAAAGCGCAAATAAAGAAAATGTAATGCTGTGTGCTTTTATCCCGAGTGTGGATCCTCCTTTAGAAGCAGAAGAGGAGGTGACGTTGCCAGTAGCAACCTCCGATACAGTACTGAGACAGAAGGATCAGGATCCGACAGCCCTGAAAGAGGAGGCGGCCAGTCATGACCAAGAGCTGGAGCCTATCAGGCAGCAGTATAAGAGTGACATTCAGCAACTGAGGAAAAACCTGGAGAACGTGTCCTCAAACCAACTGAGCCTGGAGTATGAAACGGCAGAAAATAAACCAGGTTATGAGGAACTTACAGCGAGAACTGGAGGAAAGCAGCAAGGAAGTCAACAATTGGAAGGAAAGTTCCAGAAAAATAAAGAGGAGGTTTTTCAGTTGTAGCTTGACAAACTGGAGTTTGAAGATGAGCTGTGCGAGTTGAAAGATCGGTTCTCCCTGGTACACTTAGAGCTGATGCAGGTGAAGCAAAAACTGGATGAGGGACTATACCAGAGGTATGAAGTTTCTGGACGTGACGAAAACCTAGAACATCTGCGCGAAAAGTTCAATAGGGAACTGCAACAAATCAAGAGAGACTATGAGGATCTCCTCAAGGTTAAGGAAAAACTAGAGGATGATAAAATTGATGCAGAGCACATGCGCCAAGTGATTGAGACTACTCTACAGGACACCCGTGATGAGAATGATGATCTCCGCAGAAAGATCCCAGGTCTGGAAGCTCAGGTGAAGGAGCTGCAGACGTTCTGTGGTGATCTCCAGAGGGCAGAGACGTGCCTTAAGGCTAGAATCTGCAGGATGGAGGAGTCCATCGGAGAAGGGAGGTATGAAGCAAATGCCTCTTCGAATAATGTGAGCTTGGGTGATTCGGTGGATGTGAGAGCCGAGATCAAGGAGCTCAAGGAGTCGCTACAAGCCCATTTGAAGCAAGAGAAGTTTGAGAGACTGGCTGTCGAGAGCCGAGGGGGCGCATTGGAGACAGAGAGCTCTGAGAAAATTCTGCTGATAAAGGAGCAGTTGAAGCCGGAAGAGCTTCAGAGATGGGCTGCTGAGAGGCGAACAGCTGAGCTAGAGAAAGAAGTTGTCAAGCTCAAAGGTCGCCTGGCAAAGTACCAATCAGTGAACGAGGCCTCCTTGGAGAAGGGCAAACAAGTTGCGCTCAGTCCTTTGGGCCATGAGAGGGTGGACCTGAGGAGAGCTGAGAGAGTGTTGAAAGAAAATAAGTATGAAATGGGAGTGGTCAAGATGAGAATTCTTGAGTTCATAGCTGTGAGTCAGCTCAGGGGAAGCATACAGGGTGAAGAAGCTGAAAGTCAGTTGTCCCTAAAACCTGCCCAGATGATCATTTGGAGACCACTGGTGAGACAGAAATGTCTTGCTACAAGTGCTTCATAGATGTACCCGAAGATTTGAGAGAAGAATGTACCAGAGAGTCAGTGAATGAAGAGTTTAAGAAGGCCGTGGGAGCCTGTAAGGTGTACTCGACCTCAGAAACTAAACAGCTGGTGGTCCTGTCCAAAGCAAAAGTCACAGCGAAGAGGGTGACTATCTTAAGTGACATGCACTGGCGATGTGTTCGCACAAAGCGGTTTGTCCGGTTGAAGACGGAAGAAGCCATTAGACAACTGAAGCTTATGAGAAAAGCTCAAAGTCTGCGTGAAGAGGTCATCCGGATGCCTCATGCTCTGGTAAGAAAGCTCATTGGGAGAAATGGCCAAGCCATGCAAATGATGGTAAATAAGTCTGGTGTGATGAAAGTAAGCAGTCCACGTGAACGTCAGGACTGAATACCAGATGAAGACGGCATGGTGTCATTCTCCGCTGTAGGAAAGGAAGAAAATCTTGCATATATACGCATGCTGATGGAGTACCGAGTGACCTACCTGCGAGAGGTAGAACAGTTGAATCTCGCCAGACTGCGAATGGAAAGACAGCATCGTCTGAGCAGCAGAAGATGGCAGCCGCCTATAAATTGTGAGACCAGACAGAGAAAGGGCCCTTCAAATAATAGGACGGCTACAGCAGATATTAGAGACCTTTCAAGATGTCCTGAGGATAGTGGCCGTGGGTTTAAGGTAGTGAGACCTCCAGTAACTCAGGTCTGAGAGGCCTATACAAACGACCCAATAGAATACGGGACAGCACGAAGTCAGACCTGACCGTAGATACAAGGGCAAGTAAGTCACACTGCTGTATTGACCGCTGGGAGCGGGGGAGGTCTGACAAGGTTACGACTGACCGCTGGGAGCGGGGGAGGTCTGACAAGGTTACTACTCGGAAATGTGACTTGATGAAGTTAGTGACAATGACAGATGGTAGGTCCCTAAGGAATGGGATAATGTCGATGACTAATGTTCCAGGGCCTGAGCAGCGCAATTGTCAAGTACATGGTCTCTGTGTGAACCGTGGGTTATAATGTGATTGTGTATGCTATGTGTTCAACCCCACAAGTTTGAACAGAGGGGGGGATATGTAATGCAGCGGCTTGCTGCATTGCTAGCATGTCCAGGGGGTGTGCTCTAGCTGACCATTTACCTCCCCCTCAGGTGACTGATCACGTGACTGTGACATCATCACAGGTCCTGTGTGCACAAAAGGATATATAAACCCTGGTAGTTTTGAAACAGGTAGAGAAAGAGTGGCCTGGTGAGGCCTAGAGAGAGAGGCCAAGTGAAGCCTGGAAGGCAGAGGCTGGATCCCCTGTGTTTGAGATACCAGTAGCCTTGGAAGGTAAGTGGCCCGGAGGCCCCATCTGGGAAGCCTTAAAGCCACAGCTGTGGCAGAACCGAGCTGACTGAAGCAGCTACGACCCGGCAAAGGTAAAAACGCTGCTTGATGTGGACATTGATATTGCTACCTTTCTGAAGGCTGTATCTGAAGCCAAGTGGGCATATCTGTCACTGGAAAGGCTCTGGGATATTATATGTGTAACCCGTCGGCGAACCACTGAGATGGACTATGTTATGAGCGGTTTATGAGATGTAATAAACTGCTGTTCTGTGAATTACCGGAAAAACGTTGCATGTGTGCTTTGATTGACCAGGTGAAGCGAGTGCCCCCAGCGTGATGAATAGCGCTACCTTACAGTACTTACCCTATTTAGCATATTATGGCTGTATTATACAATATTTGTACATTTTACCTTTTGTGTTCCCCCCTATTTCCTCATATACTATAAACTTGCGAGCAGGGCCCTCACTCCTTTTAATATCTGAGTTATGCTTATTTGGTGATGTTTTTTTGTCTGTTCAAGCACCCCTAAAATTGTAAAGTGCTGCGGAATATGTTGACGCTATAAAAATAAAAATTATTATTATTACATAGTCCTAGTCTAAACGAACCATTTCTTTGATTTGTCCCACTCTGAAATGAAAGTTGTTCATGCAGCAAATTAAATGGTTCTTTATAAAATGGAAACAGTTGACTATGACTTAATACTTTCGCTATTGTCAGGGTAGACTAACAATGCCCCATTGGTAAACTTTTAATTTCCAGCAAATTAAAAATTATGTCAATGCAACCATGCCTGTTTTGGTTCACATTTATAATGTAAAAGAGGATAGACAATCGCATTCTCCATAGGACTACACTTCTACACCATCGGGAAGATAAGAGTAAAGGCAACAATCCTCCAGCTGGTCCTCTTATAAGGCGAATTAAGGGGAAAAACATCCACTCGGATTACAGTGATGTTAATCAGCTGTCTACATAGGAAGGGAATTTATTAAATTATGTAATAATGATGAAGCTGCATCTGGCACTGAAAAGCTAACTACGCCCATAGTTCTCCGTTACTGAGCCGTCTGATCGTTACATATTGTCCCCTGGTATATAAGTAAGATTTCTAATACTGTAGTTACAATAAGTAAATATATGTATGGAAGTGGATTGTGGTGATCAGCGGTTATCTCTGGGGGCATTTTGTTCAACCATTCAGCCAAAAAGTTGTATTACGCACTGGGCAAAAGCTAGTATGAATGGTGAACCATATACAGTACAGACCAAAAGTTTGGACACACCTTCTCATTTAAAGATTTTTCTCTATTTTCATGACTTTGAAAATTGTACGTTCACACTGAAGGCATCAAAACTATGAATTAACACATGTGGAATTATATACTTAACAAAAAAGTGTGAAACAACTGAAAATATGTCTTATATTCTAGGTTCTTCAAAGTAGCCACCTTTTGCTTTGATGACTGCTTTGCACACTCTTGGCATTCTCTTGATGAGCTTCAAGAGGTAGTCACCGGAAATGGTTTTCACTTCACAGGTGTGCCCTGTCAGGTTTAATAAGTGGGATTTCTTGCCTTATAAATGGGGTTGGGACCATCAGTTGTGTTCTGCAGAAGTCAGGTGAATACACAGCTGATAGTCCTACTGAATAGACTGTTAGAATTTGTATTATGGTAAGAAAAAAGCAGCTAAGTAAAGAAAAATGAGTGGCCATCATTACTTTAAGAAATGAAGGTCAGTCAGTCAGAAAAATTGGGAAAACTTTAAAAGTGTCCCCAAGTGCAGTTGCAAAAAGCATCAAGCACTACAAAGAAACTGGCTCACTTCACAGGTGTGCCCTGTCAGGTTTAATAAGTGGGATTTCTTGCCTTATAAATGGGGTTGGGACCATTAGTTGTGTTGTGCAGAAGTCAGGTGGATACACAGCTGATAGTTCTACTGAATAGACTGTTAGCTGCTTTTTTCTTTTCATAATATAAATTCTAAGTAAAGAAAAACGAGTGGCCATCATTGCTTTAAGAAATGAAGGTCAGTCAGTACAAAAAATTGGGAAAACTTTGAAAGTGTCCCCAAGTGCAGTTGCAAAAACCATCAAGCGCTACAAAGAAACTGGCTCACATGAGGACCGCCCCAGGAAAGGAAGACCAAGAGTCACCTCTGCTTCTGAGGATAAGTTTATCCGAGTCACCAGCCTCAGAAATCGCTGGTTAACAGCAGCTCAGATTAGAGACCAGGTCAATGCCGTACAGAGTTCTAGCAGCAGACACATCTCTACAACAACTGTTAAGAGGAGACTTTGTGCAGCAGGCCTTCATGGTAAAATAGCTGCTAGGAAACCACTGCTAAGGACAGGCAACAAGCAGAAGAGACTTGTTTGGGCTAAAGAACACAAGGAATGGACATTAGACCAATGGAAATCTGTGCTTTGGTCTGAGGAGTCCAAATTTGAGATCTTTGGTTCCAACCACCGTGTCTTTGTGCGAAGCAGAAAAGGTGAACGGATGGACTCTACATGCCTGGTTCCCACCGTGAAGAAAGGAGGAGGAGGTGTGATGGTGTGGCGGTGCTTTGCTTGTGACACTGTTGGGGATTTATTAAAAATTGAAGGCATATTGAACCAGCATGGCTACCACAGCATCTATTCCATCCGGTTTGCGTTTAGTTGGACCATCATTTATTTTTCAACAGGACAATGACTCCAAACACACCTCCAGGCTGTGTAAGGGCTGTGTAAGGGCTATTTGACCAAGAAGGAGAGAGATGGGGTGCTACGCCAGATGACCTGGCCTCCACAGTCACCAGACCTGAACCCAAGCGAGATGGTTTGGGGTGAGCTGGACCGCAGAGTGAAGGCAAAAGGGCCAACAAGTGCTAAGCATCTCTGAGAACTCCTTCAAGATTGTTGGAAGATCATTTCCGGTGACTACCTCTTGAAGCTCATCCAGAGAATGCCAAGAGTGTGCAAAGCAGTCATCAAAGCAAAAGGTGGCTACTTTGAAGAACCTAGAATATAAGACATATTTTCAGTTGTTTCACACTTTTTTGTTAACTATATAATTCCACATGTGTTAATTCATAGTTTTGATGCCTTCAGTGTGAATGTACAATTTTCATAGTCATGAAAATACAGAAAAATCTTTAAATGAGAAGGTATGTCCAAACTTTTGGTCTGTACTGTAGTACATGTAAGGGCTATGCCTGAGTGGTGGTCACTCTTATTTAGTGGTTCCCCTCTCTGTCCTAACGAAGAAGACCCCACTATAGGAAATATGGCCACATCTTGTACTTTCTAAAATTAACGAGAAATGAAGGAACATTGATTTGACTTATATAATAAATATAAAGCAAAAAGTGGGATACTGGATTGCTATTTTAGGGAAAACCATGTGCAATGTGTCAACAGAAATTATAGAAACATAGACAATGGTTTAAACAAAACACATATAGAACAAGTGAACAAAAGAGGTCATTTCATGAGTAATCTGTTTGATACAAAATTAAAAAACCTTTAATGAATACATGGTTTGAGAAAGAGGGTGGCACTGTAGAGACAGGCGCACACACACACGCCTGGGCGTTACACAAGTTCCCTGGACTACACAGGTACTATGCATCTAACCTTTGGACAGTAGTATAGAACAAGCAGTCTATAGTGATATTTCTACTACATATACAACTATAATACTATGAAGCTTGCCCCACTGGGTAATTTCTGCATGTAGACTATTGATGTGTTGCATCCCTCCATGCAACATAGTTTTTTGACATATTGTACATTGATGTATCCTTAGTAGAGATGAGCGGTGTTCGACTGGAACTGTTCGCCAATCTCAAATTCGAGCTGTTTTGGGCGGTGTTCGAGTTGTTCGACGAACCCGAACGATTTGCAAAAAATTCGGCTGTTCGAGGTTATGTTCGATAACTGTTCGTGCACCAAAAGCTTGTCCTGCATGTCTGGCGCTATTTAGAGCACCAATCATGCAGGGATTGTCTGTCACTCACTGTAATGCCACAGCCATGGTGGTTGTGGCATTACAGTGATTGCCCAAATCGATGGGAACAGTGCCAACAGTGAAACATGAAAAGCCGGCAATTCAGCAGCGGCATACACCGGTACCCGACAATTTAGAACCGAAAGAATAGAGCTTCACACATAGATTAGATAGATATAAACATGTCAGCCACATATATACGAAGTACAGTGAAAGTGTTGCTTACTGTACTTGTCATTTAGCGTAAAGGATTTATCAAAAAAAATAATAGTGTTTTCATGCACCGTCTCTTTAAAAAAGCCGGCCGGCAATTCAGCAGCGGTACCCGACAATTTATAACAGACAGAATAGAGCTTCACACATAGATTAGATAGATAGAAACATGTCAGTCACATATATATGAAGTACAGTGATAGTGTTGGTTACTGTACTTGTCATTTAGTATTAAAATAAAGGATTTATTATTAAAAAAAATAGCGTGGGGTTCCCCTTAATTTTAGGCTCTAGCGGAGGTTAAGCAGACGGCTGGGGCAGATGTTTGAAGCCTGGGAAGGGGGTAATACCCACGGAGCTTCCCAGGCTACTAATATCAGCCCCCAGCTGAATACATAGCCTTTACTAGCTATTAAAATGGGGGACCCCCCAAAAAAAATGACGTGGGGTCCCCCCTAATTCAATAGCTAGCAAAGGCTAGGCAGACAGCTGGGGGCTGATATTAATAGCCCAGGAAGGGAGCCATGAATATTGGCCCCCTCCCAGGCTAGAAACACCAGCCGTCAGCCGCCCCAGAAATGGCGCATTCATAGGATGCGCCAATTCTGGCACTTAGCCTCGCTCTTCCACGCTGCCCTGGTGCGGTGGCAGGGGGTAATAGGGTTGGGGTTGATGTCAGCTTATAATGCCAGCTGACATCAAGCCCAGGTTAGTAATGGAGAGGCGTCTATAAGACACCCCCATTACTAACCCCATAGTCAAAGTTAAAAAAAACACAAACACCCAGAATAAAGTCCTTTAATTGAAATAAAGACACAATCCTTTATTGTTCTAAATTAAACCATACTTACCGTCACGCCCATTCCAGCTGAAGCCAACGATCTCCTGCAATAAAAGAAAAATAATAAAGCAACCTCATCCTTACCTTTCCATGGTTCCCACGACAGCTTCAGCTCTGCTACATCGAGATGACAGGCTGGACCGCAGCAGAACGCTGCCATCCAGCCTCTCATCCCGGAGACACTGAGAAGCGCAGGCTTACTTGCGCTGCTCAGCGTCTCTCTGTGACGACATCCAGATGAGCCGAGTTCATGTCCAATGAACTCGGCTCACCTCATGCACGTCACTGACAGCGTGGGAAAATTCTCACGCTGAAGCGGTGAGTGCAGGAGAATTCTCCCACGCTGTCAGTGACGTGCATAAGGTGAGCTCATGTCCAATGAACTCAGCTCACCTCCTGCACGTCACTGACAGCGTGGGAGAATTCTCCTGCACTCAGCGCTTCAGCGTGAGAATTCTCCCGCTGGAGCGATGAGTGCAGGAGAATTTTCCCACGCTGTCAGTGACGTGCATAAGGTGAGCTCATGTCCAATGAACTCAGCTCACCTCCTGCACGTCACTGACAGCGTGGGAGAATTCTCCTGCACTCAGCGCTTCAGTGTGAGAATTCTCCCACGCTGAAGCGGTGAGTGCAGGAGAATTTTCCCACGCTGTCAGTGACGTGCATGAGGTGAGCCGAGTTCATTGGACATTAACTCGGCTCATCTGGATGCCCTCACAGAGAGACACTGTGGAGCGCAAGCAAGCCTGCGCTTCTCAGTGTCTGCGGGATGACAGGCAGGATGGCAGCGTTCTGCTGCGGTCCAGCCTGTCATCTCGATGTAGCAGAGCTGAAGCTGTCATGGGAACCATGGAAAGGTAAGGATGATGTTGCTTTATTATTTTTCTTTTATTTCAGGAGATCGTTGGCTTCAGCTGGAATGGGCGTGATGGTAAGTATGGTTTAATTTAGAACAATAAAGAATTGTGTGTTTATTTCAATTAAAGGACTTTTTTCTGGGTGTTGTGTTTTTTTTAAATACTTTACTAGAAATTCATGGTGGTCATGTCTAATATTGGCGTGACCCCATGAATTTCGGGCTTAGGGCCAGCTGATAATGCCAAGCTGGCCCTAACCCCTTTATTACCCAGTGAGCCACCGCATCAGGGCCCTGGATGAGTTGGGTACAGCGCCAGAAGATGGCGCTTCTATGAACGCGCCATTTTCCGGGGTGGCTGCGGACTGCAATTTGCAGCGGGGGTGGCCCAGAAAGCTTGGGCCTCCCTGCGCTGCGGATTCCAGCCCCCAGCTGCCTAGTTGTACCTGGCTGGACACAAAAACAGGGCGAAGCCCCACGTCAATTTTCTTTAAATTATTTCATGAAATAATTAAGAAAAAAAGGGCTTCCCTATATTGTTGTGTCCGGCCAGGTACAAATAGGCAGCTGGTGGTTGGGGGCAGCCCGTTCCTGCCTGCTGTACCTGGCTGGACACAAATATAGTGCGAAGCCCCACGTCAATTTTTTTTAAATTATTTCATGAATTTCCTGAAATAATTTAAAAAAATTGAAGTGGGGCTTCGCACTATATTTGTGTCCAGCCAGGTACAGCAGGCAGGAACGGGCTGCCCCCATCCACCAGCTGCCTATTTGTACCTGGCCGGACACAACAATATAGGGAAGCCCTTTTTTTCTTAATTATTTCATGAATTTCATGAAATAATTAAAAAAAATTGAAGTGGGGCTTCGCACTATATTTGTGTCCAGCCAGGTACAGCAGGCAGGAACGGGCTGCCCTCATCCACCAGCTGCCTATTTGCACCTGGCCGGACACAACAATATAGGGAAGCCCTTTTTTTCTTAATTATTTCATGAATTTCATGAAATAATTAAAAAAAAAGTACGTGGGGCTTCGCCCTATTTTTGTGTCCAGCCAGGTACAACTAGGCAACTGGGGGCTGGAATCTGCAGCGCAGGGAGGCCCAAGCTTTCTGGGCCACCACCGCTACAAATTGCAGTCCGCAGCCACCCCGGAAAATGGCGCGTTCATAGAAGCGCCATCTTCTGGCGCTGTACCCAACTCATCCAGGGCCCTGGTGCGGTGGCTCACTGGGTAATAAAGGGGTTAGGGCCAGCTTGGTATTATCAGCTGGCCCCAAGCCCAAAATTCATGGGGTCACGCCAGTATTAGACATGACCGCCATGAATTTCTAGTAAAGTATTTAAAAAAAACACAACACCCAGAATAAAGTCCTTTAATTGAAATAAAGACACAATTCTTTATTGTTCTAAATTAAACCATACTTACCATCACACCCATTCCAGCTGAAGCCAACGATCTCCTGCAATAAAAGAAAAATAATAAACCAACCTCATCCTTACCTTTCCATGGTTCCCACGACAGCTTCAGCTCTGCTACATCGAGATGACTGGCTGGACCGCAGCAGAACGCTGCCATCCAGTCTGTCATCCCGCAGACACTGAGAAGCGCAGGCATGCTTGCGCTCCTCACTGTCTCGCTGTGACGGCATCCAGATGAGCCGAGGTCATGTCCAATGAACTCGGCTCACCTCATGCACGTCACTGACAGTGTGGGAAAATTCTCACGCTGAAGTGCTGAGTGCAGGAGAATACTCCCACGCTGTCAGTGATGTGCATGAGGTGAGCTCATGTCCAATGAACTCAGCTCACCTCCTGCACGTCACTGACAGCGTGGGAAAATTCTCCTGCAATCAGCGCTTCAGCGTGAGAATTTTCCCACGCTGTCAGTGACGTGCATGAGGTGAGCCGAGTTCATTGGACATGAACTCGGCTCATCTGGATGTCGTCACAGAGAGACGCTGAGCAGCGCAAGCAAGCCTGCGCTTCTCAGTGTCTGCGGGATGACAGGCTGGATGGCAGCGTTCTGCTGCGGTCCAGCCTGTCATCTCGATGTAGCAGAGCTGAAGCTGTCGTGGGAACCATGGAAAGGTAAGGATGAGGTTGCTTTATTATTTTTCTTTTATTGCAGGAGATCGTTGGCTTCAGCTGGAATGGGCGTGATGGTAAGTATGGTTTAATTTAGAACAATAAAGGATTGTGTCTTTATTTCAATTAAAGGACTTTATTCTGGGTGTTTGTGTTTTTTTTAACTTTGACTATGGGGTTAGTAATGGGGGTGTCTTATAGACGCCTCTCCATTACTAACCTGGGCTTGATGTCAGCTGGCATTATAAGCTGACATCAACCCCAACCCTATTACCCCCTGCCACCGCACCAGGGCAGCGTGGAAGAGCGAGGCTAAGTGCCAGAATAGGCGCATCCTATGAATGCGCCATTTCTGGGGCGGCTGACGGCTGGTGTTTCTAGCCTGGGAGGGGGCCAATATTCATGGCTCCCTTCCTGGGCTATTAATATCAGCCCCCAGCTGTCTGCCTAGCCTTTGCTAGCTATTAAATTAGGGGGGACCCCACGTCATTTTTTCGGGGGGGTCCCCCATTTTAATAGCTAGTAAAGGCTATGTATTCAGCTGGAGGCTGATATTAGTAGCCTGGGAAGCTCCGTGGGTATTACCCCCTTCCCAGGCTTCAAACATCTGCCCCAGCCGTCTGCTTAACCTCCGCTAGAGCCTAAAATTAAGGGGAACCCCACGCCAATTTTTTTAATAATAAATCCTTTATTTTAATACTAAATGACAAGTACAGTAACCAACACTATCACTGTACTTCATATATATGTGACTGACATGTTTCTATCTATCTAATCTATGTGTGATGCTCTATCTTTCTGTTCTAAATTGTCGGGTACAGATGCTGAATTGCCGGCCGGCTTTTTTAAAGAGACGGTGCATGAAAACACTAATATTTTTTTTAATAAATCCTTTACACTAAATGACAAGTGCAGTAACCAACACTGTCACTGTGCTTCTTATATGTGTGACTGACATGTTTCTATCTATCTAATCTATGTGTGATGCTCTATTCCTTCTTGTCTAAATTGTCGGGTACCGGTGTATGCCGCTGCTGAATTTGCCGGCCGGCTTTTTTAAAGAGAGTGTCTTCTGAGCAGTTTGTCAGCTTTTGGACACCTTTGCAGGTGTTTTCTATGTGTTTCTATGTGTTTTTGTTTGCCTGCCATTGGTTTTAACGGTGTTCGACGGTGTTCTAAGGTGTTCGACGAACAGTTCGACGAACAGTTCCTCGAACATCCCGGTGTTCGACGAACCGAACCGAACCCGAACACTACGGGGGTGGCTCAACACTAATCCTTAGTCCCATTGCCATTATATTATGTGTTGTCTCCAGGAGTTGCTACGTTACATCCATATTGTGTATATATTTTAATCATTTTCTATTTATATATGTGTATGCCTGTCTCTACAGTGACACCCTCTTTCTCAAACCACGTCTTCATTAAAGTTTTTTTAATTTTGTATCAAACTGATTACTTATGACCTCTTTTGTTCGGTTGTTCTATATGGGTTTAGTATTATTCCCGAATGGTCATTTTTCTTTATTGTCCAGCAGATATATGTATTTAATTGTCTAATATGACTGTATAGTCTGACTTTGAATACTATTGATTATATATATAATGTTGCAACGTCTAAGTATTATATTTCATGGTTTAAACAAGTAGAATGAATAAATTTTTAGCCGGGGTTATGTATTTTTGCTGGCAGACATCCTGTTTGTTGGGAGGTGGAATTGTGCAAGGATGAACAAACTTTTCTGCCGCTCATGGATTCTGGCTGCCATAACTATTGCATCAGATAGCACCAATAATGGAAATGTAGGTGTGACCAAACAAGACCACTTTAGAGCAAAATGCCTCTTTTTCTCAGTTTTCACCATTTCGTACCACCTCAGATTATCTTCAGCATTGCAAAAAGTGGCCGACCGTGATGCATTTATTCAATGTATATGTGTCTTCATGTGATAATAACCAGGTAACCAACTAAAGATCAGACACCTTGCAGCCTACAGATCAGACGTCATGTTAGCAGGCGTTTAGTTTGGAAAAACAAAGGCTTAGGGGTGATCTTATTACTATGTACAAGTATATGAGGGGACAGTACAAAGACCTTTCTACTGATCTTTTTACTTTGAGGCCTGAGACAGGGACAAGGGGGCATCATGTTGTAATGAGTGATTCACTACTAAAATTTAAGAAGGGCATGGATGCCTTTCTTGAAAAGTATAATATTACAGGTTATATATACTAGATTCCTTGATAGGGCATTGATCCAGGGAACTAGTCTGATTGTCGTATGGAGTCTGGAAGGAATTTTTTTCCCCAATGTGGAGCTTAGTGTTTGCCACATGGGTTTTGTTTGCCTTCCTCTGGATCAACTATGTTACTATATTAACAGGTTAGCTCGCAGAATTCCACCCAAAAACTAGGCCTCTATTAGGCTACATTTTGTCCTGCTGGTAGTCTTATACTAGTGGAATGAATGAAGTAAAAATATATAATTGTGAACAGACTTATTTTTCCTGTTTACCATTATTGCATTTCAAGGAAATAGGACATCATAAATATCAAATTCCTTACTGTCATTTTGGTTTCAGTCCATGGTTTTGCAATGGGCTGTATTTTATCACTGCTCTGTATGCAAAAGACTGCAGAAATACAAGACATGTATTAGGCTCCATGAGAGTTCTCTGCATTAAGCTCAGCGAGTGCCAAAATTGTGTCAAGTTATATATACAAATACATTTTACACAGTGGTGGTGACACTTATATGATTTGCTGTACAGAGCAAAACAGGAAAAAGATGGAGGAATGTAGCTTTCTTCTGTGTTTATTTCCTGGCTGAATAAATAGAATATGAGGCATTCTCTCAAGGCGAAATGTTACTGAATGTTCACTTTGTGCCATTACTGCATATAACTGTTACATCTCTATCTATCTATCTATCTATCTATCTATCTATCTATCTATCTATCTATCTATCTATCTATCACATGTCTATCTATCTATCTATCTATCTATCACATGTCTATCTATCTATCTATCTATCTATCTATCACATGTCTGTCTCTATCTATCTATCTATCTATCTATCTGTCTGTCAGTCTATCTATCTATCTATCTATCCATCTATCTATCTATCTATCTATCACATGTCTGTCTCTATCTATCTATCTATCTATCTATCTGTCTGTCAGTCTATCTATCTATCTATCTATCTATCTCTATCTATCTATCTATCTATCTGTCTGTCAGTCTATCTATGTTTATCTTAAAAAAAGGAAAAGAAGAAGCATTGGTGCAGGCAGGCCTCTACATTCACTGGCTGTTGGATCGCATAGCGCAAAAAACAAAGGGAGGAAGCACTTCCCTTGGATATAAAAAGGGATAGATCATTTATTCCATGCCCAAAGTATATGATGTGTATCTATTAATGTAATCTATCTATCTATCTATCTATCTATCTATCTATCTATCTATCTATCTATCTATATATATATAAATGGAGGCAGCACTCCTGATAAAGTGAAAAAATAGTAAACTTTAATGGACCATGTGACGTGGCAACATTTTGGGTCATCTGCTGAATATACAAACTCATATTTATTCAAGCTGTTTAACGTAAATTCTAGGTGATTCACATTGTGTACGATGACACCCACTATGTGGGAATACTCACACTGTTTGATGGGAAGCACACTTGGAAAAAAAGTATTGTTTTCCTGAGTTAATCCATGCTGACATATACTCACATTTTGCACTCATTACTTTGTACACATTAGCATGTTTTTATTTTTATTTAATAAGGGTCTAAACCGGTCAATTTTTTTGTCTGTAATTTTGTAAATAGAACAAAAGGAGACCTTGTCCTAAGAAAGGACGCTTCAGGAAATTCCAGACGTGGGGATCGTTAGGAAGCTGCCAAAGATAATGCAATTGTTAATTTCCTGAGGGAAAAAAATTAAAATAGCTATTCGCAGAGAAGACTGCTCTAGTCATTCATCTAGAGACTAGTATTGTGTGATGTAATATCTAGACTTATGGTATGTCATATCAAGACTAAAAGAACATAACTGAGGAGGAGTGTTACTGTGCAAGTAGATATTTTTATCTTATGTTCTACTATCTATAGATTTCATCAATATCCATCTATTATAAATCTATCTACCTAATTATCTCATATCTATGTATGTATGTATCTATCTATCTGTCTATCTGTCTGTCTCTCTCTGTCTCATATTTATTTATCTGATATAAATCTATCTACCTAATTATCTCATATCTATGTATGTATGTATGTATCGATCTATCTGTCTATCTCTGTCTGTCTCATATTTATTTATCTGATATAAATCTATCTACTTAATTATCTCATATCTATCTAGCAACAAACCAGAGAATACAGCATCTCACAGTATTAGCCAAGATGCAAACTTTGAATATATGAATCTTAAACTTCATTACAGCAATATAGATTATACTTATAAAATGAAAGTTTCCTAAATGTATCTTCTGTCCATGTGTGATGTGCCTTATCTGATAAGTTCATTGTGGATGAGGGGGATGATGTTTGTGTCCTCCATAGTTGGATGTAGCATCTCTCTCCTTTGTCCATGGAACGTTTACTTCCTGACCTGAAGGTTCTGGAGCAGATTTATTTTCATAGACTTCCCTGTATTGACTCTCCTTATTTGGGACACATTGTGGGCCCATTCCTCAAGGCTCCTTTCTTAGCTCCTCGCCTTTAACAAGCTATTACATCCTAACTGCTAATCATTTTTTCTACTAACTTCAAACATTTTCCCATATAACCATTAACACCTTACTAGTTTGCATAATTGACACGCATATTTAATATTTTGTTGCGCTTCTTTATGGCAGCCCTCTTTATAGATGTTGCTAATGTGTCTGGCCCACCCTGTGTGGATGTTCGTGCATACACCTATTAACGTCTTGTGTCATTTTTGTCAGGTGGATACTCAGCATCTGGAGTGAGTTCACACACATGCGCAGTTTGATAATCGGTACCCTGATCCCCTTTGGATTACATGTACCCTGGATACACTTTAGAAGGTATTACACACGAGCCATATTTATTTGATAGGGAGACAATATGAACAGTTTGTTCATTTTGAACATGTATACCAAGTTACTTCGATTGGTGAGACTCCCCTGTTAATTAATATTCACCTGTGATTATGCAATCAACAATTAAATATTTTTGCACTTTATTATATAATTACTGCTTACATTTGCACTTTCTTTATTGTAATCATATTGGCCCCAATACATCAAAGCAATTTCTCCAGAATTCTTGAATAAATTGTTTTGAAAAGTCACAACATTTTTGTGCAACTTGTTGTTCAATAATTTAGCGACTTTTGTTGTTTTTATGCCAGTTTCTCCCAACTACGGCAAAGTGGATGGAGTTGGGTGGAGCTGAGACATGAAGGCGCGGCGGAAATGTGATGCCACGGTTTGTCTAATTTTAGATGGGCTATGGCGAAACTTAGGCCAGAAATCTTACACCAGTCAGAGACTGGTGTAAGATCTCTGGCGTGGCACACCGAGGCGCACACCGCTTGTCAGACGATCCTGATTCAGGCACTTCTTCATTAATCAGGAGTGTCAGACTCCACCATAACCCCTTAAGACCAGCGAGAAAATCACCGACCCTAGTCTTTTGTGAACTGGATATTACTGTGTTCATTTTTCTGAACTTTGTACTATTTTATTGAATGGATTGGTTGATCAGGTCATTCAGTATTTCTACATAAGTAACTCTTTTGTACATAGTATTTGCTTTACAAGAACTCTGTATTTTTGGTCCGCACAAGAGCCAATAAAAGTTTTTAAACTTTTTGTTCTAAAAGTTGCTTGTAGTGTGCCTATGCTTTTTGTATTTTTATCTATCTATCTATCTATCTATCTATCTATCTATCTATCTATCTATCTATCTATCTGTTAATCATTTACTTTCTTGCTTAATACGATTCCCCTTTATCGTTTTAAAACTTTTTAACAGGTCAAGGCTAGGAAGCGATTCTACAGGAGCTTTATCCACTCTACTGTATATTGCACACAGTTCAAATTCAGTTCTTTGCCTTACATTCAAAGTGTTTCCAATTCAAATTCCAATTGCGCCAGTTCGAACTGCAGAACATATTTTGAATATGGAAGGAAAGATTCATTGCCATCAGTATTAATTGACTTAGAGCTTCCCTAGTTGCTGGGCTGAGAAGGAAGACGAATAAAGAGCTAAGGAGAACAAAAGAAGCTCAGGGGAGAGGCTAGGAATAAGGAGAGTGTTGGGTAAGCTGACAATAACACAGCACTGGGGCTACTACAACAACTAACACATTCTGATGTCAGTGTGCGCCTGTTACATGGATTTTAATTGACGTAATGGACTGTATAAAATAATGAAAATAAATTTGATATCATGAAAATAGACACATTGCTAAATATGCATAATTACTTTGTCTCGTATTCATATATGCTAAACAAATCACACAGTAATACTTAATACTTTGGAATATCAGCATGGAATTAATTTGATAACCAAGGAAAGACATTAATCTATACACATTTCACAGAGCAGTTCATATGTTTTACATAAAATACTGACTTAAAGGGGATTTGGGATATATATTGGGTTCAGAGAGATTGTTAAGAGACATGATCATGAAGGGTAGTTCTCAGACTCTGTGTTGAACTGGGCATTTGTTCTCGTATCCCTCTCCCTTCTGTGTCAATGTCCTGTTAATATACTTGTCTGAATACGAATTTAAGATGTAGGCACCTCAGTGTTAGGTCCACTCATTGTTGATGCTAGTTAACATGGGTATTTTGACACACATTGGATGTTACTACCTTATGTTTTGTGTATCTACTTCGTAACTTTATATTGAAAAATGTAATAAATATTCTGTTACAAAAAAAAGAAAACAGAGCCTGCTTTTTTTTCCCCCAGAAACAGTGCCACCGGTATTCCTTGGCCATGCCCGGTATTACAACTCGAGCTGTGTCTATCTGAAATACCAGACACAACCGATAGACAAAATCAGTGCCGTTTCTGCAGAAATAAAAAGGACTCAGTTTTGTGATCCCACATGTCCCCGTTATAGTTTTACTAGGCCCTATTAATATTACAATCTACATCAACATTCATATTACCCAATAACAGCAATAAAGTTGTAATTTTGAATAATACTTTTTGTGAAAGTAAGCAGATTTTATAAGTAGCAGAAGTAAGCTGAATCCAAGAAGACATAAAATGAGCCAAAATGCAAATTTGCAAACTGAGTCCTATCTGTTTCTTGATTTTAAATAAAATTTTTGAGCTTTTAACATTTTTTAGCAACATACATTTAGTAATCAAATGCAGAAGGCTTAAAATGGGTTAAAAAAAAAAACCATACCATGTGCCAGTCATTCCACTGGATCCCCATCCTTTACAGAACACGAGATAAACTTCACCCACTAATCTCTACACAATGCTGCACATGCTCCAATGTTTGAACCTCCCACTACCAACTCCAAGACTTTTCTTGTGCTACACCAATCATCTTGAATGCATTACACCAAACAGGCAGGTTAATTCCCAGTGTTCACCGTTTTTGGTATACCCTAAAAATATATCTTATTAGGCAAGCCTATCACATCAGAAAAATAATCTAACTTTTCTCTGGTCTGAATCTGGTCTGTTCAGCAGTTTTCCCTACACTACATGTACTCAGTAGCATTTCATGTACACAGATACTGGCTGGTGACCAATTTATGCAGTTTTACATATAAGACCCTATTTATTGTAAAAGATGGATGGACCGCACCATAAAAGTAATTTTTACCTCTAGTGTTTCTCCCTTTAATAATAGTCTGCAAGCTCTTGTGAGCAGGGCCCTCACTTCTCTTGGTAATTGTTGAATTGTGTGTTATTCTGTAATGTCTTATCTTTTTAGCACATGTACACTCTAAATTGTAAAGTGCTGCAGTATATGTTGGCGCTATGTAAATAAAAATTATTATTATCACTATATACTCAACCTATTTTATTGCTGCTGATCCCTTGCTAATCTTTGTTTCCTGTTGTAGTGATAACCTCCCAATTAAGAAACACTTGACCCCTGCAGCCACATTAAAAATTATATCCACTTGACAACCCCTTTACATTAAATTTGAGATAAGGAAGTTTGTTTTCTTGCCATATATGTTCAAATGAATACTTGCACTCCCCATAAAGAAAACAATTCTGAAGAATCTTTACTAACAAATCTGTGCAGTGCCTTCCCTCCAATAATACTCCTGGAAATGTATTTAAACAATTGACATTCCCTTTGTTAATGGTGAATGTCACTTTAGAGTTATGTATGGTTGTCCTGAGGAAGGAGTCGGTGGACTGTGAAACGCGTAGACAATAAACCTACATTTTTATCCATACTACTGGTTTGTCGTGACTCCAGAGAGCGCAGTAACAACTTCCTTTCCCAGCATCTGTCTCTGACATATCCATAGGAAGCTGCAGCATCTGTAGTCCAGGCTTTATAGGTGTTGTCCCACACAACCCTACTAGGTGAGCGGTTTTTAATACTTCTGTAACAATTATTAATTGGATAAGACCCTATAGCGCTCTTGCATTTTTTCAGAACTTTAGAGTTAAAGGGAATCTGTCAGCAGGTTTTTGCTCTGAAATATGAGGAAAACATGAGGTAGCAGGTGAGACAATGATTTCAGGGATGTGTCACTTATTAGGCTGTGTGCTGTTGTTACAATTAATGTTTTATCACCAGGAGATTATTACTGCCCTGTGAGTCCTAGTTCGGCTCCGCCCCCTCCTCTGATAAGCAGCTTACTGTCAATAGACAATGTACACAGAAAGCTGTGGTGTGGGTGGGGTTAGATTTCTGAGCTCTGCTACATGCTAAATCTAAAAACTCTGATTGCATCACAACTGCTGAATCCAGTAAACTAAGTGATACATCGTTGGAATCGGGGTCTCTTTTCCTACATTATGCTGCTCTCAGATGAGGTAGCAAAAACCTGGTGACAGATTCCCTTTAAGGAGGTATAAAAGATCACTAAGAAAGAAAGCTCCAGAATTGTTATTTCACAAACAATACAATTATTTAATAAAACAGAAATCTCAGAAGTTGGTCAGATCCTCTTTAAGGAGTAGTTGTTTGTGGAATTCCTGTGTAGCTATTTATGGAAAATTTTCTTTTCTGAACCATAGTGTAAAGTGTGCGCCTAGAAAAGAGATCTTTGGAGGACAAGGTTACATAGAAGTGCTATATTTTTCTTACTGCTGTCAAATATCTCTATTCTATTTCAGAATAATTTTTAAAAGACGTTACTATTTTTATATGGTGGCAGTCATTTCAACAAACTTTTCATAAAACAATATCAGAGAAGAAAAATCTTAGGACAAAAACAATTAACAAATACCCTTCAGTATTAAATAACTAGTAGTAATATCTGTAAATAACATAGTGTACTTGGTACACACTATTTTCATCAACAAAGCATAAAAGCCATCCTGCCACAACAAGGTGTACCCAATCAGGATGGTCCCTAACTCTAGTATCTCACCTAGCTATGTATGTGCCAGCAATGTGCGATAGTACAGAAGAATATAAGAAACTTTGTAATCCATCCCCTATGACATTTTTGTTTGGGCCAAGCACAGCTAAGTGTCAGATTACATCTCCTATTATAGGGGAGGAGAGGAGGAGTGAGGAGCACTGGGGATAAAACAAGCTAAATCTGGCTCCTTTTGACATGGTGACAGGTCATCTTTAAAGGACTCCAAATATATTCCATTTATTTAACTATGGGGAAATAACTATGTTTATTCTCTCACACTGGAAGTCATGCGGCTTTGTGCACCTGTCAGGTGACACCTGTCTAAGGAAAGGTAATTAGGATACAGGTGACACATTTGATGTCCTGGAGAAATTTCTATGATAGAAATAGCAGCTGCTTGGTGCTAAAATGTAGAAAACATGTAGCATCAGCAAATAACAGGAAACACCAAGTCTTTACAGTACGTAGGCATGAATTACGAATGTTTTCTAAAATATAACCAAGTTTTCAGCCTGCGTTCATAAAACGCGTTCTGAATGGATTGTCTTGGCCTTTGATTTTCCGAATATGTCCAGTATATTCTGGCCAGTATGTGATTGGATGAATGACTTGTTTTCTCACTCTGCTCCTCTCTCCTCCTCCCTCCCCTCTCCAGAGTATAAATGGAGGTGTAATCTGACACCTCACTTGCAGTCCCTATTATGTTGAGCAAAATAGAGTTGAGCTGTTTTTTATTCCAGAAATGGATAGTAGGAAGGAAGGGGGAGGGGAATGGGGAAAAAAGCTGGATGCTTTGATAATTATTTGATAAAATACATTAAAGTTTCTTATATTCACTAGTACTATTGATTTATGCAAAGTTTGAGGAAGTACAGTTACTATGTAGAATAATGCTAAATTGTTAGAACCCTCCTGTTTGTTTTTTCCATCTTGTGTTTTTCGGTCACGTGACCATCTGCCTATATATTCCAGCTCCGCCCTTTTGGCTGTGCTGGACTTCAGTGTTGTTTGACTGTTTTGCTAGCCAGGTGCTTCTGTGCCTATCTCTGTTAGTTTGCTTGGTCCATCTGGGACCTCTAGTACCTTTTTTGTCAGTTTATCTTTTTGTGTTCTGCAACAACCTTCTCTGTTCAGGAGGTGTCCAATTTTTGTTCCAGTCCTTAGTTCTTTTAGGGACCCCTTCCTTTATGCAATAGGTCTTCATTCAGACTAGCCGAGGACTAAGGCGGGTCTGTTTGCAAGGAACAGGCAGCCCACTACATCGGAGGGATTCAGCTTAGTCTTACTGTAGGGATAGCTTTTCCCTTTCTTTCCTTAGTACTTGTTGCAGATCATAACATAAATCTGCCAAATACATGTCAAAAAGGGAGTGCTAGTTATGAGACTTTTAGTTTAAGACCCTCTCTCACCCTATAGTAATGGGCTCGACCATATATTATATGCTCTCAATTTATTTCATAATGTAAAACTATGTTTACCATGAAGGGGTATAATTAAATTTAGGGGGTGTAAACTTAGGCAAAATCTTGAATACAGGATCCAGTTTTAGGCTCCACATTTTAAAAAGAATATTGGGATGTTAGAGTCAGTTCAAAGGTGGATAACTAGATTATTACATGGGATGGAAGCCTTTCCTATGATGAGAGGTTGGACAAGTTGGGCTTGTTTAACTAAATAAAAGATACCTCAGAGGTGATCTAATTTATATGTTTTAATAAGTGTGTTGTCAATACAAAAGACTGGCACATGATTTATTCCTTCCAAAGACTTTACAAAGGACCAGGGCACATTCACTAGATGTGGAAGAAAGGCTATTCTGGCATCTCAGTAGGAAAGGGTTCTTTACTGTTAGAGCTGTGTGACTATAGAATGCCCTACCGTGGTATTGGGGCGCAAAGGTCCCTTTGGTCCATATGAGAAGGCCAGTACTATTAAAGAAGCATGATAATCAGGATCCCTGTTAGAGATCTTTTATTGGAACCCAGAAGCTTCAAGTTAAAGAAATTGCCCTACAGACCTACTAATAAGGAAATATGAGCGTGAAGAAAACATCCACTGATCGCTGATTGTCAGAGGTTTGAGCAATCAGAATCACATGATCAGTTGACTTAGGAAACAAGAAAAACATACATGCATATACAATACATATAATATAGCCGATCAACAGTTGCTAAATCTTTCGAGCAACTTGTAAAAAAATTATTTGTCTACAAACTGTCAAGTGTGAGGTAACATGTACCTTTTTTAGTTAATGGAGTTGACCAATCTAAAATGAAAAGTCTGCAGTCACTCTGTGTGACTGCAGACTTGTGAATCCTCATCAGCGCACACACTCTGTGCTGTGAGGACTCGCCGCTCTCTGCCCCGGGAACGGCGGCCAGGTATGAGATATGCACACTCCCGGGCAGAACCCGTCTAGTGGGTGCGACCTTGCTCCATACACTTGTATTGAGCAAAGCAGTGCCCGCTAGATGGGTCCTGCCCTGGAGTGTGCATATCGCATACCTGACAGCGGTTCCCGGGGCAGAGAACGGCGAATCCTTGCAGCGCACAGTGTGTATGCTGGGAGGATTCAACACTATGGAGTCACACAGAGTGGCTACAGATTAATCATTTTAGACCATACTATCCATTAAAGTAGTTGTCCTAGATTAGAAAAAAAGGGTATGTTTCCAGAAAAAGTGTCATTCTAGTCTGTAGGCTATGTCCGGTATTGCATCTTATGGAATGGGGATGAGCTGTAATACCAAACATGGAAAGGATAGAAACTGTATTTTTTATAAATCACAAGCACAGTCCCTTTTCTATAATTAATTTTCTGTAAAGTACCTTACAGTAGCCCTTGTGTATGTCCTATTTGTCTCCTTCAAGTGTGGCGCCCAGGGGATGGGGACGACTCGGCGCCCGGGCCTTAATGCCTGGTCTTGGGGGATGTCGCGGTGGTCGGCTCCCGAGCCCGTACCCTGGGGTCTCTCTTAAAAAAGGGGAAATTGAAATGTCAAAGTTCGTGACGCCACCTGTGGTGTCTGGTGAGGATCACCAGCGCTGCGGCAGTCCACTGAGGCCGGTGTTACGGCAGCTTTGATGGTGTAGCTCCCCACAGGTGGAGCTAGGCCTCAGGGCAGCGATGTTTGACGAGGTGCACGATATGGCGGTGACCCAGCCGGGTCCAAGGAAGAACAGGGGACACACACACACGGTTTGCTTCTGTACCTTTTACTGGTGGGAATGCAGGTACTGTCCGGAGCACTGTAGGGTGAGGGGTGCACTGCAGGACTCTCCCCAGTGAGCAGGTGTAGGGCCTCCTGTTTCTTCGCCGCTGTTAGTCTCTGGCCTGCCTGGAGCTAGGCCTAACTTATTCTCTGTTCTGCACCGGCTGATCCTGTGGTAGGGCCTTCTGTTGGAGTACACACTCCCTGGTATATGGAGCCTCGGTAACTCCTGACCCTGGTATAACAGTCAGCGTTTGGTATTCCTGGGACCTGTAGTTCGCCAGGGGTTCTGGTTGTCTTCTGCTGGGTATAAAGAATCCCTGCAGACTCGGACACAGTGTCCGGTATATGGTTTCTGGGGTGAGCTGGTAAAGCTCCTCTGTCCCCAATGCTACTCACTCCTCTAGCCTTCGGCCTACTAGGGCCCTCACTAGGCTATACACACTGGCAGTTAGGTGGCTGCCTCTTCTGCTGTTCTCTGAGCGTCAGCAACGCTCCTAGCTCACTTAACTCGAGCTGCTTGAGTCTGACTGAGCTCCACTGCAGACTGACCTGTTTCTCTGTGTCTCACTCTGCAGGAACTGGCTGTGGACTCCAGACTGTTCTGTCTCCACTCTCTTCCTGAGGAGAACTCACTCACAGACTCTCTCCTTTTGTGTCTGAGCAGAAACTGCTGAATCACTCTCTGGGCTGCCTAGCTCCACCATCCCTGTTTATATCCCTATCAGGCTCCCTCTGGTGGTCTAAGGTGGAAGGTGGAGGTGTGTGTATGCTCTGAGGGCCTCTTGTGGAGAAAACCTGAAATGCACCCCTCCAGGATCTGTGGCTCCATGCACAGCAGGGCGTCACACAAGCTGTCAGTGACTTCCTATTTTTATTGGTCAAAAATGCTGCCTATACATGTAACACAATAGGGTATAGAAAAATGGTGTCTAGTTACTATGCTAGCTTACACTTAGGCTGTGTGCCCACGATGCGTTTTTTAAGCATTTCCGCAGCAGCAAAAACACTGCAGAAATGCTTAAAAATGCATGGTAGAAGGCCTGCCATGTTCCCCAATGACAATCCGCATGTGCTGTGCACATACTGCGGAAATTTCCGCTGCGGATTATCATTGCGGAAAAAAACGCAGCACTACCAATTATTTTGCGGAAGTGCTGCGTTTTCACCACCATTGACTTTCATTGGAACGCTTGGATTCTGCATCACTGCATCTGTACATGCGGAATCCAAGCGTTTCAATGTGCGGATGGTACCCGGGTCTGGAGGACAGGAGACTCTCCTCCGGACCCGGGTACCATAGAACCTGTAAAAAAAAGAATAAAATAAAAAATAAATATTATATTTACCTTCTGATGGCCCCCGGTCTCCTTGTCTTCACTTGCTGGCAGCTCGCGGTGGACTGAAGGACCTGCGCTAATGTCATAGTCATGTGACGGCAGGTCCTTCAGTGTAGTGTACCGCGAGCTGTCGGAAAGCCAGGACAGAGCGAAGCAAGACTCCGGGGGCCATCAGAAGGTAAGTATAGATTTATTTTTTTATTTTTTGACATTCTTTGGGGTCACACTATATAAATCCATGCCGTTTGCATGGATTTATATAGTGTGACCAAGTTGACAAGCACTTTCCAAGTGATGCTAAAATCGCTTGGAAAGCGCTTGTCAACCCGCATGCGGAAATGCATGTGAAGAACGCTTCACATCTGCATGTCCCTGGCAGGAAAACGCATGTACAATCCGCATGTACAATCCGCATGCGTTTTTTCTGCCAGGGAGATGCCGAAATGCTCAGGAAAAAATCCAGAGCATTTCTGCATCGTGGGCACATAGGCTAACAGACCATAATATAGCAAAGGTCTAAGGGTTATATATACCACTAAAGTGGATGAACACACTATTATAAAGGTAATGGTATATTAATATTGCACCATTGTTCATTTCTTTTCAGAACATATCTTTTGACTATAATCATCAGGAAATTCAGTCGTCCTCTCCTTGATTTTCCCTATGATGATATCAGATTATTTAATGTCCTGCCGCACGACAAGGTGCTTCTGCTGGGTCAGGCTTGTGACTTAGCATAGAGACAGCTTTTCTTTTCTCAGCATGCTCGTAGAGGATGCTGAATAAGTGTTTCTAAGGAAAGCAAGGTTGTGCAGAACGTTGTTAAACCTTCACGGATCCCGCACTGCCCCCTCTCCAAGGACAACCATCCATTAGCAAATATGACATAGCGCATGAGAAAGAACAAGGATACTGAGAATTCAAGGAGTGGCTGCCTGGAAAAAAAATTGTATTTTACTGCAGCCGGTGAAAGGGTTTTAATAAGATCTTTAGAAAGAAGGTGGTATTGAATTTCAGGAATGGATATGTGATACTGTTAGGTGCTTTAATAGCACACCTTTTAACTGGAGTATTATTACAAAGTAGTTTATGCAATCCTTATGTGTAATGATGGTTCCACTTTTTTAGAGTTCTAATGACAACCTGATACAAAGGCTATTTCTTGTACTGAGAACTTGTGGAAATGGAGTGGTCATGTGAGCATTACATTATAGGCTAGGATACTGGCAAAGTTTGGACCTATTTTAATGAGAATCAATATACACTCACAAATTCAAAGGGGTAACATTAGAAGGGTTATCCAGGACTATTTTATATATTTTCTTTTATGGGCCTAAGAACATCCAGGCAGGTAGTTACTAGCTAGCCGCCTGTTTCTCTGACGGTTCAGAGAAGTCACAGACTGCTCCTGCGGGAGATTGTATGGCTTCCGGTGACGTCGCATTGACAGAGCAGCTGCTTCTCTACCGCTCATCTCTGTTGACGGGGAGTGACTGCAGATATCATGCTGATTGACACGTGGCTTCCTGCTGCCTAACTGTGAGGAGCCAGTTGTCAATCAGCATGACGTCGGCAGTCACGCCCTGTCGATAGAGCAGAGTGGAAGAACTATTCTGTTGACGAGAGGTCAAATGAAGCAGCAGAATTGCCGACAGGAGCGGTCTGTGATCGCTGTGAGCCAGCACTAGGCAGAACAGGCAGGTAGTTGCTAACCTGTGAATTCTTAGCCCTATGAGAAAAAAATAAAATAGGTAACCCTTTAAAATGCATCCTATAGAAAGCTATGCATAGCAATCATCTTTATCTCCTTTATGACATCTTTTTTTTTTGGGACCTTTCCTTAAAGGGGTTTTCCCACGAACAAAAGGTTATTTTAATCTATAGATCTTGGAATGATAACTTCCACAATTGGATGTGATTAAATAAAATGTCCCTGTGCTGAGATAATTATAAATGAGCCCCTGCTGTGTACTGTGTAATGGCTGTGTCTGACCATACAGGAACATGGTCTGATCATACCACATCTCCTGGGCAGGGGAGGAAGCAAAAGAGAGTATATGGACAGGACAGCAGGGGATCACAAATTATTCATTCCTTTAAGTAAAACATTGTTTAAAAACAGGCAGGGAAATGTTTTATTTCAAAGAGAAAATCAGCTGTGATCCCCTGCTGTAATGTCTATATACTCTTTTGCTTCCTCCCCTGCCCAGGAGATGTGGTATGATCAGACCATGTCCCTGTACGGTCAGACACAGCCATTACACAGTACACAGCGGCGTCACATTTATAAGATTATCTCAGCACAGGAACATTTTATTTAAACACATCCAATTGTGGAACCTATTATTATTCCAAAATCTATTGATTAAAATTAACTTTTGTTGGTGGGAAAACCCCTTTAAACTTAAACCCTTCAAATTCAATTATTTTGTCCAGTTTTTTTCAGAAATCTGGATGTACATATGGATGTCGTTCTGGATGACCCTATATATAAACTGAGATGTGACAATTACGCAAAAGAAATTTCATTCTGTCCTTTATCTGATGGGACGTTTTGTTACTTTTCCAACAAAGACTGATCTCGTTCTGTACATTCTGTTTGTGCACATTAGTGGGTAGAAAGTCAAAATGAGCAATTGTAAGTACACAGTGCTATATAATATGATTGCAATATATTAAGAGGATGAAAACTTTGATGGGAGTGTTTCTTTAAGTACTGGACAACCCCTTTTAGACTTCAAATGGAATACGCACGTTTCTGATGTGTTTTTTTCCCCCATTCATTTCAGTGGGAGAAAAAAGCTGTAAACATACTGAAAGATTTGGCATGCTGCAGATTTGAAAAACCTTATGTGTCCTGTGACTACACTGTTTATTACCCATGTTCTGTGACATCACTGTGTGCATCATCTCTGTGCTGTTATTCCTCTTTAGTAATTAATCCATATGCTGTAACGTCACTGGTTTTATTACCCCTGTGCATCACTCTGTATTGATCGGGTACAGTGACTTCACCATGTTTATTTTCTCTCTGGTGGACTATTACACATTATGGACATGATGTCATAGCCACATATGCATTTTTAAGGGTACAAGTGTATGAGGCAGTATATGAGTTGTTGCATCTGGAAACTGGTGACCAGAGTGGGAAGGTGGGGTCTCTTCCAGATTTTGCTCTGGTGCTTCTGATCATATAATTCCCTTTATTATCACAATAATAATTCTACTCGTAGCAATATAAAGCATGTGGAGAGCACACACACATGTCCAAAACAAATGCAATGACAAATGAAACTTTTTTGTCTGCTGAAGATTACGATTTTTTGCTCACTAGGTAAAATCTCAGCAAATTCCTCCCTGTAGCATCTGGTATTTCAGTTTTTAAGTATGCAACATTTGGTTGGGCTTCCAGGAGGAGCTCAGCAAAGTAATCTTGTCTAGTCTGTTTCTGCAGCTCATCCATTTTACATCGTATCTACAACTCCCTAAACTAACTGTCACCCACATACAGAATGTGGCTTCATCTTCAATAATATTTTAGCACCGAGAGTCTAATTGGGAAGTGTTGTTCCTGAGAATGATTGCCCTAAAAGGAGGCACCAGATAGGGGGAAGGACGTATAAACCCGTAAAGTAGAGGAATGTTTACTGTGAATAATTCTGGAGAAATATTTCAGTGCCTCATGCAGTGCACGGGAGGCACCCAGGGGGAAAGGAATCAGATAGAATGAAGTTACACTAATCTTACTTCGCTTCAGGGTGTTCCATTTCAGATATCCCTGCTTTGGCCCATTCCTGGACTTGGAATCCTCGTGGATTACACTTGTAATTTGAGAAATAGTGCATCTTCTTGGATATTAAATAATAGAAAGCTGAATTTGTTAGCTACTATCTATGATATACTTATACTACTTATTAACAAAATGTGCCTGTTGGGATAAATAATTGGCTTATGTCATTCCTACCAATATTTGACGGCAAACATCCAGAAGACGGATCCATTTGTGGTATGGTTAATTTTAACTAAAATTGCACCCCTTTTATGTAGCCACACTCACACACCCATTCTATGCCCTTTTCCACCCCATTTTCTGCCTCCCCACAGAGTCACCAGTAAGCCGGACTATGCCAAACTGACTGTTGGCTCACAGCGAGTCCTACTGTGTCAATATGGGTCTCAGAGAAGCTACTCTGTAGCATAACCTGTTCCACCTATATGCCAGGCTTTGGATTGTACTACATTATGGGAACTGATCTGCACCTTCCTGTATTCTTGTCGCAACTAACTATTACCCTTCATGAATACTGAGCTCCCTCAGCTGCAAATATACAATGTGTACATTGTAATATCCATTATACTGTGCAACAGCTACTGTGATAAATAGAGAAAGATTCAGTTCCAGTCAAAGTTTTGCATAACGGATGGGTAAACTGGACCTTTAAAAGATTGCCAAATTTAACTTTGGCTACAATAATCCAGTAACTTTAAATAACAAGGTGATGCGAACTTGCAGAACACATGAATACATGTTAACACTTCACTCCATTACTCAGGAGGAGAGGTAACTCTCCTGAAATTGTCCCCTTTGACCCATCAGTCCACTCCCTCTGTATGCTTAGAATAGGTTCTTGTTTTTGGTTGTCCCCTGCTCAGTCTGCCCCCTGGCAGGTCTGCTCCCTGCCTGCACTGAGCAGCTAAAGGCCCCGTCACACTTAGCGACGCTGCAACGATCCCGACAACGATACGACCTGTCAGGGATCGTTGCTGCGTCGCTATGTGGTCGCTGGTGAGCTGTCAAACAGGCAGGCTCACCAACGATCAGGGGAGCAGCGACATCGTGGAAAGAATATTTCCACGATGTCCTGCTCTGTTTACCAGCCTGCTGAAGCAGGAGCAGGCTGGTAACCATGATAAACAGCGGGTTACTAGGGGCACACGCGCACCTAGTAACCCGTTGTTTATCATGGTTACCACTCTGCTACGGTGAGCGGGAGGTTACCGCTCACTTTAGCAGGCTCATAACCATGATAAACAGCGGGTTACTAAGTGCGCGTGTGCCCCTAGTAACCCGATGTTTATCATGGTTACCAGCCTGATCGCTGCTCCCGCTGGTCACACACAGCGATGTGTGCTGACCAGCGGGAGAGCAGCGACCAAAAAATGGTCCAGGACACTTTGCGGCGATCAGCGACCTCACAGCAGGGGCCGGATCGTTGCAAAGTGTCACACATAGCGACATCGCTGGTGAGGTCGCTGTTGTGTCACCAAAACCGTGACACATCAGCGATCTCGCTAGCGATCTCGTTATGTGAGACGGGGGGCTTAAGACTCTAGGTGTCCTTCTGCCTCTTTGTAGTTTATGATAAGAAGAGACAGAAAGGTTATAAGAAGTGTTTATCTGCTCATTGTATGAGGTATGCATATGCGCATTGAATAAAGTTGTGGGCGTGTTGCCATCTTGTCCTTCACCGATCATTCATGTGGGATCTTTAGTGGAATCATACCTACACAAGCAATAGAAGAAGCCTTTAGGGCTTCCTGATTCGTTTTCTTAAAATCCAAGCTTAGGGATATATTTCCAATACTTTGTTTGGTTTAAAAGTATTCTAAACAGGACAAGCTACTGGAACATTGGCACGAATATCAAAATAGGATTATATTATAAAACATGGAATCAAGCAACAAATTATGTTTATGCTACAGATATTTACTTGTTTTTAGTTCCCCTACTATAAGGCTTAGTGCCCACGATGCAGAAATGAAGCAGAAATTTTCCTGAGCATTTCTGCATCTCCTTGGCAGAAAAACGCATGCGGTTTTTACATGCGTTTTTTGACGCGTATTTGCATGCGTATTTGCCATGCGCTTTTCCAATGCATTGTATTGGCAAATCCGCATGCAGAAACGCAGTAAAATCTGTGCAGAAAAAATCCTGACCATGTGCGCAGAACTTGCAGAATGTCATGGGATAAGGTATGCAATGCGTTTCTGGAGCGTTTACGCGCTGCAAATACGCACCAAAAAACGCACCAAAAACGCATCGTGGGCACACAGCCTAAAGGTGAATATTTGCCAGTTCTCAACAGGACTTCCCCTTACCCACCCTTCCTCCCCACTCCCTCTTTAACCCTCTTTTCCCTTTTATGGTTTCCATATTCCTCAAGTTTTTTGTACCCCATATACAAAATGAAAGTTGTTTTTCCTTTTTTGTTATGCTCAAATGTACACATTTGTTATTATATATGCTTATGTTCTTTCCTCCTTACAACATTCTTAAAGAATTTACAGAAAAAAAAAGTATTCATATATTGTATATTCATTCTCAAGCTGGGATCTTCACCAGGCCATAACAGATTTCATCCTCTGTCACATCCACTGGAAACAGACCTGCCACTAATACATATTGCTTTAATACGCCTAGAATGAACATAAAGCAACTTTGCAAATAGTTGTTATTAAAAATTCCTACTGTTTGTGTCTACATCTCCTATGTAGAGCAATGTGTATTGTGATCCTGCAGTCAATAAAAAGGTTGTCTTTAGGATAGATCAATATCAGATGGGAAGGGTCCAACACTCCCACTGATCAGCTGATAGTAGCTCTCTATGCAGCCACATGAACACAGTATACAGGGCAGAAACAGCATGGCTCTGTACATACAGCTAAATTGCTATTAAAGTGAATGGAAGCTGATCTCCAGTACCTGAGAACGGCCACTACAGTGTACAGAGCTGTGCAGCATTGTGTAGATCTGGCTGCCGAGAAAGCTTCAAACAGCTAAACAGTTGAGGTGCTGGGTGTTGCACATCTATTGATTTTACTTTGCTGACCTATCCTGTGGATAGGCCATCAATAAAAGCATTCTACACAATCCCTTTAAAAAATGGATTGCACAGGTAGGAAAGATAAATGTTGGAAAGTCTGTTAATAAATTAAAACATCGGGTGGGAAATGTAGTTGTCAAAAAAACAAACAACTTCAATATATTTCATATTTATACTCTCAATTAAGTCCTGAAATGGATTGACAATTTAAGCTGTAGAAGATTATCATGATCATCTGATTCATTGGCCCCATATGCACTGATTGTGTCAGGTAGAACACTGAATAGTCTGTAGATAATATTACATGCCAGCAGTACAGGTGCACATCATAGCCTTATCAGTGGCCTTTACATCAGTTAATCATGACAGATCTCTGCCTTAGGTGTGTTTATTCTGTAACTCACGAACATTATGTAACATGTTGCAAATCAGGCCTTCTGGCTGTTTCCCAAGAAGGTCTAAGCAAAGGAGCCTATAGTTTATAAATTTAGAAGACTGTCTGCAGTAGCTTTTTGCCATTATCACTTCAGCTATTATTTTTTCAGTTTAGAAAAATGATCTGAATTAAAATGGGAACCCACAACCACACGCTGTTCTACTATTGGTATTGTATGCTTCTTCTGGCGTTTCTGGGCATCTATCCAGTTGTGATGTCAGATCGGGCAGGATAACCGGCAGTTCTATCAACATGAAGGTGTACATGGTTCTTCAGTTCTTCATTGTTCCGTCATTCACAATGTCTCAGGGTATTTGTTAAGCGTTATTTCTAGCCATACATTACAGATTTCTGAAGCCAGTTTTCTGAACAGCTTGTCTTTTATGGCTGTGTGCCCACGATGCGTTTTTTAAGCGTTTCCGCAGCGGCAATGCCGCTGCAGAAACGCTTAAAAAACGCTTGGTAGAAGGCCTGCCATGTTCCCCAATGATAATCCGCATGTGCTGTGCAATTTCTGCTGCGGGTTATCATTGCGGAAAAAAACGCAGCACTACCAATTATTTTGCGGAAGCGCTGCGTTTTCGCCGCCATTGACTTGCATTGGATCGCATGTCATCCGCATCACTGAATCTGTACATGCAGAATCCAAGCGTTTCAATGTGCTCTCCTCCGGACCTGGGTACCATAAAACCTGTAAAAAAAAGAATAAATAAAAAATAAATATTATACTTACCTTCTGATGGCCCCCAGTGTGATTGTCTTCGCTTGCTGGCAGATCGCGGTGGACTGAAGGACCTGCGCTGACGTCATTTAGTCATGTGACGGGTCACGCAACCGCTGACGTCGGCAGGTCCTTCAGTGTACCACAAGCTGCCGGCAAGCCGAGACGCATCGAATCAAGACTCCGGGGGCCATCGGAAGGTAAGTATAGATTTTTTTTTTTTTTTTACCATTCTTTACGGTCACACTATATAAATCCATGCCGTTTTCATGGATTTATATAGTGTGACCAAGTTGTCAAGCACTTTCCAAGTGATGCTAAAATCGCTTGGAAAGCGCTTGTCAACCCGCATGCGGAAATGCATGTGAAGAACGCTTCACATCCGCTTGTCCCTGGCAGGAAAAACGCATGTACAATCCACATGTATAATCCGCATGCATTTTTTCTGCCAGGGAGATGCAGAAACGCTCAGGAAAATATCCGAAGCATTTCTGCATCGTGGACACATAGCCTATTGCTGGTTTGTGAAGGTTGTCATCTTAGATGACATAAATTTAACAATCTGACAAAATAACAGATCCCTTCCATGATCTGTGCTCTAATTTGAGATTCCATTAGGATGAAACAGGTCTGTTATTTAGTAAAATTAAAGGGATTACAAAATTCAACATTGCAGATCACCTTTTCTACAGATAACTGCCATCGTTCAGCAAATGTCATACTCAGAAATGTCAACAATAGGTACTGAAAATTTACACAAGATAGTCTAAGGGTCCGTGCCCACGATGCGTTTTTCAAGCGTTTATGCTGCGGAATTTTTGCAGCGTAAACGCTTGGGAAACGCTCGGTAATCCTTCCCCCATGGTCCCCAATGACAAGCCGCACTTTCAATGCCCATGCTGTGGATTTTTCCGCAGCGTTTTTGATGCGCTCAAAAATCCGCAGCATGTCCATTAATTTTGCGTTTACGCATGTGGAATTGCCATCTACAATGCATTAGAAAACGCATGGCAATTCTGCATGTGCAAAACACGCGAAAAACGCGTGTCAAATTCCGCGCGCGTTTTTCCGGGCAAGGAGATGCAGAAATGAAGCATAAATTTTCTGCTTCATTTCTGCATCGTGGGCACGTAGCCTAAGATGGCCTTCATAATGTCTAAAATCTCTAGTGAATAACCTTAAAGTAGCACTCCTATTGACTTTTTGCCCTAAACCTGTGTAAGTATAGTGTCAGTGTGTTGATATGCTCACTGGTCGCATTTTGCTCCAGTATCCATTGCCGTTCCACTCCTCTTCTGAGTCACGTGATTGATGATAATTCAGACACTCAGGATCACACTGCGCTCTTTGTGTGAGCTGGAAATCTCTATTACAGTGTAAGCCTATGGATCCACATTTTGGCGCTCTGTACATTTACATCATAAAAGCCATTTCTGGGTCACACAAAGTGGAGTGGGATCTGAAGAGCTGTCATGTGACTCAGAAAAGAACCAGAATGGCGCTGGATAGCGGAGAATACTGTGATCAGTAAGTATACAGTATATATCACACTGACACTACACTAACATTTACACAGGTTTAGGAAGAATAAAGTTAATGGGAGTGCCTCTTGAAGTGTAACCATCGGACGTCTGCATCTTCAGATTTACTTAATTATTCAAAAGAGAAACAATCAAAAACATTCAGCCACGTACCTATGATAGTCAATGGGGCCATTCACATGTCTGTGATATTTCATGGACTGAGTGGTCAGTGGAAAATCTTGGAGACATGTCCAATTTAAGATCAGAGATTCGGGTCAAAGTTGGCAATGCAAATCTGTGAGATGATTTCCAAGTGCAGTCCGATTTTCACAGACTGTCACATAGGAGAAGGTGGATAAACATACAAGAGAAACAGATCACACTCGAACCACACTCTGTTCAAACTCTGATCGCAATAATCCACCCGTTGTCTTGTTCGTGAGAAAAACGGACGTCTGAATGAGGCCTTACAAATTTGCATTTAATGCTGCATTTAAGCAAACTTTTTAAAAAAACAATAAGTGTTAATTTATCAAACTCTTAGGGCACATACACACCGCTATACTATTGCACAGTTTTGTGCAGATCTGTAATGGGCTTTCTTGGAGATGAATGCATCTATAGTGCACATTTGTATGACTCAGATTTCATTTGGCGGCATATAGTGTTTTTTTTGTCAGATTCTGAACATGTTAGACAGAACAAAGCTCTGTGTATACTGTCTTGGGCTATGTGCCCACGATGCAGAAATGCTCAGGATTTTTTCCTGAGCGTTTCTGCATCTCCCTGGCAGAAAAAAAACGCATGCGGATTGTACATGCGGAAATGAAGCGTTCTTCACTTGCATTTCCCATGCGGGTTGACAAGCTCTTTCCAAGCGATTTTAGCATCACTTGGAAAGTGCTTGACAACTTGGTCACACTATATAAATCCATGAAAACGGCATGGATTTACAGCTATATGAAAAAGTTTGGGCACCCCTATTAATCTTAAGCTTAATGTTTTATAAAAATTGGTGTTTTTGCAACAGCTATTTCAGTTTGATATATGTAATAACTGTTGGACACAGTAATGTTTCTGCCTTGAAATGAGGTTTATTGTACTAACAGAAAATGTGCAATCTGCATTCAAACAAAATTTAACAGGTGCATAAGTATGGGCACCTCACCAGAAAAGTGACATTAATATTTAGTAGATCCCCTTTTGCAAAAAATAACAGCCTCTAGTCGCTTCCTGTAGCTTTTAATGAGTTCCTGGATCCTGGATGAAGGTATTTTTGACCATTCCTCTTTACAAAACAATTCCAGTTCAGTTAAGTTTGATGGTCGCCGAGCATGGACAGCCCTCTTCAAATGATCCCACAGATGTTCAATGATATTCAGGTCTGGGGACTGGGATGGCTATTCCAGAACATTGTAATTGTTCCTCTGCATGAATGCCTGAATAGATTTGGAGCGGTGTTTTGGATCATTGTCTTGCTGAAAGATCCATCCACTGTGTAACTTCAACTTTGTCACTGTTTCTTGAACATTATTGACAAGAATCTGCTGATACTGAGTGGAATCCATGCGTCCCTCAACTTTAACAAGATTCCCGGTGCCGGCATTGGCCACACAGCCCCAAAGCATGATGGAACCTCCACCAAATTTTACTGTGGGTAGCAAGTGTTTTTCTTGGAATGCTGTGTTTTTTTGCCGCCATGCATAACGCCTTTTTGTATGACGAAACAACTCAATCTTGGTTTCATCAGTCCACAGGACCCTCTTCCAAAAAGAAATTGGCTTCTCCAAATGTGCTTTTGCATACCTCAGCCAACTCTGTTTGTGGCGTGCTTGCAGAAATGGCTTCTTTCGCATCACTCTCCCATACAGCTTCTCCTTGTGCAAAGTGCGTTGTATAGTTGACCGATGTACAGTGACACCATCTGCAGCAAGTTGATGCTGCAGCTCTCTGGAGGTGGTCTGAGGATTGTCCTTGACTGATCTCACCATTCTTCTTCTCTGCCTTTCTGATGTTTTTTTTGGCCTGCCACTTCTGGCCTTAACAAGAACTGTCCCTGTGTTCTTCCATTTCCTTGCTATGTTCCTCACAGTGGAAACTGACAGGTTAAATCTCTGAGACAGCTTTTTGTATCCTTCCCCTGAACAACTATGTTGAATAATCTTTGTTTTCAGATTATTTGACAGTTGTTTTGAGGAGCCCATGATGCCACTCTTCAGAGGAGATTCAAACAGGAGAACAACTTGCAAGTGGCCACTTTAAGTAGCTTTTCTCATGATTGCATACACCTGCCTATGAAGTTCAAAGATCAATGAGGTTACAAAACCAAAAAAAGTGCTTCAGTACATCAGTAAAAAGTAGGTAGGAGTATTTAAAACAAGAAAATGATAAGGGTGCCCATACTTATGCACCTGTCAAATTTTGTTTGAATGCAGATTGCACATTTTCTGTTAGTACAATAAACCTCATTTCAAGGCAGAAACATTACTGTGTCCAACAGTTATTACATATATCAAACTGAAATAGCTGTTGCAAAAACACCAATTTTTATAAAACAATAAGCTTAAGATTAATAGGGGTGCCCAAACTTTTTCATATAACTGTATATACTGTGACCCGAGAGAATGTAAAAAAATAAAAAAATAAATCTATACTTACCCTCCAATGGCCCGCGCTGTCTTGCTTCGCTCGGTCCCGGCTGCCGGCAGCGGTACACTGAAGGACCTGCCGACATCAGCGTCGTGTCACCCGTCACTTGACTCTGACATCAGCGCAGGTCCTTCATTCCATCGTGAAGTGCTGGGAAGCAAGGAGGAGCGCACTGCGGGCCGTCAGAAGGTTTTTAATGATACCTGTGTCCATAGGAGAGTCTCCTCTCCTCTACACCCGGGTACCATCCGCACATTAGAACGCGCCAATTACGCAAGTACAGATGCAGTCTTGTGGAATTGGCGCGTTCTAATGCAAGTCAATGGCGGCAAAAACGCAGCACTTCCGCAAAATAATTGGTAGTGCTGCGTTTTTTTCCGCAATGATAATCCGCAGCGGAAATTTCCGCAGCATGTGCACAGCACATGTGGATTATCATTGGGGGACATGGCAGGCCTTCTACCAAGCGTTTTTAAGCGTTTCTGCAGCGTTTTTGCCGCTGCGGAAACGCTTAAAAAACGCATCGTGGGCACATAGCCTTATTCTCCTTCCAAAGGTCCAAATTCGTTATTTGCTATTTTTTTCAGTGATGTTTCTTTTTTGTTTTGTTACAATCGTTGCCATTTTTTGGCTCCAAAGTATTCAAAATGGCACACACGTAGATTGATGAGTTTTGTGCAAAATCAAAGATGCTTGTTTTCCTTGAATTTTACCATTGTATCTACTCTTTTAGGCCATGTGCACATGTAGAATATTTGGTCAGCTTTTTACCTCAGTATTTGCAAGCCAAAATCAGTAGTGGAACAGTCAGAGGAAAAGTATAATAGAATCACGTGCACCACTTCTGTATTTATCACCCACTCCTGGTTTTGGCTTACAAATACTGAGGTAAAAAAACTCACCAAATAATCAACCTGTGCATGTGGCCTTAAACTATGTAAAAAGAACAAATTTGATTTTGTACTCCAGTAGGTTACTGGAGTACAATAACGCAAACATTTTGTGACATTTCAAAAAGTTGAAAATAATGAACTAGGCTAAAACATCTGGATACGGAAAACCACAGCCATAAAGCCAAACATTAAGCGCACGTGCACATGTTGAGTATTTGGTGAGTTTTTTACCTCAGTATATGTAGCCAAAACCAGGAGTGGAACAATCAGAGGAAAAGTATAATAGAAACACGTCACCACTTCTGTATTTATCACACAGTCCTGGTTTTAACTTTCAAATACTGAGGTAGAAAATTCACCAAATACTCAATGTGTACACGTGGCCTAGAACCTAATGAAACCAATTAAAGCAAATTTTAAAAAGGCGCAAATTAAATATTGAAAAACATAACAGTCACTAGGCCACGTTCAGTATTTGGTCAGTATTTTATATCAGTATGTGTAAGCCAAAACCAGGAGTGGGTGATAAATACAGAAATGGTGACGTGTTTCTATTATACTTTTCCTCTGACTGTTCCACTCCTGATTTTGCCTTACAAATACTGAGGTAAAATACTGACCACATACTGAACGTGTGAACGTGGCCTTAAAATCAAATTATTTCAGAAAAAAAAGTCTCAAATGTAATGATGAATTGAGGCCCAAGTTTGATGGAGGCTGTATAGTGAATGCATGACTTAGTAGTCATACAGGTTATAGACAGGACTGGCTGCAGGACTGGTTATTGGACTGGTTATAGACATACAGGTTATAGACAGGACTGGCTGTAGGACTGGTTATTGGACTGGTTATAGACATACAGGTTATAGACAGGACTGGCTGCAGGACTGGTTATGGGACTGGTTATAGACATACAGGTTATAGACAGGACTGGCTGCAGGACTGGTTATGGGACTGGTTATAGACATACCGGTTATAGACAGGACTGGCTGCACAGACTCTGTGCACAGGTTCTACATCAGCTCATATTCATATACTAATGAACTGATTTTGGTTAAGATAAATTAGGTACATCGCTCACATTCCTCAGGCGTCTCACACCTATTTGTGTATTCACTGCCAACATTTTAGCCACAAGTCATTAATTCTCCATAGAAAATACTTCTCAAAAACTTTTCTTACTGCATTTATTACCCCAGCTAAGTGGATAAATAGGGCTTGCGTCAAACACAAATACAATTTCATGATTTTTTTACGAAAATAAATTTTACTTGTCAACATAGCAGATTTGACCTTTTCATTAGATGTTAACATCAGTTTTTTCAGATTCCAGGCTATTTCTAAGAGCATTTCTGTGTCTGTGGGGGGAGACAGATATTTTTAGCTCAAACAATATTATTGTGCTAAGAAAGGAATAACTGGGACCCGATCTTCACAAATTACGGGACATTTTTATTACTGACGTGCTCATGTGTAACCTAGGCGCCCTGTTCTTACACCAACCCATGCACCTGACAAGCCACACACCTATTCTATTCTATAGCAAGTTTTACTAGTGACTCTTAAAGAGGATCCGAATAGGGTATAATCTAAGGGTTAAAGAGGTTTAAGTTTTCCCACTACATAGAGCTGCTGCACTCTCACTTTCTCCAGATGTATGTGATAAGTCTGAAGGCGGGGAGAGTGAAGCCAGCAATGATCGCATGACGTAACAATGTTACACGATCCCCGGGACAGCCAGTACCGACACCACTGGTATGGCATCGGCATCGGAGCTGAGTATAAATGTTATTATTTTACGGGATTCAAACATATGGATTGAGAAGGGGTTGTCCAAACAGTGGACAACTAATTTAATACTAAACTCCAATAAATTATACTGACTATAATATCTAAGTGTGCAGAATTAGAATTTACATGAACAACTCAACTCAAGGCATGACTATATTACTATAAAATTGGTAAAAATATTAAAATATTGAAAGGGAAGGTACAGCAGAACCCACCGCAATAATTATAGTGACACGTATAGAGAATTCTTGAATTTCTGCCCAGACCAAAGACATAACTATAGAAGGTGCCTAAAAGGATCCTCTCCTCCATACATGGTCACCAATAGCATAGTTTGTGTACTATATTTTTTGGGACACATGGAACTTCAATTTACCCCTATGGTACAGACAGCCTCATATATTATGTAGTCTCCAACAGCGTCCTATAGCGTTACTTGATTAATTAAAACAAGATTCATTGAGATTCATATGTGCAGATCAATGCAAACTTGAAGAAAGTTATGAGCAATGTACTCTTGTATTCACATCAGTAAAACATTTTAAACAGTTTCATAATGTAACTCAGTTGGGCTTTATTTCAGAGCTAATGGGCATATGTCATGCAAACACAATTTTCATATTCCAAGTGTGTAACATGTACAATATGTCTAATCTGAAAATACATAGGCCCGATTCATCAAAGCAATTACGCTAGCCTAAATCATTTTGAAAAGTCACAAAGTGTTCATACAACATGTATTTGCGCAACCGTTGTGTGTCTTTCCCTGTTTTTATGCCTCTTAACGAATCAGGAGTGTCAGGCTGCAGCATGCCCACTCATTAAGACTAGCATGAACATCGCCTTCAGTAGGAGAGTGGTCATCTTCCTAGCCCGCTCCATACACCCACATCTGACATGCATTGTACATGTATGGCATTTGTTGGGAAGATATTGATGCACCAATGGGTACTATAGTCCATCTTCCCTAAACAATGGCCAGCTATCTTGGTTGGTATACATAAGAGACCAATAAGCTTCCTGTTTGTACAAAGGTGTTCTTCAAAGTAATCTCCCAGTTATTGGCCTATCTTATACTCTGATTTTGATTCTTACCTTTCTCCTTTTCTGATCTTTGGCTAGATTTCTGTATTGACTAAATTCTCCCAACTTTGACCTCGGTTTCTTTGACAACATTTCATGGATTTAATTTTTGTGGCACTTCTTGGATTCCACCATCTGTCAGCTGTTCCTAATGGCAACTTTTTTGAGGTTGTGTATTGTGAACCCTACACTGAAGCCAAATCTCTGTATGTGGGTTTAAGTTTGAATAACATGGTGTCCAAGGGCTACAAACGTCTCAGTTTAGCCCAAGCTAAGTCTGTTGCAACCTTAGGGTTCCACTACTTTTGGGTAGGACTATTGAAAAATACGTTCCGACTCATGCTGTTGTATCTAGCACTGAAACCTTGTTGCTTAAGAATATCAGTGTAATTTCTCGGGATACTGCTACACTTTAGAACTATTTTTTTAAACCTGGGTATAAACTAAGACTAGTTATGACTAGACTGGTTAATAAATAATTGTTATGACTAGACTGGTTAATAAATAATCCATTACTTCAGTTCAGTAGGGGTCTAGATCAGTGTCCACTTGAAAACATGGTAATCCTCTATGACATGCAGGAGATGTGATCTTGCAAAAACAACAGTTGTCTTACTATGTTCACATTGCGGTGTTGCAAAGGTATTGCATCTTTATAGTCTACTAAACTCATAAAGATATTTGACAAGACTATCCAGGTTCAGGTGAACATGATGAATATTATTCTCTGGGCTATTATTTTACAGTTAACCTTGAACAATGCTGGCTCTCTTCATTAGAGATGAGCGTTGTTCTACTCGAACTGTTCGCCAATCTCAAATTCGAGCTGTTTTGGGCGGTGTTCGAGCCGTTCGGCGAACACGAACAATTTGAGAAAAATTCGGCTGTTCGAGGTTATGTTCGATAACTGTTCGTGCACCAAAATCATAACTGGATTTTTTCTCAGTAATAATGAAAATTAATGTTAATACGCAGTTTGAGTGTACAGCGGGGTGGGGGGAGGGGCAGGGGATGGATCTCTGCAGGAACAATGAAGATCTCCATTTTTTTTTCTCTTTCCCGCATTTACAGTGGGGAGGTGCAATCTGTCAGCCTATCAGCAGCGCACACACGGAGCGAAGTGCTTTTTTTCACACAAGCAAGGGCATGTGTCATTGGCAGTGTATGTCACATGTCCTTGCCCTATAAGACCAAGCCATTTTCCCCGTCGCCACCATTTTCTCACTGCTGCAGCTGCGTGTTAGACGGCACCGCTGTTCCTGTGTGCGCTATACCTTGTTAATTTCAAGCCAATTTTCGCACAAATATACAGATAGCTTGGGAGTAGGGAATAGTTGTGATTGCAGTCCTTTTAAGGACTAGGTTACAGCATTTCCTACGACTTTTATCAGGCAGGTCTGTGCTCTTAAATAGACAGGTTGTGGGAGTAAAGACTAATTGTAATTGGAGTCCTTTTCAGGACTAGGTTACATCAGTTCCTATCAGTTTTTGCCAGGCAGGTCTGTGCCAGTGCTGTGCAAGTTTTTTTCACAGCATTTGGCTGAATCTAGCAAAGCTAATCCTTTTTGGCCAATTGCAGAGTGTGTTAGTCAGTGGAGTAGCCTATCTGTGTTGCAAGATATACCACCTGTGTATAGAATACCAATTTTTTTACTGCACCTAGTGAAGTAAAATCTTTTGGGCATAGCATCATTCTATTAGTCCATCTATACTGACCTCCATCAGGTTGCAAACTGAATCTAATTTTTTTCTGCATCTAGCTCTGAAAAAATATTGGGCTTCTAGCTGTGTGTGGGTCTTGTTCTATTAATCCATCTATACTGACCTCCATCAGGTTGCAAACTGAATATAATTTTTTTCTGCATCTAGCTCTGAAAAAATATTGGGCTTCTAGCTGTGTGTGGGTCTTGTTCTATTAATCCATCTATACTGACCTCCATCAGGTTGCAAACTGAATATAATTTTTTTCTGCATCTAGCTCTGAAAAAATATTGGGCTTCTAGCTGTGTGTGGGTCTTGTTCTATTAATCCATCTATACTGACCTCCATCAGGTTGCAAACTGAATAAAATTTTTTTCTGCATCTAGCTCTGAAAAAATATTTGGCCTTCTAGCAGTGTGTGGGACTTGTTCTATTAGTCCACCTATACTGACCTCCATCAGGTTGCAAACTGAATATATTTTTTTCTGCATCTACCTCTGAAAAAATATTGGGCTTCTAGCTGTGTGTGGGACTTGTTGTATTAGTCCATCTATACTTACCTCCATCAGGTTGCAAACTGAATATATTTTTTTCTGCATCTACCTCTGAAAAAATATTGGGCTTCTAGCTGTGTGTGGGTCTTGATCTATTAATCCATCTATACTGACCTCCATCAGGTTGCAAACTGAATCTAATTTTTTTCTGCATCTAGCTCTGAAAAAATATTGGGCTTCTAGCTGTGTGTGGGTCTTGTTCTATTAATCCATCTATACTGACCTCCATCAGGTTGCAAACTGAATCTAATTTTTTTCTGCATCTAGCTCTGAAAAAATATTGGGCTTCTAGCTGTGTGTGGGTCTTGTTCTATTAATCCATCTATACTGACCTCCATCAGGTTGCAAACTGAATATAATTTTTTTCTGCATCTAGCTCTGAAAAAAATATTGGGCTTCTAGCTGTGTGTGGGACTTGTTGTATTAGTCCATCTATACTGAGCTCCATCAGGTTGCAAACTGAATATATTTTTTTCTGCATCTACCTCTGAAAAAATATTGGGCTTCTAGCTGTGTGTGGGTCTTGTTCTATTAATCCATCTATACTGACCTCCATCAGGTTGCAAACTGAATCTAATTTTTTTCTGCATCTAGCTCTGAAAAAATATTGGGCTTCTAGCTGTGTGTGGGTCTTGTTCTATTAATCCATCTATACTGACCTCCATCAGGTTGCAAACTGAATATAATTTTTTTCTGCATCTAGCTCTGAAAAAATATTGGGCTTCTAGCTGTGTGTGGGTCTTGTTCTATTAATCCATCTATACTGAACTCCATCAGGTTGCAAACTGAATATAATTTTTTTCTGCATCTAGCTCTGAAAAAATATTTGGCCTTCTAGCAGTGTGTGGGACTTGTTCTATTAGTCCACCTATACTGACCTCCATCAGGTTGCAAACTGAATATATTTTTTTCTGCATCTACCTCTGAAAAAATATTGGGCTTCTAGCTGTGTGTGGGACTTGTTGTATTAGTCCATCTATACTGACCTCCATCAGGTTGCAAACTGAATATATTTTTTTCTGCATCTACCTCTGAAAAAATATTGGGCTTCTAGCTGTGTGTGGGACTTGTTGTATTAGTCCATCTATACTGACCTCCATCAGGTTGCAAATTGAATATAATTTTTTTCTGCATCTAACCCAGCCAATAGTTTTGGCCTAATACCACAGTTTGGCCACTCAGCTCTGCTCGGTTACCATCCATTGTTTTTTTTTGCAAACAACTCCAGAGTTGTGAATTAGTTAACCACCAAAATGAGTGGAAAAAGGCCTGCTGCTGGTGGAAAGGGGAATAGGCGTGTTGGGAAGGGGAAAAAAGGTTGTGTCCGTGGGGTAGGTGTTAAAGCAACAGTAACATCTGCAGAAGAAAGACCATCTTCCAGCCAAACTAAAATGTCTACTTCTTTTAGCGGACAATGTGATAAGATCCCTTTCTTACGACCACGCCAATCGCTACAAATTCCAGATGAGGCACAAAAACAGCAGGTGCTTCAACGGATATCAAGTGCTCCTTTAAGTGGGCTCTCCTCCACATCAACTTCAACATCACAAATACTCCAGTCCTCAAAGGTGTCACCCAAATCGCACTTGCTTCCTCACAGCTCCCAAATCTCCAGCTGCCCGTCTGAGTATGAGGTAGAACAGATGGTTGAGTCTGCAGAGCTGTTTACTCATACTATAGCCTGGGAATCAGAGGTCGACTCCAGCGCTTCTGTGAATCCAGACGAGGAAATGATCTGCACTGATGCCCAGAATCTTTATGAGTCGGATCCAGGACCAGACGCAGAAGGTTCTGACCATAATGTAGACCCTCATTCCCAAACTGTAACTCCTGTTGGTGGAGACAATGAGGAAGACGATGATAAGACTCAAATACCTGATTGGAGCGACAACTTTAGTTTTTTGTCAGGGCAGGAACAGGTTGGCTCTGAGGACGACGGGTGTGATAACACACAGGGTGATGATGATGAGGTTGGAGATCCCACTTACTGTCAACCCACAGTCAGCCAAGAGATGAGGTCAGCAGAGGAGGTGGAGGAAGATGCTAGTGACGACGAGATCAGGTTGCGCCTTCCTGGACAGAGACGTAGTACTGGAAGCACGTCAACAACTGCATCCTCAAACACAACTCTGCCTCTCACCACAAGTCGTGGTGGCTCTTCAGGTCGCATGGGTGCTAAGCCTTGCATAGCCTGGGCATTTTTTCAGATCGATAAAGATGACCCAACTCGTGTTATCTGTAACATTTGTCAGCAAAAGCTAAGTAGAGGCCAAAAAATACATAGTTTGAGTACTTCATGCATGAACCGGCACATGGACATGAAGCATAAGTTGCAGTGGGAAGCTCAGTGTGCTACAATGCGGCCTAGCCGGCCGGGCCAACCACCGTCTGCCATATCTTGTGCATCCGCGGCCTCTTCATCCTCTGCGACTGGGGGGACAGCAGTCACACCTGTTTTGGGGCGCAGACCTGCCACCTCTTTACCCGCAACAGCCAGCGTGATTGGCAGGTCATCATTTTCTTTGGAGGTGGGAACACCAGCTGGTGTTGAACGCTGTCCGACATCGATAGCACCACCTTTGGATCAAGGCAACCTAACATGTCCGCCTGCATCTTCCTCACAGACCGGCAGTTTGCCGGGGACACCCTTATCAACCCCGTCTAAGCACAATAGCCAGCCCTCGGTCCCTCAGATGTGGACAAGTAAAAGACCATTTCCTCCTAGCCATGAGAAAGCTAAGAGGTTGAATTTCACCATCTGCAAGCTCTTGGCTACAGAAATGCTGCCTTTCCGCCTGGTGGACACAGAGGATTTTCGAGACCTTAGGTCCGTCGCAGTGCCCCAGTACCAGATGCCCAGTCGGCACTACTTCTCAAAGAAAGGTGTGCCTGCGCTCCACCAGCATGTCGCACACAACATCACCACTTCTTTGAGAAACTCTGTGTGTGACAGGGTGCATTTCACCACAGACACTTGGATGAGTAGGCATGGACAGGGGCGTTACATGTCGCTGACTGGGCACTGGGTAACTATGGTGACAGCAGGACAAGGGGCTGCTGTCCAAGTCTTGCCGTCCCCACGAGTTGTGCGTCAATCCTCTTTATGTCAAAGTTCCTCCACTGCTTCTGCCTCCTCAACCTCCTCTCGGTCTTCCACCTGCACCCAAAGCCTGTCTGGTCATGCCACAAGCTTTCTAACTGCGCAGAAGGGATCCTGCACACCTCCTTACTATGCTGGCAGTAGGGCTCAACGTCATCAGGCAGTTTTTACATTGAAATGTCTGGGAAATGTGAGTCACACAGCTGAGGAGTTGTGGTCAGCTCTGGAGAACCAATTTCATGAATGGTTGTCTCCACTGGACCTGAAACCAGGGAAGGCCGTGTGCGACAATGCTGCAAACCTGGGTGCGGCCCTTCGCCGGGGCAATGTCACACACGTGCCTTGTATGGCTCACGTGTTGAACCTGGTTGTCCAGCAATTTTTAGCCCACTATCCCAGACTAGATGGCCTTCTGCAGAGGGCACGGTCGCTGTGTGCTCACTTCCGCCGTTTGCATCCCGCAGCTCAGCGACTTACATCTCTACAGAAGTCGTTGGGCCTGCCACTTCTCCGGCTAAAATGCGATGTGCCTACCCGGTGGAATTCAACTCTGCACATGTTGCAGCGACTGTGGCAGCACCGACAAGCCCTGGTGCAATACGTTCTGACGTATAGCCTGGGCCAACGAGATTCAGAGGTGGGGCAAATCACGCTGGAGGAGTGGTCTCAGATCAGGGACCTATGCACCCTTCTGCACAGTTTTGAAATGGCGACGAAGATGTTTAGTGCTGACGATGTCATTATCAGCATGACTATTCCGGTGATTTACATGCTGGAGCACATGTTAAACAGAATTCGGAGTCAGGTGGTGGCACAAGAGGAGGTGGAGGAAGTAGAGGAGGAGGAGTTGTATGCGGAAGGGCTAACATCTGCAAGGTCCAGACGGTCGGCAGCACCAAGGCGGCAGGCATGTGAGGGTGGGGGAGATGGTTTTACCAGGGCGCATGGTAGCAGCCAAACTAGTGAGGAAGGTGCAGGAGCCCAGGAAGAAGTGGAGGACGAACTGATGGAAGACTCATCAGATGAGGGAGACCTTGATCACATTTCTGTTGTGCGAGGTTGGGGGGAGAGGACAGAGGAAGGAAGCATGATTGTTACCTCGCCACCAACACAACAGGGACTTGGTGCTCCTGGATGCGCAACACACATGAGTGACTTCTTGCTGCACTACCTGCAACATGACCCTCGAATTGTGAGAATTAGAAATAATCCTGACTACTGGGTTGCCACACTGTTAGATCCCCGGTACAAAAGTAAATTTGCAGAAATTATTCCTGCCATAGAAAGGGATGCACGCATGCAGGAGTATCAGCAGAGACTGTTGCAGAATCTTACATGTGCTTTTCCACAAAATACCAGTGGTGCACGTAGTGAATCTCACAGTTCCAACTTGCCAACCGTGGGACCGTCAAGTGTTCAGCACTCAAACCGTAACAGAACCACAGTATCTGCTGGTAACATCAATTTTGCGGAATCATTTCACCACTTTTTTAGCCCATCCATTGCAAGGCCACAGGAGACAAGAAGTCTGACACATAGTCAACGCCTAGAGACGATGGTACAGGAGTATCTCCAAGTAAACATTGAAGCCACGACTGTGTCACTGGACCCTTGCTCTTTTTGGGCTTCCAATCTGGATAAATGGCCGGAGCTAGCCACTTACGCCTTGGAGATCTTGTCATGCCCCGCAGCCAGCGTTCTGTCTGAACGTGTGTTCAGCGCTGCTGGTGGTGTGCTGACAGATAAGCGCACGCGGCTCTCCACTGATAATGTAGACAGACTCACGTTCATAAAGATGAACAAATCATGGATCCGAAACGACTTTTCTACCCCTGTGTCATCCTGGGGAGAGTAAAAGCTTGATGATTGGTTAAAATCACCCTACCAACCGTTTTAAGCTTTCAAATTACTAATCATGTTTATCTGTATCTTGACTGGAAAATAATTTGGGCTTTGTAGCAGTGTGCAGCACTGATTCTATTAGGCCATCTATACTAACGCTTCACCAGATTTAAAATTTAAAATAATTTTTAGCTGCATCTAGCCCGGAAAATAATTTTGGGGCTCCGAGATGCGCAAGACACATAAGTGCCTTCTTGCTGCACTACCTGCAGCATGACCCTCATATTGTCAGAATTCGAAGTAATCATGACTACTGGGTTGCCACACTCTTAGATCCCCCAAACTTTTCGATCAACCTTTTCATTTTAATAAAGACCAAAAAAATGGTCATTTTTGAAATTATAAGCATTAGCAGGTTGTTAGAAACTGAAATCAAACAGTTTTCAACTCAAAACTTTATTCTAGGTGATGTTACATTTTCACATAGGACCCCTTGTTCGAAAGGAGCTTCTGAACTCTCTCGTCCATTGAATTTGTCAGGTTTTGGATGGTTTCTGCTTCAATTGTTTTGCATGAGGACAGAATACCCTCCCAGAGCTGTTGCTTAGATGTGAACTGCCTCCCGCCATCATAGACACTCCTTTTAATGATGCTCCAAAGGTTCTGAATGGGGTAGAGGTCAGGGGAGCATGGGGGTCACACCATAAGTTTGTCCCCTTTTATGCCCATATCAGCCAGAGATGCAGATGTTTTATGTGCAGCATGAGATGGTGCATTATCATGCAGAAAAATGATCTTGCTGTGAAATACACGGTTCTTCTTCTTGAACCATGGCAGGAAGTGCTGTTTGAGAAAATCCACATACATTATGGAGTTCATCTTTAGCGCCTTCAGGGATCCTAAAGGGGCCGACAATCTCTCTCCCCATGATTCCAGCCCAAAACATTACTCCACCTCCTCCTTGTTGGCGCTGTAGCCGTGTTTGCGTGGGGTGTCCATCAACCAGCCATCCTCCACTCCATCCATCTGGACCATCGAGCGCTGCACGGCACTCATCCGTGAACAAAACTGTTTTGAAATCAGTCTTCTTGTAATGTTTGGCCCACTGGAGCCGTTTCTGCTTGTGTGAAGTGGATAGAGGAGGTCGACAGGATGGCGTATGCACAGCTGCAAACCTCTGAAGGACCCTGCATCTTGTTGTTCGGGGGACGTTGGAGGCACAAGCAGCTTCAAAAACTTGTCTGCTGCTATGACAAGGCTTTTTGGCCGCTGCTCTTTCAACCTGACGTAATTGCCTGTAGGAAAGAGTCCTCAATTTGCCCTTATCAGCACGCACACGTGTGTACTGTGAATCAGCTACATACTTCTTGATTGCCAAGACACTTCATCCTGATCATCGCACAATGTTGATTGTAGTCATGCCTTGACCTAAACACTCCACAATTTGTTGCTTCTCAGCAGCCGACACATCCTTTTTCTTTCCCATTTTGGCAGAAAATGTAGGCTGCTTAATAATGTGAGAGAGCCTTCTTAAGTAGTCTTGCCTTTCATTGGACACACCTGCCAAACTAATTAGCACAGGTGTCTGCAATTGCTTACAGTGATATAAAGAGCCCTGACACACATCACCATCAATGAGTTTAACTGACAAACAAACAAATTCTTCCCTTATCACTCCTAAACACTTTTTGCATAATAATTTGGAACGCAGTGTACATGTGCTTTTCCACAAAACACCAGCGGTTCACGTAGTGAATCTTACAGTTCTAACTTGCCAACCGTGGTCTGTATGGAGTTGTTCAATAAAGGGCCCAAAATTAAGATAACATAGATGGGAGAGGTCTCTATGAATAGGAATTCCTAAGTATTTGATACCCTGTGAGGGACAGGCAAAGGGAAAGTTGGACTGGATGGAATCCTATATGGATTTGGGGAGGGAGACATCGAGGGCCTCAGACTTCGCTGCATTGATTTTAAAATTTGACCATGTAACAAAGTGATCTATTTCAGCCATAACAGCAGGGATGGATATATGTGATTGAGTGATATATACTAGGACATCATCAGCAAATAGAGAGCACTTGTACTCGGTGCCTCCCACCTCAATCCACCTAATATTGGGGTTATGGCGAATTGATGAGAGCAGGTGCTCCGTCACTAGGATGTATAAGAGAGGGGACAGAGAACATCCCTGCCTTGTCCCATTGGTGATTGTGAAAGGTGATGAAAATGTTCTGACGCGCCCCCTGGGCCTTGGGACACCCGGAGCCGGACCCTTTTTGGTGGATGCTGGTGGTTGTCTCCGTGGCGGCAACCCGGTTCCGTGGCTCAGGGCGGTCAAACCAGTGGCGGAACTATTTATGTGGTTTTGATGTTTAAATGTCCGACTACGCCACCCGTGGATTGCGGTCAGAGTGAACCGCCGCTCCAGGGCAGACCGCTGAGGCTGGTGTTGTGGGTGCAGCAGAGCGTAGCATAACTCCCCACGGGAGGAGTATAGCCTCAGGGCAGTGTATGCGGAGGATGGGGGTGATGGTGCAGGGCAGCAGCAGTAACGACACGGAGTCAGTGATGCAGTCCAGGGCCTTTACTCACAGTTCTTATTATCCAGACCACGTCTGCAGGTAACGGCTGCCCACGTCGTACTGTGCTCACCAGGTGAGGGGCTCAGACAACTCCCAGATAACTTTGGAGCACTTCACAGGACCCCCTTTGTGTGTCCTTTGTCTGGCCTTTCTTACCAACACTTCTGTCCGGCTGCCTCGGGCCTCCTCTTGGTAAACTTGGCGCCAGTTTCCCTGACCCTATGTGGTGCATTCCTAGCAGGTGTAGCGAGGGGCTGCGCCACATAAAATGTCAGAGCCTCCGGTTTCTAGCTGAGGGTCGTTTCCGGCCTCCACTAGTTCGGGGACCGGTCTCCCCCTTTGGCCTGACCCCTCCACGCAGGTGGATTCGGTAGTGCGGTGGCGACTCGCCCGTCCGCACCCCTGGGATCCCTTCATTCCTCGTTCCTGGAGCCTTCTCCGCTCCTCTTCCTTCCTTCTCCCTCTTCCAGGCCTGGGCCTCTGTTACTAGGCCCGCCTCCGGAGCAGAGCTCATGAAGAGCCCCTGCTCCCTGCCACTTCTGCTCAGACTTCTCTGCACTGAACTAAGATGGTGCCCACCTTTTATACTCCCTTCTTAATGCACCCAGGAACTGCTTCCTCCCTGCTCCTGCACTACAGGGTTCCCCTTCCTCAGTGTTCCCTCCCCCCACTCCAGCCAGGGACAGGGACTGTCGTGCCCATCTCAGGGGCATATTGGTCGCCCTGCCCCACGGCAATGTGGTGTAATGCATGCAGGTGTCGGGTCCTGATCCACACTCCATCCTTACCTGAGAGTGAGATATCACACCTCTGGGTGAGGTGCAATACGTCTGTAGCAACCGAGCCCTCAGGGTGCTACAGTTCCATTTATCTTCAGCCTAGGTGACGTATTGCGATACAGGGCCGTGATTTTGGCTATAAAAGGGTCCCCTAGACCCCTACCCCAAGCTTTTTAAGAGAATCATATATGGCGTGCCAGGAGACTCTATGGATTGCTTTCTCAGCATCCAACGAGAGTATCTAATTACAAATTTTTAACTGCATCTAGCCCAGGAAATACTTTGTGCCTAGTAGCAGTGTCTGCTAGTCAGCGGATTATCCCGGCTGCTAAGCAAGCTACACCACCTGTAGTTTAGACACTTAATTTTTTCAAAGGAAATGATTCGGGACCATGGGATACTTAGTGAAGAGCATCAGGAGGCACCCCAAGGCATAGGGGCTGGGACTGGCATTAGGATGCCTTGCGGTGGACAGCCGAGCTCGATCCTTATAAAAGCTTTTTAACTGCAGCAGCTTTAGTGGACGCTACTGGAGCTGGAATTACGCGGCTGCTGGCATGAGACTTGCCCTCCAATAGATCCTTGTAAATGGATTTAAAGTGTATTCATTCAAATTAGAGAGACAATTTAAATTAAAAAGCTTAGAGCTGCCTCCACCACAGGGGGGCTCGCTCGACCCACCAGCGGACAGGCACCAGTATTGGGAGAGGGGGGCTGGCCGTCAGGGTTCACCGCGGCTCTGGCACAAACCCGGCGACACGGAGGTGGCACGGGCAGGAGCGGACTGGCCGTGTCGGCTTCTCACTTTTTGGATTTTAGAAGGGCATGACATGCCTATATCTGTGTCTCCCCCTCCTTTTACTCCTCTACCTCTTTTATTTTCGCATGACTATATGTACTTGTCACTTTTCCATGTGTTAGTTATGTCTTCTGAGCAGTTTGTCAGCTTTTGGACACCTTTGAAGGTGTTTTCTATGTGTTTCTATGTGTTTTTGTTTGCCTGCAATTGTTTTTAACGGTGTTCGAAGGTGTTCGACGAACAGTTCGACGAACAGTTCGGCGAACACACGGGTGTTCGACGAACCGAACCGAGCTCGAACACTACGGGGGTGGCTCAACACTACTCTTCATCACGAATTATATTTGTGTCCATTTCTTCCAAGAATGTCATTTTTTTTTTTTAGGTTACAGATTATAGTAATAATTTACATGTGAAAATGCGAGTGAGTAGCGTAAATATAATATTTTTACACAATGATGCAACCATTTACTATCTACCGTTAGAAACAATGAAAGCTCCACAAGGGTGGTTCATGGAGAGAGTCTGAAAGCCATCATTCACATTAGATGATTAGCCCATCCTTCAGTTTCTCTTATGTGTATGGAAACCTTAAAAGTAGTCAAATTTGTCATACTCTACCCCGAGACACAGTAATAGCAAAATCAGTATCATAATGCAGCGTTGGGGTCGTGGGTTCAAATCCCACCAAGGCCAACCTATGCGATTAGTTTGTATGTTCTCATCGTGCTTGCATGGGTTTCCTCCGGGTACTCTGGCTTCCTCCCAAAAGACATACTGATAGGGAATTTATATTGTGAGCCCCAATGGGTACAGTGATGATGGAGTCTGTAAAACGCTGAGGAAAATAATGGTGTTAAGTAAGCAAGTAAAATAAAATTAATTATTCAAAAGCTGAGATGGCAATTATATTATGACTAATGGAATTGAGATGTACAATGGGAGGGAGAGATAGAGTTTTATTGGTCCAGGGATATTAATTGACTGCCCTGGTAGTCCCAGGAAAATAAATTCCACCTCATCTCATAGGGCAAATTGGCCACAATTATCCCAGAGGTTTGTATTGATTTGGATCTAACAGTTAGGTCTGAGAAAAGTTTAAATTAATAGACTTGTTTCATTTTTCAATTTATGTAACTGTGCATCAAATCTTTTAGAAATGATTCAGAGCTGATTAAACAAAAAGTGTATCTGGACATAGAGCTATAAGTGCCATTTGATCCTTGCATTCTGCAGTGATCAATAGAGGCCACCTTATTTTGTAAGCTATTCTTCTATGTCGCTGAATTACAATTGTTTAAACAGCAGATGTCCATCAGCGGCAGCTGGTATTTGCCAAACACTTTTACGGCAATCGGTGCTGTCTGGGACAACATGCCTCAAATATTTACAGTTGACATAGCACCTGCAGCCGATTTGTGCAGGTTACAGAGTGGTTTGGTTGTCAAGTTAAAGAGCAAATGATGTCATGTTTGGATAGTTGAGCCCAGACTTACAGGTAGAAGGAAGAAGTAATCTGCTGATATTACTGATTAGTCCCAGACTGATTGGTATAGATCTTCCGAAGATTTTCCACCAGCCCAAATCATTGTTGTTTTTTTAGTAATCCAGTAAGTGATTACAGCCCTTTAACCCCTTTATCCCGAAGGTTGTTTGCACGTTAATGACCAGGCCAATTTTTACAATTCTGACCACTGTCAATTTATGAGTTAATAACTCTGGAACGCTTCAATGAATCCCACTGATTCTGAGAATGTTTTTTCTTGACATACTGTACTTCATGATAGTGGTAAAATTAATTTGATATGACCGGCGTTTATTTGTGAAAAAATCAGAAATTTGGCAAAAATTTTGAAAATTTTGCAATTTTCAAACTTTGAATTTTCATGCCCTTAAATCAGAGAGATATATCACACAAAATAGTTAATAAACAACCTTTCAAACATGTCTACTTTACATCAGCACAATTTTGGAACCAACATTTTTTTTTTGTTAGTAAGTTATAAGTAGAGATGAGCGGTGTTCGACTAGAACTGTTCGCCAATCTCAAATTCGAGCTGTTTTGGGCGGTGTTCGAGTTGTTCGACGAACCCGAACGATTTGCAAAAAATTCGGCTGTTCGAGGTTATGTTCGATAACTGTTCGCGCACCAAAAGCGTGTCCTGCATGTCTGGCGCTATTTAGAGCACCAATCATGCAGGGATTGCCCAAATCGATGAGAACAGTGCCAACAGTGAAACATGAAAAGCCGGCAATTCAGCAGCCTGTATCCGACAATTTAGAACCGAAAGAATAGAGCTTCACACATAGATTAGATAGATATAAACATGTCAGCCACATATATACGAAGTACAGTGAAAGTGCTGCTTACTGTACTTGTCATTTAGCGTAAAGGATTTATCAAAAAAAATAATAGTGTTTTCATGCACCGTCTCTTTAAAAAAGCCGGCCGGCAATTCAGCAGCGGTACCGACAATTTAGAATAGAAGGAATAGAGAATCACACATAGATTAGATAGATAGAAACATGTCAGTCACATATATAAGAAGTGCAGTGACAGTGTTGATTACTGTACTTGTCATTTAGTGTAAAGGATTTATTTAAAAATATAATAGTGTTTTCATGCACCGTCTCTTTAAAAAAGCCGGCCGGCAATTCAGCAGCGGTACCCGACAATTTATAACAGACAGAATAGAGCATCATACATAGATTAGATAGATAGAAACATGTCAGCCACATATATACGAAGTACAGTGACAGTGTTGCTTACTGTACTTGTCATTTAGCGTAAAGGATTTATCAAAAAAAATAATAGTGTTTTCATGCACTGTCTCTTTAAAAAAGCCGGCCGGCAATTCAGCAGCGGTACCCGACAATTTATAACAGACAGAATAGAGCTTCACACATAGATTAGATAGATAGAAACATGTCAGTCACATATATATGAAGTACAGTGATAGTGTTGGTTACTGTACTTGTCATTTAGTATTAAAATAAAGGATTTATTATTAAAAAAATTGGCGTGGGGTTCCCCTTAATTTTAGGCTCTAGCGGAGGTTAAGCAGACGGCTGGGGCAGATGTTTGAAGCCTGGGAAGGGGGTAATACCCACGGAGCTTCCCAGGCTACTAATATCAGCCCCCAGCTGAATACATAGCCTTTACTAGCTATTAAAATGGGGGACCCCCCAAAAAAAATGACGTGGGGTCCCCCCTAATTTAATAGCTAGCAAAGGCTAGGCAGACAGCTGGGGGCTGATATTAATAGCCCAGGAAGGGAGCCATGAATATTGGCCCCCTCCCAGGCTAGAAACACCAGCCGTCAGCCGCCCCAGAAATGGCGCATTCATAGGATGCGCCAATTCTGGCACTTAGCCTCGCTCTTCCACGCTGCCTTGGTGCGGTGGCAGGGGGTAATAGGGTTGGGGTTGATGTCAGCTTATAATGCCAGCTGACATCAAGCCCAGGTTAGTAATGGAGAGGCGTCTATAAGACACCCCCATTACTAACCCCATAGTCAAAGTTAAAAAAAACACAAACACCCAGAATAAAGTCCTTTAATTGAAATAAAGACACAATCCTTTATTGTTCTAAATTAAACCATACTTACCGTCACGCCCATTCCAGCTGAAGCCAACGATCTCCTGCAATAAAAGAAAAATAATAAAGCAACCTCATCCTTACCTTTCCATGGTTCCCACGACAGCTTCAGCTCTGCTACATCGAGATGACAGGCTGGACCGCAGCAGAACGCTGCCATCCAGCCTGTCATCCCGCATCCCGCAGACACTGAGAAGCGCAGGCTTGCTTGCGCTGCTCAGCGTCTCTCTGTGACGACATCCAGATGAGCCGAGTTCATGTCCAATGAACTCGGCTCACCTCATGCATGTCACTGACAGCGTGGGAAAATTCTCAAGCTGAAGCGGTGAGTGCAGGAGAATTCTCCCACGCTGTCAGTGACGTGCATAAGGTGAGCTCATGTCCAATGAACTCAGCTCACCTCCTGCACGTCACTGACAGCGTGGGAAAATTCTCCTGCACTCAGCGCTTCAGCGTGAGAATTCTCCCGCTGAAGCGCTGAGTGCAGGAGAATTTTCCCACGCTGTCAGTGACGTGCATAAGGTGAGCTCATGTCCAATGAACTCAGCTCACCTCCTGCACGTCACTGACAGCGTGGGAGAATTCTCCTGCACTCAGCGCTTCAGTGTGAGAATTCTCCCACGCTGAAGCGCTGAGTGCAGGAGAATTTTCCCACGCTGTCAGTGACGTGCATGAGGTGAGCCGAGTTCATTGGACATTAACTCGGCTCATCTGGATGCCCTCACAGAGAGACACTGTGGAGCGCAAGCAAGCCTGCGCTTCTCAGTGTCTGCGGGATGACAGGCTGGATGGCAGCGTTCTGCTGCGGTCCAGCCTGTCATCTCGATGTAGCAGAGCTGAAGCTGTCATGGGAACCATGGAAAGGTAAGGATGATGTTGCTTTATTATTTTTCTTTTATTTCAGGAGATCGTTGGCTTCAGCTGGAATGGGCGTGATGGTAAGTATGGTTTAATTTAGAACAATAAAGAATTGTGTGTTTATTTCAATTAAAGGACTTTTTTCTGGGTGTTGTGTTTTTTTTAAATACTTTACTAGAAATTCATGGTGGTCATGTCTAATATTGGCGTGACCCCATGAATTTCGGGCTTAGGGCCAGCTGATAATGCCAAGCTGGCCCTAACCCCTTTATTACCCAGTGAGCCACCGCATCAGGGCCCTGGATGAGTTGGGTACAGCGCCAGAAGATGGCGCTTCTATGAACGCGCCATTTTCCGGGGTGGCTGCGGACTGCAATTTGCAGCGGGGGTGGCCCAGAAAGCTTGGGCCTCCCTGCGCTGCGGATTCCAGCCCCCAGCTGCCTAGTTGTACCTGGCTGGACACAAAAACAGGGCGAAGCCCCACGTCAATTTTCTTTAAATTATTTCATGAAATAATTAAGAAAAAAAGGGCTTCCCTATATTGTTGTGTCCGGCCAGGTACAAATAGGCAGCTGGTGGTTGGGGGCAGCCCGTTCCTGCCTGCTGTACCTGGCTGGACACAAATATAGTGCGAAGCCCCACGTCAATTTTTTTTAAATTATTTCATGAATTTCCTGAAATAATTTAAAAAAATTGAAGTGGGGCTTCGCACTATATTTGTGTCCAGCCAGGTACAGCAGGCAGGAACGGGCTGCCCCTATCCACCAGCTGCCTATTTGTACCTGGCCGGACACAACAATATAGGGAAGCCCTTTTTTTCTTAATTATTTCATGAATTTCATGAAATAATTAAAAAAAATTGAAGTGGGGCTTCGCACTATATTTGTGTCCAGCCAGGTACAGCAGGCAGGAACGGGCTGCCCCCATCCACCAGCTGCCTATTTGTACCTGGCCGGACACAACAATATAGGGAAGCCCTTTTTTTCTTAATTATTTAATGAATTTCATGAAATAATTAAAAAAAATTGAAGTGGGGCTTCGCACTATATTTGTGTCCAGCCAGGTACAGCAGGCAGGAACGGGCTGCCCCCAACCACCAGCTGCCTATTTGTACCTGGCCGGACACAACAATATAGGGAAGGCCTTTTTTTCTTAATTATTTCATGAATTTCATGAAATAATTAAAAAAAAAGTACGTGGGGCTTCGCCCTATTTTTGTGTCCAGCCAGGTACAACTAGGCAGCTGGGGGCTGGAATCTGCAGCGCAGGGAGGCCCAAGCTTTCTGGGCCCCCCCCCCGCTACAAATTGCAGTCCGCAGCCACCCCGGAAAATGGCGCGTTCATAGAAGCGCCATCTTCTGGCGCTGTACCCAACTCATCCAGGGCCCTGGTGCGGTGGCTCACTGGGTAATAAAGGGGTTAGGGCCAGCTTGGTATTATCAGCTGGCCCCAAGCCCAAAATTCATGGGGTCACGCCAGTATTAGACATGACCGCCATGAATTTCTAGTAAAGTATTTAAAAAAAACACAACACCCAGAATAAAGTCCTTTAATTGAAATAAAGACACAATTCTTTATTGTTCTAAATTAAACCATACTTACCATCACACCCATTCCAGCTGAAGCCAACGATCTCCTGCAATAAAAGAAAAATAATAAACCAACCTCATCCTTACCTTTCCATGGTTCCCACGACAGCTTCAGCTCTGCTACATCGAGATGACTGGCTGGACCGCAGCAGAACGCTGCCATCCAGTCTGTCATCCCGCAGACACTGAGAAGCGCAGGCATGCTTGCGCTCCTCACTGTCTCGCTGTGACGGCATCCAGATGAGCCGAGGTCATGTCCAATGAACTCGGCTCACCTCATGCACGTCACTGACAGCGTGGGAAAATTCTCACGCTGAAGTGCTGAGTGCAGGAGAATTCTCCCACGCTGTCAGTGATGTGCATGAGGTGAGCTCATGTTCAATGAACTCAGCTCACCTCCTGCACGTCACTGACAGCGTGGGAAAATTCTCCTGCAATCAGCGCTTCAGCGTGAGAATTTTCCCACGCTGTCAGTGACGTGCATGAGGTGAGCCGAGTTCATTGGACATGAACTCGGCTCATCTGGATGTCGTCACAGAGAGACGCTGAGCAGCGCAAGCAAGCCTGCGCTTCTCAGTGTCTGCGGGATGACAGGCTGGATGGCAGCGTTCTGCTGCGGTCCAGCCTGTCATCTCGATGTAGCAGAGCTGAAGCTGTCGTGGGAACCATGGAAAGGTAAGGATGAGGTTGCTTTATTATTTTTCTTTTATTGCAGGAGATCGTTGGCTTCAGCTGGAATGGGCGTGATGGTAAGTATGGTTTAATTTAGAACAATAAAGGATTGTGTCTTTATTTCAATTAAAGGACTTTATTCTGGGTGTTTGTGTTTTTTTTAACTTTGACTATGGGGTTAGTAATGGGGGTGTCTTATAGACGCCTCTCCATTACTAACCTGGGCTTGATGTCAGCTGGCATTATAAGCTGACATCAACCCCAACCCTATTACCCCCTGCCACCGCACCAGGGCAGCGTGGAAGAGCGAGGCTAAGTGCCAGAATTGGCGCATCCTATGAATGCGCCATTTCTGGGGCGGCTGACGGCTGGTGTTTCTAGCCTGGGAGGGGGCCAATATTCATGGCTCCCTTCCTGGGCTATTAATATCAGCCCCCAGCTGTCTGCCTAGCCTTTGCTAGCTATTAAATTAGGGGGGACCCCACGTCATTTTTTTTGGGGGGTCCCCCATTTTAATAGCTAGTAAAGGCTATGTATTCAGCTGGGGGCTGATATTAGTAGCCTGGGAAGCTCCGTGGGTATTACCCCCTTCCCAGGCTTCAAACATCTGCCCCAGCCGTCTGCTTAACCTCCGCTAGAGCCTAAAATTAAGGGGAACCCCACGCCAATTTTTTTAATAATAAATCCTTTATTTTAATACTAAATGACAAGTACAGTAACCAACACTATCACTGTACTTCATATATATGTGACTGACATGTTTCTATCTATCTAATCTATGTGTGATGCTCTATCTTTCTGTTCTAAATTGTCGGGTACCGCTGCTGAATTGCCGGCCGGCTTTTTTAAAGAGACAGTGCATGAAAACACTGTTATTTTTTTAAATAAATCCTTTACACTAAATGACAAGTACAGTAAGCAACACTATCACTGTACTTATTATATATGTGACTGACATGTTTCTATCTATCTAATCTATGTGTGAAGCTCTATTCTTTCTGTTCTAAATTGTCGGGTACAGATGCTGAATTGCCGGCCGGCTTTTTTAAAGAGATGGTGCATGAAAACACTAATATTTTTTTTAATAAATCCTTTACACTAAATGACAAGTGCAGTAACCAACACTGTCACTGTGCTTCTTATATGTGTGACTGACATGTTTCTATCTAATCTATGTGTGATGCTCTATTCCTTCTTGTCTAAATTGTCGGTACCGGTGTATGCCGCTGCTGAATTTGCCGACCGGCTTTTTTAAAGAGAGTGTCTTCTGAGCAGTTTGTCAGCTTTTGGACACCTTTGCAGGTGTTTTCTATGTGTTTCTATGTGTTTTTGTTTGCCTGCCATTGGTTTTAACGGTGTTCGACGGTGTTCTAAGGTGTTCGACGAACAGTTCGACGAACAGTTCCTCGAACATCCCGGTGTTCGACGAACCGAACCGAACCCGAACACTACGGGGGTGGCTCAACACTAGTTATAAGGGGTAAAAGTTGACCAGCAATTTCTCATTTTTGCAACAAAATTTATAAAACCATTTTTTTAGGGACCACATCCCATTTGAAGTCACTTTGAGGGGTCTATATCACAGAAAATACCCAAAAGTGACACCATTCTAAAAACTGCACCCCTCAAGGTGCTCAAAACCACATCCTCCAGGTGCTCAAAACCACATTCATGAAGTTTATTAATCCTTCGGTGCTTCACAGTAATTAATGGAATGTGAATGGAAAAAATGAACATTTAACTTTTTTTCACAATAATTTTACTTTAGACCGAAATTTTTTTATTTTCGCAAAGGCAATGCTCAATGGACCCCAAAATTTGTTGTGCAATTTCTCTTGAGCACGCCGATACCTCATATGTGGGGGAAAACCACTGTTTGGGCGCACGGCAGGGCTCGGAAGGAAAGGAGCGCCATTTGACTTTTTTAATGTAAAATTTGCTTGAATAATTAGCGGACCCCATGTCGTGTTTGGAGAGCCCCTGAGGTGCCTAAACAGTGAAAAAAAACCTCAAGTGACACCATTTTGGAAACTAGACCCCTCAGGGAACTTATCTAGATGTGTGGTGAGCACTTTTCACAAAAGTTTATAAGAGCCGTGAAAATAAAAAATCACTTTTTTCCACAAAAACGATCTTTTAGTCCCAATTTTTTTATTTTCACAAGGGTAACAGAAAAAAATGGACCCCAAAAGTTGTTGTACGAATTCCCCTGGGTATGCTGATACCTCATATGTGAGAAAAAAACATTGTTTGGGTGCATGGCAGGGCTTGGAAGGGAAATAGCACCGTTTGACTTTTTCAACGCAAAACTCGCTAGAATTGAGAGCGGAACGCCATGTCATGTTTGGAAATCCCCTGATGTGCCTAAACAGTGGAAACCCCCCACAAGTGACCCCAGTTTGGAAACTAGACCCCTTAAAGAACATATCTAGATGAGTGGTGAGCACTTTGAACCCCAAGGTGTTTCCCAAAAGTTTATAACGTAGAGCTGTGAAAATAAAAAAATCACTTTTTTTTCCACAAAAATGATCTTTTAACCTCATTTTTTTATTTTCACAAAGGTAACAGGAGAAATTGGACCCCAAAAGTTGTTGTTCAATTTCTCCTGAGTACGCTGATGTCCCATATGTGGGAGAAAACTACTGTTTGAGCACATGTCAGGGCTCGAAAGGGAAGGAGTGACGTTTTGTAATGCAGACTTTAATGGAATGGTCTGCGGGCGTCATCCCACGTTTGCAGATCCCCTAATGTGCCTAAACAGTGGAAATGCTCAACAAGTTCCCCCTTTTTGGAAACTAGACCCCCAATGAATTTATTTAGCTCTGTGGTGAGCACCTTGAACCCTCAGGTGCTTCACAGAAAATTATAATGTTGACTTGTGAAAAAAAAATCAAATTTTTTCCACAAAAATGTTATTTTAGCCCAAAAAAAAATATTTTCACAAGGGTAACAGAAGAAAGTGGAGCCCAAAATTTGTTGTGCAATTTCTCCTGAGCATGCAGATACCCCATATATGGGGAAAACAATTGTGCACGGCAGGGCTCAGAAAGGAAGAAGTGACATTTTGGAGCGCAGACTTTGATGGAATGGTCTGCGGGTGTCATATCGCGTTTGGAGAGCCCATGATGTGTCTAAACAGTGGAAACTCCCCACAAGTGACCCCATTTTGGAAACTAGACCCCTCAAGGAATTTACTTAGATGTGTGGTGTGGACCTTGAACCCACAGGTGCTTCACAGAATTTTACAATGTGGATCTGTAAAAATTAAAAAATATATTTTTCCCACAAAAATGTTGTTTTATCCCACAATATTTTCATTTTCACAAGGATAGCAGGAGAAAATGGACCCCAAAATTTGTTGTGCAATTTCTCCTTAGTACGCTGATACCCCATATGTGATCAAAACCTACTTTTGAGGCACAGTGCAAAGCTCAGAAGGGAAGAAGCACCATATTAGAATTCATATTTTGCTGGGCTGGTTTGATGGTGCCATGTCACATTGGCAAAGCTCCTAAGGTGCCAGAACAGCAGAACCCCCATAAGAGACCCCATTTTACAAACTACACCTCTCAATGAATTCATCAAGGGGTGCAGTGAGCATGTTGACACCACATGTGCCTCATAGAATTTTACACCATTGGGTGGTGAAGAAAGAATAATTAAATTTTTACCACCAAAGTTTTGTTGTAGCCCAATATTTTACATTTTCACACTGGGAAATGGTTAAAAATGGTACCAAAATTTGTCACACAATCTTTGCTGAATGTAGAAATACCGCATATGTGGCTGTACGGTATTGCTTAGCCACACGGTGAGACTTGGGAGGGACGGAGCGCTATTTGCCTTCTGGAGCGCAGATTTTCCTAGAATAGTATGCAGACTCTACATACAGAGCCCCAAAGTGCTAGAAGAGCAGAATCCCCACTCAAGTGATCCCACTTTGGAAATTATACCCCTTTGGGAATTTATCTACAGGTGTGGTGAGGATTTTAACTACATGGTTGTTTTCCAGAAACAAGCAGCAGTGGATGTTGCTTAGTGAAAATTGCAAACTGCCATTGTAGTGACCAGTACGTTATGCCCAGCTTGTGCATCTGGAGACATGCACCTGTAAATTAGGCGGGCTCTCATTGCTACAGAAATGCAAAACACGTGGACGCTAACTGCGGTTTAGGCACACTGTGGGGCTCAGAAGGGAGGTGGGCATTTGTATTTGGGAGCCCAGAATTTGCTGAATTTCTTTTGTGGAGAAAGGGCCATTTTGCTTTCCAGAGCCTTTGTGGTACTAGTAAAGTGGAAGCCCCCTATATTTCCATTAACAGATGACTGACCTGAGTGGGGTCTTGTTTTTTTTGTGGATTGAGTCAAAGTTTTTATTGTGATCCAAAATGTTATGTAAAATGTTCCCATTTATCCTGTGCTCTACCCTGAGCACTGATATCGGGGTTTCAATTTAAATCTCCAAGTGATGTAATTCAGATGAAACCCCCGAGGGATTCATTCATATAATGAGGCAGTAGAGTTACTCTGGACTCTGTCTGGCCTCTGTTTAGTGGTGTCCTTTTTTTCGGAGGTTCACAAAACTGTGGCCGATGGCACTTTTATGCACTCCGGATCACAGACCAGACGGCATCCACGGTGCCTCCATCTGCCTCATTACAGGGAATCTTCTGCCGCGGGTTCCATCAGAATCACGTATTTCAGAGATTTACACGGAAACCCCGGTGTAAGCGCTCAGTGCAGGATAAATGTGAGCCGATCAATACTGCGATCTTTGGGAGACAGAATGAACAAATCAACAGCAGTTGAAGAATTGGTTTTATTTATTTTTTACGCCCTTCCTCGTGCGTTATAAGTGATTAGACAACTTTTTTCTTTGGGTCAGTGGGATTACAACGATACCAAATTTATATCGGGTTTTTATGTTTGTCAGCTGTCACACACTAAAAAACGCTTTTTTTTTTTTTTTTGCAAAGACTAGTTTTTGCTTCGTCATATTTTGAGAGCTATAAGTTTTCCATATTTCGACTGACATGTGACATTTTTTGATCGCTTTCTATTCCGATTTTTGGGAAGCAAAATAAACAAAAAACAACAATTCAGGAATTTTTTTTTTTTTTTTTATGCCGTTCCACGTGTGGTAAAATTGATAAGGCAGCTTTATTCTTCGGGTCAGTAAGTTTACAGCGATACTACATTTATATTGTTTTTTTATGTTTTGGCACTTTTACACAATAAAAACTATTTTATAGAAAAAATATTTTTTTTTGCATCGCTTTATTCTGAGAGCTATAACTTTTTTACTTTTTTTATTTTTCTGCTGATGGAGCTGTATGGCAGCTTATTTTTTGCAGGACAAGATGACGCTTTTAGTGGTACCATTTTTATTTACATTTGTTTTTTTGATCACGCTTATTCCACTTTTTGTTGGCCGGTATGATGATAAAGCATCATTTTTTGCTTGGATTTTTTTTTTTACCGTGTCCACTAAAGGGTTTAATCAGTGGGACAGTTTTATAGGTCAGGTTGTTCCGGATGTGGCGATACCAAATATGTGTACTTTTTTTTCCATAATAATATTCATTTATGGGTACATTATATATATTTTATTTTGGATTATTTTTTGATTATTTTTTTATATTTTTTACATTTTTTTTCACTGTTTTACTTTGTCCCACTATGGGACTTTCATTTTTTGCAGGCTGATCACTTGTATAGCATAGGGATGCTGCTATGGGGGCTGTCAGCGCTGCACTGACACAAGCTAGATAGATCATGCACATCAGGTCACCATGGCAACGATCGGGACCTCGCGATGACGTTGCGGGGTCTCTAATCCAAGGTAAGAGGGGCTGTTTTACCTCTGCCTGCTCCAGAAATGCTACGATTGACTTCGATCACAGCATTTCGGGGGTTAGTGTGTCGGGAGCAGTGCAGGACTGCTCCTGGCACCAAGTGCCGGGTGTCAGCTGGCAGAATCAGCTGACACCCGGCGGCTAAACGTGTGGTCCAAAACCAAAGGTGAATTTCATACTAAATATCTGTCTATTTAATTTAAGAATCTAATAACTTTTCTAATATGCTTCAATTAAAAATTCCCTATTTTGACCTTCCTTCTCTAATTTCCTGTCTGTTTTTTTTTTTTTTTTTATTCCAATCATGTTTTGCTTGAGTATCCCAAAATGCACTGAGGATTCTCAAATGGGACATCATTAAGCAGCTGCTCCTTTGTATGGCTGTCAGTTTCTCAACCTGACTCCTGCTTGGAATAGTGTCACCAAGTGCAGGAGTTGAACATACATAACCTCTACGTAAAACATAACATTGTATTTTTCATATTAAAATTCTTTGCTCATATCATGGATTTATATGGATGTATGGTAATATTTTTCACTTCTAGTGGCCACTTAATCAGGATCGGCCATTTGGTTTAGTGTTTTGTCTAAAAATATTTTTCTGAAAGCAGCATAAAGACTTGCCACATGAGACGAAGGTAACCATGAACGTGGAGTATGTTTACTAGCATTTATAGTCTCCTTAGTGGAGGAATACGATTGAATCTTATATTCAAATGAAAGAGAACCTGACAGTAGATTCATGCTGCTTCATCCATGGGCAGCATGAATCAGACAATGGATGTGTATACACACAACATAGGGAGAGACCTGTCAGTCCATGGGAGTAGAACAGAAAGAAGCGGCTGAGGACCATCCTCTTAGACTAGTCAACTGACTCATGTAGCTCCCGGATGGCTTTTCAATGTATGATTTCTCTGAAATGTGGCAGCATTTTATGCAATAACGCAGTCAGAGTCTAATTCATGCTGCCTATAGTTTGGGCAGCATGAATCTCTTGTGAACGCCCCTTTAGACAGTAAAAGGAAGCACTACTCACTGATTTTTTATCGTGAAGATCCAATGAAAGAATAGTGAGTAAAGTTGGTAGAATTTGCATATCCCATTCTATCAGCCATGACAGTGGTCTATGACCGCGGCATGGGAGAACATGCCATCATCCCAAGCTCCCCTATTGATTAGCCTGCCTGGCACTACATTATTGATGTGCCATTATGCATATGTAATATCTCGCCAGGCCAGCTAATCCAATGAAGAGTTAGGGATCATGGTAGGGAAGAGGCGGTCGTCCTGCTCCCGTGCCGCGACCAAACACCAATGTTGTGGCTGATGGAATGGGATGGGCGAATCAATTTGTACCAATTCTAATAGTGAGTAATGAGCAATGTTTCCTTTATTTTTGTATTACTTCCACACCTGTTTATAATGTACAATAAAAAGTTATATTGTGGTACCGTGTTAGCCAGAAAAATCGATGTAAATACTTTTATGCCCAAAAATGACAAAAAGTATTCTCGGAGTGATACCTTTATTGGCTAACCAGAAAACCAGCTTTCAGAGCACAGAGGCTCCTTCTTCAGGCAATATTACAAGGAGCCTCTGTGCTCTGAAAGCTTGCATATATATTTTTTTTTCTGGTTAGCCAATAAAGGTATCACTCTGAGAATACTTTTGTCATTTTTGGGCATAAAAGTATTTACACCTGTTTATAAAAAAGTGTATTAGTTTCTACCCCATGAATGCATACTCCAAAAAATGTTTTATTCTGAATCACATTTTGCTTTTAATTATCAATTCTAACCCCCTACAACTTTTTTGAGATTCTCCATTGATTTTGAAAGGGCTGAGTTCTGGGAACCAAAAGAGTTTGGAAGTTTTACTGAGCGCAATGCTCCCTTTGTTCTATGGCAACATCAGCGCCAGTCCTTAAGTACCCCCAGCCAGTCATGAATTGAGGATATCCTATAGCGATGACACCTGTGGCAATTTTTGAGACTTTGACAATAATTACATCACCTGTGAAATACTAAGGAAATCCTGAAAACATGACATTGAGGTCATGTTCTTGAGGATTGCAATGTGCAAACACTGTTATAGGGAGCTTAGGGAAATGTCTGCTCCTTGCAGTGCTGTTCTACAACAACACTGAGCTACAGAAATCACTAGTGCCCAAACAGTTCAGTAGTTTTGCCAAATTATACAGCTCCTTTGTATTAAGAACTGTTGACTCTCTGACATTTTTATATAATAGTAAGGATTAAAAGAGGAATTCACCTTTAGGGTCGGGCTACAAGGCGACTTTAGTTATTTCACATCTAAATATCTCTGCTACATCGTATCATAATATATTGTGAGCCCTCGCAGGCAGGGTCCTCGCTTCTCCTGTACCAGTCGCCGTCCTGTTTTGTTAAAGATCATTGTAATTGTTTTTGTATGTATACCCCTTTTTCACATGTAAAACTCCATGGAATAAATGACATTATAATAATAAATAATAATAATAATGATGATGATGATGATGAAAATTAATGTGGTCACAGTGAGACTTACTAGTTGCTGCAAAGGGGACACACAAGTAGCAAGATGTCCAAAAGATTTTGATTTCTGGCAACTTGCGTGCAATTTATGGTTAAAGTGGATCTGTAAATAAAATGTCACCCGATTTTGGGCCCAATGAGGACTATTGGACCAAGTGTTATAATAAAATGTTATATTGGACCAGCTATTTTACCAAGATGACACCAAAAATATTGTCCTGTTGGTATAAGAGTGGATTAGAAAGAATATAACAAACTGATAATTGTGTTTAATGTATTGATGAAGGTATACTTGTTTTTCTTTTCAGAAACAGTGCTTCTCTTGTCCATAGGTTGTGCCTCGTATTTCAGCTCAGCTCTATCTACTTGAATAGGACAAAAGTGACAAAAGTTCCTCTGCTTCTGATAAAAGTTAGGCTTTTTCAACCCTGGCCAACACTTTTAAACATTTTTGATTCCCAAACAAACATACTGTGTCTGCAAATTGAGATTCTGATTTGGCTATTATCCTAAGTCATACTGCACGACTCGTTAAAGGGTTGATTGTGACTTGTAGGATTGCTGCTTCCAATAGGTGGCGCTATATTGTTCAAGTCCTCTTCTTCTCTGCAGAGGCTATTTGCATAAATTTCCCAGAGGAGCATTGCACAGCGAATAAGCCTCCTTACTTTGGCATACCAGAGCCGGTGTATCACTAGGATTGCTGCTTCCAATAGGTGGCGCAATAGAGTTCAAGTACTCTTCTTCTCTGAAGAGGCAATTTGCACAAACAAACATAAAAATGTAACCTGGTTTGAAACCATGGCACTTTATGCCTTTAAATATAAAGCACATACAGAAATATTCTCAGGCTGACTAAAGACTAGGATGGATATGTTGATGAACACAATTTGCTGTCTGAAAGGAAAAACATTGTGTACAGCAGCTGACAATGCACAAAAGCATTTTGGGGTTGGAATTAATAATTAATGCTAATTACAGCCCTGGAAATGTAATAGGCACCTCACTACGGAAATGACTTGAGTATGTTCCAGTAATGCAGAGGAAACTTACTTTGTTGTGTGATACTTGTATATTTTTGTATTTTATTACCGGAAGTAATCCAGAGAATGTCTTCATTTTGGGAACAATAAAGTAACCAAACAACTCCATCATAGATCAAGCACCACACGGCTGTAAAAAAGAGTATTTAAAGAGAAACTGCAGTGGTTTTTACATAATGATTAATTATCTAATTAGCAATTCATTAACCCCTTAAGGATGCAGCCAATTTTAGCTTTTGCTTTTGAATTTTTTACTCTTCTTTTCAAATAGTCAAAATATATATATTTTTTTTTCGCCGACATAGCTGTAAGAGGGATTGATGTATTGCAGAACAAATTGTACTTTTGAAAGATACCATTAATTGTATCATGTAAAGTATGCGAAAACGGCAAAAAAGTGCTGAAAAATGTGAACACCCCTTCCCCGATACACACATACAATTCCACCATTGTTTTTGGATTTTATTTTTACGGCGTTAATTGTACATTAAAAGTGACCTGACAACATGATTCTCCAGGTGAATACAATTATGGTAATACTAAACATGTATAGTTTTATTTAAAAAAATTAGTGTATTTAAAAAATTCAGAACACTGTTCCCCCCAAAATTTTTTGTTTGTGATGCCATTGTCTGAGACCCATAACTTTTTTATTTTATTGTCAATAGAGCTATGTAAGGGCTTATTTTTTTGTGTGGTGAGCTGGTGTTTTTATTAATTCATTTTTATTTATTTATACCATTTTGGGGTGCATATGGCATTTAGGTAGCTTCTTACTGCCTTTTTTGCATTGTTGCTAGGAACAAAAAGCAGCTACTCTGGCATTTTGATTTTTTTCCCTATTAATGTCGTTTAGTCATTTACTGATCAGGTTCATTAATTTTATATTTTGATAGATTGGACTTTGAAAGACATGGCAATACCAAATATGCATATTTTTTATTTTTGTACATTTCATTATGTTTACCTGGGGGAAAAATGGGTTCATTTGATTTTTTGCTTTTTATGTTTTATTTGTTTAATATTTTTTAAAAAAACATTTTTTCTTACATTTTACTTTTTGGGGGACATGAGCCTGTGATAGTTTGATTGTTTGTACTATATAGAGCAATACTACAGTATTGCAACATATAGTAAAAATGAAGCCCAGTATTTTGGCAGAGGGGCCTTCAGCTAGTCAGAGCAACACATTGGCTCCCCGCGACGGTGTCACGGCAGGGAAATGGGCACTAGAACGAATGCCCGGACCAGGTCACAGTGCTTGAATGCTACTGTCAGTGATTGAAAATTACATTGTTACCAATGAAATGTGTCAGATTATGTCAAATACAAACATTATAAGATAGTATTAATAGCAGAATTTATTCTATGAATCTTAACATTTAAAGCAGATCTGTCATCAGATTTCACAGTACGAACTTCATTCATTAACAAATAGATCTCTTAGACCTGATGAGATTTGGGTACTTACTTTGAAAATACATTTCAGAATGACTATATAATGTTGATAGTAAAATGAGTATGAGTCCAGATAAAGAGATGAAGATTTCATGAGTCAAAGTTTATTCAGTCTCTGCCTCCAATCTTGATTGATAGCTGCAGCTTGTACAGAGCAGTGTGAGATCTCAGCAACAGCAGAGAGGATGGACACTGAGGAACTGTGAATCAGGCTAGGTGGGCAGAGATTGAGTTTAGACTTTCATGAAGGATTATACAGCCACTATGATATTTTTATTTTCAAAGTAAGTGCCCCTCATCAAGTCTAAGAGATCTATTTAATAATGTTTACAATTTGTAATGGAACACTGGTGACAGATCCTCTTTAGATGACTATATATTGCAAAATGCTTTTGTTTTTATGCTCCAGTAAAGGCAAAACTTAATTCAAAGGGCAGCTTCCCTTTAAGATAAGCCGGACTAAATAAATGGCATCGCACAGATCATTTAATGCAATACAACCCTTTTTTATATAGAATTTACAGACATTTAGTTATACCCTATCGCTTCTCTTACCTTAGTATAATAGCTGACATCTATAATCACATCTGACTTTCTTTACAAAGTAAAATATGTAAAGTCAATGCAGGTCATGATATTGTAGATTACAGATTTCAACATGCTCGATCCCATAGATGCACGTTGTGATCTTATCTTGTAGTTATCTGCCAGGTTGCTTTTATATTGCAGAATAGCTTCACTTGTTATTAAATGTAAACCTTCTCGAGGAAGAATGTAATCTGAAGGCAGCTAAACATTTCTCAAGGTCAGGACGAGCAGAGAAAGCTTTATTTACTGACTGAAACCGCAAGTTTCACTGATTAAAAAAACAAATAACTCTTGTAGAATACAACTGTTTCCCAGAACTCCACCAAATGGCACAAGCCTTCAGGCACACATGTACACCAGATGACCATAGTGAAAAAGAGAAATAATCCTAATAGTGACTGTAGGTACATATATTATGAAAGGACATTCTAAACAGTTAAAGCAGCACTCCTCCCATCAAAGTTTTTATCCTCTTAATACATTGCAATACTCATATTATATAGCACTGTGTACTTACAATTGCTCATTTTGCCTTTCTACACAGCTAATTCTGCTCTTTTCTCTGCTCTATGTAGAAACAGGAAGTCTCTTGTTCCTGCATTTATCATTCCCCTCTCCATCTCCTGACCCAGCTGCTACCTCCACCCTGCCAGGGACTTTTGCAGTAACTTATTACTCATAAAGGGAAAATTTACTTCATGTCTCTACATAAAGCTTAATATGCAAGTTGCCTCTTCAGAAAGAAAGAGGGCTTGAATTCTATAGCGCCACCTATTGGAAGCTGCAGTCCTACAAGTCACAATAGACTCTTTAACAAGTCTTGCAATATGACTTCGGATAATAGCCAAATCAGAGTCTCAACCAGAGTACATAGAGCTTAGAAAAATATTCAGCTAGTTACTTTTTAATCACGTGATGTCATAGACCTAATGGAAAAGAGAAGAATTAACTGGGTTGGAAAGAAAAATGAGCAATTGTAAGTACACAGTGCTGTATAATAAGACGATTGCAATATGAGAGTGCTTCTTTCATTTACATAAAGAGATACCTTACCTTGGAGCTAAGCAGGCCCTAAAGGTTACAAGACTTTTTACCCTAAGGCTATGTTCACACTTAGCATTTTAGTGCTGCGTTTTTTAATGCAAATAAGAAGCTGCATTTAAAAGTATCAGCAAAAACTATAACATGTTAGAAATCTCATACACACGTTTTTTTTTCCTGACTGAACTTGAGAACTGGAACATTTTTTAAATCTACAGCATGTCAGTTCTCTCTGTGTTTTTTTTGCTGCATTTTTAGTGAATAAAACTTTATTAAATATGCGCTGCAAACCACTCATAAAATACTAAGAGAGTGATTCCTACCTGTCTTAGAGAAAATGGTAGTCCAAATGAAGATATATGCGTGCAGCTTCCAGGGGTCCTTCGAAGAAGTCACAACTGCAACTAGAGGTGATGGACAAGTGCCGGAGTCTGTAGAACAAGCCGTGAGTGCTGCAGAAAATGGGTTCAAACAGCGTATAAACGCCGGAGGTAGAGGGCTGCAGTGACTCTCAGAGACTCGGGCTTTCAGGTACATGCAGCCGTTGCACTAGGTGGATATAGGGATGAATATCATGGGTGAGAAGGACTGCAGACAGCCTGATAGGTGTGCCGGCCGGTCACACCTGCAGGACCGCTGATAATCAAGGATGTGAGCGCTCATCCTTGGACTACTACTCAGTTCATTTGGACTACCATTTTCTCTAAGACAGGTAGGAATCACTCTCTTAGTATTCTATGAGTGGTTTGCAGCGCATCTCTTTTCTTTTTATCTTTTTATCATTATATTATTATTTGCACCAGGGCATACAGTGCTTTGAGATTGCGGCTCTTTGCCTATCTGATCTTACTATAGCAGCAGCGCTACTGCAGTTTTTTACATTTTATTAAATATGCACTGTAGCCAAATTAGACATGTAATCAAATCCAAAAAATGCAGCTAAAAAAGCCACAAAAATGCTGCAAAAACTCATGAAAACCTGTGTTTTGAATGCAGCATTTTTACTGTCAAAAGAGCAGATTTTGTTGCAGAAAACAAATATGTGTTTGACCATAGTCTAAGGCTATGAACCAGCTTGAAGAGGACCTGGCACTTTCAATAAATATGTATTTTTATTACCTGGTGTATATGCAGCTGTTCTCCTGAATCTGGCATTGTTTATTTTTTGTTCCTGTGCCTTTCCTTTCCTGAGATATATATCCCCGTTATATACAGTAACTCTATTATTTATCCAACTGGGTGTGGGCCTCAAGAAGACTCTCATAGAGAAGAGTTGTAGATCATGCCCACTTAGCTAAAAAGACTAGGGGGCCGATAGACCGACGTTGCTTACGCTAGTCTTGATGAGAGAACATGATAGAATGAGACACTCGCTCCAGATTCATGAAGAGGTGTGCGTCAGAACTGGAGTGAGATTTTTGATGTAGGGAACACGTCCTGCCCTCACCACACCCCTGTCCTGCCCCAGTTCTGTCGATTTTGACGGAGCTGGGAGAAACTAGATGTGAAAATAGCAAAAATAACAAAACTCTAAATTTTGTGACTTTTCAAAGCTTGTAAAAGATGGAGAGGCGCAGGAACAAAAAATATACAATTCCACATTTCCACATTCAGGAGAACAGCTGCATTTATTACTGAAAAAAATTACACATTTATGGCAAGTGATAAGTCCTCTTTAACTCTGTGGCCATATACATATAACTGTATCTATTATTTTAACTATGAAATATAATGTACTTTAATCCGTATGTTTCCCTATCCCTATAATGTAAAATCCATTTTGTAAAACAATAACACCGCTACTCACCTCCGATGCTGGCACCATTCCAGTGGAGTTGGCATGGGCTCTCCCAGGGCTTGCATGATATTGTTATATCAGGCAATCCCTGCAGTCAATCAGTGCTGGCTTCACTCTTCCCAGCTGCGGACAAATCAGATATCCGGAGGAAGTGAGAGAACATCCATAGCTCTAACTTCCTCTAGATGCCTGATCTGTCCGAAAGAGGGGAGAGTGCACTGATTGGCTGCAGGGATCACGTGACAACAATATCAAGCAAGTTCTAAGAGAGACAGTTGGCACAGCTGGAACGGCAGCCGCACCGGAGGCGAGTATGTGTTATTATTTTACTGGGGGGAAACATGGGGATTGAGAAGAGGTTGTCTGAGCAGTGGACAACCCATTTAATGTATACATACACCTATGCACAGTTTTGAATGTCATTTTGTGTCTACAGCTCTTACGCAGGGGACAGATAAAAGGGAGCATGAATTCAAGCTCAAACTGATCAAGATTTGTCTGTAGTCTCTAAGCGTGACGACATCTCTTAGGGGTTATGTAGGGTTGTTGGATTTTTTATGCTATTTTATTTTCCAATTAAAATTATTTGCAAAGTTGGTTCATTTTCTTTCAATATGAATACACTGGTGCCATTAAAAATAGTTACAAAGTTATACAAGCCCTTTAAATTGATCCTACGGGCTGACCTTGGGGACTGTAGACATTGCTTTAGGATTATCTATATTACTATTAAGTCTGTATATGTGCTGTTAAGCATTTTATGTCCAAAAGCTGAAAGAGAATTATAATTATCTTCTTGCCTTGGTCTACCTCTATAGAAATGAAGTGGTTTTTATAGATTACATCCAAATATGATGCTGAAGAAAGGTTCAGAAGGAATATTCTACATCTTACTCAACTCTAAGTACCCTGGATCTGCTAATGCACTATTTAATTTAGCCTGGTATGGTCATCTCCGGTCAGGTTCTTTCATTAGATGTGAATTACATGTCATATGATATAATAAATGATAAGGAAAATATTTTAAAGCCAAGTGCTCAAACTTTAATGCAATTACGCATTGTCCCGCCAAGAACAACTGCACAGATACTCCTGGAAAATCAATGGGAAATCTCATACAGGGAGCAATCTGGCTGATCTGAAATTTAATTGCAACTTTATGTTTATGTGAAATTATAGAAGGAAAAAGAACATAAACGTTGGTTACTGTAAAGGGGAATGTGTGATTCAAAAGCAGTTCTTTGCTTTTCTCTTCCTATTTCTAAGTCACAGCAGAAAGCTAGAGGTGTTTTATGGGCTCATTTGTCTGGCAGTTACTTTTGTGATAAAATACTAATAAACCCATATTCTTTTCAATCCCACTCTGCTCTGGTGCCACTAGACCCCACCAGTCTCTGTATACATGACTGCAACATTCTTTAACATACTAGTATGTGACTACTGCAGTCAGTCAAGGCAGTCAAGGGCCACAGTATCCAAGTGCCATGAACACTAAGTATATCACTACTGTCAGTGATTGGCTGCAGTGGTCACATCAGTGAGGCATGTTATTGCTGAAACTATGTAATCAGTGACCATAGGATCATCAAAGGGATTTAAAAGTGATTATGGGTTTACTTCTTCTTTTTTCAACTAACCTGTCATAAAAAAAATAAGCTTGGAAATCCCCCTTAAAGGGGCTTGCCATCTTTGGCAAGAATATTTTTTTATTTTTTTTGAACTTAATTGGATGTATTTTAGGCTAAAAATAATTTTTGCAGTTGTGTTTCATTACAAATTTTGCACTATATTGCTTTTACAGGCTCTGTTTTCCTGAACATTCAAGGATAATCTAGTAGGTGGACATAAATCAGCTAAGAGACGATCAGACAAAGAAAAATAATTTTGATGGACTTGTCTGGTCACATTCTCCTCCACTAGCAGCCATTGTGCTGATTAGTGAGTGAGGACAGCTGCACTAACAGGAGAAATTGGCCAACATCTAACTAAGAATCCATCAGTGAGCTCATTCTGACAGGAGAGTTTGTAACTTTTTTTATCTGACTTTTTCTGAGCTCCTAATAGCTGATTAATGGCCACAGACCCCAATTAATGTTTAATGTGCAGGGAAACAAAGAGTCTTTAAAAGCAAACTGGTGAAAAAATTTGCAGTGAAACCCAACTGAAAAAATTACTTTTAACCCAAAATACATGCATTTAGATAAAAAATTGTCCTCAAAAGGTGGCCAACCCATTTAACTGCTTCTAACCTGTGATTTTCTGTTTTTTATTTTTACATTCAATCTCTCACAGTTGAAGTATACCTACGATAAAAATTACAGAACTCTCCATTCTTTGTAGGTGGGAAAACTTGCAACATCGGCAGCGTATCAAATACTTATTTTCCCCACTGTAGCTGTGAACACAGGGTTCCTGTTGTCAGAGACAACTGAAGTCCCTATAGAGAAGGCACAGACAATTTATTACCATCGGTACCTTTACCTTCGCTGTATACATAACACTAAAGAAGTGCTGTGTATACTGTAATAGGAAGATCTGACGGCGCTTCCTCTTTCATAACAGTGGTCATGTGACTGTTGTGTATAGAGAGGGAGCAGGAGTTATTGGTTATAGGAGACCCAAACAACTTTTTTGTGTAGACATGAGGCAGCATTTCCCTTGTAACTGGGGTTAATATATACAAGCCCCAGTTATAAGGAAAAAAATATATATAGAAATGCCCCAAGAACTTTTAATGACCTTATGGTGGGTGGGGGGAGGTACAATATGTAAAACAAATGAAAACTGAATGAACAAGTAATAAATAAATAAAACAAAATTTCATTGTCAATTCAACTTGCTGTTATTAGCCTCTCGACTGTAAAAAACAAACAAAAAAAAACGGGTCCGATAAATAAAAATATTCATTACCGAATGGGGAAAAATGTTTTAATGTGTTTTAGTGGTCATGTGTGGTCATAAAAACAAAAAAATGGTAAAACACTTATTTACCTTATTTTTCCACCAATATCACCTGACATAAGCAAAAAAGCGATAATAGGAAAGTGACATAAAAATGAATCCCTGTGTATCACGAAAAAACATGCAAAAATTACTTGAATATCGGAACGAAAACATTTTTTACACCGCTTTAAACCAAATATACGAAAAAAACCAATTATGTGCCTGGTCAGGAGCACTGGTAAAAGGCCCAGTCTTGAAGTGGTTAATAGTGTTGAGCCACCCCCGTAGTGTTCGGGTTCGGTTCGGTTCGTCGAACACCGGGATGTTCGTGGAACTGTTCATGGAACACCTTAGAACACCATCGAACACCATTAAAACCAATGGCAGGCAAACAAAAACACATAGAAACACATAGAAAACACCTTCAAATGTGTCCAAAGGCTAACAAACTGCTCAGAAGACACTCTCTTTAAAAAAGCCGGCCGGCAATTCAGCAGCGGCATACACCGGTACCCGACAATTTAGAACAGAAAGAATAAAGCATCACACATAGATTAGATAGATAGAAACATGTCAGTCACATATATAAGAAGTACAGTGACAGTGTTTCTTACTGTACTTGTCATTTAGTGTTAAAGGATTTATTAAAAAAAATTATATTGTTTTCATGCACCGTCTCTTTAAAAAAGCTGGCCGGCAATTCAGCATCGGTACCCGACAATTTATAACAGAAAGAATAGAGCATCACACATAGATTAGATAGATAGAAACATGTCAGTCACATATATAAGAAGTACAGTGATAGTGTTGATTACTGTACTTGTCATTTAGTGTTAAAATAAAGGATTTATTAAAAAAAAAATTGGCGTGGGGTTCCCGTTATTGCAGAAGACATTGGCTTCAGCTGGAATGGGCGTGACGGTAAGTATGGTTTAATTTAGAACAATAAAGAATTGTGTGTTTATTTCAATTAAAGGACTTAATTATGGGTGTTTGTTTGTTTTTTAACTTTGACTATGGGGTTAGTAATGGGGGTGTCTTATAGACGCCTCTCCATTACTAACCTGGGCTTGATGTCAGCTGGCATTATAAGCTGACATCAACCCCAGCCCTATTACCCCACTGCCACCGCTACAGGGCAGTGGGAAGAGCGAGGCTAAGTGCCAGAATTGGCACATTCTATGGATGCGCCATTTCTGGGGCAGCTGACGGCTGGTGTTTCTAGCCTGGGAGGGGGCCAATATTCATGGTACCCTTCCTGGGCTATTAATATCAGCCTCCAGCTGTCTGCCTAGCCTTTGCTAGCTATTAAATTAGGGGGGACCCCACGTCATTTTTTTGGGGGTCCCCCATTTTAATAGCTAGTAAAGGCTAGATATTCAGCTGGGGGCTGATATTAGTAGCCTGGGAAGCTCCGTGGGTATTACCCCCTTCCCAGGCTTCAAACATCTGCCCCAGCCGTCTGCTTAACCTCCGCTAGAGACTAAAATTACGGGGAACCCCACGCCAATTTTTTTTTTAATAAATCCTTTATTTTAACACTAAATGACAAGTACAGTAATCAACACTATCGCTGTACTTATTATATATGTGACTGACATGTTTCTATCTATCTAATCTATGTGGGATGCTCTATTCTTTCTGTTATAAATTGTGGGTACCGCTGCTGAATTGCTGAAATCTTTTTTAAAGAGATGGTGCATGAAAACACTATTATTTTTTTTAATAAATCCTTTAACACTAAATGACAAGTACAGTAACCAACACTGTCACTGTACTTCTTATATATGTGACTGACATGTTTCTATCTATCTAATCTATGTGTGATACTCTATTCTTTCTGTTCTAAATTGTCGGGTACCGGTGTATGCCGCTGCTGAATTGCCGGCTTTTCATGTTTCACTGTGAGCACTGTTCCCATCGATTTGGGCAACCACTGTAATGCCACAATCACCATGGCTGTGGCATTACAGTGAGTGGCAGACAATCCCTGCATGATTGGTGCTCTAAATAGCGCCAGACTTGCAAGACACGCTTTTGGTGCACGAACAGTTATCGAACATAACCTCGAACAGCCGAATTTTTTGCAAATCGTTCGCATTCGTCGAACGACTCGAACACCGCCCAAAACAGCTAGAATTTGAGATTGGCGAACAGTTTGAGTTGAACAACGCTCATTTCTACTGGTTAATGAAAGAAAACATAAACTGGTAGTGTTTGGTAAGAGTATTAGGCTATGTGCCCACAATGCAGAAATGCTCAGGATTTTTTCCTGAGCATTTCTGCATCTCCCTGACAGAAAAAACGCATGCGGATTGTACATGCGGATTGTACATGCGTTTTTCCTGCCAGGGACATGCGGATGTGAAGCGTTCTTCACATGCATTTCCGCATGCGGGTTGACAAGCGCTTTCCAATCTATTTTAGCATCACTTGGAAAGTGCCTGACAACTTGGTCACACTATATAAATCCATGCAAACGGGATGGATTTATATAGTGTGACCCCCAAAGAATGTTAAAAAATAAAAAAATAAATCTATACTTACCTTCCGATGGCCCCCGCAGTCTTGCTTCGCTCCGTCCTGGCTGCCGGCAGCTCGCGGTACACTACACTGAAGGACCAGCCGTCACATGACTATGAAATCCGCGCAGATCCTTCAGTCCACCGCGATCTGCTGGCAAGTGAAGACGAGCGCACCGCGGGCCATCAGAAGGTAAGTATAATATTTATTTTTTATTTTATTCTTTTTTGTACAGGTTCTATGGTACCCGGGTCCGGAGGAGAGTCTCCTCTCCTCCACACCCGGGTACCATCCGCACATTGAAACGCTTGGATTCCGCATGTACAGATGCTGTGATGCGGAATCCAAGTGTTCCAATGCAAGTCAATGGCGGCAATTACGCTGTGTGTCCGCAAAATTAATGGACATGCTGCCTATTTTTCCGCAATGATAATCCGCATTGGAAATTTGCGCAGCATGTGCACAGCACATGCGGATTATCATTGGGGAACATGGCAGACCTTCTACCACTTTTTGCACTTAAAAAAACGCATCGTGGGCACACAGCCTAAGAGACTTGTCCACTCTCCTGACTTGTCTACCCTAGTAAATCCATGAATCTGCCAGACTGTAAAGGGGACATCTCTGGAAATGGAAACATCCATTGGTATATTACAATAAAAAACTATATCATACATTTACAGGTGGAATAAAAAAAAACATCACATTGCAGAGTGCAAAGAAAAATTTTAATTTTTGGAGTGCGCACATTTTTGGGGTTTAGTGTGAAATTATGTCCAATTTTCCTTTTTGTTGTTCCAGTACACACAAAGGAAATAAACACGAGTACAACAAACGTGTAATTGCAATAATTTTCTGGGGGAAATACTTCATTTTCTAGAACAATTCCAAGGGTGCGAACACTTTCGGCCATGACTGTACATCCTGTAGATATACCACCCCTGGCAAAAATTATGGAATCACCGGGCTCAGAGGATGTTCATTCAGTTGTTTAATGTTGTTGAAAAAAAGCAGATCACAGACATGGCACAAAATTAAAGTCATTTCAAATGGCAACTTTAGGGCTTTAAGAAACACTAAAAGAAATCAAGATTAAAAATGTGGTACTCAGTAAGGGTAATTTTTTTCAGCCCAAGCAGAGGGAAAAAATTATCGAATCACTCAATTCTGAGGAAAAAATTATGGAATCATGAAAAACAAACACACAAAAGAACACTCCAATACATCACTAGTATTTTGTTGCACCACATCTGGCTTTAATAACAGCTTGCAGTCTCTGAGGCTTGGACTTAATGAGTGACAAGCAGTACTCTTCATCAATCTGGCTCCAACTTTCTCTGATTGCTGTTGCCAGATCAGCTTTGCAGGTTGGAGCCTTGTCATGGACCATTTTCTTCAACTTCCACTAAAGATTTTCAATTGGATTGAGACCTGGACTATTTGCAGGCCGTGACATTGACCTTATGTGTCTTCTTTCAAGGAATGTTTTCACAGTTTTTGCTCTATGGCAGGATGCATTATCATCTTGAAAAATGATGTCATCATCCCCAAACATCCTTTCAATTGATGGGATAAGAAAACTGTCCAAAATATCAATGTAAACTTGGGCATTTATTGAAGATGTAATGACAGCCATCTCCCCAGTGCCTTTACCTGACATACAGCCCCATATCATCAATGACTGTGGAAATTTGCATGTTCTCTTCATGCAGTTATCTTTATAAATCTCATTGGAACGGCACCAAACAAAAGTTCCAGCATCATCACCTTGCCCAATGCAGATTCGCGATTCATCACTGAATATGACTTTCATCCAGTCATCCACAGTCCATGATTGCTTTTCCTTAGCCCATTGTAACCTTGTTTTTTTTCTGTTTAGGTGTTAATGATGGCTTATGTCTAGCTTTTCTGTATGTAAATCCCATTTCCTTTAGGCGGTTTCTTACAGTTCATTACATGAATCCTGTGCAGGTCCGTTGAACTCCACTGAATCCAATGTAGTCTACAAATGGAAACCTGACATCATACATACAAAACATAGAGAAATAATAAAAAGCACTTTCTAGTTCACCACTTTACAGTATTAAAAAAAAAAAAATTCCCACGCAGGTCCAATGTAGTCCACCAAATCCGAGGTACAAAGCCTATGGAGCCTCGTTCTGGCACCCCTTCGGCTTTTTAAACACTAAAGTCCACAAATTATGTAGAATGGCACTTCCTACTAGATGCGACAACTAATAACCCAGACTAAACATGCATTAGATGAGTGATGAAGAGATCCATGAATATAAAAACATTTTTTATTAAAACATAGTATAAAGCACAAAAATAAAAGCTGGAAAAAGCTGGCGGCGAAATGAGCGTCGGGGTGAGGGGACACTGAGCAGATCTCTCTGTATTCTTTGGTGATCCTCTCCATACAGGTATACTGGGTCTAATTCAAGGGATTGTTACATGGCATGGTCAAGGGAGGATATAGAGGTGTATAGTGTATTCTGGCACCTTGCTTTATTTTAGCCTGCCCTCTCTTCCATGTTCAACCCGTTACCATCAGGCCATATATCTATTTTGATCATTAGTTTAGCTATATATTCACTTCAGAACATTGAATCTTTCTTGCTATGATATTCTTGGGCTTTGCACTATGGTTATTATTTAATGCTCCACTCACCTGGTGTCAGTCTAAACTGCTACAGTGTTGTGGCTGCTTTTTTGATCTGATGTTCTATATATGATTCCCAAAGTTGTTATTCATTGCAGATGGGGGGTCACGGTACTGTAATTATTGAAGTACCCCCATCTATGAGTATATTTTTCTTAGTTCATTTGTACCATTACTGATCGTTTCAGCGTATATGTCATTCTACTTTTTTATTGTTGTGTTTTATATTATGTTTCAATAAAAAATGTTTTTATGTTCATTGATCTCTTCATCACTCAGCCTAATGAATGTTTAGTCTGGGTTATTAGTTGTTGCCCCATAAACTTTGCAAGCAACCACTTACGGGTCACGCTGAGCTGTGCGAGACCCCGCAATTCTGAAGAGCAGAATGTTCTGGGTCATGCACAACGCAGAGTGGCCCGGAATTGGTTGCCTACAAAGCCTGCGGAGTGTCAGAAGGAGGCTCCATAGGCTTTGTACGTCGGATTCGGTGGACTACATTGGACCTGCGTGGGAATATTTTTTTTTAATAAACTGGTGAACAGGAAAAATGTCGGGGCGTGTTTATTTCAGTAAAGTATTTTTTTGTGTGTCTTTCCTTTTTATCACTGGGTTAGTAGTGGAGGTGTCCGATAGACACCTCTCCATTACTAGCACTAGGGCTTGATGTTTCTACATCCAAATACTCAATGTGTGCACGTACCCTTACAGTATTCTCTGTAAGAGATATCTTTAATGGACCTCTGAGTCTCTTCCTTTGCAGAACTACTCATTTCAACTACCAACCTACTCAACCTAACATTTCAACCCATCATTTCATGAATACCAAACAACAATGATTTTAGAGAAACACTACTCCCAATTCACACTTAAAAAAGTGGTGCTCATCTAAAAAATCTGTATCTGTTGAAAGAAACAATGTAACATTACTAGTTAAATTATATATATTATTATATTATATAAGTACATTTTGATGTCAAGAAGTAATTAACCTTTGTATGGCTAGAAAACAATTAGCTGTGTGTATTCAGTATGACTACGTGACTTGAAGCCCAGTCCCATAAATTAGGATTAAAATCTCAATTTTCTAGATTAATGGTGTTTACTTGTCTATAAATAGGTTTTCAATTTTCTAACTTTTAGATGGATGGTTTTCTAATGCTAATGTGGTTAGAAAAGTGTGTTAATGATAAACTCTGGTATAAAAATATATATAAAGCTAGGAAACCAATTATTTATTAGAAAGTTTTATTTTTTAGATTTATTGGCCAAACAGCGACCATTGCCGGATATCAGGATAGTCAACACTTCTGCCTTCAAGGTTTTGTCAGTGAATGAAAAATAAAAAAATCCTCTGTAAGCCTTAACAAAACATCTCAGCATGTAAGTCCTGGGCTCAGACAGATATCCAAAGGATTGATCATACAGACACAATTGATTGTTATAGCCATATTATAGTACACATAAAGGCAGGAAGAGGAAGTAATGTAGACTGGACATGTAAGGATTCATCTGCTTCTAATGTGAATGTCCTATAAGGATAAATTATCTAATTAGTACCACGTGGGGGAAGTACAAACTTTCCTTAAAGAAACCAACTGCGTATGGAAACAAAAACCTAAAGACATGAACTGGAATATAAGCTGGTATGCATGAAACGTGTAGGCGCATGTTCACACTGGCCATTAAACAGACAAAAGCTAAGATAAAAACAAAATGAGAAAATATCCTGCAGTAAATATCAAAAGTGCATGAAAATAATATAGGGTACTTAGTTAACATAATTTTGATCAAAAAAACTTAAAAGCCGTCCCACCATGTCATGGTGACCCGATTTGGGACAGTCCTAACCTCTAGTATTAAAACCTTGCCATATGTCAAATGACATAAATGTGAATAAGGGTCGAGCTGGACCAAGACCCTGACTAATGGACACCCAGCAATGGGGAGCTATATAAAAATATGTCTGAACATACCACAGCTCCTGGGCAGGGGAGGAAGCAAAAGACTATACAGACATTACAGCAAGGGATCACAGCTGATTCTTTTTGTGAGGTAAAACATTTCACTCTACCTATTTTTAAAAAATGTTTTAATTCAAAGAAAGTATCACTTGTGATCCCCTGTTGTAATGTTTGTATACTCTTTTGCGCCCTGCCCAGGAGATGTGGTATGATCAGACCATGTCCCTGCACGGTCAGACACAGCCATCACACAGTACACAGCAGGGACACATTTATAAGATTATCTCAGCACAGGAACATTTTTTTTAACACATCCAATTGTGGAAATTATTATTATTACAATCCATTGATTAAAATGAACTTTGTTCACGGGACAACACTTTTAAGGCTGTGCTTGATTTAAATAAAAAGCCTAGAGTTTGGATACACTATTATGAGACCTCAGAAAGTCATACATGTCTTTTTAGAGCAATTAGAGGTTTTTCATTCCTGGTATAGGTAAATTTTGGGGAAACATTTAGTGAAGCTGAAGAATTCGAATTTGAAAAGATTTGCTCTACAGATTAGTAATTTTTTTTAATGTTTTGATCCTTTCTGGGCCCACTTTAACCCAGTAAAATTGCGTAGACTGTCTGCTATTTTGCCAGATTCACCTGAAATTAATCAGAGGTTATCCGGGACTGTTTTATTTTTTTCTTACGGGGCTAAAAACTGTCAGACAGTTGCTAACTATCTGCTTGGCACCGGGTCAGAATGATCACATACCGCTCCTGTCAGCGATTCTGCAGCTTCACGTCAACACAGCAGCTCTTTCTCTTCTGGGCTGCTCTGTTGTTGGCACGTGACTGCCAATGTCATCTTGACTGACAGCCGGCTCCCTGTATTTATGCAGTGGGAAACCGACTGTCAATCATCATGATATCGTCAGTCACGCCATGTCAGCAGAGTGGAAGAGAAGAACATGTCAACATGACCTCACCGGAAACCACGGCATTGCCGGCGGAGCGATGCATGATCTCTCTGCACAACATGCAGGCAATTAGCAGCTACCCACCTTGTAAGTTGTTAGGCCCATAAGAAAAAAATAAAATAGTCCCAGATAACCCCTTTAGAGGGGACTTTTCTGTATATCTGTATATGTCAAATTCTTCAATGCAAGATGTTTGTGTGACCACACAGGAATTCTGGATGGAGGTGGCATTTATTTCAGGCATTTCAACAACAGGTGCCAGGACACATGCTGAAATTCCAATATTGTTATCAGTCTGGTGCAATAGTTGCACCTGTTTTCTAATCGTCAGTTAAAATAACTATCCGACATTATTTGTCATGAAATATTTGTAATTCTCTGAATTTTGTGGAAAAAGTCAGTATGGGCTCTCCTAGCGTCCTGCATATGTTTATGCACATTTCCTCTTATTCTAGTTAATAATTCTGGACTAAACCTCATCTCCTTTGGAGATCATGGCCACTTTTCTTGTCACTTTTGAAATAGGAAAAAAGGCATATTTTACAGTCATTCAATGGGGATCGAATTGTTGATGCCAACAAAAATAACTGCTATCAGCCCTATGGCAACTGGATATGAAATCATGATACAGTAAGGCGACAGAATAATTGTATTAGTGATCCTTCTGTCCCGATCATCGTTCATCTTCCTGTGTAAACAAGCCAGTAAGCGAGCGCTGAACTCGTTTCTCTACATCAGCTGCTTCAGGTTTCCAGGAGCTCTAGACTCTCATGCCTTAGGGCGCAGTCAGACGGCTGTATAAAACGGACGAAGATCGGAACGCAGTTCACGGACTGATCAGCGGCTCTCCTGACCAGAGTGTGACCGCTACATGTATTTCTATTTTGGGGCACAGAACTAATGGTGAGGACACTGCACTTGGCTCCCAATATGGCTAACATAGTGTGATTTGATAACAACTACAGCAAGAAACCCAGTAAATGATACAGCAATGCAGTCAGGGTATCTGTCACTACATTTTGGTTAGATCGGGCAGCAGATACCTCATGACAGATTCTCTTCAATAAATATGCAAATTGCCTCTTCAGAGAAAGAACTCTATAGCGCCACCTATCGGACGCAGCAATAAATATGAATCTTTCCTATACATAGACAGCAACTCCTAAAATATAAAATTGCAAGTACACAGAGTTTTGTGCACACAATCGTTCTGTAGAGATCTTGCAAGAGTTTATATCCTCTTGATCCTTTTTTTATTACTGGCAAACAGCTAACGATGTGGCTCTAAGTGCGTAGGTGTAAGGTCATAGGGATTAAGACCCCTATACACAGATTTCAGTTGGATCGGCCAATCATCAAATGTGCATGTGATCATACTTTTCACATAACCAGACATTGGTCTTTCATTATGGTCTTATTTGGCAATTTCAGTGGAGTTTTATCTAATATGTGTGAGAGATCCCATAGAGAGAGAGAGATCCTGTCCCAAAGGGCATATTGGGGAATCGGCCATAACTGATTGAAGTCATGTTTTCTTTGTAGTTACATATTAAATATTTTAAAATTTAATTAGAAATAAAAGATTTTCCGGATATTTCAAGATCAGAATAATCTATTATGGAGGGAAATTCCTTACTGCTGCCTTGTAGACATCATCAGCAGAAAACAAGCAACCATGTCATGAAGCTCAGACTACTGTAAACAGTATCTGAATTATAGCGACGATGCCTGCAGCCAATTTAACATTCTTAGAAATCCTGCTGGGTTATGATCGAATTAAATATTATGGAATTATAAGTCTCACATCTGACATTTGTCATTTGACTCTCATTCTACTTTCAGTCTGTGTTTTTTTTTTTTTTACTCTGTGTCGAACGTTAGATAAAATAATGATTAAAAAATAGAATTGCTGATAGTATAGGTCTTTATGAAGGCCCCTTGATAAGCATTCAAACCACTAACAATGGAATAAAATATCATTACTGATGTTCATTTTCATCAGGATGATCTTCACTACTGCTGGGGAGGTAAAACATACCCACCAAAGGAGGTAGAAATTCCTTCTGTAAATGCAAAATAAAGTACTAAATGTGCTCCTACATCTATATGTCCTTGAGCGCTCACTCACATGTCCGATTTTCTCATACGGTTGCTATCTATGGTTTTCACAGATATCACTCACACCAATGATATTCTATGGGGCTGCGCACATGTCCAATTTATTCCTTGGACTGTGGAAAATATCAGACACATGTCTGATTTGGATTCTATGGCTCCATGAAATAATCGGTCTGCACTCGGATGACATCTGAGTGTGGTGTGATTTTCATGGGCTTTCAGAAAGGAGAAGGTGGAGAAACTTTTTTTTTCCTCTCTCTCCATGTGCTAGAAAAATTGACACTGACCACACTCTGATCAGAATAATCGGTTTTGTTTTTCTCGCACGTGAGAAAGACTGAAGTCTGAATGAGCCCTTACTGAAAGTAACAGGAGACTCTAAAAGATGGTTTGGCACTTTGCAAGCACTTCGTAAGCTCCTCTGACTACTTTCTCTATGCAAAGTCCAGTTGGCAGCTGCCTTAGATTTTGTAATTTCTAATGGATGACATCATGTTTTGAATAGTAGTCAGCCCATGAACACATTGTTGGAAGAGAACTTACAATATCTACGTAAGAATACTTGGATTGCGCTGGTCTTTGCATGTGAAGGATTTCATACACATTCCAGCACTTCTGCACTCTACTTGGAAGTGACTGATTACTAGGTGGAATCTTTTGGTACATTTCTTAGTTAACCCTTTAATGACCAATGACTTTATCATTTTTGCGCTGTCGTTTTTTTCCTCACCTTGTTCCAAAAGCAAATCACCAAAAAAGTAATGAAATTTGAAAAACATCCCAGAAAATAGACAGTCGTATTTACTAACACAGGGCACAATGCTAATGCACTATAGGATGCAGCAGCCCCGCATAATAAAGGTAGAGGCCGCACAGGAGCAATATACTGATGAAAATCTACTGTTCATGGTGGGGGTGGTTGCTTAGTATTATAAATGCATAAGAATAAGGCTTCTATAGGCACACAGATACGTGTGTCTGGCTTGCAGCCTATTAGTTGCGCCCTTTCTATTAGATCAGGCGGGCCGTCCAGCACTATGTAAGTGCACCCCACATGGATAGGCATCCCAAATTCCCCCAGCCAACATTAAAGGACCTGCATGAAAAAGAAGAAAAGCTGGAACAAAAAGATGAAAAAGATGTAAAAAAAGACGAGGTATTGTTCAATATTTTGTCAAAAATATGCAAGCTTGTAACCCATGTCAAGGGTCCTCAATGTTCTTCTTCCAAAAGCCATCACTTTTTTATTTTGACCTTCAACATAGCCATATGAAGCTTGACAAGTTGTAGATTTCGATGACTTAATTCATTTTTAAATACAATACACCGAAAAAAGGAGAAAAAAAATACAACTTGGATGATACGTCGAAAAAAAATGCAATTCCAACATTGGTATTTGAGTTTAGTTTTTACAGTGTTCATTATGCAGTAAAAATTAGCTGAAAACCTTATTTTCCAAGTCAGTGGGATTATGAAGATACCAAACTTGTACCAATTTTTTTTATTTAAATGATGAAAAAAATTTCCGGATTATTAAATACTGTAATTTTTTCTGTGCTTCTGCCGCCATTTTCCAAGATCTGTAACATTTTTATTTTTCCACTGATGGATCTGTATGAGGGTTTTCTTTGCGTGGTGAGCTACCATTTTATTGATACCAATTTGACATACGACATTTTTATTGCTTTTTATTGCATTTTTTAGGGAGGTGAGGTGACCAAAAATACGCAATTCTGGCGTTTCGATTTCTTTCTCTTTATGGTGTTTACTGTACAATTTAATTAATTTTATATTTTGATGGATCCGCTTTTTACAGATTCAGCAAAACCAAATATGTTTATTTTTATTTTTTTAAGTTTTTTTTTACCTTCTTGGGTTTTTCCGTTTTTGCGTTTTCATTTTTTGCTCCTCTTCTTCCAGAACTTTTTTATTTCTCTATCAATATGGCCATATGAGGGCTTCTTTTTGGAAAATGAGTTGTACTTTTCAATGACATTGTTGGTTTTACCATGTCGTGCACTGGAAAACAGGAAAAAAGTTCCAAGTTCAAAAAAAGTGCAATTCCACAATAGTTTTTTTTTTTTTACCATGTTCACTAAATGCTAAAACTGATCTGCCATTATGATTTCCCAGGTCTTCACGAGTTCGCAGATACCACATATGTATACGTTATTTTTTATTTAAGTGGTGAAAAAAAAATCCAAAGTTTGTAAAAAAATAAATAAATAAAAATGCGCCATATTCCGAGGCCCGTAGCGTCTCCATTTTTCGGGATCTGGGGCTGAGTGAGGGCTTATTTTTTGCATGCTGAGATGACATTTTGGGGTAGATAAGATGTTTTGATCACCTGTCATTGCATTTTATTGCAATGTTGCGGCGACCATAAAAACGTAATTCTAGCGTTTTGATTTTTTTTCTCGTTACGCCGTTTATCGATCAGATTAATTTTTTCATATATTGATAGATCGGGCGATTCTGAATGCGGCGATACCAAATATGTGTATTTTTGTTCTTTTTTTATTGTTTTATTTTAAATGGGACAAAACGGGGGTGATTTAAACTGTTATATTTTTTTATTTTTAAAACATTTTTTTTAACATTGTTTTCACTTTTCACATGCTTCAATAGTCTTCATGGGAGACTAAAAGCTGCGATCTTCTAATCGCCTGTGTTACACATAGCAGAGCTTCAGCCCTGCTATGTGTTGCAGAAATGCTCATCTGCTATGAACGCCGACCGCTGGGCGGCACTCATAGCAGATTGGCTATGACAACCACAGGGGACTCCTTCAAATCCCAAGTTGTTATACCAACCCATCGGCAACCCGCGATCATGTGATGGGTCTTATAACGTGCTTCCGGCGCGGCCATGTTAAATGTCGCTGTCAAAGTTTGACAGCGGCATTTAACATGTTAACAGACACGGGTGGATCGCGATTCCACCCGCAGCTGTTAGGTGCACATGTGCTGGAAAAGATGCGGGCTGATCGCTGAAGCCCGCATCAAACAGGGGGAGGTAACCTTGGACGTACCTGTACGTCCAAGGTCGTAAAGGGGTTAATATATATATATATATTTTTTTTCATTATTTTCTATTCCCACAGTATTGGAGTAAAAAAGAAAAATCATGGTCTCCTATGGAGTTCAGCCTGTGGCTGAGCTTTACAGAAATGTCAATGTGGCGCCCCTGAGGGTTCGACCGCCACAGGGATGCTGCACTTCTGTAATGGAGTGTAGTGTTCCTCCTCTGAGGTCAGGACTCCACCTCCACATCCAACACCACATTTCTCCACCAGAGGGGGCTAGAATGCACTAGGTGCTGCCCTCCTGGTTACAGGGAGACTGGGGAACCAAGAGTTAGGGGAACCATTTAGTGGGCGAGGGTGGAGGACTCACATTTTAGTGACACTTTAAATTTCATATTTAATAAAAAGCCATTTTTGGTTGCGTGTCTTTGAACTGTGAATTACTGTGATCTCCCACCCTGAACGTGGATTCTGTGTGGACCTGCAGCGGATGGAGACACAGCCCTCGTACCTTGGCCTTGGGTCGAGGGGTAGGTTGTAGACAAGGAATGTCTCAACCCGGTCAAGGACCATGACCAAGAAGGCCCGGAGCTTAGGAGTGAAGCTCCACAGCAAATGGATCCCAGGGAGGATGCAGACGGAGCGGTATAAGCCACCTGTCCTCACCACCTGATATATTCAGAGGGAGTCCGACTGCAAGAGGGGTACCAGCCCCCGACACCCGACCTTGTTACTCTATGTCCTGGTTGGGGAAGCCTGGTAGGCCCTGAGGATCCCACCGGGTATCGGAAGGAGCGGAGCTGCCACCCGTGCCCTTTTTCTGAGAGGAGTTCAGAGGGAGACCCGGTCTATTTTCACACACAGACAGGAAAGCACTCGGTCTGTAGTTTAGGAACACTCCGTTGCGGGGTCCTGATTGAACACTGGACTTACTCGGAGGTTGTCGGACCCCCTTCGTCTCTGGTGACCGCAGAACTCCGCGAGGAGCAGGGAGTCGCCTTCCTTCTACCATCTCTTATGTGAGTAAAGCCTTGGAAGTTCACCCCTATGGCCTCCGGACTCTTTATTCTGCGCTACACCGCACTACGCAGACTTTCTAGACTACAACCCCCGCCATCCTGTCCCTCTGCCCTGAGGCCCTGCTCCGCCTGTGGGGAGTAGTAACAATGCCGATGGCGTAGTCGTAATCAGCCACTCAACCCGGATAAGCCCATAACATCCTTTTTAGTGTGACGGCCCTGGGCACGGATCGGGTCCGGGCCACAGCTGCACCCCATCTCTCCATCACAGGACCCGATTCCGAGTCCCCCATCTCCCAGGGTAAAGAAAAGGGCTTTCGAATAGAGGCGTCACATCTAGATGGCCACTACGCAGGCCATACAGGCAAAGACTGCTGTATGCCGCTGCTGCATCATGGCACAATGTGGTTATATAGAATGGCATTGTGCCCTTTAGGCTACCGCGACAAGCAAGTTGCAAATAAGTCCAACTAGGTCCAACTTTTGCAGTACCGTAAGCCTAAGGGTCACAATGTAACCACACTACACAGCGATGCAGCAGCACATAGAGATCTTTGCTCATGAGACTTGTGTCGTGGCCAAGGATATCATATAGCCCAAGATTAAAGTAGTTGTTAACACCTTTTTTAAATGGAAATGACATACTGCATGGATGTCAAAGAAGAAGGTTTGCTATAGAGGATATGACCCAACAACATCTTATATGATTGTCCGTTCATTTAATGGGAACAAAATTTCCTGCCATTTTTCATTGGGCACCATACGGGGGCATTATTGAACTGCCCTTATGGAATAATAGGTGTAAAAATTGAAGAATAAAAATCTTTGCCCCAGACAACCTCATTAAAGCAAAAATTCAGGCAAAAACTGAAAACACAGCAATTTGCCTGTAATAAAGATGCCCCATTCTTCTTCAAAATCCCATCTATGTTGTCCTTGTTGATAGGGAGATCCATGGGTGGCAGGTTTTTTCTACAGGCAGCCTACCTGTATCTTATACAATGGTTCTCATCAGTTGCATAACTAGAGTCTGATGGGCCCTGGTGCAAAATTTGGACCTGGGCTCCCCGCATGTTGGTCAGATTTATGGTCCCTTGTAGCATTCTAAATCCTATAAGGACAAGTGTCGCAATACACTTCAGTTAAATGTGCGTCCGAGGATGCACATCCATTTGAAGTTTGCGCTGGCGTCGACAGATCCAGCACCCGCAAGGGACTGGTCGGGACCTCTGCGACCACGATCGTTATGCCCCTGGTTCTCATGACCCACCTGGGACCCTATTTAACAAATAACTTACTGCAAAGTCTTCATGTTCATCATCCATTCCATTATGATCACATTTTTATTGGTCTCTCACAACTAGTGAGAAAAAGTGTGATTTAAAAAAAATGCCACGCAAAGCAAATCAACAAATATAAAACAAGACCTCAATGCATGTTTTTTTTTTTTTTTACTATTTTCATTGTTTATTTTTGTACTGGATTATTACTAAGTTAAGTTTCTGTGCAGTTGTGTCATGAAGAATGACTGGAATGACAGTGGGGAAGATATAACGAGTTCTCTGAATGATAACATCTTCAGAAGAATAAGATGCTTTGAGGAAAAAATAGTAGGAGCCATATTTGTAGGGGACATAATTCATCAAGATGGCATCCTGGGGCTCTGAATAGGGGCCTATGTGTATGGCCACACGTGCTGGGGTATTCTGGACAGCAGACCCCATACAACCAGCGTAGTGGAATGTTAGCCCGTGTTAATAATCATAATATAAGATGGCTGTCATTCCACTGGTAATGCATTCCTTCTTTAATGACTACAGCTTCCTGCTGGGGACAGATCAGTCGCAGACTAATAATCTAAACCCCATTAGCCTTTAAAGATAAAAGCACAGGAAGATTGGAAGTGGCTTCTAATAGATGTGCTCCCGTCAAATGTATTTTTTAATTATTATAATTTAGCCATACTGACATTAAACTAATAGTAATCAACCACAAGTTCATAATGTTGTAAAAGTAAAGTGTACATTAAAAAAAACTAAAGTGCTCATTTTTCAATATTGTGTGATAATATAATAATTTGGCTGATACCTGGACCTTAGAGGGAATCTGTCAGTTTATTCAACCATCCTCCTCCCCACCCAAACTCATTCTTACTTATAAAAAAGCAAATGAATCCACACTTTTATTAAAGGAGAGCACTGCTGTATTTTTAAGGAATCCACTTTAAAAGTGAAATGCAAATGACGCTAGAAATGCTATGGCTGGGGTGGAGCACTTCAGCTGCCTGAGCTCCCAGCTCTATTCTTAACCTAAGGCTGTGTGCAGCATAAACGCTTGGGAAATGCTTGGTAAACCTTCCCCCATGGTCTCCAATGCAATTCCGCACTTTCAATGTCCATGCTGCGTATTTTTCCGCAGCGTTTATGCTGCGCTCAAAAATACGCAGCATGTCCATTAATTTTGCGGACACGCAGCATAATCGCCGCCATTGACTTGCATCAGAACGCGCCAATTCTGCAACACTGCATCTGTACTTGAGTAATTGGCGCGTTCTAATGTGCGGATGGTACCCAGGTCTGGAGGAGACTCTCCTCCAGACCTGGGTACCATAGAATCTGTAAAAAAAAGAATTTAAAATAAAAAATAAAGTTTATACTCACTTTCCGATGTCCTCCCGGTGTTTTGTCCACGCCGTCCGGTCTCTTGCAATGCTCGCGCTGTTGTGAAGGACCTGCCATGACGTCACTGAGTCATGTGACCCATCACATGACTCAATGACGTCACCGCAGGTCCTTCACACCACCGCGAGCATTGCAAGAGACCGGACGCAGCAGAGATGACACCAGAAGGTGAGTATAATCTTTTTTTTTTATTTTTTACCATTCTTATTCTTTTTTTTAACTATTACTTGGTCACACTATATAAATCCATGCCGGTTGCATGGATTTATATAGTGTGACCAACTTGTCAAGCACTTTTCCAAGTGATGCTCAAAATCGCTTGGAAAACTGCTTGAAAAAAACGCATGCGAAAACGCGTGTAAAAACGCTGAAAAAACGCTTCTCTCTGGCAGAAAAAACGCATGCAAATCTGCATGCATTTTTTTCTGCCAGAGAGAGGCAAAAATGCTCTGCATCAAATCTGCTACGTGGGCATATAGCCTAAGGCCACTACCCCACTATCAGTATTTGGTCAGTATTCGGTCAGTAATTTTTCTCAGTACTGGGAGCCAAAACCAGGAGTGGGTGATAAATGCAGAATTGGTGACTTGTTTTTATTATACCATTTCTCTGATTGTTCCTCACCTGCTTTTGGCTCCCACTCCTGAGAAAAAATACTGACCGAATATTGATAGTGGGGCCATGGCCTAACTCTAACATGCTGCAGCACTGCTAACTGTCATTCACCTAGTGGGGGGTAGAATTAGGCCACGGCCCCACTATCAGTATTTGGTCAGTATTCGGTCAGTATTTTGTCTCAGGAGTGGGAGCAAAAACCAGGTGAGGAACAATCAGAGAAAAGGTATAATAGAAACAAGTCACCAATTCTGCATTTATCACCCACTCCTGGTTTTGGCTCCCACTCCTGAGAAAAAATACTGACAGAATACTGACCAAATACTAATAGTGGGGCTGTGGCCTAAGGCTGAGAATGGAGCTGGGAACTGAGGCAGGTGAAGTGCTGCGCCCTGCCCAGAGCTCTTCCAGCGTCATTTGCATACCACTTTTAAAGAAGATTTCTCTGCAACAGAGCAGCGCATTTGTTTGATAGAGGTATGGATTTACTAGTGTACCTATAACATACACACATATTTAGTCAGTTTTGGGGTATAATGATATGACAGAATCTGCACTGATCATTTGAGCTGCTACCCGTTACTAACACAGCGCTATTTTCCGCTCGCTTGTCTTAGTAGCAATCCGTCTGATTAAGGTCTGAATTCTAGACGTTACGAAACGTTACTTATTTTTGGATTGCACTTCTAATAAAGCATTATCTTCATTTTGCATACTTTTTGGTCCAGGATACCCTTTTTACTTTGATAATACCTGAAAAGTGCTGGGGAATTAAAGAGGTTGTCCACTACTATTAACATTGTCCCCATCGATTTAAACTGTGTAAAAAAGTGTTTTTGTAAATACCTTCTGTGGTCATTCTTGCCTGTGAGCGGCGCTATCACTGACCACTCACCATTCAACACGTGACCCCGGCTGCAGCCGGCTCCGACATCTGCTGATGTCACGTCAAGTTCCGGCTGCAGTCGGGTGTGACCCAGTGACGCGCACCCCCCTGATTGATGGGCTGTGAGTGGGGTTTCACCGCACGTCATAACCCAGCATCCACCGCAGGCTTTCCCTCACATTTGCACTCGTTGGGAAAGCGTGCAGTGCATGCTGGGCTATGATGTCCGGTGAAACCCCACCCACAGCCCATCAATCAGGGGGGTGCGCGTCACTGGGTCACACCCGGCTGCAACCGGAACTTGACGTGACATCAGCGGATGTTGGAGCCGGCTGCTGCCGGGGTCACGTGTTGAATGGTGAGTGGTCAGTGATAGCACCGCTCACAGGCAAGAATGACCACAGAAGGTATTTACAAAAACACTTTTTTCCACAGTTTAAATCGATAGGAGCATTGTTAATAGTAGTGGACAACCTCTTAAAATATAAGTAAGTAAAATAAATAAATAAATGAGCACTTGTATAATTCGCCTCCAGATGAATTGAAGTAAATATGCTGTCCTCCTACTACACTGATGTGTAGTCCAAAACAAGAGGCTTCCTTGTAATAAATCTTCTTGAGGAGGGACTACCCTTCATTGGCTCAGAAATCCCTAATTGCAATTTGAAAGTGGATTTTGTAAATTAGACAACTCTTCATTTTGCAATAAGGACATTTTCCAGCAAGTTGCCTCTGGATTTTTCATTCTACATAAAAGAGGACTAGTGTAGAAAGCATTCCTACACTATGTACCTTTCATACAGGGTTGTAAATTAGTTCTGAGCTGGAGTGGTGTAAAGTTGGTGTGAAAAAAAACAAAGTAATTTACTTTGTAAACATTGACAGAAGGTCAGGGGCATCACCATTGTAGTGAGATCTGTGGTGGAGAAGCTACAACTGGAGACTTACACCATTTGCTGCAAACTATTGACACATTTTTGTTACATGGAAATGCATGACAGGTGGCGGCAACCACAGTCAGAGATCTGTGGAGAAGTCAATCAGACATTACTGGATGTTGACTTTTGCAAAATTGGAAAGACCTTCATGATTAGTGTCACCCTTGCTGCAGTGGCCATGCACCAAGGAGAAGGAAGGAGAGAGATCAATCTACATTCTGTCAATTAATTCTCAATGTGACAAATGGCATAGTGTTTGAACAGGGTATTGTGGATTGCATCATTTGCGTGGAGCATTAACATGGCGCCATATAAGCTCCCTGCCAGGGTGAGGATAAAGTATATTAAGGGGAGTGTAGTCTATATCACGTGTAGACAGTGCTTACTGGCCTCTTGGCTGAGCAGTGACCTGTGGAGACATATTGGGATCTGACGCCATCAGTCATTTGTGAGGCAGACTCCCTGTATGACTTAATAAGTGGTTCCAGACCACATGTAGCATCCTCCTGACTATCTAGTTTGAGTGGTCTCTGACCAGCTCCAGAGCTAACTGTGTATCCTGCCCCTTTGGGGGAAGGGTTACTGACAACAGGCAGAATCCTCATCACCCCCTCTAACAAGGGAGTCCAGAGGACCCAAGACTACAAAGGACTTCATCTGCTGTGCCATCCTCAAGTGATAAGAGTCAAGAGTCAGAGACCAAAAACCCAAATCTGCCTATAAAAGCCTTAAACTAAAGGACAGCTCCACTCACCTACCCAACTGTAGTACACAAGAGATCAATATTCAGTAGTCGTCGGGCAAAATGCCTTTCTGGTCTTTTATTATACAATCTCACTTACACCAGAACCTCATTCTTTGAATTCTGGCTTTTCTTAGGGTTAATGTAATGGTGAGCTGCACATTATTATAAGATTAATAGCTTCATTGTTGGACAATTGTCTGAGGCGTCTGTAGATTACATCATGTTGGTGTAAAATGCTATGGAGCCGGTGCTTCTAGCAGTCCATAATTGGGTCATCACTGAGCAGTAATACGGCCTCGTGCATGAGGCAGGCTACAGTAAAATTAAAAGTCCCTGAAGTTTCAGCATCTGGCTATTAACATAAGTATACAGTGATCAGATATAGTTCACTGATAGGGATTACTATTATGCTTTGTTTATATATCTCCATCATATTCCGCAGCACTTTACTGACATCGTCATCACTATCCCCATTGGGGCTCACATTCCCTATCAGTATGTCTTTGGAGTGTAGGAAAACCAGAGAACCCGGAGGAAATCCACGCAAACACAGGGAGAACGTACAAACACCTTGCATATGTTGTCCTTGGTGGGATTTGAACCTAGGACCCCAGTGCTGTAAAGCAACAGTGCTGTTAACCACAGAGCCACCGTACTGCCCAGGGATTCCAAAATACATGTCTTATTCTATATATTGTAGTGGGAAAAAGTCATTAAATAGTAATGTTAGTTCTCATTAGAAGTACAGTGGCTAGTACATTTTAAAGGGAACCTGACAGTGGATACATGCTGCCCGATCCACGGGCAGCATGTATCAGACACTGGCCGTATGATATCCATATGTGTTTGACCCTTGCATGCTGTGGTGTTTCATAGAAAAAAATAATTTAAACGCCGCCAGATTGCAAGTCAGAGAGGCGGGTCCTTGGTGGCTTCTCTCCACCAGTTGCCAGTGACTGACAGGTCTTTTCCTATAGATGTGTAGCACCCTGAGGATTCGGCTGCTACAGGGGTATTGCACCTCAACCCAGAGGTGTGATATTCCACTCCCGGGTAAGGATGGAGTGTGGAACTGAGCTCAGAAAGCTGCATGCACTACACACATCCCATTTCCGAGGAGCAGACCAACGGTACTCCCACTTAGAAATGTGCAGGTACGACCGAGTCTGTTCCTGGCTGGAGTGGGAGGGGGGTGGTACATCCCAGTAGTGTAGGGGCAGATAGGGGGAGCAGCCTGGGTAAAGTTAGGAGCTCATTGGGTGCTGGTCACCTGAGCTCACACATAGAGGGAGTATTTAAGGTGGGCACCATCTTAGGACAGGGTCTTTTGTAGAGAGGGGTCAGTCAGTCTGTGAGAGGTCAGTCTGTGAGGAGCCAGAGTGAGAGAGGAGAAGAAAGAAAGACCCAGAGGGGGACACAGAAGGAACTCTGAGAACCCAAACTAAATCAAAGGGTGAAGAGTTGGCAACAGGGTACCGGATCCCAAACTGGTGGGGGCTAAAGCATACCCCAGCCAGAGACCGGAGGCCGTGGGCAGGATCTGCCACGGCCACCCACCACATCCACCCTGAAGGCAAACCACGTGTAGGGTCAGGGAACCCAAGGCCAAGGGTCTCCCAACAGAAGGCCCGAGGGAGCTGGACCTAGGTGGATCCCTGGTGGGGACGGCCAGAAGAAAGGACAAGAAGGAGGGCTCAGGGACACGCTCCGGACTTGCTTGGGGGTTGGCTGAATCCAGGACCTGGTGGACGCAGCACGGCTCGGGTAGTCACTTAAGGCCGGAGTGACCGGAATATCTGCAGTAAGTAAACACCCTGAACTGCACAACCCGACTCTGTCTTTAATTATCATCTACGCTGCACCACCACAACCCCCATCCTCTGCACCTGACCCCCTGAGGCCATACCCCTCCCGTTGGGGGTTATACTATCTAAAGCTGCACCAACACCATCAGCCTCAGCGGACCCTGCTGCAGCGGCGGCCGTAGTGACCGCAATCCAACGGGTGGCGTAGTCGACATAACGAACTTTGTAACATCTGTAGGACTGCCACATACTCTGAGCTTGACACCCTGGGCACGGACCGGGTCACAGCCACTCGGAGACTACAACCCCCATCTGATCCGGCTCCGGGTATTCCCCTAAAGAATATGGCCCAGGGGGCGCGTCAACTTTGGCGTAGTCGGCAGGATTACGTGCCCGCAACACCCGGGTACTGCGTGCCTGAAGAAAAGAACAAGTTTACCTCAAAAAGAAGTCTCCTGCCGGTTCCGGAGGGTCCCCGCCATCGGACTCCATCACAGATCGATTCCCGCCGGTTGTCCGCCATTAACAGCTTTTTCCCGCCATTTCCAAAGGTTTCCCGCCTTGTCAGAGCGGACGCCATTATGGGCGTGCCAGAGGATGGCAAGAGGCCACCTCCCATCGTGGGCCAGGACCGAAAATGGCGCCAAAAGTGGAAACCGCCCCCACCAACAGAGACTGTGATGCTAGAGGTGTCTGTCAGCGTGAAAGAACTGCCCTTGGAGCTGACAATCACCAAGTGGCCCCGGGACCGCCCTCGAAGTGGGAGGACTGAGAAGGAGAGAGCAAAGATGGGTGTCGCCTGGAGCAGTCTGGAGAGAGCGCACCCGGAGACAAGAAGCCTAGAGCTGAGTCCAGAAGAAGCTTACCCGGAGATGGAAGAAGAGCAGAGCAGCACCGGCCCGCTGGCCAGGAGCCTGCTGGAGACAACGGAAGGAGAGCAGAGCAGCACCGACCCGTTGGTCAGGAGCCTGCTAGAAGCAACGACCCCACTAGGCTTAGTGGAGGTCCTGGCACAGCTCCCCCGAGATCGGGAGTGTGCACAGACTGCGCTGGAGGGCCTCACACGGAGGATGGCCCGGGTGCAGCGAGAGACGTTAGCGGAGTGGAGCCGAGAGATGGCCCAGCAGACAAGAACTCGTCAGCGGAGCACGCCACCCGAGACGAGGAGACAGACCGCCTCTGAGGATGGCGCAGGAGGACTGAAGGCCGGAGACGGCGCCGAGAAGGGAGCCGAACGAAAGGAGGCAGGTAAAGGGGATGTCTCTACCCCAAACCGGGAAACCGCGCACCTGCCCCAGCTCCCCGTCGCAGAGCCCGAAGTACCCCCTGCCGTGCCCGTAACCGCAAAGTCACCGCCACAGACTAGGCCTCAACCGGAAGCCGCAGCCGCGACCCCTGTGACGTCACACGCCTCGACCCCGAGCGTGACCAAGCAGGAAGTACCACCAGCCTGGTCGCAGGGCCTAGTACCCCCGGGCGCCGCAATACCAACAGCGCCCCCTACCTCCGCGGAGCCACCGGCCTGGTCGCAGGGCCAAGTAGCCCAGGGCGCCGCCGTCCTTACGGTGCCCTTCACTTTCCAGGTGCCCCAGGCCTGGCCGCAAGGCCTGGGCAACCCGGGCGCCACCACCACCGCGCCCATAAAACCAAGAGTGCCGCATCTGGGAGAAGATCTGTTCGCCCAACATACGTGCCCGGATGGGCAGCCCTTTATATGGCCACCGGAGTTTCACCATCCCCGACTCCGGAAAGAGAGACCCCTAGACGAGCCCCTGATTCCGGTTCCAAAGCCCGTAAAAAGGACCTCGCCCCCGCTAGAGGAGGCACAGTTTGAGTGGGACCCCACCGGAGAAGACCTCATGGGGTTCACTCAGGAGACCCGGGCGGCTGCAGCGGAGCGTGCAGAGTGCTGCCGGCAGCAGCTCGAGGTCTTTGAGAGGGAGCGGAGAGAGAGGCGGGTCCGGGAACAACAAGCCCAAATAAAGAGCGCGGAGCAGAAGAGCCGGGCCAGGAGGAGTCCCCGTGCAGCTCATGGTCCCCCTTCCACCGGGACTGTGATCAAGTTCAATATGCAGCACGGGTGGGGCTTCATCCGAGATCACCGCACCCCAGGCGACGTCTTCGTGACAAGAAGAGACGTTGAGTCCCACCTACCGGAGGGGCACAGAGGACGTGACTTGTATATAGGGGACGAGGTCACCTTCACCCGGCACAAGTGTGCCAAAGGACCCTACGCCCTCCATGTGCATCGCCTGACGGAGGAGGAGCTGCGGTGTGAGGAGGAGCAAGAGGACCCGGACGGGTCTGAAGCTAAAGGTAACCACAAAGAAAGAGCAGGAGGACGTCGTCGTTGAGTACAGCGGAGTAGAAGCTGTATATAGTTGCCCGTCGGGGCACAATGAACCGTTGCTGCTATTATAGTCCCCGTTGGGACCAGAGAACTGAACTGTTAACCCGTGTGTCCCTATTCCCACTGACCGAGGACTGAGAGCGGTCATCCCTATTCCCATTACCTGGCCGAGGACTGAGAGCGGCCCTACCTCCCTTTGTATATAGTTGCGCTTCCTAAAGCGCCCCCTACCGGTTTTATAGGAAGACCATTTTTCTAGAGAAACTGTTGCACTTTTCCCGGGTACACGTTGCACAGTGTCCGGAGGAGGAGCTAGAAGCAAGAGAAGTCTACGAGAATGTTATATATGTTTTATATGTTTTTATTATGTTGTTTATGCAAAAATTGTATGTTTTGGTGTTTTTATATCTTACAGCCCGAGGACGTGCTGTGATTTACCAGGGGGGAATGTAGCACCCTGAGGATTCGGCTGCTACAGGGGTATTGCACCTCAACCCAGAGGTGTGATATTCCACTCCCGGGTAAGGATGGAGTGTGGAACTGAGCTCAGAAAGCTGCATGCACTACACACATCCCATTTCCGAGGAGCAGACCAACGGTACTCCCACTTAGAAATGTGCAGGTACGACCGAGTCTGTTCCTGGCTGGAGTGGGAGGGGGGTGGTACATCCCAGTAGTGTAGGGGCAGATAGGGGGAGCAGCCTGGGTAAAGTTAGGAGCTCATTGGGTGCTGGTCACCTGAGCTCACACATAGAAGGAGTATTTAAGGTGGGCACCATCTTAGGACAGGGTCTTTTGCAGAGAGGGGTCAGTCAGTCTGTGAGAGGTCAGTCTGTGAGGAGCCAGAGTGAGAGAGGAGAAGAAAGAAAGACCCAGAGGGGGACACAGAAGGAACTCTGAGAACCCAAACTAAATCAAAGGGTGAAGAGTTGGCAACAGGGTACCGGATCCCAAACTGGTGGGGGCTAAAGCATACCCCAGCCAGAGACCGGAGGCCGTGGGCAGGATCTGCCACGGCCACCCACCACATCCACCCTGAAGGCAAACCACGTGTAGGGTCAGGGAACCCAAGGCCAAGGGTCTCCCAACAGAAGGCCCGAGGGAGCTGGACCTAGGTGGATCCCTGGTGGGGACGGCCAGAAGAAAGGACAAGAAGGAGGGCTCAGGGACACGCTCCGGACTTGCTTGGGGGTTGGCTGAATCCAGGACCTGGTGGACGCAGCACGGCTCGGGTAGTCACTTAAGGCCGGAGTGACCGGAATATCTGCAGTAAGTAAACACCCTGAACTGCACAACCCGACTCTGTCTTTAATTATCATCTACGCTGCACCACCACAACCCCCATCCTCTGCACCTGACCCCCTGAGGCCATACCCCTCCCGTTGGGGGTTATACTATCTAAAGCTGCACCAACACCATCAGCCTCAGCGGACCCTGCTGCAGCGGCGGCCGTAGTGACCGCAATCCAACGGGTGGCGTAGTCGACATAACGAACTTTGTAACATCTGTAGGACTGCCACATACTCTGAGCTTGACACCCTGGGCACGGACCGGGTCACAGCCACTCGGAGACTACAACCCCCATCTGATCCGGCTCCGGGTATTCCCCTAAAGAATATGGCCCAGGGGGCGCGTCAGATGCATGCAGGGAGAGACCTGTCAGTCAATGGCAGCGGGCAGAGAGAAGTCTCCATGGCTTTTAACCCCTTTACCCCTGAAGGCTGTTTGCACGTTAATGACCTGGCCAATTTTTACAATTCTGACCAGTGTCACTTTATGAGGTAACAACTCTGGAATGCTTCAACAGATCCCACTGATTCTGAGACTGTTTTTTCATGACATTTTGTACTTCATGATAGCGGTAAAATTTAATGGATATGACTGGCGTTTATTTGTGAAAAAATCTGAAATTTGACGAAAATTTTGAAAATTTTGCAATTTTCAAACTTTGAATTTTCATGCCCTTAAATCACAGAGATATGTTACACAAAATAATTAATAAGTAACATTTCCCGCATGTCTACTTTACATCAGTACATTTTTGGAACCAAAATTTTTTTTTGCTAGGAAGTTATAAGGGTTAAAAGTTTACCAGCGATTTCTAATTTTTCCAACAAAATTTACAAAACCATTTTTTTAGGATTCACATCACATTTGAAATAACTTTGAGGGCATTTATGACACTATTCTAAAATCTGCACCCCTCAAGGTACTCAAAACAACATTCAAGAAGTTTATTAGCCCTTCAGGTGCTTCACAGGAATTTTTGGAATGTGGAAAAAAACAATGAACATTTAACTTTTCTTTCACAAAAATTTTACTTTAGAACCACATTTTTTTATTTTTGCAAGAGTAACGGGAAAAAATTAACTCCAATATTTGTTGTGCAATTTCTCCTGAGCACGCCGATGCTCCATATGTGGGGGAAAACCACTGTTTGGGTGCACGGCATGGCTCGGAAAGGAATGCGCGTCACTTGAGTTTTTGAATGTAAAATTTGCTTGAATAATTAGCGGACGCCATGTCACATTTGAAGAGCCCTTGATGTGCCTAAACAGTGGAAACCCCCCACAAATGACACCATTTTGGTGTCACTAGACCTCTCAGGCAACTTATCTAGATGTGTGATGAGCACCTTGAACCCCCAGGTGCTTCACAGAAGTTTACAACATTGAGCCGTAAAAATAAATAAATCCCATTTTTCCCACAAAAATGTTTTTTAGCCGCTAATTTTTTTATTTTTAAATGGGTAACAGGAGAAAATGGACCTCAAAATTTCTTGTGTAATTTTTCCTGAGCGCGCAGGTACCCCATATGTTGGGAAAAACTATTGTTTGGGTGCGCGACAGGGCTCAGAAAGGAAGGAGTGACATTTTGGAACACAGACTTTGATGGAATGGTCTGCGGGTGTCATATGGCGTTTGGAGAGCCCCTGATGTGCCTAAACAGTGGAAAACTCCCATAAGTGACCCCATTTTGGAAAATAGATCCCTCAAGGAATTTATTTAGATGTGTGGTGAGCACCTTGAACCCCCAGGTGTTTTGCAGAATTTTACAACGTGGATCTGTAAAAATGAAAAAAATATATTTTTCACACAAAAATGTTTTTAGCCCCAATTTTTTTAATTTTCACAAGGATAGTAAGGGAAAATGGACCCCAAAATTTGTTGTTCAATTTCTCCTGAGTACGCCGATACCCCATATGTGGTTGAAAACTACTTTTGAGGCACATTGCAAAGCTCAGAAGGGAAGAAGTATCATATTGGAGTTCAGATTTTCTGGACTGGTTTGAGGGTGCCTGTCACATTGGTAGAGCCCCTGGAGTGCCATTACAGCAGACCTCTATAAGAGACCCCATTTTACAAACTACATCTCTTAATGAATTCATCTAGGGGTGCAGTGAGCATATTGACACCACAGGTGGATGACAGAATTTTATACCACTGGTCAGTGAAGAAAAAAAATTACATTTTTACCACCAAAATTTTGTTTTAGCCCCAGAATTTACATTTTCACACTGGGAAATGGGTAAAAATGTCACCAAAATTTGTCCCACAATTTCTGCTGAATGTAGAAATACCCCATATGTGGCTGTACAGTACTGGTTAGCCATACGGTGAGACTCGGGAGGGATGGAGCGCTATTTGCCTCCTGGAGCGCAGATTTTTCTAGAATAGTATGCAGACTCCATATGTAGAGCCCCTAAGTGCTAGAATAGTCCAAATTCCCCCCTCAAGTGACCCCATTTTGGAAATTATACCCCTTTGGAAATTTATCTACAGGCGTAGTGACAATTTTGACTCCATGGGTCTTTTCCAGAAACAAGCAGCAGAGGATGTTGCAGAGTGAAAATTGCAAACTGCCGTTGTAGTCACCAGTAAGTTGTAGTGACCAGTACGTTGTTCCCAGCTCATGCTTCTGGAGACACACACCTTTAAATTAGGCATGTTGTCATCGCTACAGAAATGTGAAACATGTGAATGCTAACTGCGGTTTAGGCACACACTGGAGCTCAGAAGGGAGGGGGCATTTGAATTTGGGAGTGGAGAATTTGCTCACTTTCTTTTGGGGGGCGATGAGCCATGGTGCTTTTCCAGAGCCTTTGTGCTACCAGTAATGTGAAAGCCCCCTATATTTCTGTTAACAGGACCTGAGTGGGGACTTGCTTTTTTTGTGGATTGAGTTGAAGCTTTTGTTGGGAACATTTTAAATAACATTTTGGATCACATTTATCCTACGCTTTACGTTGAGCATTTATATAGGGTGTAAGATGGCCGCCGGACAGGTCCTTGACGGGAGATATGTATCACCCAGGATGGTAGCTTCGGTATTGTAAAATCGGGAAAGCAAGCTCCAGCACGTTTAGTGCTGAGAGGGTTAATAGGGCTCGTCAGGACCAGTTTTTATGAGCAGTCATAAGAGTTGGGCGGGATTGGCTACTCACATATCCCCACCCCAGGGCCTGTGTATAAAATGGAGGCCGAGTGTCTCATTCAGTGTCTGTGGCTGGAGGTGTGGAGACCTCCAGCATGTCTGTGCTACAGGATACTGGACACTGACTGATAGCGGGCGAACCCGCAGCACTGTAAGAACTGTTTTTCTGGTTTTGCTACCTTGTGCCAGACAAGGCTGTGTTTTGTTGCTTTGTGCCAGACAAGGCTATGTTTCATTTACCTGGAGAGTGCGGTTTATGAAGTCCGAATGAACCCACCTTGGACATTTTTAAAGAAACTGACTCCTGTGACTACCTTGAAAGCGGCTGTGTTAGTACCGACCCCCTTACAATGCGGGCAAGATTCCAGTAAAACGTGTACCTGTCACAGAGATCGGTGGATGTCCTGGGTAAAGGCCGCTACCCAGCCGGCACCATGGAGGAGCTACTCAAACACTTGCTGCAAAGCCAACTACAGCAGCACTTGCAGAGCCTGCAACAGCAGCGCAGGGAGCAGCAACAGATGCAGCAAGAGACTAATAAACTACTGATGCAGCAGATTCAGCAGCAACAACGGCAGATGGAACGTCTAGCCAAGGAAGTTCGCAGCAAAGTGGCCGCTCCTCTCACAACTCCAGGTGATGATTTGCATGTCAGGAAGACGGTAAGAAGAGCATTGCAAAAGATGACTCCGGGTGATGACGTTGAGGCATTCCTGACGGTCTTTGAGAGGGTGGCGGAGAGGGAGGGATTGCCTCCGGAGCAGTGGGCGGAGGTGCTGGCGCCATATTTAACGGGCGAGTCGCAAAAAGCCTATTATAACTTAGACCTGCAGGAGGCAAAGGAGTATGCCAAATTAAAAACAGAAATTTTGGCGCACTTGGGAGTGACTCTGACTGTCAACGGGTACACCGCTGGGCCTATTGCAGTGACAAACCTCCCCGGTCTCAGTTGTTCGACCTCCTGCACCTGGTTCAAAAGTGGTTGCAACCTGAATCTTCCTCCCCAGCACAGATGGTGGAAAGGGTCATCATGGACAGGTTCATCCACTCCCTTCCGAGGTCAGTGCAAACCTGGGTTGCCCAGGGAGATCCCCGTAATGATGATGACCTGGTGGGGTTGGTGGAAAGGTACCAGGCGGTGGAAGGTTCCTTGGGAAAGCCCGGGGTCGTAGCATCTCCATACTGGGGTTCCCAAAAGGGGATGGACACCCAAAAGAGGGGAACTAGAGCCACATCTGGGGGTGCCTTAGAACCCAGAACGGGTCTGAATTGCTGCCAAAGTTCCCGTCCCTTAGCATAGTATGTTGGAGATGTCACACCCCAGGTCATATAGCCACCCCAGGGCCCCATGACAACTGAGCCAATAGACTGCAGCGCAGGATGGCATTGCTCATATTTTGCATATCCTGCCTGCAGTGCTGTTCCTCAACCAGGTGAGGGACCGCAAGCATGCCTTGTGTCGGTGAATGGTATGCAAGTGACTGCTCTGTTAGACTTGGGGATTTTAGTAACCCTAGTGATAGCCACAGTTCCTCATTGGCTGGTTCCGGGGATAAAGGTCGGCGTCCGTTGAATCCATGGGGACGCTAAGGACTACCTGTGGCCTGAGTGGTCATAGACAAAAACTGTGGCACCGAGTCCCATGAGGTCTGCATAGTCAAGGATCAGTTGCACCCTGTGATAATAGGGCGGGACTTTGCCTTGTTTTAGGATTTGTGGGAGAGTGGGAGGAAGCCGGGTTGTCCGGGCAACAACCAAGTCTCCCTTGAAGAAACCTCATCGCAGGCTGCAGCCGACGAGTTTCCCTTTTGTGTGCTTGTTCGGGATGAGGATGAGGTAGCATTCCCGGAGACCCACATCCCTGAACTGGAGGTGTCCGGGGGAAACTTTGGAACTGCCCAGCTCAGGGACTTAACTCTAAAAGGAGCGTTTAATAATGTAGCTGTTCTTAATGGTGTTGCTCAAGAGCTGGGGGCTGACACCCGATATCCGCACTTTGCCATAAATGGGTAGTTACTATATCGGGTCACCAAGCTCAGAGGGGAAGTAATTGAGCAGTTACTAGTGCCAGGGCCGTACAGACGCAGGGTGTTAGATATGGCCCATGGACATGTCTTGGGTGGTCATCTGGATGTAGAAAAAACCCAGGAAAGTATCCTCCAGAGGTTCTACTGGCCCAGGTGTCACAGAGAGATTGTGAGTTATTGTAGGTCATGTCCCACCTGTCAGCTGACCTCCCTGGTGGCTCACTTCTGTAGCCCTTTAGTGCCTCTGCCTGTCATCAAGATGCCGTTCAAACATATTGCCATGGATCTAGTGGGACCCCTGGTCAAGTCCGCCAGAGGACATCAGTACATCCTGGTCATACTGGACTATGCTACGCGGTATCTGAAGGCCGTGCCACTATGAAACTCCTCTTCCAGGTGTATAGCCCGGGAGTTGATCCATATCTTTTCCAGGACGGGGTTTACTAAAGAGATTCTAACAGACCGAGGGACTCCGTTTATGTCAAAGGAGATGACGGAGTTGTGCAGGATCCTGAAAATCACACAACTCAGGACCTCAGTCTATTACCCATAGACAGATGGCTTGGTGGAGCGGTTTAATAAAACCTTGAAGGCCATGTTGAAGAAGGCCATAAAGAAAGACGGCCGGGACTGGGACTGCCTACTGACGTACCTTCTGTTCTCCATCCAAGAAGTGCCACAGGCCTCTACTGGATTCTCCCCTTTCGAACTGTTGTATGGCCGGCACCCCTGTGGACTCCTAGACGTAGCAAAGAAGACCTGGGAGGCTGAGTCTACACCCTACAGAAGTGTAGTCGAACATGTGGCACAGATGCAAGAGAGGATTGCCGAAGTAATGCCCATTGTGAAAGAACACCCCTCAAAGCACAAGAGGCACAGTCGAGGGTGTACAATAGGTCGGCGAGGGTGAGACACTTCAACCCTGGAGATCGGGTACTGGTGCTGGTACCTACAGTGGAAAGCAAATTCCTGGCTAAGTGGCAGGGCCCCTATGAAGTAGTGGAAAAGGTTGGCAATGTCCAGTATAAAATTCACCAACCAGGGAGGAGAAAGCCCTACCAGGTGTACCGCGATCAAGCCATGGCGAGATAGGGAGCCCATGGAAGCTCCGTGTTTGGTGGCGAAGTTTGAAGCCAATGTGGAAGAGGTTAAGGTGGCTGAGTCGCTGTCCAAAAGAAACAGTGCCGAGAGTTGCTGCAGAGGAACAGGGACCTGTTCTCCGAACTACTAGATTGTACCCAGATCATAGAGCATGATGTCCATATAGAGCATCATGACCGGGTAAACCTGAAGCCGTATCAGATTCCTGAAGCCTGCCGAGAGGTAATTTCGAAAGAAGTGAAGTGGATGCTAAGTCTAGGAGTCATTGAAGAATCCAAGAGTGGCTGGTCCAGTCCCATAGCCTTAGTACTGAAAGCAGATGGAGAATGGCAGTTTTGCAACGACTATAGGAAACTGAATGAGGTCTCTAAGTTTGATTCATACCCAATGCCCAGGGTAGATGAACTAATTGAAAGGCTTGGGCCGGCCAGGTACATTACCACCCTTGACCTCACAAAAGGATATTGGCAAATTCCGATGGAACAAGATGCCATGGAGAAGACAGCCTTTTCAACTCCAGATGGGTGTTTCCAGTACACCAAGATGCCGTTTGAATCATAGAATCATAGAATCATAGAATGGTAGAGTTGGAGGGGACCTCCTGGGTCATCTGGTCCAACCCCCTGCTCAAAGCAGGATTCACTAAATCATCTCAGACAGATGTCTGTCCAGCCTCTGTTTGAAAACGTCCATTGAAGGGGAACTCACCACCTCTCGTGGCAGCCTGTTCCACTCATTAATCACCCTAACTGTCAAAAAGTTTTTTCTAATATCTAATCTGTGTCTCCTCCCATTTAGTTTCATCCCATTGCTTCTAGTCTTTCCTTGTGCAAATGAGAATAAAGATGATCCTTCTACAATGTGACAGCCCTTGACATATTTGTAGACAGCTATTAAGTCTCTTCTCAGTCTTCTTTTTTGCAAGCTAAACATTCCCAAATCCTGTAACCGTTCCTCATAGGACATGGTTTGCAGACCAGTCACCATTCTGGTCGCTCTTCTCTGAACTTGCACCCTGTTTGGGTGTTTGGGTTGCAGGGAGCTCCAGCTACCTTCCAGAGAGCCATGGACCGGATCCTAGCTCTCCACAAGGAGTATGCAGCGGCCTACCTGGATGATATCGTGATCTACAGCCAGGATTGGGGAAGCCATCTGAGCAAAGTCCAGGCAATATTCGATGCTCTGCGGAGTTTTCCATCACCCCGAAGAAATGTGCCGTGGGCATGGAGCAAGCCAAGTATTTGGGCTATGTCATGGGCAGAGGAGTGATCAAGCCCCAAATAAATAACATTGATGCGAAACAGGGTTGGCCACAACCTCTCTTAAAAAAACAGGTCAGAGCATTCCTGGGCATCATGGGCTACTACCGCCGGTTCATCCCCAACTTCGCCATGGTAGCCGTCCCTTTGACAGACCTCCTTAAAGGGACAAAGTCAGCTATGGCTAAGTGGTCTCCAGAAGCAGAGACGGCTTTCCAGGAACTAAAGCAGGCTCTGTGCAAACAGCCAGTGCTGGTGGCTCTGGATTTCTCAAAGGAGTTTGTGGTCCAGACGGACCTGTCAGATGTCGGACTAGGTGCTGTCCTATCACAAGAGGTGAACGGGAAGGAGCACCCCATAATGTATTTTAGCCAGAAGCTGACATCCTGTGAGAAAAAATACTCCATAGTGGAGAAGTAATGTTTGGCCATTAAATGGGCCTTGGACACCCTAAGGTACTACCTCTTAGGCAGGAGGTTCATGCTCATGTCAAACCATGCCCCACTAAGGTGGATGAGCGAGAAGAAGGGGAACAATGCTCGAGTGACCATGGGGTTCCTAGCCCTTCAGGATTTTAGCTTTCGTGTAGAGCATAGGCTTGGGAAACTGCATGCAAATGCTGACGCATTGTCGAGGGTCCATTGTTTAACGGGAGGTGCCAAGCCCTCGGATTTGGGCAGAGGGGGGTATGTAACATGGCCGCCGGACAGGTCCTTGACATGAGATATGTATCACCCAGGTTGGTAGCTTTGGTGAGGTAAAACCGGGAAAGCATGCTCCAGCACGTTTAGTTCTGAGAGGGTTAATAGGGCGTGTCAGGGACGTTTTTTATGAGCAGTCAGAAGAGTTGGGCGGGATTGGCTACTCACATATCTATACCCCAGGGCCTGTGTATAAAATGGAGACCGAGTGTCTCATTTAGTGTCTGTGGCTGGAGGTGTGGGGACCTCCAGCGTGTCTGTGCTACAGGAAACTGACTGGTAGGGGTGAACCCGCAGCATTGTATGCACTGTTTTTCTTGTTTTGTTACTCCGTGCCAGACAAGGCTATGTTTTGTTACTTTTTTCTGGACAAGTGCAGTTTAAGAGGTCCTAATAAACCCACCTTAGACATTTTTAAAGAAACTGACTCCTGTGCCTACATTGAAAGCGGCTGAGTGAGTACCAACCCCCTTAAAAAGGGTTTCCATCTAAATCTCTGAGAGACGTGATTCAGATGAACCCCCGAGGGATCTATTCACTATAATGAGGCAGTAGAGTTATTCTGGACTCCGTCTGGCCTCTGTTTAGCGTTGTCCTTTTCAGAAGTGCACAAAACTGTAGGTGATGGCATTTTTATGCACACCTAATAAAAAGACGGATGCCGACAGATCATAGGCCAGACGGCGTCCACCTGCCTCCATTTGTCTCATTATAAGGAATCTTCCGCCGGGGGTTCTGTCTGAATCACTTTTTTCAGAGACTTACACGGAAGCCCCGGTGTAAGCGCAGAGCGCAGGATAAATGTGAGCCTGAGCCTTACTGCGATCTTTAGGAGGCCGAATAAATAATTCATCAGCAGGTGAAGAATTTGATTTTATTTTTTATGCCGTTCCTCACGTGGTATAATTTTTATGTTTTGGTGCTTTTACACAATAAAAACTATTTTATAGAAAAAATAATTATTTTTGCATTGCTTTATTCTGAAAGCTATAACTTTTTTATTTTTCCGTTGACAGAGCCATATGATGGCTTGTTTTTTGTGGTACAAGATAAATTTTCAGCAGTACCATTTTTATTTACATTTGTCTTTTTGATCTCGTTTTTTTCCACTTTTTGCTTGGTGGTATCATGATAAAGCATTGTTTTTTGCCTGTTTTTTATGGTGTTCACTGAAATGGTTAACTAGTGGGACAGTTTTATAGGTCAGGTACTTTTTTGTTTATTTTTTTTTCATAAAAATATTTATTTATGGGTGCAATATATTTTTTATCATTATTTTATGTTTTTGTTTTTTTAATATCTTTACAATTTTTTTTATCACTTTTTTTACTGTAACACTTCGTCCCACTATGGGACCTTCACTAATTGTAGTCTGATCGCTTGTATAGTAGCAGCAGCATTCCTATACTATACAAGCTGTCAGTTCTGCATTGACACAAAGTTGTGAGATCATGCAATGCGCATGATCTGGCAACTTTCCTAGCTCTGGTGACCCGGATGTCATCATGAATGTTGACTAAATCAGACAGTTTTAGCAGCCTAAGAAGAATGTATAATCAGAAAATAACCTGTTTATTTATTTTTTTCTTTTTTGTACTACTTTTTATTCTCTATATCACTATTGTTGGGATCTATGCATGTGATTCCTGCAGTTTACGATGACAACATTACAGATAGTCCAAGTAGCACAGTTCAGCACTTCATTTTATCCAAGTAGCACAGTTCAGCCCTTTATTCTGTCCAAGTAGCGCAGTTCAGCCCTTTATTCTGTCCAAGTAGCGCAGTTCAGCGCTTCATTCTGTCCAATGAGCACATTCAGCACTTCATTCTGTCCAAGGAGCACAGTTCAGCACTTCATTCTGTCCAAGTAGCACAGTTCAGCACTTTATTCTGTCCAAGTAGCACAGTTCAGCACTTTATTCTGTCCAAGTAGCACAGTTCAGCACTTTATTCTGTCCAAGTAGCGCAGTTCAGCACTTCATTCTGTCCAATGAGCACATTCAGCACTTCATTCTGTCCAAGGAGCACCATTCAGCGCTTCATTCAGTTCAAGTAGCACAGTTTAGCACTTTAATCTGTCAAGGTAACACAGTTTAGCACTTTATTCTGTGCTTGTAGCACAGTTTAGCTGCAAATTGACAAATAAACATTTTCCACTCTGGGAGCTAACAAAGCACGAGTGCTGATTATCTCACCTATACATAAACCGATCAGCATTTAGTGGGTCAGACATACCAGGTTCATGTAGCTTTTTGGTTGTCCCTCACTGTCTACAGTCCATTTATGGCCAAGTAATGAGCTTAGTGGCTACACTTCAACTAAGTATGGATCAAGCATTAAATCAAATTAGAGAGGCAGTGACAGGTTCTAGCAATCTACCTTTCTCTCCAAAAATAACTGTCCCAGCAAACTAGATTTACTGAGAGACCCCAACCTTTCTAGAATTTTTATCTTATGCAGCTTGAGAATCTGGGTGAAATGTACACTTCCTTTTAGGATGATAATTGCTGTGGCAGGATTATCACCCAGCAATCACTTGAGATGATTATTAAGCTAGCTTCTCGACAGCACATCACCCTGGACAACGTGCTGCGAATAACATAATGTTCTCTATTCAGAGGTTGATTATAGTTAAAATCGTTCTCTGCACATAGACATGTGGTCGGCCTGTCTGAAAAGGCCATTAAATGACTACTAATTGGTTGGCATGTAGTTGATTGGCGGATGTTTAATCAGGCCCTATATTTAAAAAAAAAAGTTTAACTTCTCACCCTCCCTGCTCAATAACTTCGGCATAGATCACAGAGCATGCTTAGAACACTCTTCAAGTATATCCAGTCTCTAGTTTTCTATGGTTCACATGGCGGCTGTAAAGCATATCTCTAAGTACTGTTAACTGCAGATCAGCCTATATGGCTGTCACACCCAGTAATCACATACAGAAAATAGAATAAAAAATCTACAATCACCAAATAAAAACAGATTCTAAAATAGGATATGCTACATTATCTATTTAAAAAAATATTGATGATACAATCTCTTTTTATGGATCGAAAACCTATCTCAAAAGATTGTTAAAATAGGTCATCTTGTCTTAAAAGGGTGTCCCCTAATTTAAAAAATTATGATAATTAGTCCGTTTGTATTAAATAAGGAAAAAATATACTCACCTTTCAACCTAGTGCCGCTCCTTTGAATAAAGTCATACCCCCCCTTCGACCTTCTGACATCGACATCTGCTGGTGGACGTCCCATGACTGTTGCAGCCAATGAGCCTTTATGTTCTGTCCAAGCGGAAGAAGCTTAACGTTAAGGTTTTTCTTTATTACCCCACTCTATTCCCATTAATGGCATTGTCTACTACTGGACAACTTCTTATTAATGGATCCAAGGAGATGAGAAAGATAAATAACACTTCTTGAACCAGTGCCCCTCTTCTGTAGTCAGCACTGCATCCTTTGCTGGTCTACTGAGATCAACATGCAGTGGGAGCGTCACATGAACGCTGCAGCCAGTTAGTGGTCACAGACTACAGAGGAGCAGCGTCAGTCCAGGAGGTGAGCATCAATTTTAATATTAGCTTTTATAGTAGGGTACAACGCCTATAATCCCAAGCTTGGTTTTGTAGAATTACATTTAGTTCTCATCGGGAACACGTGATGGTTTATCAGAATCAGCAGGTTTCATGGAATTTCACAATTTTAGCTTTTCTTTTGCTATTTACTATTAATAGAATATCATATCTATTTTAATTCTGGGTCACACAAGGAGAAACCGTACAACTAAATCCCTCTGCTCTTTGCATAAATAGAAGGAAAAAAAAGTTATTGTGCTGTCATTTTATGTAGTTATGGAAAAACTCATTAAAACGTATTGCAGCATACACAAACCATTTGACACATAAGCATGTTGATTTATAAAGTAAACTCTGCTAAACAGAGTTAAAACAGTGCACAGTAGCTTGACACTTTATGGACGGAATTAAAATCTTGCTACTTTAATCCAAACATGTTGTGAAGTCAAAGACGGCATTTACGCAAAACACTGGTACGTCAGCTGTGGTAACAAAAAGCCATATTGGGTGACAGAATTTTTTTAAAGACTATAAACAGTAAAAAAAAAAGGAAGACAAATCAATATTTCTAGTACACAATAAGTTTTCCCACAAATAAACATTTATCATCCATCCACAACGCAAGTATAAACTGTCTGATCATTGGGGCCCCACTCTTGAATAGGGGTCCCAGGTCTCAAACTGCTGGACACCGACTGGAGCTGGCGGATAACAACAGAAGACGACGGATGGTAAGTATAGGACTAAGTGTAGGGGCCTTACATTAGTAGCACCACTCCAGAGCTACAATAAAAATAAACGCTGGAGTGGTGCTCTGCTCATTTAAATGCCAATTTTGGTCTTCATCAGAATAAAAATTAAAAAGTTATGAATTTCAGAAAATGTCAACACAAATCAATTTTTTTTAAAGTTCTAAATTGTATTAATTATAATCATAGCAATCTGAAAAATAACACACTCAAAGGCGTTAAAGCAAAACCCTAAAAACAATGTTGGAAGTGCCTTCCATGCTCCCATTTTTTTCGGGAAAAAAAAGGCAAGAGAGAACGTGATGTGTGAATGTGGCCTACGTTGTATATGTCTGACTCCAATGGGGCAAGGTTTTGTAATTCTTTAATTATAAATATGGCAAATATTATCAAATTAGCAAATATTGCTTTCGGCTACACATCCTTCCACTGCACATGAAATGATGTTGTATGTGTGTGCCGTGTTGGAGAACTTGACACCAGCTACACTGGCAGAGAAACTAATGCTCCATAAAAGAAGTATCAAATCTCCCCCATAGGCTCCAAAAGGAGTACACACTGATTGGAAAGGTAGAAAAGCTAGAATTTTAACCTGTTAATCCCCCACATACACATTAGACTAATGTTGTTCAAACCCGTCGATATCAGCAGTTTAATGTCTATGGGAGCTACAGACAATTTATTGTCAGGGGAAATATTGATCCGACATGTCCAATTTCAGACTGTTAATGGTACTGTTCTCCGTTCTCTGGGAGATAAGCCGCTATGTCTGATGGTAGCCTCTCTTAAAAAACACAGGACGGCTCTGTTGTCTGATATTCCAGGGCTAGGGGCTCCTTCCCTACCCCTAGAGCTAAGGGCGCCCTAGCTATCCCTGCTCCCCGGATTACTTCTAACGGTGAAAATGCCGGGGCAATGTACCTGGCTGAGCTCCTAAATCAGCCCTAAACTGTCCCCTCCACCACACAGGGAAGTGGGGAGTAATTGTGTATAAGATAACACAAACCAGACTAACAAGGGAAGCTGTACAGGGATAAATGAAAATACCAATCATACATATATGCACTCACAAACAACAGAGAGGAACACTGGCAAGTATAAGAAGGAAAAAAACAAATAGAAGAGGATGAGGATGCGCACACAGACTAATTACCAAGCAACAGTCTTAGAGCAGGGACACACTGCCGTTTGACTTGTGCAATGATCGCATTGCACTGAATGGACTGGCCTGACACGTCTCCAGACCTGAGCATGACAGCATGATGGATTCCTATGCAGCTGTCAAGCTCAGGTCAGGAGAGTTGCCGGCCAGTACGTGGTTTATGATGCGATCCTCACAAGAGAAATACGGCCATGTGTTTCTGCCCTTAGAATAACACTCCAAACGCCTCCTCAAACAACCAACACCTCCTATTCCAGAACCAGGCAGTATAAAACTAACACTGGCAATCCTGATTGCCAGAGGCGAGTGGCCAATACTGAACAGCTGAGACCACCAAAGCTGGAAAGCTCCAGAAGCTCTCAACTGAACAGTTTAACCCCTGCACTGGATAGATAGAAACCTACACCATACGCCTACATAATAGAAACCTACACCATTTAATATTATGGTGAAGTGCTTCTAATCAGTGCAGGAGTACATGAAATCTGAGTTTTCTGGCCCCTCTCTGTCATGGTAAAACCATGACAAGTGCTCAGCCGAACAGACACTCCTGACTATGGCAGAGATGGTCAAGATGGCTGCCAGCCGAAGGAATGACTGATCTATCGTTTGGCCGACAGCCATCTAATGTGTATGGCAGGCCTTTGTGTCAGAAATGTGACAGATTCGCTTTAAAGGATTTGTGCTTACCATTGCAGGGCAAGGGATAACTTTATATGAGGTAAGAAGATTTTAGCTTGTTCTCTCTGGGATTGCCAGTAAGATCTGTTCTGCGTTAATAACCTTTTAACTGTAAAGCTTGACTGCCCTGCTGTAGCAGACATAAAGCCACTTAGCTAATGAATGAAGAAAAAACTACTTAGACATTCAGGCAGAGGATTTTATAGTCTGACAAAATACTCAAACTCTTATTCTGATGGAAGTCCAAAGCCCAGGTCATGATGGTTGCAAGTAAATCATGAAAATGCAGGATTGCATACATGCACATAATATTTCTTGTCAAACAGAGTATTAAAGGATGCATCACAATAATGCAGTGGGCAATGGCTTATATGGAGCAGTAAACTCACCCATGAAACAGCAGCGGGTTGTATCTATATACAACGTAAACTCGTATCCAAAATGTCTTCTCCTGTTGGGATGGTGCCCAATCAGACGCGTGTTTTGGCAGAAGCCTTTGGCTGGGTGTTATTGGATCATTGTGATAATCAGTGGGTTTCCAAAAGGATCAAAATATGATAGCCTACCTACCCTAAATGTAGACAAAGGTCTCCCACACATTAAAGGAATATTTCAAGTCATACAAAAGCCATCACAAAAAAATTCTGAACAGGCAATATACATTAAAGATTAGTACCTTTCTGTACATATATATATATTTCCTTGGTGTCCCGATACCGCTGGTACACTGATGAGACACTGATGATACAGCTGAGAAACTTTGAGAAATGTACTCTAGAGTGCTGAGAAGTGCCAGAAGGCACACAGTGTGTTGATATGCTTTCTGGCACTTCACAGCACTTTAGACTACATTTCTCAAAGTTTCTCAGCCAACTCCATATACATCTAGTACACTTAGCGCAAGTGCAATGAAGAGAGGGTACTGACCTAGCATTGTGCAGGGCTGAGAGTGCATTTAGACAAGTCATCAATCAATGAATGAACGTTAATTAAAACACTTGTTCAAAATTATCAGGCCATGTAAACATGGTGGTCACCCAACAAACGAGTAAACTTCTCTTTCGTAGAATGACTGGATTGGTTAAGCCGGCATAAAAAACATAATGCCCTGCTGATAACATGATGCTATATGGGGACCAAATGATTGTTTGAATGATTATTCTTTTTCCATCATTCTTCAGTGACTTGTGTAAACAGGCCAGTAAATAAGTGCTTAGTGACTGGTATATTGTTAATTGGTGCTTTTTAATAAGTCAAGATCATGCCATCTAAATGTATCTTAGCAGCACATGCATGCTCAATTGTGCCAGTCCCTTACACTTGAAGGAATGGCGACATCCCATATACTTAAAAGCTATACATGTTAATATTGATGGATGGAAGAAGGAAGCTGGAAAAAAAATCATAGGTGGAATTATCGGCTTTCAGTCCAAGAAAAGACATTTTAAAAAATGCAAGTATATGGCAAATTTGTTTCAGCTTAATGATCAATGATGGCTTTATTCGTCTTGGAAAACCACTTTAAAGTCAACCAAAACCACCAATTTTAACAGATCTAGCAAACTATCTCGTATGTATGGGGTCTTCCAGTTTTTCCAGCAGATGATGGCAGGAAAAGAGCAATCAGGCAGGTTAAAGAGTAACTATCGCTTTAATCTTAATTTCATAAATCAATAGTACATATGAAAATTAGCAACATTGTAATATACAGGATCTTCTCAAAGAAATCTGCTTCTTTCTCCTGGACTGATCATTCACTCTCAGTTCATGACTAAGATCTGTAAAAATCTGTTTTCAGGTAAGAGAGATATCCCCATTACTGAGATAGGAGGTGACGGCGGTTTTAAAACTGCACGGAGTGGCGGTGGACAGAGGAGCTAGAGGCAAATATTGACATTCTGCTGCAAGTTCTCCTAAAACAAGACATCTACAGTACAGTTCTACATGGAGCTTTATGAGCACCAACTGTCATCTCCTTTCTCAGTAATGGGAAAATCTTTCTTCACTGAATACAGATTTTACCCGTGCATTGAGAATTTTGAGAAAAAATAATCACCTCAGGAGGAAAAATAAACAGATTTGTCTTAAAAGATATACTACAAAGTTTATTATTGTCACGTGTACTATTAATAATTACCCTCTAAATATCAACACTGTACTTTTCTGTTATGAGGAAATGATGTCCCTCCTATAAAGGGTGTCTGGCAGTGACTTACTCCTTTCTCTACTGAGACAACATGCATGCTCGGCCGAACTGAGTGTGTATGTGCGTGAAAGTTTTGGGAAGAATAGCTGTTGGGTGAACAAACCTTTGTCCTGGATAACACTTTGAGGTTGTGAAATAATAAACTCTAATGTACATTTTAATATTAATAATAAAGAATCATGTATTAAACACAAATGTGTATCATCAATGAGCATTTCTGCTAGATCTGAGCCTGACAAGCTCTTTAGTGTTCTATTTTTCAACAATCACCACAGTACGCCTGGCTTTCTGAACGCACTTTCAGCCAAAGTCATTTAAGAATTTCGGAGAAAGTGAGAAGTGCGAAGGGAAATTGTTTTCATTCACCCTGTAATAGAGGGATTTACACGGGTCTTCAGATCTTGTTGCCTGCAGCAATGACTGGCTCTGCTTCATAGAAATGTAAAACCTTCTGTAATTGAGTGAATATCTGCTATGTTATAGTTATACAATGAGAGATTTCACTATTTTCATTATAAACACTAGGGGGGGGGGACAATTTATTAAAGTGTTTTTTTGGCAGAAAACTGGTGTAAAACACTTTTGAAAACCTGTAAAAAAAAATGCGCAAAAAATGTAATGACTTTTTGCATTTTCATGACAGTTTGAAGCAGCTCTGACAAAATAGGCAGAGCTGGAGAGGAGCCATTGCAGGATGTACGTGGCTATACCCACCTGTCAGATTCAGCAAAAGTGCTGGCTTTTTCCACGCCAGAAATGTTACTCCAGTCTATGACTGGAGTAAAACTTCTGGCAAGGCACACTCCACTAATAAGATGTGGCAAAGTCATTAATTGATGTGTGCCTCTTAATAAATTGAGAAGCTCTGGAGAGGGACAGAAGTGCACACAAATTGAGAAGCTCTGGAGAGGGACAGAAGTGCACACAAAACAGGGCAATACCGTCTGGCAAGGTATAGGTATAATCAATGGTAGCACTCACCTAAGGGTGTTGTGTGCAGGTGCAACACCTATAAATGCACGAAAAGCCGCTGCTGCTGCCCCGTGGCTGGAGGAAATGGTTCTTCCAGAGGTACAGTGCCTTGTGAAAGTATTTTGCCCCCTTGAACTTTTCTACCTTTTGCCACATTACTGACTTCAATCATAAAGATATAAAATTCTATTTTTGGGGGGAAGAATCAACAACAAGTGGGACACAATCGTGAAGTGGAACGAAATTTATTGGATATTTTAAACTTTTTTAACAAATTAAAAACTCAAAAGTGGGGCGTGTAATATTATTCGGCCCCTTTACTTTCAGTGCAGCAAACTCACTCCAGAAGTTCAGTGAGGACCTCTGAATGATCCAATGTTGTCCTAAATGACTGGTAATGATAGATAGAATCCACCTGTGTGTAATCAAGTCTCCGTATAAGTGCACCTGCTCTGTGATAGCCTCAGGCTGCGTGCCCACTATGCGTCTTTCAAGTGTTTTTGCCGCGGAGTTTCCGCAGCGAAAATGCTTAAAAACGCTTCGTATTATGTGTCCCATGGTCCCCAATGATAATTCGCATGTGCTGTGCACATGCTGCGGAAATTTCCGCTGCGGATTATCATTGCGGAAAAATAAGCAGCATGTCCATTAATTTTGCGGACACGCAGCACAATTGCCGCCATTGTCTTGCATTGAAACGCTTAATATCCGTGTCAGCACATTTGCACACACGGATATTAAGCGATTCTATGTGCGCATGGTACCCGGGTTTCGAGAAGAGGAGACTCTCATCCAGACCTGGGTACCATAGAACCTGCTAAAAAAAATTTAAAATAAAAAATAAAGATTATACTTACCTTCCGATGGCCTCCGGTCTCCTCAGCGATGCGTCCAGTCTGTTGTATGGGTCGCGGTGGTGTGAGGACTTGCCATGACGTCATTTAGTCATGTGACAGGTCACGCGACCGCTGACGTCGGCGGTTGCGTGACCTGTCACATGACTCAATGACTTCATCGCAGGTCCTTCACACCACCGCGACCCATACAACAGACCGGACGCAGCGGAGAAAATACCGGGGGCCATCGGAAGGTAAATATAATCTTTATTTTTTTACCATTCTTATTCTTTTTTTTAACTATTACTTGGTCACACTATATAAATCCATGCCGGTTGCATGGATTTATATAGTGTGATCAAGTTGTCAAGCACTTTTCCAAGTGATGCTAAAATCGCTTTAAAAAGCGCTTGATAACCTGCATGCAGAAATGCATGCAAAAACACTTGACAAACGCTTCTACCTGGCAGGAAAAGCGCATGTAAAATCCGCATTCGTTTTTCCTGCCAGGGAGAAGCGGAAAAAATATGCAGCATTTCTGCATCGTGGACACATAGCCTCAAGGTTCTGTTTCTAGTGCAGAGAGCATCATGAAGACCAAGGGACACACCAGGCAGGTCCGATATACTGTTGTGGCGAAGTTTAAAGCCGGATTTGGAAACAAAAAGATTTCCCAAGTTTTAAACATCTCAAGGAGCACTGTGCAAGCGATCATATTGAAATGTAAGGAGTATCAGACCACTGCAAATCTACCAAGACCCGGCCGTCCCTTTAAACTTTCATCTCGAACAAGGAGAAGACTGATCAGAGATGCAGCCAAAAGGCCCATGATCACTCTGGATGAACTGCAGAGATCTACAGCTGAGGTGGGAGAGTCTGTCCATAGGACAACAATCAGTCGTACACTGCACAAATCTGGCCTTTATGGAAGAGTGGCAAGAAGAAAGCCATTTCTCAAAGATATCCATAAAAAGTCTCATTTGAAGTTTTCCACAAGCCACCTGGGAGACACACCCATGGAATAAGGTGCTCCGGTCAGATGAAACCAAAATCAAACTTTTTGGCCACAACGCAAAACGATATGTTTGGCGTAAAAGCAACACAGCTCATCACCCTCAAAACACCATCCCCACTGTCAAACATGGTGGTGGCAGCATCATGGTTTGGGTCTGCTTTTCTTCAGCAGGGACAGGAAAGATGGTTAAAATTGATGGGAAGATGGACGGAGCCAAATACAAGACCATTCTGGAAGAAAACCTGTTGGAGTCCGCAAAAGACCTGAGACTGGGACGGAGACTTAACTTCCAACAAGACAATGATCCCAAACAAAGCAAAATCTACAATGGAATGGTTCAAAAATAAACGTATCCAGGTGTTAGAATGGCCAAGTCAAAGTCCAGACCTGAATCCAATCGAGAATCTGTGGAAAGAACTGAAAACTGCTGTTCACAAACGCTCTCCATCCAACCTCACTGAGCACGAGCTGTTTTGCAAGGAAGAATGGGCAAAAATTTCAGCCTCTCGATGTGCAAAACTGATAGAGACATACCCCAAGCGACTTGCAGCTGTAATCGCAGCAAAAGGTGGAGCTACAAAGTATTAACTCAAGGGGGCCGAATAATATTACACGCCCCACTTTTCAGTTTTTAATTTTTTTAAAAAGTTTAAAATATCCAATAAATTTCGTTCCACTTCACGATTGTGTCCCACTTGTTTTTGATTCTTCTCCAAAAAATTAGAATTTTATATCTTTATGTTTGAAGTCAGAAATGTGGCAAAAGGTAGAAAAGTTCAAGGGGGCCAAATACTTTCACAGGGCACTGTATATGGAAAAAATGGAAGCTGGGACGTTTAGGCGGGCTGCTCTACGGGAATGAAGAGCCTTTAGATTCCGAAACCGTTTATTAATACCAACGCGTTTCTGCGCCGGACCGGTGTCTTTCTCAAGGTATAAAAACCAAGGCTCTTCATTCCCGTAGCGAAGCCCGCCTAAACGTGCCAGCTTCCATTTTTTCCTTAATAAATTGGGCGCATCTGATTCCTGCACGCCCATCATGAAGACTGGCGTACAAGATCCCAGTCTTAATGAATCGGAGCTTGGAGTGCTTGTATGCACACCATTTTATTTTGTTGGGTCCAATGAATATTAATCTATAATTCTTTAATGAGTTTGATATGCCAGTCTTAAATCAAAACAAATGCATAACTCATGCATAAGTTTGGAACATTATAGCCTGTCTGTGCACCAGAAGTTGAAATCTATGCCTAAGATCTGAGCAGTGCAGGACTTGGGCTACAATTTATGGAGTTGTGGAGTAAATTACCCAACTTACTGTTCTTACCATGTTTAAAAGTGGCGAGAAAAGTAAAAAGAAATAACAAATCGGCTATATGCCAAAATTTGTGCTATTTCTATGCTAAGAACCTGGCATAGAAAACTATTTACAAAATTCCCCCAAGGTGTCAGACAGGTAAGAATCCTGTCTGCCAGGTCCTTGTATCTCCTAATAGTCTAGATCTGATTATTGGCGGGCCTCATTAAAATCAAGTGGATGCACAGTTTAGAATATTTATGACTAAAGATATTTTAATTAGTTACCTCCCTAGTAAGATACTAGGGGGGTCGGGTCTGTTTTTAATTATTTTTGCATCTTTACTATCACGTCCTTTTTTTTCAGTCCAGTCATCCATTACTATTCCAACAGGTTATGCTCCCAGCCATGTCATCTTGAGGGATTGTAACAAGAGAGACAAATGACAGTGTGCTAGGAGACAATGGGACTGTGCAAGAATATAAAACGAGCTGCCCCAGGCAATGTGTGTGAATACAGACTTGATTAGCAATTGTGCTTTTGCATATGAATGTCCTTTTAATCAGTCATCATTGCCCACCCTGTTACTTTATGGGAGAACAAGCAGGTATTTAATAATGTTAAATGGATAATAGAAAGACATGCAAACAATATTACCATATAAATAGTATAAATAATGACTGCCTTGTGGTATGTGGAAGATATATGTAGGAGAGGTCTTCTATTATAAATGTAGAGAGAGCTTCATTTCCTAAATTAATCGTATTTCATGCGGACTTCTGATGTGAAAGGGCCTTATACTAATCTTTTTAAAGAACAGAACCTATTCACGGTACGAAGGTATTTACTGTTCTATTTGAAGCTGTGGAGGGATTATTCAATAACGACTTTAAGTGAATTATCACTTGAATTAATACCAGGATATGGTGGTAATCTACAGCCAGGTACAATTAGTGTATGAAGGGTAAGATTGAGTCACCTATATTACTCATCACTAAGCAAAAGAATACAGCATATACAGTATATCTGTGGCATTGCATTGGGGGGTACCAAGTTAAAATGATGACGGGATTGGTTATTACATATATTTTGGCAGAAGATCTGTTTACGCGGACAGATTTCTGCTAATCAGTGGTGGTCGATGATATAACAAGGAGATTGGCGCCTGTATAAAGGGTCGTTTACATATGGCAGTGCAACTTTATGGGTAGGATGCTGCTGACAATGATTTTTGTAAGCCAGATAAAAAATGCAATCATCTGATCAACAAGTGTTTTCTTGTTCATCAGCTGATGGCATCCAGCTCAGTTTAGTGCTATTGCATTACCACTGCCACATTAGCAAACGTATGGAAGGTTAAAAGTTTGTGGAAAAGAGTTAAGAAAGACCAAAAAGATTTTGTCTTGGAATATGGTGGCGAGTGGTGGCATGAGCCAAAAATAATATGGTACCCCATTCTGCATAAACCAGTCATCAAGACAGTATCTGTATGATCTCAAGCTTATAAAATATACATTTAGCCTGCAAAGATCTATGGATAAGTAAGGACAAGTTAGGACATGACTTTGAAGATGGAGGCCGATTCATGTGTAAAATAGCCCCAAAAGACATTTCTTCCCGTGTCACTCAACACCCCACCCTCTTCCATCAGAATTAAATAAATTCTTCCACTGAAATGTATATTTTTGAACAAACGTCATTTTTGTACAATAGGATACCAAGGTACATAAAAATAGTTGGGATTGTTGAAATAAAAACATTACTATACCCATTGTATTGTCTTAAGTAGGCTTGTTCACACTGGCGTTATGGACTCAATGTATACAAACGCCAACTAACCCAGTTTATTATTCTACATATTACGTTTGATGACAAGAATAACAGGAAAGCAAAGGCTCATGGAAAATATGCCAATGGTCAGCAGATAGATCAAATGATCTTTCCACATATACCTATAATTGTGATAAAGATGACATCTTCTGTGCCTAGAAGAGTGAATGTGTAACACAGGTACTTTAGATGCAGTGACACAGAAACACAGAGCAGCCAGTACAGGGTTAAATAACAAGAGGGATTTACTGTAACAGGGTCAATCTCCACGCAGGGAGTAACAGGGAATATATAGGGACAACAAGGGAAGTAGCAGGTAATATGCTATAACTGACAATCCACAGTTGGGCTAGATGTAGCAGAGTCGACACGGTTGTAATTGGCAGTTTTTTCACTTAGCTGACTCTTGCCCCTCACAAGGCAGTTGCCAACTGATGCCGGTGTTGCTTTCTTCCGGCTTCCCCGCCTAAACAATGCTCCTTCTTCGGGCGGCAGCGGGCGGTCTCTGGTTTGACCCGCTGAGCCCCTAGTCCATAACACTGCACCTCACTTGCTCGGCTCCAGGGATCCTGCGTCTCTTCTCCCTCTAGTCGGGCTTGACTCCCACTGTCCACTGCTGCTTTTCCCGTGCAAAAACTCATTTTCAACCCTCTTCCTAGACATGAGCTCAGCTCCTCGGTCACCTGACTCCTCAGCTCTCTCCCTGGACACACCCCCAGCTTCCCGGTCACCTGACTCCTGTCTCGCAGTCTGTCTTCCCCCCTGCAACAAGAGGCACGGCCCCGGCAGTTCCGGATCCCTTGTTTTGAAAGTACTTACACCCCGGTCTTCCCCCTTACAAATGTTTCATGATCAGAATAAAAGGATTTTTCTACTGCAAGAACAACATGACTAGGGAGTATTATGCTGGTTGATTTCTTGAAAGACATTGCAAAAAGTCTAAATTGCTTTTTCAAAAAAATATAATATTACACATTGTCTGAGATGTTTCTCCAAGGATTTTTCCTGATTCCTTCCCAGATCCTATATTGGATCCATGAAGGAAATGTTTCACCTAATACAACTGTTTCATGGTGGTTGTTTTTACTTCCTCTTAATCAACATGGTAGAATAACAGGAAGAGCTTGATGTTTCTAAAGCTGATATTGACTGGTTCGGCCAACTGTCTAATATGTATGGAGGTGCCTGAAAATTGATTGTCGGGGGAGATTTTGATCTGGCATATCCAGTTTTGGACTGCCAACTCATTTTGTCTCTCGGAGGTAACCTGTCTACGGACATGTCTGCTGACGGCTCTTTCATAGAGAACACAGGAGTGCTCAGCTGAACAAGTGCTTCTGTGTGTGGGACACATGGCTACGTGTCAAACGTTTGGCCGACCATCAGTTGTCCAACAGCCATCTATTGTGTATGGCGGCCGTTAGTCTTCTTTCAACATAATAGGCCGAACTTGATGAAGCTAATCTTCTTACAACCTCCCCAATTATAAAATATGTAACTATATTACATTTGATGGGTAGAAAGCTTCAGATTATTTTAGATTAATAGATAAATTCTCCTCTATAAATTGAACTCCGACCCTTTCCTCAGTCATGTTGGCCATATACAATAGATAACCAACTGCTCATTTGACCAAAAAGTATCCCCCCCAACCTCGTCATAAACATGCACACTGGGCTGCATGAGAGCTGCGAACATTATTCTTATGTGAATGGGCAGATTTACCCATCCTGTTTGTTATCTGTAAAGATATAGAAGGAGCTTGTAGAACTAGTAATTTCTCTATTTTTCTTTTGTCCCACAGCAGTAATAGATGACAAATCTACAATTAAAACTAGTTCACTACAGTACCTGTTTCAGAAATTTTTCCCCATTGCCTAAAAATGATTATGATTATGGTTATACCTTTCATGGCGCTAGGTATAAAATGAACTACATGTGAACACGATGAATGTGACAGTGCTAATACATAAAGCATTTGTGACTTGAAAACATGAAAAGAAGACAGGATTGCGTTAAAATTATACTTCTGTTCAATTTTATATTTCTGCTTATATAGCTAAGAGCACACACACGTAGTGCAGGTGGGTAGGACAGTCAGGATCTGAAATCTAATCCAATCTTCAATGACTGTTTCTTGGGAACATGAAGAAATTGTGAACTAACTTGAAATCATCACAAATCTGGGTTTTGGCTGCAATCAAAGTACAAGATTGACAATTAGAAATTAAAAACATGTGTCTTAATTTGGTTATTCTTTACGTGTAGAGTCTGTTTTAAGCATACAATGTATTAAAGGGTAGTATCAAGTTCATAAATGGGAAAAAAATATACATATTGCTTGTAAAAAAAAGAAACTTTGCAATTTACCCATTATTATAAATTCCCTCTGTTCTCAAGAATATAGGTATTTTTTAATGTTATAGTGCACAGTTTGCTGCCCCGGCCACCCTGCAGCCCCAGCATAATTGGTTACCCAGGCAAGGAGCGCTCGGCATGAGCAGGCTCTATGATTGCGCCTGCTTGTGCCACTCTGACGCTGGCCTGATCCAGGCTCCCTGCGATTCTCCCATCCCACATAGCAGAGACAGTTTTGCCTAGCAGCTTGGGAAAGCACTGAGTTTGGACCGGCGATGCGATCATACTGCAAGTCCAAAGTGGCAAACCTCAGTAACGCACTGCCCTTGACAAAGCAGGAAGCCGGGGTTTGGGGGCAATGCAATCTTAAAAAAAATAATTTTAAGGTAAGGTAAGGTAAAAAACCTAAAACCCAAACGATTTATTTTAGGCTGCCTCTACACACGCCTTTTGACAATGTTTTTTTTGTGCATAAAAATACATATAAAACTGGTGTTTTAGTACCTGTGTTTTCGGTTGAATTTTCAACATTGCAATTCATGTGATTTCAAGATCTCTTTAAAGAATCACACGAGTTTTGATATAAAAAAAATCAGCCACAACTAAAAACCAAAATGCACATTAAAACAATTTCTAATAGAGGAAAAAACCCAAAGGATGCATATTCACAGACTATAAAGTGCCATAAATGCAATAATATCCTTGTGATGTATTCTTGGGAATGTTGAATTTCATTGGCAGTACAGTCCCATCTAGTCCATCTTCTACTATACGTATCCATCTACATACTCTAGTGTCTTTCATCTCCTACTTTCTGTATAGTTAACCATGGTGTGTAAGACCTCTTTCAGACGTCCATATTTCACGTATGTATTTTTTACAGATAGAACGCTTACCCATTATAGTCTATGATGGAGTTCATATGTGTTTTTTGAGGACCGTGTGTAATGCAAACAAAAAAAATTGAGACTTGTCCTTTTTTGTGTTTTACTGATCAAACTACCCCATTTGAATCAATTACTGTGAAAAAAATGTATAACACAAGGATTTCATTCATGTGTCATCCAAGTGCTGTCCGAATTTTACTGATTAATGAATAGCAGAACTTTGAATTAAAAATGGTTAAAAATAGGAACCAAAACACTGATTAATTGATTAGTTTTTTTATCACATATGAGAAAAAAATTAATTTCCGAATGAGGCCTATGTCATGGCATGGAAAGTTTATTATGATACTTAATTTGTATTTCTTCTTATCTGCAGTTGCTTCACAAAAATGGAAAAATAGCCATAATCAATGGAGCTGCCGATGAAGGAGGAGTGGAAGAAGGATTACAGGTCTCAGATGTGAATGGACACGAGATAGAAGAAATATTAGCAGTTGTTAAAGAAGGTTGGTATTTTTTTACAAGCTATTATAGATATTGATATTTATTGTATGTATTTTTTTTAGCTTATTGTAATGCCATTCACCCTAGGCCTGCAAAGATACAAGACTTGGAATTCTGTAGAGTACAACTCTGTTCATATTAAGTTTATAGCCTTTATTTAACATATCTACCAGTCCGTATTACCTAAAGTTTCCATACCATGGGTCACTCTGAGAATCCAATTATCCCCCCTGTGGGGAGAGGGCTGTAAAGGCCCCGTCACACTAAGCGAGATCGCTGCTGAATCACAAGTTTTGTGACACAACAGCGACCGAGATCGAGATCGCTACTTTTGACACTTAGCCGCGACCAGGCCCCTGCTGTGAGATTGCTGGTTGTGTCGGAATGGTCTGGACATTTCTTTTATCGTTGAGGTCCCGCTGGGTAGCTTGCATCAGTGTGTTTGACACCTTAGCAACGACCTTGTTGACGACTCAGACACAGAAACACATAGGCGTGCATTGTTATACAGATCGTTACGGGTCGCCGCATCGTTGCTGCGTCGTTGGGAAAATCTGACTGTTTGACATCTCACCAGCGACCACATAGCGACGCAACAACGATCCCTGACAGGTCGTATCGTTGTCGGGATCGCTGTAGCATCGCTTAGTGTGACGGGGCCTTTACTCTTGGATGGAGATTACTGGCATCAGTTTGTCTCCTTGGAGAACAAAAGGAGCTGACATTTGAAAAAAGCTGCCTGATCCTTATCTCCTCCAACAGCATTTGTGACACATTACATGGTTAGCTGATTATGCCAACATTGGCAGGCTCAGCCAGCTTTAATCTAATATGTATTGGGACCTATAGGCACAGATAGAGATAACCAAGTTGGATACATCCTATAGTAACAAAAACGAATATGTGAACATTTGAATATCATTACACATATTAAGTGATCTGACGTTTACTTTGTTCAGTTTTTGCTATTTTAATGTCTAACGTTTAGTTTAAACAAGTTGTATACTACGTTATATTACACCCCCCAATGTATCCCCTCACGGCCCCTAAGACTTTTTGTAAATACCTTATGTTGCTGATAATGCCTGTGAGCGGCGCTATCCTTGGCCACTCACAGGCATCACGTGACTCTGCGCTGACGTCCCGTCTATTGAGGCATGACTCAGCGCTGGGGTCCCCGTGATGGCTGCTGGGTTGTGGGCGGGTTACCCCCCGCGTCACACCACCGCGCGCTTTCCCAATGAATGGGGAGAGGCAGAGTGCGTGGTGGATGCTGGGTGTGATGCGGGGGGGGTAACCAAGCCCACAGCCTGGCATCCACCTGGAACGCGGAAGATGAAGACCCCCGCTGCTGCCAGCACTTGTCCTGACATCAGCGGATGCGCTCACAGGCATTATCTGCAACATAAGGTATTTACAAAAAGTGTTAGGGGCCCCGGGGGGATACATTGGGGGGATAATATAAACCCCTTTAACCATCTCTCCATTAATTTTTCGAATAAAGGTTAACACGCAATATCCCATACAGTACAGACCAAAAGTTTGGACACACCTTCTCATTTAAAGATTTTTCTGTATTTTCATGACTATGAAAATTGTACATTCACACTGAAGGCATCAAAACTATGAATTAACACATGTGGAATTATATACTTAACAAAAAAGTGTGAAACAACTGAAAATATGTCTTATATTCTAGGTTCTTCAAAATAGCCACCTTTTGCTTTGATGACTGCTTTGCACACTCTTGGCATTCTCTTGATGAGCTTCAAGAGGTAGTCACCGGAAATGGTCTTCCAACAATCTTGAAGGAGTTCCCAGAGATGCTTAGCACTTGTTGGCCCTTTTGCATTCACTCTGCGGTCCAGCTCACCCCAAACCATCTGGATTGGGTTCAGGTCTGGTGACTGTGGAGGCCAGGTCCTCTGGCGTAGCACCCCATCACTCTCCTTCTTGGTCAAATAGCCCTCACACAGCCTGGAGGTGTGTTTGGGGTCATTGTCCTGTTGAAAAATAAATGATGGTCCAACTAAACGCAAACCAGATGGAATAGCATGCTGCTGCTAGATGCTGTGGTAGCCATGCTGGTTCAGTATGCCTTCAATTTTGAATAAATCCCCAACAGTGTCACCAGCAAAGCACCCCCACACCATCACACCTCCTCCTCCATGCTTCACGGTGGGAACCAGGCATGTAGAGTCCATCCGTTCACCTTTTCTGCATCGCACAAAGACACGGTGGTTGGAACCAAAGATCTCAAATTTGGACTCATCAGACCAAAGCACAGATTTCCACTGGTCTAATGTCCATTCCTTGTGTTCTTTAGCCCAAACAAGTCTCTTCTGCTTGTTCCCTGTCCTTAGCAGTGGTTTCCTAGCAGCTATTTTACCATGAAGGCCTGCTGCACAAAGTCTCCTCTTAACAGTTGTTGTAGAGATGTGTCTGCTGCTAGAACTCTGTGTGGCATTGACCTGGTCTCTAATCTGAGCTGCTGTTAACCAGCGATTTCTGAGGCTGATGACTAGGATAAACTTATCCTCAGATGCAGAGGTGACTCTTGGTCTTCCTTTCCTAGGGCGGTCCTCATGTGAGCCAGTTTCTTTGTAGCGCTTGATGGTTTTTGCAACTGCACTTGGGGACACTTTCAAAGTTTTCCCAATTTTTCAGACTGACTGACCTTCATTTCTTAAAGTAATGATGGCCACTCGTTTTTCTTTACTTAGCTGCTTTTTTCTTGCCATAATACAAATTCTAACAGTCTATTCAGTAGAACTATCAGCTGTGTATCCACCAGACTTCTGCACAACACAACTGATGGTCCCAACCCCATTTATAAGGCAAGAAATCCCACTTATTAAACCTGACAGGGCACACCTGTGAAGTGAAAACCATTTCCGGTGACTACCTCTTGAAGCTCATCAAGAGAAGGCCAAGAGTGTGCAAAGCAGTCATCAAAGCAAAAGGTGGCTACTTTGAAGAACCTAGAATATAAGACATATTTTCAGTTGTTTCACACTTTTTTGTTAAGTATATAATTCCACATGTGTTAATTCATAGTTTTGATGCCTTCAGTGTGAATGTACAATTTTCATAGTCATGAAAATACAGAAAAATCTTTAAATGAGAAGGTGTGTCCAAACTTTTGGTCTGTACTGTATATCTTAAAAATATTGCAATCTAGCACTGGCTTCCATAAGAGCATTCTTTATTTTAATCCATTAAAATCAAATATGAGTACTGACAGACAAGAACAATGGTGGCATAGCAGGACCTACACGAAACATGTAGGTTCTGCTATGCCACTGTTTTTCTCATCTGTTTGTGCTCATATTTGGTTTTAATGGATTAAAATAAGGGAAGATGTGCTTTTTTGGAACAAAGTGGTGAATTAGGATTTTTTTTGAAGATATATCGGATTAACCACCTGTGGGCTGGCAGACTCATTGCACTTTATGGATAACGGTATGCAATCTTTTATATACTGAGTGGACCTGTAACTGAGTAGTGAGTGGAAATATAACATTGAAGATCTCTTAGAGCTGTAGTATCATTCTTCATGCAATTTGTGTCACGGCGGTAACTCACACACCTTCTAAGCTCCACCCTACTCACCTATATATGATATATCAGGCGACTCCATCCTCCATTTCCGGCCTGACCATAAGTTCTTAGTAGCTCAGTCTCTAGTTCCCTGTGTTGTCAGCTTCACTGCGCATGCGCTGTGACGAGCGACTCCCCGCACGTGCACAGTGAAGTTCCCAGCTTCACTTTGCATGCGCTGTGACGAGCGGCTCCGGTCGCACACTATGAAGCTGGGAACTTCACTGTGCACATGCGGGGAGCCGCTCATTACAACGCATATGCAGTGAAGCTGGGAACTACACAGCTTCAATGTGCATGCATGGGGAGCCGCCCATCACAGCGAATGCGCAGTGAAGCTGGGAACTACACATTCTCACTGCACAGGCGCAGGGAGCTGAAGCTGGCGATGTAAGACAGCTCATGTGCCCCACTTACATCAGCGCTTGCCGGGAGCAAAATTCAAAAGCATGGGAGGCGCCAGCCTTGACTGAATATGAGGATCACACCCCTATGATTAAAACAAGCAGGTAAAATATAAGTATAGAAAATGTTATAGACTCATTATATTACCACTAATTTTAATGAAAAAAGTGTATTAGTGATGCACATTGCATCACTAACAATGCTATGGGGGCAGTTTACATACTACAAAGGACATGACAGGTTCCCTTTAAAAGTTCTATATGAATTATTCCTACTGTGTATAAGAGTCTAGCATTTCCTAGCTGTGAATAGTTAATACTTCTTTAAAAAGAAGTGTAAAAAGCCTCTTTTCCTGACCTGCAGGCCAACAGGATTGAATGTTTGCTTTTTACAATTTTTCTAGGAACTTGTTTGGGACTGAATAGCAGGAAATAATTTCAGGATGATCAAATTTTGTTACAGTGAATGAATCACAGTACTCAACATGCTCGTAAATAAAATAAAAGAACAGGATGGAGAAAGTTGAGCTAAAGTTGATGATGATTGTTTTGTGTATATTATGAGATATGAAGCGGAAATTTCTGCAGTGCCTTTTGGTGTCCGACACCTGCATAACTATATGATTCTCATATATTGAATTGACGTTATTTAAAATTGAACAGGACATTTACGCGTGAATGCTTCCCATAATAACTATTATTAGAACTTTACTATGTGGGAAATCTAGCTTTCTATATTTCTACAAATATTCATATTCATTAATTGGAACCAGAGATTCATAGTACAGGAGGTTCGGCCATCCTGTTTTGACCTCTTGTGTTCCTGTTACTTCTTTTTTTAAGGAGAGATCAATCCAACTGTCTGGACTTTGGCTCTCCTAGTGTAGCTAATGACATTTCAGTAATGGCATAAATCCTAAGTAGGAAATTTTGTAGGGAAAATTAGAACAAAACTAAAATGCCTGAATTAGAGAAGATCATGATACAATGGTTTCAGGATGTTTTTATAGTGGTGTAAAAGCCAATTTAATTAATAAGGATGGACAATAGGTACATGCAAATATCTATGTAAAAGTTAACCTGACATGTTGGATTTTTTTATAATCAAGTGTTGAGCTGATATACTTGGAAAACTGTTCAAAACTGTGACAGACGTGCATCGTGGATCTTGTTCATATATGTTGCATCCTCACTTCATCAATAGAAACCAAGGCCAAATTATAGAAAAATAATCCTTTTACCAAGATCAAATTTCTGCCCCCAAAGAGCACTGACTGACAATATAGCAAGCTAGTAGAGCAATCATTAGCACTGTATGATACAGCCTGATCATTACTGTGATTGTTTCATTTGTGGGGTGATGTGCTGCTGACAAATGACAATTTTGAGGGTATGTTCATATAATTTTTGCTGCACTTTTTCTGTGTGTTTTTCCATGCTGAAAAAACTTGGCTTTTTACATTAGCAGTAAAATAAATACATTTCTAATATAACAAGCATGTCAAGTGTTTCAGCGTTTTTGATATATTTGTCACCCATTCAAATGAATGGAGAAAAAACGCAAGCAAAAACACAGCAAAAACATAAAAACCATGTCAAAATGTGTGTATTGTAAGCAATGTTTCTTTTCTGCCAACACAGTTTTTTTGCTGCAGAAAACCAAACTACAAATACATACCCTTATGTCTACATTAAAAAATGTGATGAAAAAGATAAATAATTGTTTGCTTATTTGATCGAATATTTTTACATGGGACCATGGTCAGGAATGAACCTTAGTCCACTTGATTATTTTCCGGTCTTAAAGAGCTTTAAAGCACTTTATTGTTTTTTTATCCAGACTGTCAACATCACAGAGCACCCATTAACATAACAAGAACTTCAAAAATTCGCCATCTACAATCCGTAGAGCATGGCTCACTTTAGGCCATGAACTGGAGGCTTTTTTGTTTTGCCAAAATGTTTTATAACCTTTTATTTTTAGCAATGGCTTCTCTAATTTGCTGCTTTATAGAAACATGCTGCAATGTATTGCAGGTTGCAAATATTTATCTGTAACAAAAGAAGTAGTTGGGGGTTAAGTACAGGAGGGATGAAACACATCTGAATGGGTCTGTATCCAGATAACCATGTTTACAACTTTGGTGGCTCACCCTAATTGTGGGTAAAGGGATCCTCAGCAGATGATCATACTATTACTGAAAATAAATCTCTTTACAAAAACCAACACTGATATTATCGCCATACGATGACCAAATAGTGGTAGATATCAGTCCTGCAGAACATATAAGAGATTACAGTACATTTATAGATAGTCACTTACATGTGACATTGTTTCTGATAGGGGTCATTCACTTTTTCCATCTTTTCCATCTCGCCCAGACCGCCATGAAAACTTCTTCCAGCTATGACTCATCTGCAGAGTTTACAACAAAGACACATATGACTTCTCAATTTACCAGCACCGTCACCATCTATTCCCAACCGTCACAAACGCCTCATCCTACTGTCATCCCAATGCTGAGTCTTCTATTGCTGTATTTGTTTCTGTTACTGGCAGGGCTGTGGAGTTGGAGCCCATTTTGGTAGAGTTGGAGTCGGTATAAAATGGACCAACTCCGACTCCTAAAATATATAATAAATTGGGTACAGTAGTTCAATGCAGTTTGTGGGGAATATTTTTTATAAGAATTTGGGAAAGTTATGAAATGTCCTATAAATGTCTGTCCTATTCCTGATTGAAGGGTCTAGACTTTTAGCTGAGATGAATCTGTGCTACAGTAAATTTATCACTTAAACATGAGCCATGTATGAGGGAGTCGGAGTCAGAGATGGAGTCAGTGTCATGGAAATTGAGGAGTCGGAGGTTTGGCTTACTGACTCCACAGCCCTGGTTACTGGACCTGCTATGTGCTCACAACTGTGAACATTATAAAGTAAAATGTCTCCTTTGTGCTCTCCTTAGAAAATATTATTGCCCTGTGCAAGTGCCCTAGAAAACAGTGCCCACATTCCCCCCCAGAAAGTAACAATGCCCCCTTGTGTGCCTATTTGACAGTCATAATATCCTGAGTGTCCCTATAGCAATAATGCTTCTTAAGTTTCCTTTTGACATATATTAATATCCCGCGTCCCCCCATGTACAGTAATTTTGTGTGAGTCCCTCCCACATACAGTTATAATGTTCTGAATCCCCCCATGTATAGCTCACCTATACACAGTTTGATGGCCTCACAGCTCCTGTATATACAGTCATGGCCAAAAGTTTTGAGAATGACACCAAAATTATATTTTCACATGATCTGCTGGCCTCTGTTTTTTATTAGTGTTTGTCTGATGTTTATATCACATACAGAAATATAATTGCAATCATATTATCAGTACCAATAGGTTATATTGACAGTTAGAATGAGTTAATGCAGCAAGTCAATATTTGCAGTGTTGCTCCTTCTTCTTCAATACCTCTGTAATTCTCCCTGGCATGCTCTCAATCAACTTTTGGACCAAATCCTGACTGATAGCAGTCCATTCTTGCATAATCAATGCTTGCATTTTGCCAGAATTTGTTGGTTTTTGTTTGTCCACCCGTCTCTTGATGATTGACCACAAGTTCTCAATGGGATTAAGATCTGGGGAGTTTCCAGGCCATGGACCCAAAATCTCTATGTTTTGTTCCATGAGCCATTTAGTTATCACCTTTGCTTTATGGCAAGGTGCTCCATCATGCTGGAAAAGGCATTTTTGGGCGCAAAACTGCTCTTGGACAGTTGGGAGAAGTTGCTCTTGGAGGACATTCTGGTACCATTCTTTATTCATGGCTGTGTTTTTAGGCAAGACTGTGAGTGAGCCGATTCCCTTGGCTGAGAAGCAACCCCACACATGAATGGTTTCAGGATGCTTTACAGTTGGCATGAGACAAGACTGGTGGTAGCGCTCACCTCTTCTTCTCCGAATAAGCTGTTTTCCAGATGTCCCAAACAATCGAAAAGGGGATTCATCAGAGAAAATGACTTTGCCCCAGTCCTCAGCAGTCCACTCCCTGTACCTTTTGCAGAATATCAGTCGGTCCCTGATGTTTTTTCTGGAGAGAAGTGGCTTCTTTGCTGCCCTCCTTGAAACAAGCCCTTGCTCAAAGAGTCTCCGCCTCACAGTGCGTGCAGAAGCACTCACACCAGCCTGCTGCCATTCCTGAGCAAGCTCGGCACTGCTGGTAGTCCGATCCCGCAGCTGAAACAGTTTTAAGATAAGGTCCTGGCGCTTGCTGGTCTTTCTTGGGCGCCCTGGAACCTTTTGGACAACAATGGAAGCTCTCTCCTTGAAGTTCTTGATGATGCGATAGATTGTTGACTGAGGTGCAATCTTTGTAGCTGCGATACTCTTCCCTGTTAGGCCATTTTTGTGCAGTGCAATGATGGCTGCACGTGTTTCTTTAGAGATAACCATGGTTAACTGAAGAGAAACAATGATAGCAAGAACCAGCCTCCTTTTAAAGTGTCCAGTGATGTCATTCTTACTTAATCATGACTGATTGATCGCCAGCCCTGTCCTCATCAACACCCACACCTGTGTTAATGGATCAATCACTAAAACGATGTTAGCTGCTCCTTTTAAGGCAGGACTGCAATGATGTTGAAATGTGTTTTGGGGGTTAAAGTTAATTTTCTGGGCAAATATTGACTTAGGAAGTACAGTAATTGCTGTTAAGCTGATCACTCTTTGACATTCAGGAGTATATGCAAATTGCCATTACAAAAAATGAAGCAGTAAACTTTGAAAAAATTACTATTTATCTCATTCTCAATACTTTTGGCCATGACTGTACAGTATAATACCCCCACAGCTACCCTATATACAGTATAGTATAATGACCCCACAGCTCCCCTATGCACAGCATAATATAAACTAATCACTGAAAGAGCACCTCTGAAAGTGCAGAGCATAATATGCCCACAGTATGATGTCCCCACTGTTTCCCCATAAGTAGTATGATGGCCCCCACTGTTCCCTTATACAAAGTATGATGTCCCTACAACTCCTTATACACAGTAAATTCCTCCAAAGTCCCCTACAAACAGCATTATGCCCACTACACTTTATGATGGTCCCAACAGTAACCCTTACATAGTATAATATTCCCAAATTCCCCTATACACAGTATAATTCCCCAAATCCCCGCTATGCACAGTATAATATCAAAATGTCCCTATATACAATGTGATGGCCCTTACAGTAGTCCTGACACAATATAATGCCCCCCTGTATACAGTATAATGCCCCAAAGCCCCATGTACATAGTATTATGTCCACATGGCTCCCTATACACAGTATTATTCCCCGATAGCTCCCCTATACACAGTATGATACCTCCCACACTGTATGATGACCCCCAAAGTTCCCCTACAAGTATTAAAATGAAAAATAAATATAATATACTCACCTAACCTCGTATCCTGGCAAGTTTCATGTGGGGGTTCGCACAGATGTCAGAATCCCGATGCGACACTCCAACCCAGGATTTGTCCGGTGTGTCAGTCTGAAATTCTGTAGGCCATAGGAGTGAAGCGACCTTTGACTCACCCAAACTCCCTTCCTCCTCCCTTCCCTGTAGCTTTGCTACTGTCTGTAGTAGAGTACAGACCAAAAGTTTGGACACACCTTCTCATTTAAAGATTTTTCTGTATTTTCTTGACTATGCAAATTGTACATTCACACTGAAGGCATCAAAACTATAAATTAACACATGTGGAATTATATACTTAACAAAAAGGTGTGAAACAACTGAAAATATGTCTTATATTCTAGGTTCTTCAAAGTAGCCACCTTTTGCTTTGATGAATGCTTTGCACACTCTTGGCATTCTCTTGATGAGCTTCAAGAGGTAGTCACCGGAAATGGTCTTCCAACAATCTTGAAGGAGTTCCCAGAGATGCTTAGCACTTGTTGCCCCTTTTGCCTTCACTCTGCGGTCCAGCTCACCCCAAACCATCTCGATTGGGTTCAGGTCTGGTGACTGTGGAGGCCAGGTCATCTGGCGTAGCACCCCATCACTCTCCATCTTGGTCAAATAGCCCTTACACAGCCTGGAGGTGTGTTTGGGGTAATTGTCCTGTTGAAAAATAAATGATGGTCCAACTAAACGCAAGCTGGATGGAATAGCATGCCGCTGCAAGATGCTGTGGTAGCAATGCTGGTTCAGTATGCCTTCAATTTTGAATAAATCCCCAACAGTGTCACCAGCAAAGCACCCCCACACCATCACACCTCCTCCTCCATGCTTCACGGTGGGAACCAGGCATGTAGAGTCCATCCGTTCACCTTTTCTGCGTCGCACAAAGACATGGTGGTTGAAACCAAAGATCTCAAATTTGGACTCATCAGACCAAAGCACAGATTTCCACTGGTCTAATGTCCATTCCTTGTGTTCTTTAGCCCAAAAAAAGTCTCTTCTGCTTGTTGCCTGTCCTTAGCAGTGGTTTCCTAGCAGCTATTTTACCATGAAGGCCTGCTGCACAAAGTCTCCTCTTAACAGTTGTTGTTGAGATGTGTCTGCTGCTAGAACTTTGTGTGGCATTGACCTGGTCTCTAATCTGAGCTGCTGTTAACCTGCGATTTCTGAGGCTGGTGACTCGGATAAACTTATCCTCAGAAGCAGAGGTGACTCTTGGTCTTCCTTTCCTGGGGCGGTCCTCATGTGAGCCAGTTTCTTTGTAGTGCTTGATGCTTTTTGCAACTGCACTTGGGGACACTTTCAAAGTTTTCCCAATTTTTCGGACTGACTGACCTTCATTTCTTAAAGTAATGATGGCCACTCATTTTTCTTTACTTAGCTGCTTTTTTCTTACCATAATACAAATTCTAACAGTCTATTCAGTAGGACTATCAGCTGTGTATCCACCAGACTTCTGCACAACACAACTGATGGTCCCAACCCCATTTATAAGGCAAGAAATCCCACTTATTAAACCTGACAGGGCACACCTGTGAAGTGAAAACCATTTCCGGTGACTACCTCTTGAAGCTCATCAAGAGAATGCCAAGAGTGTGCAAAGCAGTCATCAAAGCAAAAGGTGGCTACTTTGAAGAACCTAGAATATAAGACATATTTTCAGTTGTTTCACACTTTTTTGTTAAGTATATAATTCCACATGTGTTAATTCATAGTTTTGATGCCTTCAGTGTGAATGTACAATTTTCATAGTCATGAAAATACAGAAAAATCTTTAAATGAGAAGTGTGTCCAAACTTTTGGTCTGTACTGTATGTTGTCTGAATGTAAAGGGAACCTGTCACCAGGAAGACACAGTCCAATCTATAGGCATGATGTTGTACAGCAGGTAAAGCTGAGTAGACTGATCTATAGTTTTGTAAGGAAAGATGCAATATAACTAACTTGTGTTTTATTCATTTAATCCTCTGCTCTTTCTGGGATTTTAGGAACAGTGGGCGGTCCTATCAGTGACTGACAGCTATCTCTGTATGTAGTCCTATACAAAAATAGCTGTCAGTCACTGATAGGACCGCCCACTAGACCCAAAATCTCAGAAAGAGCAGAGGATTAAATGATTACAGCTCAGGGTATACTGAGACTTGTCTCACAAAGCTGAATCAATCTACTCCACTCCTCCTGCTCTATAAAATGGTACCTGAAGACTGAACAACATTTTCTTTGTTACAGGATTCCTTTAAGTCAAATGATATCCAAGGCTCACTATGTATTGTAACAAGTATCAGTCATTATACATATGGCGAAAGAGAAAGACAGAGCCATCGCTATTTTTTGCAGATGTGTTATTTATTGAGTACTTCTAAGAGTGCTTTCACATTGTCACACACTCGGTGGCTCCTTTGGGGCATATGTCCGAACCTCCCAGCAAAACGGAATTCAGGCGTATGTGCAGACAAGGCCATTGACTATAATGGTGCCGACAGAGTGAATATGCGCTCTGATGCGCATCATTTTCAGGCGTATACGCCTACTGGAGACGGACACTGAGACGTAAGCCCTGACAAAACGCAATGTGAATGCACCCTGACATACACAACCCTTTATTGGGATCTATCATCATACAATCAGTCAGCAGACAGTTATCTTCTGAACGCCCTTATTACCAATTATTGCTTTACATATAAATTAGTTGCTATCTTGAAAAAAACGAGCCTTAAGCTAAAGCCCTAAACTCTACCTGCAAATGAAACTTGATATTCGGAGAAGTCCTTTATCACAATCTAAACAAGGGATTTTGTGCATTTGTTGTCCCATTTGGCATTTTCTATAGATAGTGGGGGAGGTACACTCCTCTGCTTCAGAATGGTTTACATGGTCTGGAGCAAAGTCTGAGCTGAAATAGAAGAACAATAGTATAAAAGACAAGTTCAATTTACATTTGCTAAATCCCTCAGGTTCCCAGTGAAAAGGAGATTCATATGGTATGTAAAGAAAGTTCAAAAGATAAGGGGGGAAGGTCTTTGGTTTGCAAATGCTAATGCCTTATGAAGTAATGCACTGGATGGAGGATCAGGGTGAGTCATAGTTAAGCCACCTTCGGGTTTTGAACAATTTAAAGCCCTCTCCATGGGGTCTGGGGGCTGGCAGACAATAGGGCAGGGTGGGGTTGGAGGAAGGGGGAGTGTTGTGGTGCACTCAGGCAGCTCACAGTCAGGAAAGTTGTTAAAGGGGTGTGAAGGAAGCTCCACTCTCATTTCACACATCCCTCCAAGAACAGCACAGGGACAACACTGGGATGTTATACACCTTCTTCCCAATAGCTGGATTGTGCTATAAGCAAAGCTTCACAGGACATCTGCTATCTGCTCCAGTAACCTGGGATACAACTACTACCACTACTACTACTCCTGGCAGCAACACAGAGGACAGAGCTGCTGTGGTATTAGGATAAGGATCTCAGAGGACACATTATGCTTGGCACAATTACATTAACTGGTAAGACCTATACATCTCTTCATGATCAATATGGGCTTGAGGTGAAATTTCCAGGGATAATGTGATGAATGCTATCTGCAGACTTTGCTATTACATGTTGCAAAGTTTCTATGAAAAGGAAGTTTCCACAACTTGTTCTGTTCTAAAGTAAAAAAAGAGTATAATCTATTTGTTCAGCCTGGTATATGAATTATTCTGTTTCTTATTGAGACACCACATTTATTCTAATAAAATATTGTTAGGAAAAGTAAACATTTTTTTTCTACATTAATTCATAATATTTATTTTAAAAGTTTGTGAAAAGTTTCCCCTTACTACCGCCATGCACTCCAGTTATTGTAAGTTTAGGATAGGTGTGTCTCCACTCCATTTGCAGCATGTTTCTTCAGATTGCTACAATGTATAAGGTGACAGTTAAGACATTTTTGTAATGATCTAAATTGATCACTTTTCTTCATTTTGCTGCCATCGATGTAGCAGCTACATGTGGAGGAGAACATCATCTCCACATTCCCTATACTATGTATTTCATTATTTTAAACTGAGAGGTTTCTAAGTAATAAAAGAAAGATGCTGGGTTAGTTTTAATTATTACGTTTACATTTTACAAAAAAAAATAAATAAAATGTCATTCTTGATTTATTGATAGAGCTATAATGTAATATCCATTCTAACCCTCAAATACTGGAAATGCTTTTGCAGAGAGAATCGTTTGTGACCTACAGGGATCCATCGAAGAAAAAAGTCCTTAAATGGATCCAGTATGTAACAGTATGGGTCACATTTAGCTAGTAAATAACTGGGAACTATAAGGTTAACGCTCAGGATTTGGTGTCTTCTTACTGATATTAGTCAGCTGCCACTGTCCTGTGCTGTCTGACAATGAAATTCATTTGTAAGTGATCCTACTTCCATTCCCCAGGGAAACCTTCCAATTTAACCCACTCAAAGCCAGTGCTTTTGGTACAAATTAGCAGAAAATGTTGCTCTTCCTTATTAACATGGCTAATTTAGTAAAAAGTATTATTTTCATGCCAGAACGTTTTATTATTAAAACTTTGTAGATTCTACTATTACAATGATTTGCCTGCTGTAATAGCATACTCTGCGTTTCCAAACACGTCATTGTCCTATACAGTTAAGAAGAACCTCATTCCTGGCAGAGGCTCAGGGAGGGGTCCCAGTTCCCATACTGTGGGAAGTCTGTACTGGGAAAGTGTAATCCAACTCAATTGTGAAGAGCTGGGTTCCTTTCTTAGAGGTGGCTTTCTAGTCTGGTTCATTGGCACAGTAGCAACATCTACTTCATACTGAGCCTTTATTACTTCCTAAGTTGGAATGTGGAGGTCTCGAAATCAATCAGTAAAAATGTCCTGGAAGGGAATTAGTGAATGTAGGAAGGTTTTGGTATTACTAATATATTGTACAGCTTTCAACCTTCCATTTAGAGAGTGTGAACTGATATGAGATGACTGGAATGGTAGTCAACTATGTATGTGATCAGGCGGATCTGTCTCTCGATCTGTCTCTCGATCTGTCTCTCGATCTGTCTCTCGATCTGTCTCTCGATCTGTCTCTCGATCTGTCTCTCGATCTGTCTCTCGATCTGTCTCTTGTACCTCTTATTTCACAGATAATACAGATCTATCTTCTTCATCAATGATATTTTATAACGCAGTATATCTGACCCTGGTGTTTCATCCATTACAGATTAGATCCTTTTTAGAACATCTTCCGAATCTATAATACCAATTAAATTTTGTTTAACTTGTGTCACACACTTTAACTTTTTTTTTTTTTTAAGTTTTTGGAGAATTTTGGGGTCTTTTTTTCATTTATTTTACAAAGACTATTATTAGAATGAAAAAAAGATGTCTGAAACAAAATGCAACCTAAAAACTCTTGTAAAAAAACTTAAGAGGGAGTGATGGGGTTATTGTTTGCCAAGCCTTAAGAAATAAGCCTGTTGGTAGCCACCCTCTACTTTTCATTATATAAATTGGTACTTCAAGTTCACTACCTTCTAACAAAATTATGAACCAGGGGGTTTTATTTGTTAGATATATAGGGCTAAAATTGTATCTCTCTAAAATATTTGGACTTAAGCTGGCCATAAACTTTGGATTTGTCAGTCAAGTTTTTACCCAAAGGTTTTTCTCCTGTTCGTATATTTTAGCAAGTTACTTTTTAATGGAGAGGTATAGGCTGCTCTCAGACATATATGATGCTACTTTCCTTGGGTAAAATATAGGATTGGGAAGGCTGAAATCTAATAATAGGCATAAGATTGTCATTGATGTCTATGGACAGCTGGAGGGTCCCTGCCACACCCTGTTCAGTACATTAATTACACTTGATCATTTTCCCCAGCCATATGAATATCTACTTGAGAGAGAATGATTTTCTGTCTCATATACAGCTAATTATGTGGGAAGGTTTAATGGGTTGGCTTCAAGGAACAATCTGAGACCTAGAGTTTCAACCTGTAGAAGGAACAGCCCAGTCTGATTGCTTAGTAATCCTTCCATACATTCAATTTCCGCATTAGATTGTTAATGCTGTAATTGCTGCCCCAGAGGTGAAACTCAGTTTGCCTTTACAATAAATAATTAAATGAACCTCCCTAAATTGAAAAATGTCAGTTCTTGTTTCAGTGGCATTAGTGAAACAGGACACTTATTCATTCATCACATGGGGCAGCACCCATTGTGTCTCTTGTAGGTGTGTTCTACCATAGAAATCCCATGTCGGATAGTTCTGAATGAACTTATTGATACATGGGTTTGAGGAAATGCTCTAATAAATACATCATGGTTAGTGCTCATCAATGTTCCTTTGTATGACAAGAATGTTCTTGATGCGTGCTGGAGATGCAGAATGTGTATTACAGTCCTTTATTAAAAAGGAAATCATTTGCAGGAGAGGAAGTCTCCCATGGCTATTCCAACCCTTGGTGGCCTTTGATAAGATTTGCTTCTTTTGAAGCTGTTTGTTTAAGCTGAAATGCAAACACACAACAGGGCCAGACACTTGGGTTGGAATAGAAACACAAATCATTTGGTCACTTTGTAGTGAGAAGTGGGGTATGTATACATTGTAAGGGGCCTGCTCCTAATCTTGTGTTCTGTGTAGCTCATGAATAGTATCTTAACACTTGTACAGTGATTATTAGTCTTCATATCAATGATTATTGATTTGTAAATAACTAAATTTAAGTTGGCCAAGCACATTAGATAGATGGCTGTCGAATATTCGTCAGATATTTCTTCCAATTCCACCATAAACCGGAACTCTCGGTTTGGATGAGCGTTCCTGTGTTCGATGAGAAAGGCTGAAAGCCGCTTATTGACACGACGGCCAGCGGTTTATCTCTACAGCAATGCGATCGGCACACCGGAATTGGACATGCAAGATTGACATCTCTCCTCACCATCAGTCAGCTCATTTACACATTAGACCATTGGTCCAACCTGTTATCAGCGGTTTCAGTCGACCTTAGTCTAATGTATATGGGGGCCCTAACTGCCCACAAAACAAAAGGTTCTTTGTCGGGCGGTCCCATACATGACCATCCGGTGTTGCTGAAATTGGTGGATTCGACCACATCACAAAAATAAAATTTTTTCTAATCTCTGGTTAGATTGCTTATCAACGTTTTTCAAATTTTATTTGCAGGGGAAGCTAGCTTAATACAGGATGAACATGAATATGATGAATCCTAACATCATCCTGTATTTTAATATATTCCATGAATGCTTTTTAGTCAACATCTTACCACTGTCATCTTATTGAAAGTAATAGAGTTGAGCAAAAAGATTTGCTTATCCTTGGTCGGGCGGCCATGTCCATAGTCCACGTATGTTGAATTAGACCACTGAACCTTCTCCTACCTGACGACTTCACCGGCTCCTCTTCATTAGTATGCTCGGCGCGACGTCATAATTGCGCATAATTCCTGCATGGTTTTGCGCTAGGTCTACTAATTAAAAGATGTGCTGGGGTTGCTGTCAAGAAAGATTAGGTTTGCATAGGCTCTGGTCATGGACTACACACGTGGGTGGTCATTTTGGACAAGGGTCCTGCAGATCTTTTTGGTCAACTTTAGAAGTTAACATAGCTGCTTTCATTTGAGAGAGGAGGGTAAAATGTCAGACACAAATATTTATGCTTCTTACTTGTAGTGGAGTTTGAAAATTCAGTTTGTATTTAGTGATGAACACAATCCAAACTTTTTGCACTGTTGTAGGCATGCTTATAGTCAAAAATAGTGTCCTAAAGACATGCACTGTGTATTGCTGTACCTACAAGCATATAAACATCAACACGGTACGGTTTACCAGAGGTCACACCCCAGAACCTACCAACCATAGCAATATTAATTATCGGAAATCTTTATTAAATAAATAGAAAAACACATAAAACATGAATTAAATAAAAAAAAGAACCTCACACTATGAGGAACATCATGACAAAGACGAACAATCCGTATGCAGAGAACATATATCTGCTTGGAATCAATCTCTGTAGAGGATATTACAAATAGGCTGGTAATCCTACCTAGTTATATCTGATTACACATGTGCAAATAATAGATATAATGATTAATAACAGTCTATAAGGTATAAGCCATACATGTACATTCAGTATAAGGCACGTCTCCAAAATAAAATACATAATATATATGCTAATGTAGATAGGGAGGTAGCCAATAGTATATAAATACAGTACCTTAAGAGAGAGCTGTTGGAAGACTAGCACAAGTGAGGTCTGATGTACCTCCACCCCAACGCACGTTTTGTGTGCAATACTTCCTCACGCCCCCTGAAGAAGTATTACACACGAAACGTGCGTTGGGGTGGAGGTACATCAGACCACACTTGTGCTTGCCTTCCAAAAGCTCTCTATTAAGGCACTGTATTTATATACATATATACTATTGGCTACCTCCCTATCTACATTAGCATACACTTCCGTTTAAAAGTTTGGGGTCATTTAGAAACGTCATTATTTTTGAAAGAAAAGCACATTTTTTTTCAATAAAACTAACATTAAATAAATCAGAAATACACTATACATTGTTAATTTGGTAAATGACTATTCTAGCTGCAAACATCTTGTTTTTATTGCAATATCTACATAGGTGTATAGAGGCCCATTTCCAACAACCACCACTCCAGTGTTTTAATGGTACATTGTGTTTGCTAACCTTGTAAGAAGGCTAATGGATGTTTAGAAAACCCTAGAAAACCCTTGCACAAGTATGTTAGCCCAGCTGAAAACGGCTTTGCTGATTTGAGAAGCTATAAAATTGACCTTCCTTTGAGCTAGTTGAGAATCTGGAGCATTACATTTGTTTGTTCTTTGAAACTCTCAAAATGGCCAGAAAAAGAGAACTTTCATGTGAAACTCGACAGTCTATTCTTGTTCTTAGAAATGAAGGCTATTCCATGCGAGAAATTGCCAAGAAACTGAAGATTTCCTACAACGGTGTGTACTACTTCCTTCAGAGGAGAGCACAAACAGGCTCTAACCAGAGTAGAAAGAGAAGTGGGAGGCCCCGCTGCACAACTGAGCAACAAGACAAGAACATTAGAGTCTCTAGTTTGAGAAATCGACACCTCACAGCTCCTCAACTGGCGGCTTCATTAAATAGTACACGCAAAACGCCAGTGTCAACGTCTACAGTGAAGAGGCGACTCCGGGATGCTGGCCTTCAGGGCAAAGTGGCAAAGAAAAAGCCATATCTGAGTCTGGCTAATAAAAGGAAAAGATTTATATGGGCAACAGAACACAGACATTGGACAGAGGAAGATTGGAAAAAAGTTTTATGGACAGATGAATCAAAGTTTGAGGTGTTTTGATCACACAGAAGAACATTTGTGAGACGCAGAACAACTGAAAAGATGCTGGAAGAGTGCTTGACGCCATCTGTCAAGCATGGTGGAGGTAATGTGATGGTCTGGGGTTGCTTTGGTGCTGGTAAAGTGGGAGATTTGTATAAGGTAAATGGGATTTTAAATAAGGAAGGCTATTACTCCATTTTGCAATGCCATGCCATACCCTGTGGAAAGCGCTTGATTGGAGCCAATTTCATCCTACAACAGGACAATGACCCAAAGCACACCTCCAAATTATGCATGAACTATTTAGGAAGAAGCAGGCAGCTGGTATTCTATCTGTAATGGAGTGGTCAGCGCAGTCACCAGATCTCAACCCCATTGAGCTGTTGTGGGAGCAGCTTGACCGTATGGTACGCAAAAAGTGCCCATCAAGCCAATCCAACTTGTGGGAGGGGCTTCAGGAAGCATGGGGTGAAATTTCTCAAGATTACTTCAGCAAATTAACAGCTAGAATGCCAAAGGTCTGCAATGCTGTAATTGCTGCAAAGGGAGCATTCTTTGACGAAAGCAAAGTTTGAAGGAGAAAATTATTCTTTCAAATAAAAATCATTATTTCTAACCTTGTCAATGTGTGGACTATATTTTTTATTCATTTTGCAACTCATTTGATAAATAAAAGTATGAGTTTTCATGGAAAAGACACAATTGTCTGGGTGACCCCAAACTTTTGAACGGTAGTGTATATTTTATGCATTTTATTTTGGAGACTTGCCTTATGCTGAATATACATGTATGACTTATACTTTTATAGAGTGTCATTAATCATCTATTATTTGCACATGTGTAATTAGATGGAATCATTAGTCTACATATAACTAGGTAGGATTACCAGCCTATATGTAATATCCTCTACAGAGATTGATTCCAAGCAGATATATGTTCTCTGCATACTGATTATTCGTCTTTATCATGATGTCCCTCATAGTGTGAGGTTCTTTTTTATTTAATTCATGTTTGTTATGTGTTTTTCTATTTATTTAATAAAGGTTTCCAATGATTAATATTTCTGTGGTTGGTTGGTTCTGGGGTGTGACCACTGGTAAACCGTACTGTGTTGATGTTTATACTGTTGTAATCATGTCTAAATCTGGTCATTTGCTTTTTTTCGATAGCTGGCAGCGAAATGCTCATTCAATAGTTCTCTCCTGACCTGCCTCCTCAGTGGAGTGCATGTGTTTTCAATACGGGGAGGGGAGTACAGCTGGGCATACACATTAGAAAACTGTTGAACACTTGTTTAGCCTACAGTGATCTCCCGACCCCCCCCATACTCCGTAGGAAAAACAACTGCCAATTCTTATCTTCCCATACAGTAGGAAATTACCCATATATGCTGTATGAAAGAGGTTGACCTAGATTTATGTATTGATATCAGATTAGAGGGGGTCCAACAACCGGCACCCCCATTGCTTACATCCGATCCCTACTGGAGCTGTTATCTGATCCAGTGGTGGTCAGATGTAAACAATACATGGAATCATTATAGCGGGGTTTTGTATATTGCTTTTTCGCCCCTTCCAGGAACTGCAAGTTATCTTCCATTCACTTGAATAGGAGATAAGGTACAGTAACTGGCACTGGCTACTAAATGATATACAAAGCAGCTCCCTACATTGTTTACAAATGGCTGACGCCATAGAAGATCACAGTTGATCACTGGTGGTGTCGTGTCAGATCTTGACCAATCTGACATTGGTGAACAATCCTGTAAATAGGTCATCAATATGTAAGTTTTAACAACCACTTTCTTTAAATGTATGATAAATTGCAGAATAATTTATAGATCATAAAGTATGCACATTCAAAAATCAGCTATATAAACCTATAAGAAAATTGTGTCACATTATTGAATGATAAACTATATAGTTTTTATTAGTTCATTTAAAAAAAAAAAAGAATGAAACCTACAATAAAAGCAGTGAAATACATAAAATTAGACATCCATGGATTGGGGTAAATACATACAAGGGAGTCGGTTCAACATCAATATAACCATTAATTATTACAAAAAGCAGTGTACAAATATATATGCTCATATATATTGCAATCTAATCCTACAAGTGATGATCTAACAGCACAAATGTGCAAATAATAACCCAGTTGGATATTGATCCATCCCGGTATTAACCCAAAATAATCACAAGCTCTTGACCACAACTTAATCTACTTGATGATAACAAGAAAATATCCTTACCCTCACAAACCCATGGATGTCTATTTTTTTGTATTTCCCTGGTTTTATTATATTTATCAGATTTTTTTTTGTTTTAAAATGAATTAATAAAGACTTTTATCATTCAGTAGTGTGACACAATTTTCTTATAGGCTTATATACACTTTAAATGTATGTTTTTTTTAATTTAAACTGAATATTTCCTCCAATTGGTGCTGCTCCACTGATTCTGGAATGGTTTTTCTTCTGTCCCCTCCGTTCCAATGTTATGCCCCCCCTAGAAATTAAGATGCAGATTTTTCCTTGAAACACATGGACTTATATCACAGAACTTATGGGTGTTTGCCTTTTCTCCTCTGACACTGGCCAAACAAAATACGGCCTTGCCCAGTTGTTGAAGGTAAAATTTGCAGCATTATTACCAGGTGGCATAGGCTTTGCAATGGAGCGAATCAAAAGAAAAAAAAACTATTCCAGAATCAGTGGAGCTTCAGCAATACTGAGTTTAAACTAAAGCGATTGGTCAACCTAAGGCTAAGTGTGTAACGTGAAAGTCTGTAGAACTTTTTTTTTTTTTTTTGCACGTGGTTTAATATGCCTGAATGCGTTATAGTGCTTCTGTTTTACTTTTGATCCTTAATACTATGAAACACTTCATAAAAACCTGTTTCTCATAAAGTCTCTACAAACCTCACTTTACAGTTGTCACCTTCTAGTTGAACCTACCCACTTGCTTTGTATAAATATTCATACAGGAACACCCCAAGAACGTTAGCAAAGGCCCGACCATAAGGTATAGCTGAGCTTAAATTGCCTGGAGCACACAAAACGGTTTAGTGGATAGGATAATGGATCGATTCTAATTTTACTCTGCACATGCATGAGCCCCATAGCACTTGGAATGCATTTTAAGTAAAATTAATGTTATTGTCCCAGAGTAGTAACAAAACCACTAGTCAAATAATATTGAAAAATATTATCATTCTGGGCAGCCTATTACCTTCAATGATATAAAACATAAGAACGGAATGTCTTGTAAAGTATATGTAGAAAACACAAAGGACGGTCGAAAAAATGCTCGGTTTGCAAAATGTGGTCTGCGTAAAGGGCTTTAGAGGGTCCAAGGAGAGAGAACTTGGGTGTGTACATAGCATATCTGATCAACGTAGAATGCTGGGAATTTTTGGAGTAGGTCCAGCTTAGCTGTAGGAATCCCATGGGAGAGTTGTCAACCAGCTCCAGATGTCGACAGGGATGACTTTAAGCACATGGAGTTCTTTACATTCAAACTGTTACATCCCTCAAAACTTTTTACATCTTTTTGATTTAACCCTCTGGTTCACTTAGTTATTTCAATTTCTATTCCTTTTGTATTAACCCATCAAAACCAAAGCAGGGGTTAGATGCAAAAATAAAAAGCATCAAATTTATTTATTTAAAGAAGTTTGCCAATCTTAAACATATTGTCCACAGGCATAAATGCTTGATTCAATGTCAATATCCCCTCTGATGACCTCAATTTTATGGACCACAGGCTTTCTATTATCCCCATTCCCTCAATTCTGTGTGCGCCCATCCGTATAAACTGCCACAACCACACACTGTTCGAGAGCCTTGCCACACCAACTGCTGGTTTGAACAGGTCATTGCAGATTTCTGTTATCACCTATCCACATCCTTCCAAATTAGGCTTCTGCAACCCTTCCAAATGCATCAGAAGTGAATCAAGATCCATGTAGAGTTTTGGTGCCACCGCAGAAGAGAATCGAATGAGTAAATAGGCAGCGATTTACTTATTTCCTCCAGACTCTGCACAGAATACACAAAGATTATCACCATTAAATGTCAATGGGTCTAATCCTTTTGCGGAACTGTAGCGGATTTGTAGCTGTGCTATCCAAAGGTCAGGCACGAATCTCTGCTCCCAAAGATACTTGCTGGATTTTTTAATCTTTTATGTGATCATACGCTCATACTGTACTCGAATAAGGTCTTATCAAGCAACATTACCCATTTGTGCTGCTATTAACGTACAAGTGAAGTCAAATGCTTTGCCATTGCGAAAAATAGAACTCGTTAACCGGTCCATTATATTGTCTGATTTATGCCATAAAATATATTTCTAATGAAATACAGGACTATTCATAAGTATAACAGTACACAAGCATTATGGGTTATAGATAATATAGTGACAAAAAATATATAATTGGTGGAGAAAGTTGAAGTTGATGGACTGAGATCTTTTTTCAACCTATGTAACAGCATTTTAGACTGGAATGCCAAGGGAGCTGTCACTAAAGAGTTAACTAAAAGTAATGTACAGCTTTTGTTGTAGGCATCTCTCTAGGTCATAGTCAACCCAATTCTCTTGGGCAACTTAGTTCTGTACAGTGGTGACAGTCTTACCTAGAGACTTATTCAATGGTAATGGAGCAGCTGAAATCCAACCCGACCTCCACTCCCAAAAAAACACAGCAAAAGCCACATGTTTATGTTGTGTCTCACACAGATTAATTATTAAAAAAAAATAAAAAATCAAGTCATCCAAATCATCTTTGCATCTCTTTTGGTATACTTTTTTTTCTATACAAGAATTATTTTTTTTTTGTATAATATCTTTTTAACTATTTTGACTTACGACACACTTAGATCCAGTTGCTAGTTTTTCCCTTTGGCCAGCCAGTGGTTTTCTTAATTTTAGATATTTATATTTTTCTGTTTCCTTTAGAAAAGGCTTTGCACCCTCATTGCTATGCTATGCTTATTTGACACAGTACAAACAAAAAAAAACAGCAACCAGTTATAGAAAACATATGGACATTTTTATTTCCTATTCAAAACTAAGTCAAGGCCGGTGTCAGACCAGCGTAGATCCTCTCATGCCAGAGAAAGAATCGGATCGGTAATGTAAATAAGTCTGCTCAAACTTCGATCAGAGTGTGATCGAATGTCAGCTTAGTGTGACCTGATTCTCTCTGATGAGAGAATAGTAGCACAGGTGCGAAGAATATGGAGAGCAAAATTTCTCAATCTTCTCCATTTTGTAAGTACTCAGAAATCGGACTTCACTCTGATGTCACCCGAGTGTAGTCCGATGTTTTGCATGCACCCATAGACTTGAATGGATGCATGCCATCCGATTTGTGAAGCAACTCACAGCATCCATTTCGGCATGAGAAAAAAATGCCGATCAGCACTGCACTATAGAGTAACATTGGTCCAAGTGCTATCCGATAAATCATATCGGATAGCACTCATCTGATGCATACGCTTGTGCGAGCAAGCCCTGAAACGTAAAATACAATTTTATCTTCCACTCTTACTCCCTGCTCCCTTTCACCACCCCCAATGAAACTTACTACGTGGTTACCAAAATAAAGTTTGTAGGATGAGCACAAATGGTTTAGGCCTGCTTCCAAACTCCAATGATCTTTCTAGGATGGACTGGATTACTCTATGAACGAAGACCTCACCAGTATGTGTTCTCAAGTGAAATCTTCAACCCAAAGTAATTGTAAGAATATAGTTAGTGTTCCTTTCATTTCAAAGGAATATTCCATATAAGAACCCATAGGAAGAGCCAACCTCTGTTGTTAACGCCCACTGATCAGCTATATACAAGGATATCAACGGTTGGTTAATTGACTGCGTAGACAAACTGACCGTATTTCTATAAGCAGAGAACGATTGTTAATATGATCATCCTGTGCGCAGAGAATATCATCGTTATCATCAGCACATCTTCTGTTCACGCAGGACGATGTGCTTCCAAAAATAATTTTAATGTCGTCATGAACGATCCAATCACCTGACGAATGAGTGTTTTGCTCGTTTGTCTAGAGATTACCGACCCAACATATTTATATTTGATTTATTTATGCAAAGTTTATTGAAAAGACAGTCATCAAGTGTTTGGAAAAAAAAGAAAAAAAGATCTGCTTTCTTTTACTTGGACAACCTTTTTAGGCAAGAATTGAATAATTAACTATATAAAAAAAAAATAAAAACGCCTAAGCCACCTGTGAAAAAGGAGGTAACGGCCACACACATGATATGAGGGATCCTGGAGATCTGCTTTAAAGTGGAACTTTCACTGATTATTTTCATGCTGAACTGGACACATGATGTAATAGTGGCCGCAGAGCAGAATAATTCTTTTTTTCTTTCTTTTAAAATTGTGCCTCTGTTGTGGAAATATTGTTAAGTTCAAGTGGGTTTTATCAGAGAGGTTTCACTGGGGGCGTGCACTTCTTCTCCTTATGACATTGCCCAATCATAAGCAGGCAGAAACACACAGGAGAAAGAAGAACACACCCCACAATAGCTCAGACCAGGCTATACTTGTGTGAAGTACATGCCTCCATGGAAAACTCTAATAATGCCCACTGGGACTTAACAAAAATTAAGATGTCAAATACTTTGGTTGCTAATATCTCCACAATGGAGTGAGCAAATAAAAAAAATAATTTTATTTTGCTCTGAGCCACTACCGTACTTCATCATGTGTCCAGTTCAACGTTAAACATTTGATGACAGTTTCTCTTTAAGCATCAGTTTACTTATTTCAGGGTCAGCATTCTCATATCTTTATTTCTGTTGTTCAGTCATTTCTGTCTTGACAGATTTGTTATTTTGTACCTCGACAGCTTCCTCCCTTTCTGTGTCTTAAACTAGAAAAAAATTCTTCTTATCCAAGAAAGCCAGATATCTGCTGTAACAGGGACAGACAAAGACAGTAGAGGGCCCCTGTGCAAGAACAGTAAATGGACCCTTTTGCAGTTCAATAACTCATCATAATGTATAATTCTGTCTGCTTTGGAGGTAGACATGGGCCTCCTTACCTCTTGGGCCCCCGCTGCGGCTGCACAGGCTGCACCAATGGTATGTCGGCCCCAATGCGGCAATCATGGAGGAAGAGTGATAAGTGATGTTTTTATCTCACTACAATCTTTTACTACAATTCTTTAACCAGTTTCACACACACAGGACATCAAGAATCTGAAGATAGTACAGCATCTCCTATAGATGTCAGCATAGGTTAAGGGACATAGTATCATAGTAATCTAATACGTATAGGAGGCTTAATCCCTCAGCGCAAATTCATGTACATGTACATGATTGTGGGGGTTCCCATATGTTGGGAGGGCTTAGGATCTTAGCTCTCGCTACACATGGTAGATGCTGGTTATATTACATTTATTACAGCTCAGATCGCTGCTGTTAACCATGTAAGCTATTTAAATGGAACGCGTGATGGTGTTAGTGTGCACCCCTGAAACTCGATCATGGGGCTACGATGGGTTAAAAATTCAATAACCTTCCTTTTTTACTATTGGGCCAAGTTTATATGTTCAGTATTTTACATCAGTAAAATCAGGAGTGGAACTATCAGAGGAAAAGTATAATAGAAACACCTCACCACTTCTGTATTTTTCATCCACTCCTGGTTTTGGCTTCCAAATACTGATGTAAAATACTGACCAAATACTGAAGATGTGAAGGTGACCTTATGAATAAAGTAAAAAAAAGTCAAACATTATTTGGTATCACAGTGTCTGTAAAAGTCTGGCCTAACAAAATATATAATTAACCCAATCGATAAACAAGAAAAAAAAATCAAAACCGCACAATTGCAGTTTTTCGACCACTGCACCTCCCTAAAAAAAGTGCAATAAAAAGGGGGCAAAATGTCATATTGTACCCCAAATTATTATCAATAAAATTGTCAGCTTTCAACTCGAAAAGCTGCAAGCCCTCCCTCAGTTCGAAAGAAAATTAAAAAATATTGCGGGTCTGGAAAATGGCGACACATGGCAAAAAGACTTTTTTCCAACGTGCTTCAGATTTTTTTTTTTAACCAGTTAAATGAAAAAAAAAACTGAGCAAGTTTGGTATTGCTGTAATCATACTGACCTAGGGAATCATAATTCAGAGCCATTGTTACTACAGCATGAACGCCATAAAAACAAAACCTTAAACATGGCAGAATTGCATTTTGTACACATCACTTGGAATTTTTTTTGGGTTTTCCACATTGTGTGGTAAAATTAATGGTGTCATCCAAAGCTACAACTCATCCTGCAAAAAACGAGCTCTGATATGGGTATGTCGACAAAAGAAAATACTACTACACCATCCCAACATAAAGGAACCTGACAGCCTGTGTTTCGGGCAGCATGTATCAAGAGACTGGATGTATGATTTCAGCCATGTATGTTTGATTCTGAAACATTTCATAGTAAAACGTACTTTAAAAGCCGCCGGGAACTGAGCCGCACAGGGGACTAGTTGAAAAGGCAGGTCCCTGATGGTTTCTCCCCGCCCACTGCTAATGACTGACAGGTCTCCCTATACACGCACGCATGGAGAGACCAGTCCCTCAAGTAGGTGGGAGGGGAGAATCCACCAGGGACCCACCTGTCTGACTAGTCACTCTTGTGGATCGGTATCCCAACGCAGAGTCAAACATACCTGGCTAAAATCACACAGCTAATGTCTGATACATGCTGCTCATGGATCGGTCAAGTTCCCATTAATCAATTCAGGACCCTCCGTCAGCATTGCCTTCCCAGTGATATCCGCGCCACTATTCCCGGTGAGTGACATGACTTGTGTCATCTGCAGGCTGCAGCCAATGAGCAGCTGCTCGTCACCTGCAGTCTTATTCCGTCAGAGCTGACCTCCACCCTCATGGAATGTTAATGCGCTGCAGGGGCTCCCTGACAATCAATGTGCATGTATAGGAAAGAGATTCAGAGAGATAGGGATGTAATATGTATGGTCAGTTGTAGGCCTTATTCATATCTGCACTTGTTATTGCTATATTCCTGTTCCGGAGCAAAAATATGAAATGAACTGCATTACCTGCACATGATGGATGCCAACAACACCCAAAAACCTCATTGACTAGAATGGGTTCTGTCAGGTTTTCAGCATAGTGGCCACCATGTTATCAAACAAAATACTGGAGCAGATTGTGCTATAATGACTGACTATTTTAGCGGCATATTCAGTATAGTCTGAGATGCGGAAGTGAAAACCGCTTTATGCAGTTCTAACACTAAACACATCATGCCGCCTAAATTTAAGGGCTATACATACAAGTCTATGCACATTTAACAATACTCAATCATTCCAAAATCAGTGTTAGTACTTGGTGAGCTTTTTACATCAGTATCTGTAAGCCAAAACCAGGAGTGGAACAATCAGAGAAAAGGTATAATAGAAACAAGTCACCACTTCTGTATTTATCACCCACTCCTGGTTTTGGCTTACAGATACTGATGTAAAATATTGACTGAATGTATGAACGTTGCTTAAAACTAGCCATACACATGAGACTTTTGGCAGATGCAGATGCTGTTGGTGCTATTGGAGACTAATAGCTATGGTGGGCGCTAAAGATGTTTGCAAATCCAACCAAAATTATCTGAATCCACCAGAAAATGTATACTTGCTACCTCACAAGTTTGCCAAGTTTGTGGTTGAAGTGATTTAAACTTGTGGTTGGAGATTTGATTGCAGTAATTTATTGCTTGCGTGATAATTGTTACCTAGAAGCTCTTACAATGAAAGATTTGTAATTATAGCGCCACCTGCTGGATTATGTCAGAGAAACACTAGTCTTCCAATACTTTTAAATTTAAAGGAAGTGTCTAGAACTTTAAGGCTCTGTGCCCATGTTGTGTTTTTGGTGATTTTTTAACACTGCATATATTCACTGCGTCAAAAATTCAGCGTGTTAGTTTTAGCAAAGTGGATGGGATTTATAGAAATATCCCGCCTACTGTGCTTCTTTATTTACTCAGCATAAACTGACTTGAGATGCAAGTTTCGAATCCACATGTCAATTTCTCTTACGTGTACGTTGAGTTTTGTGTGCAGATTTTTCCCAAAGATTTGCATTAGATGCGGAAAATCTACAGTGCGATTTTGCTGCTGAAACGCAACAAAAATGCAAATAATCTGCACATAACTATTTCAATAAAGTTTTGTCAAAGACAAATACCAATAAGTGTAAGAAATAAAGCAGTTTAGTTTAAAACAACAACTAGAGACAAAAAACAGCGTCAAAAACACAATAAAAATGCATACAAAAAAGGCAAGTAACCTAATTTACTTAATAGGTGCAAAAATTGTGCAGAAAATTTGGAACCTCAAAAACTCCCCCCAAGAGATGCGGGGCATGACAGCTGGCACCCTCATTGATCAGCTGGCCTGATGCCAGCAGTGGCCGGATGGGATCCATCAGATGTATAGTGGTCACGGCAGGAAACTGCACATCTGCCCTTATTAAAATAAAAAAATAGGGGTTAATGTGCAGTACCTCGCTGCGTTCACTATACAGTTAGCAAAGCTTTGCTGTTCCGCTGCACAACTGCATCACATCTGACCGCCACCAGGTACAGCCGATCAGCGGGAGTTTGGGTATGACACCCCCACCGATCTGATATTGATGACCTATGCTAAAGATAGGTCATCAATATAAAAGTACTGGATAACTCCTTTAAGAACAGAATAAACTAATGATGACATGTTAAACCTAAGGGGCCTATAAGACTAAGGATGGCCAAACCCGCCGATATTGGCTGATGTTAGTCTAAAGCAGGGGTCTCAAACTCGGCTGGGTATATGGGCCGCACATGGAAAAAATTTGAATTTGGGGGGCCGCATTCTTTGTTCAATGTGACATTTTTAGTGATACCATTTTTTTTGTATACACCTTTTGAACATTTTTGCCGTGTTTATTTTTTTATGGCTTGGGTCGTTATGGATGTGGCGATAATAAACGTGCACTTTTTTGTGTTTACTTTAGTTTACATATAAAACAGCATTTTTAGTGCCCAATATTTTTTCATGCTTTATTTTATTTTTTATTTTTTTTACAATTTTATTTCCCCCAATTGGCCACATACAGTAATATTGTCTTACAATTAGCATCATATAGTAATAATGGAAAACATCTTGTAGTAATGTTCCCCATCCAAGTCCCCATCTTGTACTAATGTGCCCCATCCAGGTCCCCATCCTGTGGCTATGTGCCCCATCCAGGTCCCCATCCTGTGGCAACGTTCCCCATCCTGGCGCCCATCTTGTACTAATGTGCCTCATCCAGGTCCCCATCTTGGGGCTATGTGCCCCATCCAGGTCCCCATCCTGTGGCAATGTGCCCCATCCAGGTCCCCATCTTGTGGCTATGTGCCCCATCCAGGTCCCCATCTTGTGGCTCTGTGCCCCATCCAGGTCCCCATGTTGTGGCTCTGGTCCCCATCTTGTGGCTCTGTGCCCCATCCAGGTCCCCATCTTGTGGCTATGTGCCCCATCCAGGTCCACATCTTGAGGCTATGTGCCCCATCCAGGTCCACATCTTGAGGCTATGTGCCCCATCCAGGTCCACATCTTGAGGCTCTGTGCCCCATCCAGGTCCCCATCCTGTGGCTATGTGCCCCATCCAGGTCCCCTCTTGTGGCTATGTGCCCCATCCAGGTCCACATCTTGAGGCTATGTGCCCCATCCAGGTCCCCTCTTGTGGCTCTGTGCCCCATCCAGGTCCCCTCTTGTGGCTCTGTGCCCCATCCAGGTCCCCTCTTGTGGCTCTGTGCCCCATCCAGGTCCCCTCTTGTGGCTATGTGCCCCATCCAGGTCCCCTCTTGTGGCTATGTGCCCCATCCAGGTCCCCATCCTGTGGCTATGTGCCCCATCCAGGTCCCCTCTTGTGGCTATGTGCCCCATCCAGGTCCCCTCTTGTGGCTATGTGCCCCATCCAGGTCCACATCTTGAGGCTCTGTGCCCCATCCAGGTCCCCTCTTGTGGCTCTGTGCCCCATCCAGGTCCCCTCTTGTGGCTATGTGCCCCATCCAGGTCCCCATCCTGTGGCTATGTGCCCCATCCAGGTCCCCTCTTGTGGCTATGTGCCCCATCCAGGTCCCCTCTTGTGGCTATGTGCCCCATCCAGGTCCACATCTTGAGGCTCTGTGCCCCATCCAGGTCCCCTCTTGTGGCTCTGTGCCCCATCCAGGTCCCCTCTTGTGGCTATGTGCCCCATCCAGGTCCCCATCCTGTGGCTATGTGCCCCATCCAGGTCCCCTCTTGAGGCTATGTGCCCCATCCAGGTCCCCATCTTGTGGCTATGTGCCCCATCCAGGTCCCCATCTTGTGGCTATGTGCCCCATCCAGGTCCCCATCCTGTGGCTCTGTGCCCCATCCAGGTCCCCTCTTGTGGCTCTGTGCCCCCTGTGCTGTTCTTCACACACATAAAATAGAAAAAAAAAAAGATGATTCTCACCTGTCCTCCGTTCCCTCGGCGGCCTTCCTGCAGATGTGGCCCGCAGGCACCACAGAGTCCGACCGCTTGACGATCCCGACCTGGTCCAGGAGGAGCCGCCGACAGCAGCGCTGCATTGCCGCACAGAGACTGTCTCCCAGCACTGCATTTCCAATGTCAGCCGCCGGCCAATCAGAGGCCAGCAGCTGACATCTGCATATGGCAATGACGTCATACTCGCTGCGCCGACACGCAGATATCAGCTGCTGGCCTCTGATTGGCCGGCGGCTGGCATTGGAAATGCAGTGCTGGGAAACAGTCTCTGTGCGGCAATGCAGCGCTGCTGTCGGCGGCTCCTCCTGGACCAGGTCGGGATCGTCAAGGGGTCTGTGCCTGCGGGCCGCATAAAGCAGCCTCAGGGGCCGCATGCGGCCCGCGGGCCGCGTGTTTGAGACCCCTGGTCTAAAGAGTATAAAGGCCTCCTGACTCTTCCCTGACAGATGATGTAGGGAAAGGTTAAGGATCCGGCATGTCCGATTTCAGACTACCAATCCTTTTGTTCTTGGCATGATAAGCCACGGCCAGAGGAGCCTGACAGCCGCTCTCTAATAGAGAATACAGGAATTCTCACCAGAGCGAGCACCACTGTGTATGGAGAGAAGGCTGCCATCCAACAGCCATCTCTTGTGTATGTGGCCCCTTAATCACAATCTGCTTCTATTCAATTCACAAATATTTAATCCAGACTTAGACCATTTCTTATAGCACTGAAAAATAGAGAACTATCTATGATGCTCCTTAAATATTATTTTCTTTTTTTATACTTTTTTTCTGATGGAATCCAATACAAAAAGCTGAGAATCGGAGTTAAACTAGGCATGTAGTGCCTCCTAGTGGGCATTTGGTATATAAAATTGCTTACTATTTGACAATAAATAGAAAATGGACATTATTATTATTTATTATTATTATAGCGCCATTTATTCCATGGCGCTTTACATGTGAAAGGGGTATACATAGCACAAACAATTACAATACATTTTGAACAATACACGTTGGCGACTGGTACAGGAGGAGAGCGAATCCTGCCCGCGAGGGCTCACAATCTACAGGGGATTGAGACAACCTTATAAAAAATTGGGAAAGGTGACCTAGGTAATTTTGTGTGTTTAGTTCATGGGACAAAATACAGACTCTTTTAAATTGAATAAGCTGGAAAGTCTTTTTTTTAAAGGGTCTCATGTGCAGCAAATTACTCCTACATAATGCAAATTTTCATTGAAATTGTCTCTTAAGTATTCTAATTTGCAAAATATTACTATATCATAAATACACAAAAAAATCACTGTCTTTTATAATTGCCCAATCGATTGTTTAAACTGGATACATACCTTTGGCATTTTTCTATGCAGTAGGCTGATCTAAATTGTCAATAGCAATCTGTTATCATAAGAGATCTAAAGATATATAGAGTTACATGATTATGCTGGTTTCTAATGACCCAAAGTGATCAATTATTTTAATACTTATGACTTAAATTATGAAGCAAAAAAAAATTTTTTCATGTAAATTATAGCATGAACAGAATAAGTATAATAGCATGAACAGAACAAACATAGCTCAAATCACTTTACAACAGATCTAACAAGCGGTTTCTTCTAATTGCAGTTGAACAACAAGAGCCAGCAAGTGTGACACTAGACGAGGAATCTGCAGAAAACATGGGGGTTGTGCATAATGATACCACACCAACCGAAACTGCAAAAGAAAATGGACAACATGAGACACCTGAAGCCTCAGCTACAGCACCAGAGTCTGAGGAGAAAGCAAAATCTCCAGATCAAGCTAACGAAAATCAAACCAATGAAGTAGGGTTCAAGAAAGTATTTAAATTTGTGGGCTTCAAATTCACAGTGAAAAAGGACAAATCTGAGAAATCAGATCCTGTACAACTCATAACTGTGAAGAAAGATGAAGTTGAAGTAAATGGTACAGACAATCATGAGGAACATACTGATATTAGAGATGATGAGCAGAAAGAAAGTCAACAGGAGATGAAAGATAGTGAGCAGCCTGCTGAAAATGTAGAAAAGCCAGAACAGGCTGCTGAAAGTACAAAGGAATTACAGGAAGAAAATCAAAAGAAAGAGGAAGAATCTGAGATAGAAAAGAAGTCCCCAGAGTCTCCTACAAATCCAGCTGTCACTGAAACATCTTCACCTTTTAGGAGATTTTTTACACAAGGATGGGCTGGGCTAAGGAAAAGGACAAGCTTTAAGAAGTCCAAGGAAGAAGATCCACAGGAAGTTGAGAAACATATCAAAGTTGAAGAGCATGAGAAAGCTGAAGCACCTGAAACTGTAAAAGAGGAGAGTGCAACTGAAACACAACCAGCTGCCGACCTGTCTGTGAAACGGGATTTAAGTAAATCTTCAAGTGAAGAGTCCAAAGTATCTAATAATGAAAACATTCAAAATACAGCAGAAGAAAAACCAAAAGAAGAGCCTTCACCTATTAAAGAAGTAGAAGTCAAATTAGAAGAGTATGTAAAAGTAGTTGAGGGGGTTGCTCCAGTAACAGAAAATGCAGAGAATACACCTGAAACAGTAACTTCAGTCCCAGAAGAAACTGCAGTGCCTGATGTAAAATCTACAGTTGATATCTTGAAAGATATTGTTGAATCCCAGATAACTGATGGAATTGCTGTGGCTTCTAGCTCAACCATTGCAGAAGGAATAAGTGAAGACTTGCAAGGAACTACAGATTCTGGCGATGTGGATAATGATCAGCCACAGTTGGCTTCAAGTACTGAATCTGGAGAGCAGGAAAAAAGTCAAGAAGCTATCACCACAGAGGCTGAATTTTTGTCTTCACAAGAAAAAGCCAAAATTCAAGGCAGTCCATTAAAAAAACTTTTCAGCAGTTCTGGCCTAAGGAAATTATCAGGGAAGAAAAGTAAAAGTAAAAAAGAAGATGATGGCAAAGTAGAAATTGCAACAGAAGCTGTTTCATCTGAATCCCCAGAGGCTCTAGAAATAGATGGTGGAGATAGCTCCCCATCTCCACCGTCCCCATCCTCTCCCGATGAGTCAGCAGAGACCTCTCCCACAGAAAAAACATTAGATGATCCACAACAGGCTGCAGAGGCAGAGGGAGAAGGAACTACTTCTGATGGTGAGAGAAAAAAGGATGGAATTACACCATGGGCTTCATTTAAGAAACTTGTCACACCAAAAAGACGCCCAAAGCGGCCATCTGAAAGTGATAAGGAAGATGAGGTTGAAAGGGCAAAAACTTCAACTATGTCTTCCACTGAGAGTGCTGGTGTTGTGGAAAATCTGGAAGAACCCAAAGAAATCAATGAAGAGCAAAAACTTGAAAAAAGCACAGAGGAAAGTAAGAAGAAGGTTGATAGTTCAGTGTCATGGGAAGCTTTAATATGTGTGGGCTCTTCTAAGAAAAGAGGAAGAAAGACCTCTGATTCAGATGAAGATGAAGGGGTAAAATCTCAAGATGAAGCCAAGAAAACTGAAGAAGTTGTACCAGCTAAAGAGATTGATTCTGACAGTCCCATTACAAGTCCACAAGAACAACAGAACCAGGAGAGTACATCACCAGATCAAGCTGGCAGTCCTACAGAAGCAGATGGAGTATCTACATGGCAGTCTTTTAAAAGACTTGTGACTCCTAGACGCAAGTCAAGAACAAGAGTAGAGGAAAAAACAGATGAAACTGCAGCAACTAATGCAGAACAATCAACCTCAGAGGGTGAAGCTGGAAAAGAAGAAACCTGGAGCTCATTTAAGAAACTGATTCCAGGACGAAAAAAGAAAAAATCTGATGGCAAACAAGAACATTCAGCTACTACTGAAACTGGTCAGCCATTAAGTGAAGCTGCTGAAGATGATTCTGATGAACCTGCAGTGGTTCCTTTAGCAGAGTTTGATGCTGCAGAACAAGAAAAGCTTGATGCTCTAAAATCCTTGGAAGAAGCTCTACCAACTGTCTTAGGACAACAACAAAGATCTTTAGAAAAATCTACTGAAGAACTAATTCATGCTGTGACAGTTACAGTAATAGAAGGAGAAAGAGCAATCACCAATCTTGAAGAAAGGTCACCATCTTGGATTAGTGCCACTGTTTCTGAGACTATTGAGCATGCAAAAGAAACTGAAGAAGCTGCTGAAATAATAAAAACAGAAGTCACTATTGAAGAAACGGTGGTGTTAAGCGCTGTTTCCCAGGTTATGACTGAAATACCAAACACATTAATTAATGAGATGGAATTAACATCAGAAGCTTTAACTGCACTTGAAGAAGCAATAGAAAATTCATGTGCTGAAGAGACAACTGAAATGATATCTGCTGTTTCACAATTAGGTGGGTCAGTTGTTTCAACTGAAGAAGCTACGCCTGTGCCAGAAGAAGATGCGAGTGTCAAGACTTTAGAAGACCAAAAGAAGCATACTGAAAATATACTACATGAAGCTGCAGAAAAGGCAAAACTATCGATTGATACTTTGCAAACATCTCAAGATAAGACTGATTTTCAAGCTCCAATGGATGACCAGGAAATAATTTGTGAGTCCGCTCCTCTGTGTGTCGAGGAAGAAATAAATTTATCTCCTGTTTCCTTAGAAGAACAAGGTGATAAAAGTACTATTTATGTTGAAGCAACTGTTCATCAAATAGAAGTACAGGAAGATATAAATGCTCCTATTGACACTTTGGACCAAGCTGTTAACATTTGTGTTGGTCCCTTAATTTCAAATGAAGAACAGGCTGATCAATCTACTGATGCAATTCTCTCTTCATCTGAAGATCAGGTAAAAGAAACTTCAACACATAATAAAGCTGAGGATGTCACTTCTGTAAAGACCGAGGAGAAATGTGAAGATGCTTCTGATTCAGTTGTCACTGACACTATGGCTCATGAAAGTACCACTGCATTGCAAGCGGTGTGTGCTAAACATGATTCACTTTCTGTAGAAGATGTAACTGTAGCAAGTGAAGTACAGGCTGAAGATGTTATACCCATGTCAAGTGAGCTGAAGTCAGAGGTTGCACCTGTATCTTGTGAAGTGCAGACTGAAGAAATTGGAGCTAAATTACAGGTAGTACAGCCTGAAGAAATTGTACCTTTATCAAATGAAATGCAGCCAGAAGAAGTTGTACCTGTAGTGAGTGAAGTGCAGCCAGAAGAAGTTGTACCTGTAGTGAGTGAAGTGCAGCCAGAAGAAGTTGTACCTGTAGTGAGTGAAGTGCAGCCAGAAGAAGTTGTACCTGTAGTGAGTGAAGTGCAGCCTGAAGAAGTTGTACCTGTTGTGAGTGAAGTGCAGCCAGAAGAAGTTGTACCTGTAGTGAGTGAAGTGCAGCCTGAAGAAGTTGTACCTGTAGTGAGTGAAGTGCAGTCTGAAGAAGTTGTACCTGTAGTGAGTGAAGTGCAGCCAGAAGAAGTTGTACCTGTAGTGAGTGAAGTGCAGCCAGAAGAAGTTGTACCTGTAGTGAGTGAAGTGCAGCCAGAAGAAGTTGTACCTGTAGTGAGTGAAGTGCAGCCAGAAGAAGTTGTACCTGTAGTGAGTGAAGTGCAGCCTGAAGAAGTTGTACCTGTAGTGAGTGAAGTGCAGCCTGAAGAAGTTGTACCTGTAGTGAGTGAAGTCCAGCCTGAAGAAGTTGTACCTGTAGTGAGTGAAGTGCAGCCTGAAGAAGTTGTACCTGTAGTGAGTGAAGCGCAGCCTGAAGAAGTTGTACCTGTAGTGAGTGAACTACCGATGGAAGAACTTGCACTTGGTTCCAACAAAATACAGCCTGAAGAAGTTGTATCTGTGTCAAGTGAACTACTGGCTGAAGAAATTGTACCTATGTCAAGTGAAATACAGGCTGAAGAAGTTGCACCTCAATCAAGTGAAATCCAGCATGAAGTAGCTGTACTCGTATCAAGTCAACTACAGTCCAAAGAAACTGTACCTGTGTCAAGCAAAATGCAGCCTGAAGAAGCTGCACCTGTATCAAGTGAACTGAAATTTGATGAAACTGTACCTGTATCAAATGAAGTGCAGTCTGAGGAAGTTATTCTTGCATCAATCGAATTGCAGCCTGAAGAAGTAGTACCAAGCATGGTGCAGTCTGAGGAAGTTATACCTGAAAGTAGTGATGTGCAGTTTGAAGAAGTATCTGTGTCAAATGAACTGCAACCAGAAGAAACTATGCCTCTGTCAAATGAAGTGGGGTCGGAAGAAGTACTATTTACATCAATTGAGGTACAACCTGAAGAAATTGCATCTGTGTCAAACGAGGTGAAACCAGAAGAAAGTGTCTCAGTGACAAATGAGGTCCTGGTTGAAGTGGAATTGAGTGCATCAAATAAACTGCAATCTGATGTTGGTTCTGTATCAACTAAGCTAAAGAATGGAGAAGTACAGAAGAATGAAGAATGTATACCTGTGTGCCATGATATTGTTGATGAAAGTGATGTCACTGCTTCTACTGAAGCATCAGAGAAGGTGAAAGCTGAAGAAGGAATATCAGTTGCAGAGATGGACAAAGAATGTGCCCCTACTGTATCAATTGAAGTGCAGCCTGAAGAAGGTTTGGGTGTGCAAATTGAGGAACAGGTAAATGAAAATGTTTCTTTATCAGATACTATACAACCAGAGGTGCAGGCTGAAGAAAGTGTTGCCATGTCAGATGAGATACCTGTTGAAGTATATGCTATTGTGTTTTCTGAAGCAAAGGTTGAAGATCATACCCCTGAACCTGCTGAGATGCAGGCTGAAGAAACTGCTGTTGTGTCAGATGCGATACAAGTTGAAGCATATGCATTTGTGTTACCTGAAGCTAAGGTTGAGGAAAGTACCTCCAAATCAATTAAAGTTCAGGCTGAGGACAGTGCCAAAGTTTCATCTAATGTACAGGTTGCAGAAAGTTTCCAAGGGCCAGCTGATGTTCAGGCTGAAGGAAGTGTGCAAAAGTCAGATGAGCTCAAACCAGCAGAAATTTCTCCTGTGGTTCCAGTTAAGGAACTTGTGCAAGTTGATGAATGTATCTCTTTGTTAGAAGACAAGCAGATTGAAATTGCTAGCCATGTAGCTACCAAAGTACTTGCTGATCAAATTGCTCCTGCAGCCATTGAACAAAAAAGTGATGTAAAATCTCAAGTCTCTGAGGTACAATCTGATGTTACTCCTTCACTCCTGATGCAGGATGATGCAATAGCAAGTTCTGGTGTTATGGAGGAACAAAAGAAACATACTCAAGAGGAAATTGTGGAAATGAAAGAGGAAGTTGTCACTACAGATATTCCAGAGTTGGAAAGCTCAGAGGCCATCAAAGCGTCTGAACCAGTTACTGCAGCTGCTGTGGAAGAAAAGGTCTTAACAGAGACTGTAAAAACCATTGAAATACCCAAAGACAGAATAGAGCCTTCAGAAGTAGCTGATGACGAAAGATCCGAAGAGAGTGAAACATTGTCCAAAGGATTACAGATCGTAGCAGAGTCTGTCTCTCAGAAAGCTGCAGCTATTGTGGATGCTGCAATCGAAGCAGCTACAAACTGTTTTGTTGTTGATGCTACCGGCCAAGGTGACAAACTTGAAGAAATTACTGTATCTGAAAAAGTAGAAGTAACTGAAGAAAATGACATCCAAACTATCACCATTGAATCATGCAGTACAACTATTGTACATAACATCGTTGAAACGTCAGTGGAAAAAGTAATAAGTAACATGGTTAGTGTTCAAGAACAGAATCTGGAAAATGAACTTAACTCACATCTACAAACTGTACCTGTGCATGAGCCCATCAAACTATATCCACAGCTGGAAGAAAGTGAAAAAGGAAAGGCAGAAGAAGAGCAGAAACCACAGAAAGAAATTGAATCGGTTGTTTCTTTTCATGCTCAAGAGAAGAATGAAATATCCACTCAGGCCTCAGACGCTCAGGAAAAGGCACCGATTGTTGAATCCTGAGACCTCATGTAAGTTACTGACGTCAATAAGTGTAATATCCAAGTATTTATGTTTTATTTAAAACTAAAGTATTGATTTCAGTTTTTTATAGGTTTAGTTATAAAATTAACGCTATGTATTGTTTTAGATTTTAAAGGGAATCTGTCAGTAGGATTGCACACTCCAAACTATTTATATGTGCATGTAGCTTTTTCAAAGTCAAGTCCAGCTATACCTTTACATGGCCAGTCTGTTTCTCTGTTACTGAGAAATCAGCATTTTAATTTATATGCAAATGAGGCTGTAGATCTGAAGCCTATGTCACTCCAGCTCTATTCCCCACCCAGCGCCGCCGCCTCCTTCTTAACTGACAGCCTCTGTGCTGTGTGAAATCAGGCAAAGGTGTTGTCAGTCCAGGAGAAGGAAACATCTGTCAACTGGGTGGGTTGGGAATTGAGGGTTGGGTTGGGGCTGGCGCTGGGTGGGGAATACAGCCTGCGTGACAGAGGTTTTAGATCTAGAGCCCCATTTGCATGCCAATTCAAACACAGATTTTTCAGTAACGGAGGTAACAAACTTGTCATGTAAAGGAATTGCTGGACTTGTCTTTGAAAAAGCTACATGCACATATAAATAGTTTAGAGTGTAAAATCATGCAGATAGATTCCCTTTCACATGAAGGTTCATGTTGAACGGTGTTCTAACTTATCATACATATAACTGTTCTCGTCCTTTGTGGAAAGGTAATTTACATATTGTATTTCCCAGCAAGCTCAGCATGGCCTATAAGTATCCTCATGCTAGCTTTGAGTTCTTCTTAAATCGAACCTGACATCAGGATTGTGCTAAGTAAACTACATGCAGTTTCAGGTTGGTACTGTTACACTGATTAAAATGATACCTGGGTTGATAAAATCCATCCAGTGGTTGTTGCTTTGTTTGGAGATAATATGCTCGTGCTTCGGGGTTGGCATGTGGGTGGGGCTTTATTTGGTGCTCTGTTCTCATATTCCACATTGTGGCTTAAATGACAGGTCACTAATCCTTCAGTGACCTGACTCGTATTTTAAATACTGTTCTTGCACAGTTCATATTGTTGTCTTTTAAAAAAAAATGTAACTCCAGCAAAATGGCGCTGACCATGCATAGTAGCAGCTATCGTTTGCCAACAGATGCTACTGCACAAGCGCAGTGGCCATTTTGTTGGAGCAAAAAAAAAATCTGGCTCCAGCAAAACGGCCGCGGAGCGTGCGCAGTAGCATCTATCGGCAAGCAATAGATGCTGCTGTGCATGCACGGACACCGGCGCCATGTTGTTGGGAGTTACATTTTCTTTTAAAAAGACAACAATATGAACTAGTATATGCCCACAATGAGGAGCAGCTTTGATCCCGAAACTGCAGAACAGCCACGTAGCTTCCGCCCTCATTATGCAATGAGCGGCCGCAATTTTTTTTTTCACATAAGGACTTTCCTCATTGATAGTCTATGGGGAAAGTCCACATGCGGACCCGCAAGGGAAATTGACATGCTGCGGTCCTGAAAGACACACCGCATGTCAGTTTCCGCGGGTGATCTGCAGGTGCACAGAGACACATAGTGGAAATGGGAATTTCTAGAAATCCCATCAACTATGCGGCAACATCTGGCCGCTGCATGAGCACGCAGCGTCAAACCCGCAGCGGCTCCTGATTGTGGGCACATAGCCTAATGATTTCTGGCAGGTGATGCAAATGTAGGTGTACATGAATCATGACTTTGCAGAATTTGATTTTTTTTTTTTCAAAATGAATCTGTCAGATGGTTTATGCGTAGTGCGTTCTTTACCGCACCAACTTGAAGTGTATAATTCATGTTGCGTGACCACAGATGGATTAGAAATATTATAAAAATCCATTTAATATAAAAACAATCTGGCAAGTGTCTTGGGAGTGGCCCTAGCCCCCGAAAGTGCTCCAGCTCTTCTTGCTAAACCCTAACGCCAACCCTTTGCCTTGATGAAGGGCTGCCTCTTTGTGACATATCACTGCAGTTGTACTAAAATTTTTTACTGACGTGCAGGGTGAATCACGGAAAAGGGTCAGCATTAGTCAAGTATAGAGAGAAAAGCTTTAGCGCTTGCTGGGATGGAAACCTCCCCCTGGACACATACTTGCTTATTTACATATTAGAACAAAGTGGATTTTCTCAACATTCCTAAATCAATCTGCAGCCACACAGGTATGGTGTTCCTTTCTCCGCACTGTCGATGGTTTACTAGGTACAAATCATCTTGCGGATTCCTTTTAAAGGGATTGTCCACTACCTGGAAAAACTTTTTATATGATGTAGTTCCACTGTAAAGAAAACCAAACCATACTGTATATTCAATTCCTGCACAATTCCAGCTATGTCAGCGCCTTGTCTGCCAGGGTTTGCGTGACATTTTTATGCCAAATGAGCCTTGCAGCCAATCAGTGACCACTATTGGGCTCTTGTGGCCAAATGGCAGACAAACGGAAGACCTGAGAGTACAGGGTTGGCTGCAGGGCTTATGGGGCATCATAATGCCATGCAAACCCCAGATAGATGTGGTGGTGACATTGTTGAAATGGCACTGTTGTGGTGGGTCAGTATGTTTATTTATTTTACAAGGGGGACTACTTCATTTAATAAGGGATTGTCCAGGTAGTGGTTCCATTTAATACTTGGAGGTAGACTTTGGCTGATCGATTCTCAGGACTCAAATTCATTGGCCAGGTCAGTAGTATCTGGCTGTGTGATAGGAGCTCCGAGGATCGCTTACCTTCTGGGATCCCCGGTGATCCTTTTGATTAGCCGGGCTGGCACAATGTCATCTGTGCATCATGATGGCGTCACACCAGCTTGGCTAATCAAAATCCATCCCGGGAATAACAGGAGGTAATAGATTTGCAGAATTCCCATCCAGCTGCCAGAGACAATTGACCTGGCCGAAGGACTGGAGTCTCGAGAAGCAATCCACCCAACTCTACTTGGAGTTCTTCTATTGTTCCTATTATGATATTAAACAAAAGTGGCAGGGCATCCCTTTTGTCATCTTCTGGTCTTCTAAACCCAAGTCTGACAACTTACAGAAGTTTTCTAGAGTGCCATACTGATTATTTGAAAATAACCATTTAGAGCATGAATTTTTAGATTTTTTTTTCTAATACTGTTCACTTTTAACAACCTTTTTTCTATTCTTCTTACCAGTTTCCAAATGTTCAAGAAGAAAAACTGAAGAAACGAGAATGTGAAAGCTGCTGAAGCTACTAACGAGATGGAAGCTGCAATGTGAAGAAAGCTGACAACTCTAAATTATGTGGAGCACACATGCCTTCATTGATAAGAATGAACTATCTGACAATCCTGAGGTCTCATCAGGAGCATTAACCAGATTTGTCCCTTGCTCTTCAATATTTAATGATCTTTCCAAGGCTTTTCTGTGTTCTTGTTTAGAGGCTAAATACTAGAAGGCAGAATCCTAGGGAGTTCTATTCCAAGTTGCCTTTTAAAGGTACCTGGCACCAAAGTCTTACGTCTGTATTAAGGCTGTATGTTTGAAATATCTCATTATTGCCAGTTATGTTTCTTTAAAGCTGTTTGAAACTGGAGGGGGACAACTTGTGTATTTATGTGTATATCTTCATCCTGTTTTTCATTTTAATTACTGTATATTTCATTTTTTTTCCCAAGTATATATGTATCAAAGGAGGAGAAAACCGCAAACTAGCCTAGCATATAATGCCTTACAATTGAAGCTACCTGCATGTGATCAACACATAATATTTTAGCAGCTTTTACTTAAAATGCGACTTGTCTAACCAAAAGCTGGAATTGGCAATGCAACAGAACTTTAGATATGTTTGCTGTTTTATTGTCTTCTAAATAAAATCTGTTTAAAAATAAAGCTGTAGAAGCTGTTTACAGTGACATTTAAATTATTACCCAAAGTTATTATAAAAGATACATACCTATATTAAGTGCACTATAAACTTTATTAAGACACAGTTTTATTTTTTTTATTTTATTTTTTTTACTTTTGCTTTTAAATCTGTCACATATATGATCTGTTTAACCACATTTTGCACCTGAATTATTCACTGGGGACAAAAGTGACTCAATCGAATGAAAGGTCTTGGAATATTCCATATTTCTGGACCCCAAAATTCTTGTGAAAATCCCCATCCATGTTTGATCTGAAATTTTTTTAATTGGCTTGTTTTTTATGTGTCTTTCATTACGCTTCTGTACATTTTGCTAAACTGTGATTTCTAAACAATATAAGTTTAAATAAAATTCTTGCTTTTACTACTGTTCTCGTCTTATGCATCAATATGGAAAGCTTGTTACCCTGACATAATCTTAAATAATATCATTAACCAATAATAATACGCAACACAGCACTATCTTTTAGGCCCCCTTCCCATGTGCATGCTTCTGGTACGTGTGGCGTCGATTTTCATACGTACCAATGACACGTACACGTATTAAAATCTATGGTGATCCTCACATTTCCGTGTTTTCACACGGACCGTGTGTCCCACACGTAGACATGTCTGACATCCGTATGCCGTCCATGTGACATGTACCGGAATATAAATTACAGATGATTGGGTGCTAAAGATGTGCAAATATATAGATAGATATGGGATAAATAGATAGATATGGGATAGATAGCTAGATAGACATAGAGATATAATTAGTGCCTTGCGTATTTTGGTTACTCTACATGTATTAAGTTAATAAATAAATTCCCCTACATTTTTGAGAACCAGCAAAGGTAAAGCAGACAGCTGTGAGCTGATATTATCAGGCTGGAAAGTTCCATGGTTATTCAGCCCTTCTCAGCCTAAAAATAACAGCCTGCAGCCACCCAAGAATTGGGGCATCACACTAGAGCCTTCACTCTTTCCAATTGCCCTGGTGTGTTGGCAATCTGTAATGGGGCTTAGGTTTGATGTCAGCTGTGAGCATCAAGCAAAGTTGTTAGTAATGGAGAGATGTCTATCAGACACCCCTATTACTAACCCACTAATAAAAAAAACACACAAAAAATACATAATTTGAATAAACACTCCCCCTATATATTAAAAAAGAACAAAAACCATGCAGGTCTGACGTAGTCCTGGGAATCCGACATAGTCCATAAATGGAAATATGGAAAACATATAAAGAGAGAGACAAAAACAAAACTGTCCCTAGTTCACCAATTTATTATAAAAAATGTTCCCCCGCAGGTCCGACATAGTCAGCGACTGAATGCCAGTAACGTTACTGACATCACCCTCTTCACAGTCCCCGGGTACTGACATCACTGTTCATCAGTCGCAGGCTAACGCTGCGCTCATTAAAACCCGGTAACTGTAAATAACGTTACTGCTATTGAGTAGCCGGGGAACATCTTGGGAATCGCTGGACTATGTCGGAGCTGCGTTGGACTTTTTTTATAATACATTTTTGAACAAGGGACAGTGTCTAGTTTTTATCTCTTTTTTATGTTTTTCAGGTTTCCATTTGTGGACTATGTCGGATTCCCTGGACTATGTTGGATTCCCTGCATTACTTCGGAACTGCATGCCTTTTTTTTTTTTTGTAAATAAATTTGTGAACCAGGGAAAAGTTTGGGAAGCCAACACACCAGGGCCATCTGGAAGAGCCGAGGCAAAGCGCCATAATTACCGCATCTAATGTGATGCACCACTTCTGGGATGGCTGCAGACTGAATTTTCAGGCTGGGAAGGCCCAGTAACCATGGATGACGGGTGCAGGAACGGTCTGCTATTTACATAAACAAGTCTGGCCTGTAAATAAGATCAGACTACGGCTATGTTCACACATGTTGGGTTTTTCAGTGTCCCAAATCTGCAGCAAAACCTAATCTTTGGCAGGAAATCAGCTGCATCAAAAACGCAGGTTTTGCTGCATTTTTTTGTGCTTTTTTTTTCAGCATTTTTTTCACTGTTCTGCTGTCTCTATGCATGTACGTAAGGTTCTGTGAAAAAAAGAACCCCATTCTATCTTGCGATCAAAAATGCTGAAAAAACGCTGATGCAAATTTTGGTGCGTTTTTGATGAAAGTGACATGCTCTATTTTCCAAAAACCCAAAAACACTGAAAGACGTGACATGCTCTATTTTCCAATAACCCAACCAAGGCACAAAATACGCAACAAAAAAAAAACATGATGTGTAAACAGAGAATTCTGGTTTATCATGGACTTTGCTGGTACTGCAAAACACAGCTGAAAATTTCTATAAAAATCTGCAGCAAAAACCGCTGAATAACCCAACATATGTGAACATAGCCAGGCTTGGGCAAAGTGTGTCCTGCAGGCCACATCTGTCCCCCTGGCTGTTCCAGTCCAGTCTGCGAACCGAGACAGCTTAAGGACTGAAAACCGTGTCCCACGTGTGGACTCATACGTTTTATAAGGGGGTGTCAGCATACTTAACTGCTGACTATTAATTGATACAATTAATATTGCATAATAATTTTTTAATATTGACCAAATTAATTTCAGCCTATTGGTTCGGCCCTCCTCAACAGTCAGTCTCTCATGTGGCTCCTCGGGAAAATGTATTACCCAACCCTGGACTTAAGCATGCTGCAATTTTTTTCACAACACATAGACTGACATTTGACAGTACACTGACTAGAAATAAGTTCGTTTAAACATGACACTGGTATTGTCGATGATCCGTTTATCCGAACCATCCAAATTTTGTACCCTCCCCTCTTTGCAATTCCCCTACTAAAATAAAATAAGACTCAGACACCATATTCTTTGGGAAATTCTGGCCACAGCAGCCTTTATTTAAACAAAATTACATAGATAAATCCAAATTAACACTCAATGGTAGGAGGGTCCTTGAAGCTCCAAAGATCTGGTGATTAACATGAAACCAATTAAAACCAACTTGCCCCCAGCCGTTACCCCACTGGCTCTAGAGCACCATAACCCAAAAGGGTACCATTATTTACTTCCACTTCCCGGGCTCCGACATTACCTGCCGTGAGACCCCCAAAACCAGATCAACAACCAACATTTACAATTAAGGAATCCATACCCTAATGGACCCCCCATACCAATTTAAATCCAACTTCAAAGACCCCCAACCGCTACAACGAGGGCACTTTGAATATCTCAAATGCCCGAGACCCCCCCGAATGAAAAGCTATGGCCCTCTCAATGCCCTCTTGTAACCTCAAAGCCCACATGTCAATGCCCACAGCATTTAAATGCACGCCATCAGCCAACCAAATTTCACCCTCTTCTTTCTCCAAATCAAAATGCCGCACAACAATCCTCCCATTCCTAGTAACAAAACTAGAGACTGCCCTATTAACTTTAATCCTAGCCTTATTGATTTTCTCAACTGACCTAGCCCTACGCCAACATCTCCGAAGGACAATCTCTGACCAAACAATAAACAAACCTGGAAATGCCATCCACAATCGCAACAAATCATGTTTAATATCCTTTATCAGCTCTCTGAAAGGGCGCAAACCCAGGTCGTTCCCACCCACGTGCAGGTGACCTATCTAAACGCGCACTGTGATGTACCTCCTGCAGCACTCTACACCAACTCATGCCTCTAAAGCCCAACCACCTGATCACCGCCGTTTCTCTGTCAAAACCGATCTGCCTTCCTGCAGGCCTTATATCCGCCCTCAGTGCTCCCCAGTGCACGTAGGAGTGTCCCAGAATCCATACCAACACGGAATTGGAACCTGCAGAATAAACACAAACAAACTTGAAAAACACTTGCCGTAAACCACCAACAGCCATAAAATCCAACATTAAAGAGGCAGTTTACCTGCCCGAGCCTGAGGTCTGATATAACTCCGATAACGTCTCGACTCCCACCGCCCAATGCGCTGAATAGTTTCCCTATTAAGACTACCCTCAGCCGCTTCCGTTGCTGCTCCAATCAGAAACGAGTGTGACCCAAAACGGGATGAATCTTAACCCCAATGACTTTAAACACTTCCTGAATACTGCTATAAACTGGTATCTGGACAAGAAAGACCCATCCTTGTGACACAGTAATGGACCTCCCTGCTTTGGTTCAGACTCCCTGAACATCTGCAAGCATCTTAACGGACACATAAATGAATTCCTAACTGCTCCCAAAACTACGCGTCTTCCTTTTCCTACCTGATCCATTTTGGATTTCCGGATCCAAAATTACACACCTCTGGAGGTGCCCACCACATCTGCTGACAAAAGACCCCCACCCACTGATCTACTAGGTGATACAATCTCACCCACCCTCAAAGCTCCAAAGAAGGCCAGGGAAAAGGCCAATCTAAAAAGACAAGTTTCAAACTCAGAGCAACACACAGAAGGTAACACCCCCCCTATCATTTCCAAAATGCCAAATGAAACTGGCCTCCTAGAGTCCTCCTGCCCCTTCCCTCTCCGAAACCCCTTCAATGCCTGATTTATCAGAAAACTTTTTGTTAAATCTCTCTGACCTTATCCATGACAATAATACGCCTAACTGATCATCCTCCAGAGCCGTTAACCCAACTGTTTTAAGCAAGCGGTCTTCCCATAATTGCCAGATAGATTGATACGCTTCCCAAGTTCCCACCGCTAACGATGACCTAATCAGCGACTCAGCGGCCCGTATACCACCTTCCAAAGCTCCGGAGGGTAATCCAGCCCCTTGTCTGCCGCCTCTGGTGCCAACCGCCGGAAGCGCTCCCACTGCAAATGAGCAAGTGAGTCAGCAATGGCATTCTGCACTCCCGGTACATGAGACACTGTCACATAAGCATTCATGGAAAGGCAAGTCAGCACTAAGTGGCGGAGGACCCTAATCACCGGAGGCGAGGATGCTGTAATGTTATTAATTGCACACACGACCCCCATGTTGTCGCAGTTAAACCGCACCCTCTTATTCTGAAGTTCCCCCCTCCACAAATATACTGCAACCAAAATGGGAAAAATCTCTAATAGGGCTGTTTTTTATCAATCCTGATGATACCCAATCTTCAGGCCAACCGGATGTGCACCATTGACCTCTGAAATACGCCCCAAAACCTGAACTTCCCGCAGCATCTGTATACAACTCCAAAGTACAATTGTCCTGTACTTCCTCCATGAGCAATGAACGTCCATTATATTGCTCCAGAAATTTTTCCCACACTACCATCATCTCTGTGTTCCGCTGACAAACAAACGTAATGATGTGGCGATTTCACCCCCGCCGTAGCGCTGGCTAACCGACGAGAAAAAATTCTCCCCATGGAAATAATGCGGCATGCAAAATTAAGTTTCCCAAGAAGAGACTGTATTTCCCTCAAAGTCATTTTTTTTAACTTCCTAGCCCTCGCCACCTCCTTTTTCAAAGCCGAAACTTTCTCCTCTGGCAACCTAAATTCCCAATTAACTGAATCAATTACAATTCCTAAAAAACAAATAGTTGTAGTTGGACCTTCAATTTTTTCTGAAGCCAAAGGCACTCCGAAACGCTCTGCTACCCACTGAATTGCTCTCAGCAGAATTTCACAACATGTAGAATCGCCCGAACCAATGCACAAAAAAATCATCCTGATAATGGATGATAGATTCAAAACTGGTCACGTCCTGGACGACCCATTCCAGAAATGAATTGAAAGCCTCAAACAAAGAACAAGACAGAGAACAGCCCATGGGCAAACACCTATCCACAAAAAACTCACCCCCCCCAGTAACAACCCAACAACCTAACACTTTCAGGATGAACAGGCAACAACCGAAACGCTGATTCCACATCCGTCTTAGCCAGCAATGCCCCTTTACTGTCTAGCCCACCGTGCTGCCTCATCGAATGATGTATAAAGCACGGAACACAGTTCCGGATCAATCCCGTCATTAACTGACCTTCCCCGCGGATAAGAAAGATGGTGAATGAGCCTAAACTTATTAGGCTCCTTTTTGGGCACTACCCCCAATGGAGATACTACCAAATTTGAAAAAGGAGGATCGGCAAAAGGACCAGCCATACGCCCCAAAGCCACCTCTTTTTGTAACTTTACAGAAACCACCTCCGCATACTGATCTGCTGATCTAAGATTTTTCAGCACCCGGAGAATATCGAATGGAGGTGGAGGAATTTTAAAAACGTCAGCAAAACCTGATACTAACACTGCCGCTTTTTCCCTATCAGGAAACCTATTTAGATAAGGGCGCATCGCTTTTAGGTTCACCGGTGTCTCTCCCTTGAGAATTGTTGGCCCCTGACTTGGCTTTCTTTTTGAAACACCTGGCAGCGCCATGTGATGAGCCATTGCAGTGCGAGCAAAGATGCTTAAACCTGCAGTTGGCCCCAAATTTACACTGGCTGTCGTTGAACTGCCAGCATAAGCCTGGTTTTTGAATTCCTGACTGCCCGGATGTGCCTCCACTCCCCTGCGTACTAGATTGACCAGCTGAATGGCCGGTGAAACCGGCCCCTCCGTGAAAGGAATGCCTAGTTTAGGAGGAGCCATCACCCGTAACCAAAGGCAAATGTCCTTCTGATCCCACCTTATGGCAGGACGAATAGCTTTCCTCTGACGAAACTGCTTGTCATACCGAAGCCATGTCTGTCCCCCGTAAGTCCTATGGGCCTCCCCAATAGCGTCCAAATAGCAAAACAAGGGAGAGCAATTCTCCGGTGCTTTCTCACCTATCACGCTCGCCAAGATGGCGAATGCCTGCAGCCAATTAGTAAAAGTCTGCAGGATTAAACGCCACCTTTTCTTTTCTTCGTCCTCCTTCCTACTATCATCCTTTTTACTTCTATCCAGGTTAAATTTCACCAGAGGCAGAAGAGAAAAAATTTCTATGTATTCGTCTTTCCAAATTTTTTCCCTCACCTCTTTCTTAAGGTGTGCCCCTAACGGACCTTCAAAACACACATAAACCTCCCCGTGAGTCCTATCGTCCAAATGAATTCTATACTCCTTTTCTTTCTCTCTCTGCACTGACACCGAAATGCGCTCGGGCAATTGACTCTCACCCCCAAGTCTAGACGCGACAATAACTCCCTCACATTTGCTAATACTTCACTCACCCCATTCGCCAACCACCCCGCCTGTCCCTGACTTGTACCCCCAGCCACCGACCCCTGATTAACACTTAAGCCTGGGAATAGAAAATTCTGGGGTAACGAACAAGACATTGAACACAACTCACCAGGCTGCGGAAGAACTATGGTCCCCCCAGTCGACATTCCTGAATCCTGCCGTCCGTCCCGTCTTCCGATTCTTCCCAATGAATCCTCCGCCTCTTGTGGCCCGAACACCGCCGATGCAATGGATCCCGCCGACGCAGCCCTGTAAGGCCGAAAGTCACTGGCATGCACTGATGTTGAAAAAGGACCAGAGGGCTGTGTATGTGAGGACATACATCATTATCACACAGCCCCCTGCCCGCTCTGACCCCTGCTTGTAAGGTCTGTGTGCTAGTGGCCCGCGTGTCTGGTCCTGAATTTAAAGCAGCCCACGGACTGCCTATGAGGGCCGGTAATAACACTTGCCTGTCCTGTTATCACCACCTGATTGCTGCCCATCCTGGATGATCCTGCTGTCTTCTGTGTCTGAGGAGGCGGGCCGCCCGACAGGAGCATTGCCGTGGCGATCCCCCATGACGTCACTGGTATCATCGGCCCTGGCGCGTGTAGACCCCGCCCCTGATACAGGCTGCGGCCTACTAACCGCCGCATGACACGTGCCGGCGGGCGTATTCCTCCCAGACCGGGGCCTGCTGCTACGCTTCCTGCCTGGCACCTGGCCTGGAGGGTCCCTGGAGGGGCTCCTGCACATGCGCAGTGTCTGGGGAGCCAGGTCGGGCGACAGCCTGTCAGGAGGCCGCGCCCAACGGGAACGCCGCTCCGGCCGTGCTGTTACAGTCACCGTCCCCGCTCCCCCTCCGATGATCGCCGCTACCTGCTCCTCAAGCCGTCCCGCCAGGTGCGACTCTGCAGCCGTCCTAAGGCCTTCCAAGAGCTGTGCTGTGGACGCCATAAGGTATTCACAGGACAGTATGGGGAAGACAAAACACTACCCCTGTGAGCGGGAATCTGAGAAACCCCTCCCTTAACTAGTACTTAAAAATCCCCATTACAAATTAAGCCTAGCCACTCCCTCCAACCTATTGTCATGCAGGCCTACATCCAAGCCTGCGGGGGGGGGGGGGGGGAGGGGCAGCTGTACTCTGGCCTATTCTTATCTTAAGGCTGAATTAAAACATCTGCATATCACTGTTCCAATACGGACCATGATTTCCGGACTGTTTGCTGAACTCCTGACCTGAACTTAAAAGCCTTATGGCAACTTACCTGCCTATTGCGCACGGCGCCGTTTTTCCCCGGCACAGTGTGGTCACAGACCACTCCCGCCAGGATTCTGAAGCCGCTGCAAACGTCACGTCTACAGAGCGAAGGCTTCTTTTCCCCTTCGCTCTGTCGACGGGGCAGGATGTCTGACGTCATTCTGATTGACAGCTGGATCCCTGCTGCTTAACTGACGAAAGATGTTACGCCCCTCGCAGATGCAGCTGAATCCCCGGCAGGAGCCGTCTGTGACCACTGTGTGCCGTGGAAGAACCGCGCCGTGCACAACAGGCAGGTAAGTTGCATTTGCCTGCCTGTTAGTGCCTAGCCACATTTTTTATTTTTCCCTAAAGTCCTGGATATATCCTTTAAGTTCAGATCAGGAGACCCGTAGTCAGTCCAAGTCATTGTCTCAGACTGTGATATATGGATGTTTTTAAACACAAAAGCATGAATAAATCAGTAGGGCCTAATTAAATATCAACAACCAAAGAAAAGATATTAGACCCCTAAAAATTAACTTTTTATTAAATACTCTTAAAAGCATAAAAGCACTAAACAATTCATAGCGCATATAACGGACAAAAATTTAATAGGTTTGTTAAAAAACAATTGGGTAGGAAGCACCACTGCCAGAAAGAACCTATCTAAACCCTAGCCGTCCCTTCTGTTTCTCCCTTCCTGGCTGTGCAGGTTGGCACCCTAATTTATACTGCGTGGCACCCCCGCTTAACGTTGATGTTCCTTATATCCCTATTAACACTCTATTCTAGTAACCAGACATAAAAATATCAAGATAGTGACAAAGATAGAAAATAGTGTAAACGCATAGATCTGGATGCCGGCAAATATAGTAGGCATTAATTAGGTCAAGGTATATCTGTTCAACCAAAGAATGAACTCCCAAGAAAATCTCAGGTTTAATTTATAAAAACTGCAAGTAGCGGTATACCCAGACTAGCCAGTTAGTTATAGTCAACCATATCATAGCCCACTTGATCAACGTGTAATAATGGGTATTTTGTACGTTCAGGATATATCTTTTGAAGCAAATAGCCTGAAAAATGACACCCAGGGATCTACCAAATATAATAGAAGTTTTTGGATGCTACAAATAACAGTATATCCAAGCTAGCCCTAGCTCACTTGTTCAAAAAAGTAGCAATGAGAATAAATAATTACAAAAAGCATTAGTGCAGACAGATAACCAAAAATGACCCAGTATACCCAGAATAATAAACTAGTTATAATAGACGATATCTTAGTTCATTTAGTCAAAATGCAGGGGCAAAAGACCCCTTACTAAACATTGCACTATATCTCACCAAATGTCAGAGAAATGCCTCTAGTCAGCATCCATAGAAACCAAACTCTGAATTATTTAAAATCATTCAGAAAATAGCAAGAGCTGCAAACAAAGCCCTGCTTACACCAAAGATATGGTATCAAATAGGGAAGTAACACTTATCATTTGTTGTCCCTCGTATGGTGTCCCGACGCGTTTCTACCTGGTACCATCAGGGTTCATCAGGGGACCTCAGGGAGATTTCAATCCCTATCCCCAGATAGCCAGCCAATGCCGTATGCAGAGTTATGGTGTAACTCTCCTCCCTATATATGGTTGGTGGGTTGGGTCTACATCGGGAAATATGGATCTTTGCATGAGACCAAATCTAAACATTGGAGCATGGACTGTGATGCACAGAATTTGCACTGGTCTGCTGCTCCAAACTTCACAGCCTCATAGGCATATAAAACTTTGAAAGATAATAAAAAGGGGCTCATTCTGCACCATCACAAATTTTATTTTGCAATAAGCCAGTACCCTAACCTCAATTTCAACCTCCTTTTTTATCTACTCACAAACCAATATTGCCCCTAGAGAAGTTGGGTTTGGGATGATTGGGTGGTATGATACATATATGCAACGGTTGAGAATTTGGATTAGGAGACCGGTGGTCAGTTTGTGCCTTGCCGCCTGTGCTCAGACGGTGATATATGGACATTCAAATTCGGCCTGAGGACACATTCACACGTTCAGTATTTGTCAGCCAAAACCAGGAGTAAATGAAAAATACAGAAGTGATGCATGTATTTCTATTATACTTTTCCTCTGATTGTCCCACTCCTGATTTTGGCTTACAAATACTGATGTAAAATACTGACCAAATACTGAACGTGTGAACGTGGCCTTAGACTGCTACTGCCAGGGTCAGGACAAGGTATTTTGGTGCCCTAGGTAGCTGAAGCCCCCTATTCACTGCATGATGGTCCCCACAGCTCCCTACGCTCTGTAAAATGGTCAACTCAGCTCCCTATGTGGCGCCCCTGAGGGTTCAGTCGCCACAGAGGTACTGCACCTCACCCAGAGGTGTGGTGTCTCCTTCTCTCAGGTAAGGAGGGAGTGCTGCCCGGAACCTCAACACCCGCATCCAACACTACACTACTCCAGGCCGGCTGGAAGGGCAAGATGCACTGTGTTCCTGCTGAGCCCTGTCCCTGGCTGGAGTGGGGGGAACCAAAGGTAGGGGGAACCTGTAGTGGGTGTGGGTGGAGGAAGCAGTTTAGGGGAGCACTTTTACAGGAGGCATATTTAAAGGGAAGCCATCTTAGGGTGGCAGGACAGTGAGGACAGAAAGTCAGTGAAAGGACAGGAGGGGAGCAGAGTCTCTTCAGGAGCTCTGCTCTACAAGTGGGGCCTAGTAATAGAGGCCCAGGAAGGGAGCAGAAGAGAAAGGCTCCGTTTTACAGAAGGGATTCCAGGGGGTACGGTGAGTGCAGGACGGCACCCGTACGCCCCGAATCTGCCAGGTGTCAGAGGGATCAGGCCGCAAGAAGGGGGCCGGCCCCTGGACCAGCCATGTTACTCCAGGTCTCGGCTAGAAAAAACGGAGGCTTCTGCACTTCCATGGTGCAGTTGCCACAGTCTCACCCTGGTCACCGTGAAGGGCATCAAGTAGGTCCGGGAACTCCAGGTTGCCCAGAGGGACTTCAGAGCACCCGATCGGGACTGTGTGTGGGAAGCGCAGGGCAGGAGGGAGAAGACCCAGCGCGGGAAGTCGGTCTAGTTAGGAACATAAAGAAAGCGGGGTTACGTCAAGCGCTCCTGACATATCTGAGGAAGAGCTGAACCCCTGGTCTGGTAGATGCAGTGCGACGCGAAGGCGGACACCCGTACAGTGTACCTGAGAACCTTGAACAAGAACTGTGAGTAAAACTCGGATGACTGCACTCCACTGCCTCCGTCAGTTAGTTCAGCTGCGCCATCCCGACTGCATTACAAGCCCCAGCATCACCACCCACCATAAAACTCTACACTGCCCTGAGGCCCGCTCCACCTGTGGGGAGCTGTTCCATCCTAGCTGCCTATCAACTGCCTCAGAGGTCTGCAGCTGCGCTGGTACAAATTACCAGAAACCACAGGTGGCGTCACGATCAAACTACATATCCCATATGAACTATCCTTTTTTTTGTTGACTGCCCTGGGCCATGGACCGGGCCAGCCACTGTGACATATTCCCCCCCAGCATCCATAGACCCGGACACCGAGTACCCCACTGCCCTGGGGACGCGTCATCTCTGGCGTCACGAACAGGATACGTGACCAGCCCGTTTTCAGCGGCTATTGTGTGCCTAAAGAACTGTATTTCTTCACTGAATGTGACGCCCGCCCCAGAAGAACGGGCGCCATTATGTGCGTGATCAAAGACAACAATATGGAACCTCCCATCGTGGGCCCGGTCCCAGAATGGCGCCAAAAGCACAACTCGCCTCCTGCAACTGTGACTGTCCGCATAGATGTGTCCGTCAAGGCGGGGAGGACGTCCCTGGGAGTGAGCGACAGCAGACTGCCATGGAACTGCCCTGAAAGGGGTGGGGAGGAGGAGAGAAGGAATGGAGACAGGGTGTGGTCTTCACCAGTCTAGACAGACTGCACCCGGCAGCCAGCATGGATGGAAGCCAGGATCAAGCCTCCGCCTCTGGCCTGCAGCAGCAAGTGTCCCCCCTCACCCTGGAGGGAGAAACAAGCAAACTTTCCCCGGAGGATGCTGAGTTCCTCCAGAACAAGATCCAGGAGCTGAGCCAGCAGGTGGAATGGGCCCAGCAAGCAGCGGTCGCCAGGTGGAAGAAGGAGCTGCTGGAGAAGTTAGCAGCTCGGCGGCAGCCAGCCCTGGGTACCATCAGCGGTGCCCCAGCCCCGGCAGAGCCAGATGAGCGCCAGGAGGCCGTGTGCAGCACAGGAGCAGGTAGGAAGAGTTCCCCAGTCCCGGGCGCTGCAAGCACCGACCTGCTCCCGGACCTCCTACAGCAGCATACCCCATACCCAGCCATGTACATCCTGGAACAGCTGCTAAGCCCGGAACATCCACCCCTGGGCGCTGACTCCGAGGACCTCCTGCTCGGCTCCCTCCCTGAACCTCCATCCCCGGGCGATGACTCCGCGGACCTCTTGCTAGGCTCCCTTCCGGAACTGCCACCTCCGGCTCCCGAGTTGGTGTACGGCGCACCCTCCTTCGACTAGTCCGCCAGGTTTGAGGACAAACAGCAGTGCCCACTACTCCCGACACCAGCGCCCCCGGTTGCCTGCCCCGGAGGAGAAGAGTTTAGTTGGGACAACCGGGGGGGATGACCTGATGGGGTTCCCGCAGCAGCCCCAAGCCCAAGCCTTGCAGAGAAAGGAGTTCTGTAGGCGGGAGCTCCTACAACTAGAGAAGGAGCGGCGCACCCTGCGGGCGCGCTGTGAGCGGTTTGAGGCCCGGAACAAGGCCTCAAAAGCCCAGGTCTGGCAAGCAGAATCTGCCTATCCTAGCCCCCGTGAAGAGGGACTGGTCGTAAAATTCGACTTGAAGGCTGGGTGGGGCTTCATCCGTGATCTCCACTTCAGCAGGGACATCTTTGTCAACCGGCAGGATGTTGAGCCCCAACTGAAGCAGGGCCATCCTGACCAGAATTTGTATCCCGGAGACCGTGTCACCTATACCAGAAACCACGGAGAACGTGGGTGGTATGCCCTCCAGGTATACCGCATGGTCAAGGAGGAAGAGGACATGCCCCCGCAGTTCATGGCTGATGACCCTGCTGGGTCAGCCAGCAAGAATCAGAAATACCCCCGGCGGGGATCCCACTACTTAGTTACCAGTAAGTGGAACAGAACATTGTAAATAAGTTGCCCGTAAGGGTACCAACAGAAAATTTGTTTCTTTTAGTGTGCATAATTAACCGTTAGGGTATACAGACTTCAGGTTAAGGACTGTGAGCAGCCAAGAACTGACTTTGTATATAGTTTGCACTTCTTAAAGTGCTCTCTATTGGTTTTATATTGCAACCGCAGACCTCAGAACAAAAACCCGTTTGGCGTGGCCGAAGACGTGGTCCAGCACCAGGATCACTTAAGCCCTGCAGCCACGCCCAGGGCCTACGTTGAGGGTTTGTGGACGGGTCCCTCATGCTGCTACTTTTGCACCTGGTTGAAAAAGGAATGGACACCTGGCTGCAGATCGCACTGTAGTCTGCTGAGAATGTTTTTATAATTTTTGTAATGATGGTAACCTGTAACGTCCATTTTATTAGCTCCATTAAAAAAGCGCCATATGTAAGGCAGAACTTACGCGTTTCGAACCAAACAAGGGTTCTTAGTCATAGGTTACATTGCTATAGATAAAAGACATATATATATACATATGGACTGAAAACAAAAGAGAAAATAGGGTGGAGACAACAAAGAACAGGAAGTTCATTAGTGAATGAAAATCCTCCTGAGGATAATTGCTCAGTAATATACATAAATTAAACTTATGTGCATGGTATGCTGGCAAATTAAGTACATCATTAGAAAAAAGTATCAAAAAATGTACATTAAATCATTGTGAAAATTGAGACCATTGGGAATGCAAGAGTTAAGTTTAAGAATCCATGAGGCTTCTCTGGCTAGGAGAAGCCTGCCTCTATCTCCTCCAGTATTTGTCTTTGCACCTTGTTTATACCAATAACATGTTTTCTGAGCCCTGACATGGAGGACTCACTGCATGGTAACACAAAACCCATGCCATAATACTTATAAATAAATAAAAACAAGACAATATGAATGGATAAAACAGGCTGTGATGTTTATTATGAGTATCATGAAGTTTAATCAATTAACGAAGATACCAACTCAATAAATATCAAATATTAATTTAAAACCATATAAATAAACTAATCCACCCAGCTTAGCTAGGCAATTTTCCCAGTAATGAACATCACGACAAAAATAAAAATGCTCGAAACATTGTGAGGGCGGACGGGATCTTCACTCTTCTGTGCAGCTCACAATGATACAGGAGCCTCAACAGCTGTTCTTATATATCCCCGGCATTTTCCCGCACTTTTTCTTATAGCCAATCCGCTTCCTGGAAAAAGAACCGCCAAAACATCTGGCTGATACTGGTTATAACCTGCTCGTGACAGCTCACAGCTTACCATATGACCTTTTGACCTTATTATATTCAGCATGACATAAAAATCCCATTAATCCTTCAAATAAATTTTGACCAATCATTCCTAAAATAAAACTGACAGGGCCTGTGTTACCATGAGACCCCCATTCTATTCTTGCTTCAAGGGGGCTTACATGGTCACACAAAACCCATGCCATAATACTTATAAATAAATAAAAACAGCACAATATGAATGGATAAAACAGACCGTGATGTTTATTATGAGTATCATGAAGTTTAATCAATTAACGAAGATACCAACTCAATAAATATCAAATAAATATTAATTTAAAACCATATAAATAAACTAATCCACCCAGTTTAGCTAGGCAATTTTGCCAAACGGCCAGGCCTTGAAGAGGCATGGCCCCCCCCACCACATCACAGCCATTTTTCGATAATCGTTTGCAGGTCGAGGTTAAAAATGTCCAAGCCTATTTCAGACAAATGTACCTAGTCTTTTCTGTACATACCGATAATAAATCCTTCTAAATCTCTATGCCTGAAAGAAAAACCATTCAGTAAATGCATAATTTTTTCCATTCCTTTGTTTACTCTTTTACGGATCTTTTCCATAAAGCTTAGGCTTGTCCTGGACAACAAAAGTCTCGGAATTATTTCAGAAAAAACAAAAGACATCTTAGGAAAACATATTTAAAAAAAAGAAAAATCACTTTTCATAACTGACAATAAGTCCAAAGTACGTTTTTTTTCCGATGTCATTCCCACCGGCATGAACTATAACGAGGTCAGGTGCAGGACAACTAACTGCTAACTTCTGGATTTCCGAAACTAAGTCTTTCCAATTCAGACCTCTTACACTGTGCCAAAAATTTGAACTAAATCAGGATTAAAAGAAAGATTCATAGTATATGGCCTTTCAATAGCTCGAACCATTGCCCAGTGAACAAAAGAGTGACCGACTATCCAAACAATAACTGGACCTGAAAGAATAAACAGATAAACACTATTACTTAAAATGCTAAATTCAGCCTAACATAGAGTTTGAACCTGTTTGATTCCCATCTGCCAATTCGCATAATTTTTTCGTCACTCAGCCCTAAACGAGCTGCTTCTGTAGCAGCTCCGATCCGAAAAGAGTGGGATGAAATTCTACAAGTTTCTAATCCAAGCAAACAAAGACATTTCTTTAAAACGGCATTGAACTGGAATTTTGTTACAAATTCACCATTGGCATGAATAAATAACGGGCCTAACCCAATGGGCCTAATAAGGTACTATTTCTTCAAATTACCTACCGGGCATATTTCTTTATCTAAAATGGAGTTTAGACTCACAGACACTCCCTGACCTAGTTGATCTGTCTTTGATTTACGTATGAATAAATTAATCTGAGAGTCTCGTATTAAAATATCCTTCAAATTAACCCCAGAAGGACTAGATTTGCATGAAGAAACTAATTCACCTATCCTCAGAGCTGCAAAAAATAGAAGAGAAAATGCTGATTTAAATAAGCAAGTTTCAAACTTGTTTTTGCAAACAGATTTTAGAGCCAAACATAGATTTCTTAATAGATCCAAAGTAATCGGACAACGCTCATCTGGTTTTGCATTAAACTTCCTGTAACCCTTTAGTAATTGTTTGATGGGAAAAAAATTACTGAATGGTGATTTACCTGCCAATTTAAAAAAGATTGACACACCTGCCAATTCTTTATTAACTGCAGAATAAGATAAACCCTTTTTAATTAGGGATTCAGTAAATTGTAAGGCAGCATCTACTTTAGACTAATAATAAACCAGGTTATTTTTTGTACAAAAATTACCCCACTGATACCATGCAGCCGAGTAATCGGCCCATGTTCTTTTGGACAACGACGTCTCGATAAAGTATGGGATTACTCTGCAATCAAGCTGCAAAGGCACGCTGGGCAAGGCGTCTCTTCTACGTCGGCCTCCAGCACCAGATGATGAAAAAGGGGCCACTGCCGGTGAGAGAGGGCATTGAGAATTAATTCATATTTGCTGACTGACAATGAGGCTTTAAGCCAAATATTAAATTCTAAACAAGTAATAACTATTCTCCTCAAAATTATGGCTGCCCATTTGTTTTTTGAAGAAAGGGTATTCGCTGCAAGCAAAAACCCTTGATCATTGGAATGAAGTAAGATCCTCTTATTCTTCAAATGCCGACCCCATAATACCAGTGCTATCAATACTGAAAAAAGTTCAAGAACAAACTTATTATTCCTGAGATTGAGTAACATCTGCTCGCATGGAAATGAGCCCATTGACAAATTCTTGTTAAAAAGGACTACGTATTCCCCTTGTTCATTACTACCAATAATTAAAGAAAGAGAATCTGAATCTATAAAGTCTGACTGCCAGCAAGATTTACCGTTAAAATTAGCCAAAAATTGGAGCCATACTCTCATGTCTTCTTTAAGACCCTTGTTCAATCTAATGTGAGCTCTAGGGGAGGTATAACCTTTAGTTGCATCATATAAACCCCTAGAAAAAGCCCTACCCATTGGGATAATTTTCAATGCAAAGTTCAGCAATCCCAATAGGGATTTCAGCTCTTTCAATGTGACTTTATCCTTTTGTAAGCAATACAACAACATATTACATATTTTAGAAACTTTTTCCATGGGAAGGCTACATTCCATTCTTTCAGAATTTATCAGGATACCTAGAAATTCTAAACAATGTGTAGGTAGCTGGGTTTTATCCTTAGCAATCGGGATCCCAAAATAATTAGACTCATCCAAGAATTTATTTAATAAATTCTAACAAATTGGACAGTCATTAGGACCAATGAATAAAAAATCGTCTAAATAATGAAATATTTCACCGCCTTGACATTCTTCCCTCACCACCCATTGAAGAAAGAAAAAGTTTCAAAATAAAAACACGATAAAGAAAAACCCATTGGGAGGCACCTGTCAAAGAAAAATTTACTGTCGAAGTGAAAACCCAAAGAATTAAAACCCAAAGGATTAACTGGTAAATAATCTGAAAGCTGCTTTTATGTCTGATTTAGCCAACAAGGCATTATGACCACATTTTTTAATTAATTCAACCGCTGAATCAAATGAAGCGTATTTGACTGATGATGTAGTCTTATCCACCTCATCATTCAAAGAGGCGCCTGGGGGAAAGGATAAATGATGAATCAGCCGGTAAGTACACGGTTCTTTTTTAGGAATGGTGAAACCCTGAAATTCTCAAAAGGAGGGGAATCAAATGGACCAGAGATCCTACCAAGATTCAGTTCTTTATTCACTTTTTCACAAACAATATCACTAAATTGCAAATCTGAAGCTAAATTATCATGAACATAACAACCCGTTCCTTTAAATGGAGGAACTGAAAAACCAAAAATAAAACCAGATATTAATACATTCCTACTCTCCTGGTTTGGATAGCGACCTAACCATGGAAGCATTCTTAGAATTTTCACTGGAGTAAATGCTTTTTGGAAATTACTCTTTAATACTTGATTGCTGTCCCTGTGCCATTTTCTTAAAACATTTTGACATAGGGTGTGATCCGCCACAGAAAGAGCATTCGTGGCGAAACCTACAACTGTTTTGCCACTTACAACTTCATTCATTGTAAGCAAAACAGATCCCCTTTTTGCTAGGGGGGTTACATGCCAGTTTATTAAAAGGGGCCCTCTGAGGTAACATAAGGTTTAACCACAGCCCGACATCCTTGGAACCCCATTTTAAATTTGCATGAACAGCAATCTTTTGATGGAAGGATTCATCGTAATTTAGCCATGCCATACCCCAAAAATTGCGGTACGCTTCCAGGATTATGTCTATATGCTGGAAGAGGCCACTACAGAGATTGGGAGTTTTTTCCCCTATTACAGAGGAATAGATTGCAAAAGCTTGGAGCCAATTATTGAACGATTTTGTAGCTCCACGCCTTTTTTTCATCCCCTTCCTTGTCATCTCTCTTATCACCCCTACTATTCAAATCTTTAGCATAAGGTAGCAGTGAAAATAAATCAATATAATCCCCATCCCAAATCTGCTTTACACCTGCTGCAAGATGAAATCCCAAAGGGGAAATTTCACAGGATAAAGCCTCTTTTAACAGAGGCTCTGAAACCCCTGTTCTCACAACCAATGACTCATTATTAGCATTAATGGGGGGATTAAGATTGGTGCTACTTCCTAACCCATTAAACATTTCCAGCAAAATATCCTTAAAAAGGGATTTTATGTCTAAATGAGAGACAGACAGGGGTACATGCATCGTCTCACCCCTTCCGTTAAGTCCTGATGAAGCCTCCTGCGACGCCGCGTCACTATGGTTCAAGCCCATAGGGGCGGGCGAACCCAGCAGCTCAGATGATGAAGTGGCTTGATGAAACAGCGCTCTGTCAGCATCCAACGACTCCCTCCAAGATGCTACCGCTGTTGAGGCCTGTGGGAAAATAACACCAGAAGCGGCTGCAGATGCAGACCGCTCAGCAAAGATAGCTCCCTGGGCCTCCGCTGTGCTTGTACGACAGCGGCAGCTAGATGTTTCCTGGACCTCACCGCTAGCGGCCGCGGATACTGACGCCGCCTGATGACGTCGGTGTTCACGCACCGGACTTCGGGACTTGCTTGTAGGCGGAGAAGACTTCCAGCTGGGCACATCCTTTCTGACAGGAGGAGGCCGTGAGTAAGCGACCCGGGATCTTCTATTCCTCCGCAGACTTCTGCTTCGCCTTCCAGATGATGGCGCCGCTTCAGGGCAAGACGAAGATGCTGACACACTGGTAAGACTCAAAACTTCATGTTCTTGAGGTGAAGGTCTCTCCATTGCCAAACAACTTCTTAGGCAGTCAATTCCACCTTCCTCCTCAGCACGACGAGTAAGCTGTTCCAATAAGGCTTCCATCTTCACTCTTCTGTGCAGCTCACAATGATACAGGAGCCTCAACAGCTGTTCTTATATATCCCCGGCGTTTTCCCGCACTTTTTCTTATAGCCAATCCGCTTCCTGGAAAAAGAACCGCCAAAACATCTGGCTGATACTGGTTATAACCTGCTCGTGACAGCTCACAGCTTACCATATGACCTTTTGACCTTATTATATTCAGCATGACATAAAAATCCCATTAATCCTTCAAATAAATTTTGACCAATCATTCCTAAAATAAAACTGACAGGGCCTGTGTTACCATGAGACCCCCATTCTATTCTTGCTTCAGGGGGGGCTTACATTAGGATTCGGAGTCGCTCCAGCCACATGCTCTGCGATGCGTCTTTTGAGCATGCGATTGGTGCAACCCATATAAATTTTTTTGCAAGATGTGCACAGGGCTTGATAAATGACATATGTACTAGAGAAATTAATAAAGTGCTTAATATTATATATTTTGCCTGCACTGTCAGTAAATGTCTGGGTCTTAAACATAAATTTGCAAATATTACACTTGGTGCCTCCACATTTATAGGATCCATTAATATGAAGCCATGTGTCAGACCTTGGGCTTTTTGTGGACAGAAAACTTGGGGATAATAAATTTCCTATATTGGGGGATTTTTTAGCAACAAAATTAATTCCTTCCTTAAGGATGCTCTGAAGTGCTTTGTCCTGATGTAATATACAAGCATATTTCTGAATTAAATCTGTAATAGCCTGATAGTCTGTACTATAAACTGTGGAGAAAGTAACTTGTTTATTTCTCTTACATACCGTATTATTCTCCAGTAAAGATGCTTGTGTTTTGTGAAAAGCTATATTACAGGCATTTGAATAACCTCTATGTTTAAACCTGCGCTTCTGTAAGTCACATTCATGACTATAGCGCTCATCCGTAGAGCATAGACGTCTGGCTCTAATGTGTTCACCTAGTGATAGGTTTTTTATAGTATGTGCTGGATGACAGCTGTTTGCCATCAACGTGGCATTGCCACTGGTTGGTTTTCTGTACAGACATCTGTGGATGCAGTTATTGCTGCTGTCTCCAGTTAAATATACATCCAAAAAGGCGGTCTCATTTTGAGAGATGTTAATGGTAAATTGTAAATTAAATGTATTGTCATTTAAAAACTGTAGAAACGTGGATAGCATGTTTAGTGCCTCATCATCAGGGGCACGCCAGATTATTTTTTTTGCACGGATCACAGTGAGGTAAATGTGATAAGGTGGCTTTATTCTTCAGGTTGGTGCGATTACAGCGATACCAGATTGATTTTTTTTATGCTTTGCTCCTTCTAGACACTAAAAATATTTTACAAAAATGTATTTTTTTTTTCCATTACCATAGTCTGAGAGCTGTAACTTTTTTATTTTTTTGCTGAATAATCTATATAAAAGCTTTTTTTTGCAGGACAATTTGGTGTTTTCATTTATACCACTTTAATTACATATGACTTTTTGATCACTTTTTATTCAATTTTTTGTGCGTCAGTATGATGAAAAAGTGACATTTTTGGCGTGTTTTTATTAACTTTTTCGCTGTATGGAATAAATAACATGACACTTTTATAGTTCGGGTCATTTCGAAAGTGTCGATATCAATTATGTGTACGTCTTTTGTTTATTTTAACTTTAACACAAAGGCTGCGTTTATAGTGGTGAAGCAGCTTTCGTGATTTTTGTGCGTTTTGAGTAGATTTTTTTAAACTTTTTTTCATATTTTATTCAATTTCTTTTTACTTTTTCAGTTAGTCTCACTGTGGGACATGTATATTTTTTACTTTGATCGCTGGTCTCATACACTGCAGTACTTGTGTATTACAATGCCTGAGACCTGTCAATTCTATACTCATTCAGCCTGTTAGAACCGGCTTATAGCTGGGCCTAACAGGCTACCGTACCCTGGGGTCATCAAATGACCTTGGGGTACCATGGCAATGATCAGCACCCGATGATATACACTCATACACACAGAAAAACACTCATAGATACACACACTCATATACAAACACAATGAAATAAACTCACACAATGATATACACTCATACACACACTCCTAGATGCATACAATGATATACACATACACACTCATACACAGAAAAACATACTCATAGAAACACACACACACTCATACACACAATGATATACACTCATAGATATACACACTCAATGATATACGTTCATACACACTCACACATATAAAAACACACACACAATGATATACACTCATACACAGAAAAACACACTCACATAGATACACGCACACTCACCTCCTGAATCAGAGCTGTCACATTGGGCAGATCACAGCCTCCTGCCTCATCCTGCAGTGATCCCTCTGCTCTCATCCTGTGACTTCAGCCCCTCCTGAGTTGACAATAGAGGCTGCAATGTGCGGCAGGTGTCCTCCTATCTGCAGGTCAGCCGGGTTCTTCTCCTCCACAGCGAGTGAGAGGTAATAACAGGCAAGGATCATGGCAGTGGGGGCGGCAGTGGTCAGTGCACAGGCAGCACCATTCACTTTCACCTGACTCGCTGTCGCCCCCACTGCAGTCTGGCAGGAAATGTGGGGCTCTGGTCAAAACGTTCGGGCCGGGGCCACGGATCTTTCACGCTAACGACGCCCATGACGGGAACTACAACTTCTCCCACGAAAAAACATGTTGATGGAAAAATTTAATTAAAAAGTTATGCCTAGTTCTGTACAAAGGGGAGGAGAATCAAAAGTGCCAACCCGGAAAAAAATGACGGGAGTGAAGAGGTTAATGTTTTATTCTACCATGAGTTCAGCAGTTTTGTGACACTGGTTCAGAAGGAAGAAATAAACTATATTACAGTACATAGCTGCAGGGATTATGTTATACCCCAACCTGATAGCTATGAATTTCTAACTGCCAGGAGTGTCGCCCACATAAACATGCTGATTATTTTTATATATATACAGTGGTGGCCAAAAGTATTGGCACCCCTGCAATTCTGTCAGATAATACTCAGTTTCTTCCTGAAAATGATTGCAATCACAAATTCTTTGGTATTATTATCTTCATTTAATTTGCTTGCAAGGAAAAAACACAAAAGAGAATGAAGCAAAAATCAAATCATTGATCATTTCACACAACTCCAAAAATGGGCCAGACAAAAGTATTGGCACCCTCAGCCTAATACTTGGTTGCACAACCTTTAGCCAAAATAACTGCGAACAACCGCTTCCGGTAACCATCAATGAGTTTCTTACAATGCTCTGCTGGAATTGTAGACCATTCTTCTTTGGCAAACTGCTCCAGGTCCCTGATATTTGAAGGGTGCCTTCTCCAAACTGCCATTTTGAGATCTCTCCACAGGTTTTCTATGGGATTCAGATCTGGACTCATTGCTGGCCACCTTAGAAGTCTCCAGTGCTTTCTCTCAAACCTTTTTATAGTGCTTTTGGAAGTGTGTTTTGGGTCATTGTCCTGCTGGAAGACCCATGACCTCTGAGGGAGACCCAGCTTTCTCACACTGGGCCCTACATTATGCTGCAAAATTTGTTGGTAGTCTTAAGACTTCATAATGCCATGCACACGGTCAAGCAGTCCAGTGCCAGAGGCAGCAAAGCAACCCCAAAACATCAGGGAACCTCCGCCATGTTTGACTGTAGGGACCGTGTTCTTTTCTTTGAATGCCTCTTTTTTTTTCCTGTACACTCTGTGTTGATGCTTTTTTCCCAAAAAGCTCTACTTTTGTCTCATCTGACCAGAGAACATTCTTCCAAAACGTTTTAGGCTTTCTCAGGTAAGTTTTGGCAAACTCCAGCCTGGCTTTTTTATGTCTCGGGGTAAGAAGTGGGGTCTTCCTGGGTATCCTACCATACAGTCCCTTTTCATTCAGACGCCGACGGATAGTACGGGTTGACACTGTTGTACCCTCGGACTGCAGGGCAGCTTGAACTTGTTTGGATGTTAGTCGAGGTTCTTTATCCACCATCCGCACAATCTTGCGTTGAAATCTCTTGACAATTTTTCTTTTCCATCCACATCTAGGGAGGTTAGCCACAGTGCCATGGGCTTTAAACTTCTTGATGACACTGCACACGGAAGACACAGGAACATTCAGGTCTTTGAGATGGACTTGTAGCCTTGAGATTGCTCATGCTTCCTCACAATTTGGTTTTTCAAGTCCTCAGACAGTTCTTTGGTCTTCTTTCTTTTCTCCATGCTCAATGTGGTATACACAAGGACACAGGACAGAGGTTGAGTCAACTTTAATCCATGTTAACTGGCTGCAAGTGTGATTTAGTTATTGCCAACACCTGTTAGGTGCCACAGGTAAGTTACAGGTGCTGTTAATTACACGAATTAGAGAATCATCACATGATTTTTCAAACAGTGCCAATACTTTTGTCCACCCCCTTTTTTAGGTTTGGTGTGGAATTATATCCAATTTGGCTTTAGGACAATTCTTTTTGTGTTTTTTTCATTGAAGACAAATTAAATGAAGATAATAATACCAAAGAATTTGTGATTGCAATCATTTTCAGGAAGAAACTGAGTATTATCTGACAGAATTGCAGGGGTGCCAATACTTTTGGCCACCACTGTATATATATTAAGTACCATGTCCTGAATCCAGGCTGAAATACTGAGTCTGCCCTAGAAAGAGAGTGACTGTTGTTGGAGGTAATGCCCCCAATCACTTCATTATTCTAATAAGTATTCCTACTTGTATGAGAGTACAGAATTCATTGTAGTCCATCCAATCTGAATATTTAGTATGTTAAATCAAGACCATGGGCCAGCATTCCTGTTAGTATAAGTGCAATGGGCAGGTGCACAGTCACACTGTGGCCATTAAAACACAAAACCTAGAATAAAAACAATGAATAGATACCCTGCAGTAATTAAATAAGTAGTAGTAATACATCTAAAAAAATAGGGTATTTAAGATGTTGTTTATAAGGAAGCTTCAGTGCACACCTTTTGGGGGCCATTGCTGATCTATCTGTGAATATTTGCTTAGAATTATCTCCTGAAATCCATACTGAGATGAAAAAGTAACTTCCATCAACAGAGTATTAGTGTTGTCAGATGCAACACCCCCATTCACTGTATCATTTTGATCCATATTAATTTTTTCAAGAGAATACAGATGTAGTCCATCCAATTTGCAGATTTTGGATGTTGATCACGGGAAAACTCTAGTGCCTTCCTCTTGAGGGCAGTAGATCATTAAAAAGAAGCTATCATCAGAAAATGGCTGATTGTTTCAAGAGGCTTTCCCAGAAGGATTTTGGCTTACTCACATACATTTTGGCAAACTGCAGTCTAGCTTTTTTATGTTTCTGTGTCAGCAGTAGGGTCCTCCTGCGTTTCCTGCCATAACATTTCATTTCATTCAAATGTCGAAGGATAGTTCGCTCTGACACTGATGCACCCCGAGCCTGCAGGACAGCTTGAATTTCTTGTGAAACTGATTGGGGCTGCTTATCCACCATTGGACTGTCCTGCATTGTAACCTTTCATCAATTTTTCTCTGCTGTTCACGTCCAGGGATATTAGCTACAGTGCCATGGCTTGTAAACTTCTTGAATATGTTGCACATCGTGGACAAAGGATCATCAAGTTCTCTGCAGATGGACTTGTAACCTTGAGATTGTTGATATTGTTTAACAATTTTGGTTTTCTAGTTCTTTTTAAGTCAACTTCTCCCCTTTTTATTTGGTTTCAGGTGAGATTTTCATATTGCCCACACATTTACTTGCCTCAGGTGAGTTTGAATGAGCATCACAACCTTAAAACAAAGTTGCTTACCCACATTTTTTGGAAAGGTGCCAACAATTTTGACTGGACAATTTTTGGGGTTTTGTGTGAAATTATGTCCAATTTGACTTTTTTTCTCTTTTCTTTTTTTTGTATTGTTCAAATACACACAAAGGAAATAAACGTGTATAACAAAACATGTGTAATTGCAATAGTTTTCTGAGAGAAATACTTAATTTTCTAAAACAATTTCAAGAGTGCCAACACTTTTAGCCATGGCTTTATTCAACTGTCAGGACAGAATTATCCCTTAAAGAAGTTGTCCACTACTATAGAGCATGCCCCCCATCAATGTAAACGGCATCCACCGCGCGCTTTTCCTCTCCTGCATTCATTGGGAAAGCGTGCGGTGGATGCTGGGTTGTGACGTGTGGGGAAACCCCACCCACAGCCCATCAATCAGCGGGGAGCGCGGCACTGCGTCACGCCCGACTTGACGTGACATCAGCGGATGTCAGAGCAGGCTGCAGCTGGGTCACGTGATGCCTGTGAGCGGGCAGCGATAGCGCCGCTTACAGGCAATATTGACAGTGCAAGGTATTTGCTAAAAGTCTTATTTCCACCGTTTACATCGATGGGGGGCATGTTCAATAGTAGTGGACAACTTAAAATTATGAGCCTGAATGTGTCATTTGACCATGTTCTCTGCTAAAGGGAACCTGTCACGAGCAAAATGCTATTAACCTGCAGCTACATGGTTAATCTGCAGGTTAATAGCATTACTAACCTGCCCGGCACCTGCACATAGCCAAACACTGTGGGGAGAAAATGAACTTTATTCTCCCCGGCAGCATTCGGTTTCAGTCACAGGGCGGCGCCGGTGCCGGTTCAGTCACCGCTCTGAGTATACATAGCGGTGGCTGTAACCACGCCTCCGGCCCTGACTGACACTGACTCTGCATTGGGGCTGGCTGCGAGTCGGAGCTGGGGATGCGGTTACAGCCGCTGCTCTGTATTCAGACTGAATCCATGCTGGTGCTGCCCCTGTGACTAAAAACGAATGCGGCCGGAGAGAATAAAGTTCATTTTCTCCCTGAAACGTTTCGCTATGTGCAGGCGCCGGGCAGGTTAGTAATATAAATCTGCAGATTAAGCCCATATCTTTCGGTTAGTGTTTTTGCTGGTGACAGCTTCCCTTTAAGCAATGGAACAAAGAATTCCAAGTCTGGAATTACTAGTTTCATTGTCATGCAAATTGCCTTTTCAGAGAGGAAGAGGACTAGAACTCTAGTGCCACCTATTGGAAGTAGCCATCCTAAAAGTGACTTTTATGATTGCTACTTCCTATAGGTGGCACAAGAGTTCTAGTCCTCTTCCTCTCTGAAGAGGCAATTTACATATTTAATTTTCCAGAGAAGCATGCATGACGTATATAAGTCTCCTCACTCTGACATGCCAGATCTGGCTTGCCACTCTCCACAAGGAGAAACGTTACCACTTAGTTCCCAGTTTCATTGTTAAATCTCCAAGGATGTAAGTCGATGTATCCTTTCAGGTCCATGTACAGTTTCATGCTGAGTGCTGACGTTAAACATGTATCTGCAGTTGCAACTCCTTACTGATAATTGTCAGACAGCACTACGGCCATGCCTACCACTGGTAGAACATTGGACTCAGTTAATGTTTCCACTTCCTTCTTTTTTGTGAGTTAAAATATGTCAGGTAGAGTCTTTGGATCTGAGTTCATTAGTACACACTCCGCAACAAGAAACTGCTGTGCAGAAAGAAGTGGCAAAGCTAACACTGCAGCGCAAGTATACTTCACAACAAGCAATGGGCTCAATGAGCTCCATTTAAGAAAGAAGTTACCTTGATCTTTCTTACCAAAATGGATGTTTACCTACTTCTAAGAACAGTTGTGCAGAGAAAAAGCAGCATCATACACCTGAAAGTCACTGCTCTTCTGTCCGGGATCTCTTTGGCTCCTCACACCTTTGCCATGATATAAATCACTCTACAAAAACCAACACTGATATTATTGCCATACGATGACCATATAGTGGTAGATATCAATCATGCAGAACATATAAGATTACCCATAGGCCTCTATAAAGTATAATGCACTCCCCATAGCCCTCCATACAGTATAATGTACTCCCCATAGTCCTCTATAAAATATAATGCACTCCTCATAAGCCTCCATAAAGTATAATGCACTCCCCATAGGTCTCCGTGCAGTATAATGCACTCCCCATACACCTCCATACAGTATAATGTACTCCACATAGGCCTCCATACCGTATAATGCACTCCCCATTCGCCTCTATACAGTGTAATGCACTCTCCATAGGACTCCATACAGTATAATGCACTCACCATAGGCCTCTGTATAGTATAATGCACTCCCCATAGGTCTCCATAAAGTATATTGCACTACCCATAGTCATCCATATAGTATAATGCACCCCATAGGCCTCCTACAGCATAATACACTACCCATAGGCCTGCATACAGTATAATGCACTCCCCATAGACCTCTATAAAATATAATGCAGTCTTCATAAGCCTCCATAAAGTATAATGCATTCCTCATAGGCCTCCATGCAGTATAATGCACTCCCCATACACCTCTATACAGTATAATGTACTCCCCATAGGCCTCCATTCAATATAATGCACTCCCCATATGCCTCTATACAGTATAATGCACTCCTCATAGACTTCCATATAGTATAATTCACTTCCCATAGACTTCCAAATAGTATAATGCACTCCCCATAGGTCTCCATACAGATAATTCACTCCCCATAGGACTCTATAGCATAATTCACTCTCCATAGGCTTCCATACAGTATTATGCATTCCCCATAGGCCTCCATACAGTATAATGCACTCCCCATAGTAATCCATACAGTATAATACACCCCATAGGCCTCCATACAGTATAATACACTCCCCATAGTCATCCATACAGTATAATGTACCCCATAGGCCTCCATACAGTATAATACATTCCCCATAGGCCTCCATACAGTATAATGTACTCCCCATAGGCCTCTATAAAATATAATGCACTCCTCATAGGCCTCCATAAGTATAATGCATTCCTCATAGGCCTCCTTACAGTTCAATACACTTCCCATAGGCCTCTATATAGTATAATGCACTCCCCATAGGCCTCCATATAGTATAATGCACTCCTCATAGGCTTCTCTATAGTATAATGCATTCTACTTAGACCTCCATATAGTATAATGCACTCCATATAGGCCTCTATATAGTATATTGCACTCCCCATTGGCCTCCATACAGAGGGGGAATGATGAGAAAGGGAGTGTCAACTGACGCTCCCTATCTCATCATTGCTTTCAATTGTGTCGGCATCCAGGATGCTGATACAGTTGAACATGCGATGATGATTGTGAGAATCCTACTGTGTGGGTTGCATCATACTCTGAGGGCCATGATAGTATAGTATAGTGAATAAGAACACTAAGGGGCTTCAGTTGGAGCAAAATAACTGTAAATGCCATACTACATATGCCTCACTGCTTCTTAAAAAGTCGGACTGAGCCTATATGCCGTGATAGGACTTTTGACAAGGGGCCCCATGATTTCTATGTATACCCAAGATTAGGGGCATTATTATAATAAAGAGGCACTGAGGGTCATGATTTTTACCTCTTCTCGACCTATGACGTATATGTACGTCATAGGTCGCCTTCCTCCCTTTGATGCGGGCTCCGGTACGAAGCCCGCATCTTTTCAGGCACATGACAGCTGATATGATCAGCTGTCATGTGCCCCAAACAGCCGCAGCTGTTAACATGTTAAATGCCGCCCGTGGCTGTTAACACGCTAAATGCCGATGTCAATCTCTGACTGCGGTATTTAACTTTCTCTTACCAGAAGCGCGTCACACACCCTGCCCATTGGCGCCCCGTCACATGATCTCGGAGCGCCAATGGGTTTGCATGACAGCTGCAGAAGACCCCCGTGCCTGTCCTTGCAAGTGTCCTATGGATGCCAGCCCGTGGCCGGCGTTCATAGAAGTTGATCATTTCTGCTACACATGGCTGAAGCCCTGCTATGTGTAGCACAAGCGATCGAATGATCACAGCTTCAAGTCTTTGAGGAGACTATTGAAGACATTGAAAAGTGTAAAAAAAAAATTTGAAAAAAAATCTAAAAAAAAAAAAAGTAAAAGTTCAAATCTCCCCCCTTTTGCCAAATTCAAAATAAATCAATAAAAAAATACACATGTTTGTTATCACTGCGTTCAGAAACATCTGATCTATCAAAATATAAACTAAATTAATCCAATCGCTAAACGTCGCAATGAAAAAAAAAATTTAAACGGCAGAATTAGATATTTTTGGTCGCCACAACATTGCAATAAAATGCAATAACAGGTGATCAAAACATCGTAATCTACCCCAAAATGGTATCAATAAATAACGTCAGATCGGCGTTCAAATGATAAGCCTTTACCCAGCCCCAGATCCCGAAAAATGGAGACGTTACGGGTCTCTGAAAATGGAGTCATTTTTTTTGTTTCAAACTTTGGAATTTTTGTTCACCACTTAAATAAAAAAGAACCTATATATGTTAGGTATTTACAAACTCGTAATGTCCTGGAGAATCATATTGGCAGGTCAGCTTTAGCATTTAGTGAACATGATAAAAAAAAAAAAAAAAAATACAATTGTGTAATTGCACTTTTTTTGCAATTTCACCGCACTTGGAATTTTTTTTCCTGTTTTCCAGTACACTATATAGTAAAATCAACGATGTCACCTAAAAGTACAAGTCGTCCCCCAAAAAAACAAGCCCTTGCATGGCCATATTGACTGAAAACTAAAAAAATTATGGCTCTGGGAAGAAGAGAAGCAAAAAACAAAAATGCAAAAAAGGAAAATCCCATGGTCATTAAGGGCTTAAGGAGGTACACTGGGGGATTGTTATCATTGTAGGGGTAGCACACTGTCACGGTGGTAATTTGCCTCCTCTGCAGGGTACCATGCATAACCATGATAGGGATGAGGGGTACCATACATACCAGGATAGGAATGCGGGGTACCATGCATACCAGGATAAGGGATGGGGTGCCATGCGTACCAGGATAGGGATGAGGGAGCCATACACACCAGGACTGGGGATGAGGCATGCCATGCATACCAGGATGAGGGATTGGGTGCCATGTGCCATGCATACCAGGTTTCTGGGATGAGGAGGCCATACATACTAGAATTGGGATGAGGGGTGCCATGTATACCAGGATGAGGGATGGGGTGCCATGCATACCAGGATGAGGGGTACCATACATACCAGAATAGGCATGAGGCGTACCATGCATACCAGGATGAGGGATGGGGTGCCATGCAAACCAGGATGAGGGGTACCATACATACCAGGATAGGGATGAGGGGTACCATACATACCAGGATGAGGGATGGGGTGCCATGCATACCAGGATAGGAGGATGAGTGGTGCCATGCATACCAGGATGAGGGATTGGGTACCATACATACCAGGATTGGGGGATGAGGGGTGCCAGGAATACCAGATTTGGAATGAGGGGTGCTATGCATACCAGGAGGAAAGATGGGGTGCCATGCATACCATGATTGGGGATGAGGGGTGCCATGCATACCAGGATTGGGGATGAATGGTGCCATGCATACCAGGATTGGGGATGAGGGGTGCCATGCATATTAGGATTGGGGATGAGGGGTGCCATGCATAGCAGGATTGGGGATGAGGGGTGCCATGCATAGCAGGATTGGGGATGAGGGGTGCCATACATAGCAGGACTGGGGATGAGGGGTGCCATGCATAGCAGGATTGGGGATGAGGAGTGCCATGCATACCGGGATTGGGGATGAGGGGTGCCATGCATACCAGGATTGGGGATGAGGGGGCCATGCATACCAGGATAGGAATGAGGGGTACCATGCATACCAGGATAGGGATGAGGAGTACCATGAATACTAGGATAGGGATGAGGGGTACCATGCAGACCAGGATGAGGGATGGGGTGCCATGCATACCAGGATAGGGATGAGGGGTACCATCCATACCAGGATGAGGGGTACCATACATACCAGGGGATAGGGATGAGGGATGGGGTACCATGCATACCAGGATAGGGGTGAGGAGTGCCATGCATACCAGGATGGGGTGAGGGGTGCCATGCATACCAGGATGAGGGGTGCCATGCATACCAGGATTGAGGGTGAGGGGTGCCATGCATACCAGGATTGGGGGATAGGGGTGCCATGCATACCAGGATTGGGGGATAGGGGTGCCATGCATTCCAGGATTGGGGGTGAAGGGTGCCATGCATACCAGGATTGGAGATGAGGGGTGCCATGCATACCAGGATGGGGATGAGGGGTGCCATGCATACCAGGATAGGATGATGGGGGCAGCACAAATATCAGGATGGGGGCAGCAGGAATACCAGGAGGGGAGCAGCACATACCAGCATGGGAGACCATATACCAATAAAAATGCTCGCCACCCGGGCGTAGAATGGGTTTAATAGCTAGTTTAATATAATCTCTGCAGCAAATTTTCATGCAGATCAGTGTCCAGCCCTTAAAAACATGGATTTCTCTGGAATAAGACATCAGATCACAGATATCAAGGTATGATTTTATTCAGCTTCCTATGACCTACAGTACAGATCAAAAGTTTGGACACACCTTCTCATTTATAGATTTTTCTGTATTTTCATGACTATGAAAATTGTACATTCACACTGAAGGCATCAAAACTATGAATTAACACTTGTGGAATTATATACTTAACAAAAAAGTGTGAAACAACTGAAAATATGTCTTATATTCTAGGTTCTTCAAAGTAGCCACCTTTTGCTTTGATGACTGCTTTGCACACTCTTGGCATTCTCTTGATGAGCTTCAAGAGGTAGTCACCGGAAATGGTCTTCCAACAATCTTGAAGGAGTTCCCAGAGATGCTTAGCACTTGTTGGCCCTTTTGCCTTCACTCTGCGGTCCAGCTCACCCTAAACCATCTCGATTGGGTTCAAGTCTAGTGACTGTGGAGGCCAGGTCATCTGGCGTAGCACCCCATCACTCTCCTTCTTGATCAAATAGCCCTTACATAGCCTGGAGGTGTGTTTGGGGTCATTGTCCTGTTGAAAAATAAATGATGGTCCAACTAAACGCAAATCGGATGGAATAGCATGCCGCTGCAAGATGCTGTGGTAGACATGCTGGTTCAGTATGCCTTCAATTTTAAATAAATCCCCAACAGTGTCACCAGCAAAGCACCCCCACACCATCACACCTCCTCCTCCATGCTTCACGGTGGGAACCAGGCATGTAGAGTCCATCCGTTCACCTTTTCTGCGTCCCACAAAGACACGGTGGTTGGAACCAAAGATCTCAAATTTGGACTCATCAGACCAAATCACAGATTTCCACTGGTCTAATGTCCATTCCTTGTGTTCTTTAGCCCAAACAAGTCTCTTCTGCTTGTTGCCTGTCCTTAGCAGTGGTTTCCTAGCAGCTATTTTACCATGAAGGCCTGCTGCACAAAGTCTCCTCTTAACAGTTGTTGAAGAGATGTGTCTGCTGCTAGAACTCTGTGTGGCATTGACCTGGTCTCTAATCTGAGCTGCTGTTAACCTGCGATTTCTGAGGCTGGTGACTCGGATAAACTTATCCTCAGAAGCAGAGGTGACTCTTGGTCTTCTTTTCCAGGGGCGGTCCTCATGTGAGCCAGTTTCTTTGTAGCGCTTGATGGTTTTTGCAACTGCACTTGGGGACACTTTCAAAGTTTTCCCAATTTTTCGGACTGACTGACCTTCATTTCTTAAAGTAATGATGGCCACTCGTTTTTCTTTACTTAGCTGCTTTTTTCTTGCCATAATACAAATTCTAACAATCTATTCAGTAGGACTATCAGCTGTGTATCCACCAGACTTCTGCACAACACAACTGATGGTCCCAACCCCATTTATAAGGCAAGAAATCCCACTTATGAAACCTGACAGGGCACACCTGTGAAGTGAAAACCATTTCCAGTGACTACCTCTTGAATCTCATCAAGAGAATGCCAAGAGTGTGCAAAGCAGTCATCAAAGCAAAAGGTGGCTAGTTTGAAGAACCTAGAATATAAGACATATTTTCAGTTGTTTCACACTTTTTTGTTAAGTATATAATTCCACATGTGTTAATTCATAGTTTTGATGCCTTCAGTGTGAATGTACAATTTTTCTAGTCATGAAAATACAGAAAAATCTTTAAATGAGAAGGTGTGTCCAAACTTTTGGCCTGTACTGTACATGCCCATATAGACGGCCTAAGATGGTTGATCCTACTGAATGATTCCCTTAAAATTAGTAAACTCCTAAAAGGCTTAAAGGGAACCTATCAGGTCCCCCATGCCCTCCAACCCAGCAGAGGGTCAGGTACATCATCGGCACTTCCGATCATGCGCAGTGCGCCTCTGAAGCCGGAAAAGCGTACACCAGGCTTAAGAGATGCAGTGACACTGCTGAATAGAGCGATGACGCCAGCTCTTGCAAATCATGTTATCATGCCCACAGGGTCATGATAACATGCAAAGAGGAAGGACTAGTCTGGGGAAACTAATGTTCCATCGACTAGTCAAAGGCTTAAGTAGCATTGGAAAAGCGGAGGTTATAAATACTTTTTTAAAACATGGATTTAATTGAATAACGTTAAAAAGAGCTACTTAGATAGGGAATTTAGTAATATACAATGGGGAAAATAAGTATTTGATACACTACCGATTTTGCAAGTTTTCCTACCTACAAAGAATGGAGAGGTCTGTAATTTTTATTGTAGGTACACTTCACATGTGAGAGACAGAATCTAAAAAAAAATTCCAGAAAATCACATTGTATGATTTTTACATAATTAATTTGCATTTTATTGCATGAAATAAATATTTGATACAATAGAAAAACAGAACTTAATATTTGGTACAGAAACCTTTGTTTACAATTACAGAGGTCAGATGTTTCCTATTATTCTTGACCATGTTTGCACACACTGCAGCAGGGATTTTGGCCCACTCCTCCATACAGATCTTCTCCAAATCTTTCAGGTTTCAAGGCTGCTGCTGGGCAACATTGAGTTTCAGCTCCCTCCAAAGATTTTCTATTGGGTTCAGGTCTGGAGACTGGCTAGGCAGCTTGTCATTATTCAGAGACACTGTGGAGCGCAATGTAGGGTGACAAGCTGGATGGCAGCGTTCTGCTACCATCCAGCCTGCCATCTCAATGCCATCCCAGCGTGGGAGAATTCTCCTGCTCAAGCGGTGACGTCATTTGCTGGCACCGCATGCACAGGAGAATTCTCCCACGCTGTCAGTGACGTGCAGTGACGTGCATGAGGTGAGCTGAGTTCATTGGACATGAACTCGGCTCATCTGGATGCCGTCACAGCGAGACACTGAGGAGCTTCACTGAGGAGCTTCTCAGTGTCTGTGGCATGGCAAGCTGGATGGCAGCGTTCTGTTGCGATCCAGCCTGTCATGTTAATGTAGCAGAGCTGAAGCCGTCCTGGGAACCATGTAAAGGTAAGGATGAGGTTGCTTTATTATTTAACTTTTATTGCAGAAGACATTGGCTTCAGCTGGAATGGGCGATACGGTAAGTAGAGTTTAATTTAGAACATTAAAGGAATGTGTGTTTATTTCAATTAAAGGATTTTATTCTGACTGTTGGTGTTTTTATTTTACATTTGCCTTACACTATGGGGTTAGTAATGGGGGTGTCTTATAGACGCCTCTCCATTACTAACCTGGGCTTGATGTTAGCTGGCATTATAAGCTGACATCAACCCCAGCCCTATTACCCCACTGCCACCGCTACAGGGCCGCGGAAAGAGCGAGGCTAAGTGCCAGAATTGGCACGTCCTATGGATGCGCCATTTCTGGGGTGGCTGACGGCTGGTGTTTCTAGCCTGGGAGGGGGCCAATATTCATGGCACCCTTCCTGGGCTATTAATATCAGCCCCCAGCTGTCTGCCTAGCCTTTGCTAGTTATTAAAATAGTGGTAACCCACATAATTTTTTTTTGGGTCCCCCATTTTAATAGCTAGTAAAGGCTAGGTATTCAGCTGGGGGCTGATATTAGTAGCCTGGGAAGCTCCGTGGGTCTTACCCCCTTCCCAGGCTTCAAACATCTGCCCCAGCCGTCTGCTTAACCTCCGCTAGAGACTAAAATTACGGGGGATCCCATGCCAATTTTTTTTTTAATAAATCCTTTATTTTAACACTAAATGGCAAGTACAGTAACCAACACTGTCACTGTACTTATTATATATGTGACTGACATGTTTCTATCTATCTAATCTATGTGTGATGGTCTATTCTTTCTGTTCTACTGTATATTGTCGGGTACCGGTGTATGCCGCTGATGAATTGCCGGCCGGCTTTTTTTTAAAGAGACGGGTGCATGAAAATCGGAGGGCACTAGTGTGTTCCAAGTGTCCTGCTATTTTTTTCATGCACCCTGCCTGCCTGTCTGCCTATATATTCTGCCTGCCTGACGTTTAATTGAGCACTGTTCCCATCGATTTGGGCAATTTTGCACCAGGAAGCGGGGAGGGTACATAAGGAAGCGAGGAGCGCAGCACCAAAAGGGAAAGCCGGCAGTGAAGTCTTTTCACTGCCGGCTTCCCCGCCCGGGTCCTTCGCTCCCCGCTCCCTGGTGCTGCGCTCCCCGCCCGGTCCTAACTTAGGATCGGGATGGGAGGCGGCGGGGGGAGCGGAGGATTGGGATGGGAGGCTGCTGGGAAGCGAGTTTGGGGCTGAGTGATTGTTTAAAAACCGGTGGCTTTTTATCGCCGGCTTTTAAACAATCATGCACCCATTTCAGCCTTTTCCTCAGCCCCCAGACCGCTTTATAGGCTCCAGCAGACACTTACTCAGCTTATTCGCTTTTCCCATTGACGTAACGAGTACCCGAGTATTGGGACCTACTCGTTACGAGTATAGCGAGTCCGATTATTTCACTACTCGCTCATCCCTAGTAAAAATCATATAATGTGATTTTCGGGATTTTTTTAAGATTCTGTCTCTCACAGTTGCAGTATACCTACGATAAAAATTACAGAACTCTCCATTCTTTGTAGGTGCGAAAACTTGCAAAATCGTCAGTGTATCAAATACCTATTTTCTCCACTGTATATGTGAATGCTGCTGGGTTGGAGAGCATGGGGGACCTGACAGGTTCCCTTTAAATCAGCCAATTGATGGAAATAAAATCTAAAGCGTAAAAACCCCCCATAAAAAAAAAACAAACAAAAAAAACCTTGATACCCACAAGCTTAAAATAATAATATAAATGTTTGCATATGATTTGCTATAGATAATTACTTGACTCAGAACTTTTGGAAGCACAAAGGGGGCAAATCTGTACCAAATCATATCTTACTCCTCCTTGTAAACTTTCATTTTGCATCATCCATGCTTTATAGAATTAGCCAAATCAGCTTTCAATTTGAAAGTTGAGAAAGAAAGTTATTTCCCGGAGAAACAATTAGTGTAGTTATAGCAAGACCTGGGAAGTTTAATTAATACAAAGCCTTTAATTTATTGGTTAAAACACCACTAAACACGGTATAAAACAAGACACACAAACATGTATAAACCTCACTACAATTAAAAGAGTAAGCCAATATGAATTTATTCTGCGGTGAGATGCTGTACATATAGCCATAAACTCAAAAACATATATCTCACAGTCAGAAAACACAGAGGGTGAGATAAATTTTGATAGCCAAGGAAAGTCCCACATAATAGGTAAGCCAACTTTAAAAGCATCTCATCACATTCATATTGGCTTACTCTTGTAATCGTAGTGAGGTTTATATGTTTGTGTGTCTTGTTTTATACCATATTTAGTGGTGTTTTAACCAATGAATTAAAGGTTAGGTAATAATTACATTTCCTACATCTTGCTATACCTACATCATCCATGCTTTGCAATATCCACTAGATGGCGTATGTGTGCTGTGTGATGCCACAAGAGTTAGGTATGTAATGTTCGGTGGAACACAAATACTGCAACATAACTAGAATATATAGTAAAAAAAAATATTCCAGTATTTCTTATTGTCAGATTCAATGGTAACTTATAGGAATTAAAAAAAATTTTGATTTCTGTATTATCTATATTTTGAGCAGCATACACTATGGCTCTCTGGTTAGCTGTTGCTTTGCATAATTCAGGTCTTCTGTTGAAATTCAACCAAGTATATTTGCATGGAGTTTGACCTGTGCCCCCCATGTGTATTTGATCAGAATATTTTGCCATCCTCCTACACTTCAAAACCATGCTTCCATGTTACTTGGATTCCTATAAAATGCCCCTCTGAGATTGAGAAATTATATTTTGTTAGCCCCTTTGAGTATATTTCTACGTATGTATATTTTATTAGCACACAATGTATATTTCAAAATCGATTATTACCTGGCTTATACCTTTTCATTCTATAAACTGAATTATACATCCCCATGCCCACTAGATGGCAGTGCTACATCTTCCATGTTTTGTGCTGAATCGCTACTGTTGAAGTGCCTGTGAAGATGGAGTATGTTGTTCCAAACTTATCAAAATAACACCTTGATTAGTGCAACTTGCCAGGCATATTCTTTATTTTGTCAACACAAAGCTATTGTACTTATATAGTAAATTTTAGTTTATATTTAGTATATAAAAGTGCTTCCTTTAACTTCATAGCTGATCTAGTTTTGGCTTTCAGGGCGACACATTTGTTTCTGTTTTCAACTCTCCATATTTTAATTTATTTAATTAGCTTGTATAGTACCATTAATTCCACAGAGTTTATAGACATTATAATCACGATTTCCATTGGGGCTCACAATCTAAATTCCCCATCAGTATGTCTTTGGAGCCATCATGCATTCTATTCTGTTAATAGATTTTGCCATGGGCTTGTTATTTTTGAATTCCAGGGTGTACTTTTTATAGTATGTTTTCCTTACACGTAGCATAAGTCCTGATTCATCAAGCAATTTTCGCCAGTTTTCTAGCATATAAGTGCTTAAAGGGAACCTGTCATGTAAAATAAAGCTATTAACCAGCAGATATGGAGTTAATCTGCAGGTTAATAGCTTTCTGACACTGTGCGGCGCCGGGACTGAGAGCCCCACTGCGGGGAGGATATTAACTTTATTCCCCCATCACAGTTTGGCTTCCAGTAATAGGGGTGGCACCAACATGGTTTCAGTCACTGCCCAGGGTATAGTAAGCGATGGGTATAACTGTCCCCCTCGTGCTGACTGACAGCAGGCTGTCAGTTAATTTCCTCCCTGAACCACCGCTCTACTTTCTGTAGACCACAGGTTACTTTAAGCCTGTAGTCTACAGAACGGCAGGGTGATGCAGGTGCTGAGGCGTCGGTGCACACACAGGGCCCATCATACTGTGTACAGGGGAACTGTGGGCACATTAAACTGTGTAGAGAGGAGCTGTAGGCCCATCATACTGTGTATAGGGGAGCTGTGGGCCCATCATACTGTCTATAGGGGATCTATGGGCCCATTATACTGTGTATAGAAGAGTTGTGGAGGCATTACACTGTGTATAGCGGAGCTGTGAGCCCATTATACTGTGTATAGATGAACTGTTGGCCCATTATACTGTGTATTGGGGAGCTGTGGGCATATTATACTGTATATAGGGGAGCTGTGGTGGAATTATACTGTGTATAGGGCAGGGGCGTACATAGGAATCATGGGGCCCCATAGCAGAAGTTCTAATTCGGCCCCCCCCCCCAAAAAAAATATATAAAAATGTAAATAATTGTTGGGGTCACAGAAGAGCAGATCTCACAACCTTCCAGCCTTTACATAGTAATTTTCCTCCTGCTGAAGTCCTAGATCCCTTTTTCGTTGCCCATAAAGTGTACCAACAAAAGTGTCCCCCAAACACGGTATGATACCCCCATGGTGAATTCCTCCACATGCGCAGTATAATGTCCCTACTGTACCCCACCTCAACTCCCAGGGTAAAGTATGGTGACCACAACACAGTATGATCTCCCAACTGCCCCACACTCCATAGAGTACAATGCACTCCCCCGTGGTCCTCCACACAGTACAATGCACTCCCCCGTGGTCCTCCACACAGTACAATGCACTCCCCCGTGGTCCTCCACACAGTACAATGCACTCCCCTGTGGTCCTCCACACAGTACAATGCACTCGCCCGTGGTCCTCCACACATTACAATGCACTCCCCCGTGGTCCTCCACACATTACAATGCACTCCCCCATGGTCCTCCACACAGTACAATGCACTCCCCCGTGGTCCTCCACACATTACAATGCACTCCCCCGTGGTCCTCCACACAGTACAATGCACTCCCCCGTGGTCCTCCACACAGTACAATGCACTCCCCCGTGGTCCTCCACACAGTACAATGCACTCCCCCGTGGTCCTCCACACAGTACAATGCACTCCCCCGTGGTCCTCCACACAGTACAATGCACTCCCCCGTGGTCCTCCACACAGTACAATGCACTCCCCCGTGGTCCTCCACACAGTGCAATGCACTCCCCCGTGGTCCTCCACACAGTACAATGCACTCCCCCGTGGTCCTCCACACAGTACAATGCACTCCCCCGTTGTCCTCCACACAGTACAATGCACTCCCCCATGGTCCTCCACACAGTACAATGCACTCCCCCATGGTCCTCCACACAGTAGAAGACACTCCGCCATTGTCCTCCACACAGTAGAAGACACTCCGCCGTTGTCCTCCACACAGTACAATGCACTCCGCCGTTGTCCTCCACACAGTAGAAGACACTCGCCATGGTCCTCCACACAGTATAATGCATTCCCCCATGGTCCTGTACGCAGTATAATGCAGCCCCCCATAGGGTAAAATGCAGCCCCAGTCCTCCAGTATTATCAGTACACACTGATTTAAAAATAAATACATACTTACCACTCCTCGTTCCCCGCTGCTTCAGTCTCTGCAGCGCGTCTCTGTCATCACCTCAGCAGCTGCCAGCTCCACTGTCTGACACAGCGTGGCGCGTCATCACCCCACTGCGTCAGACGCAGAGGAGGAATAATGGGAGAGAGAGTGTCACATGATGCTCCCTCCTCCAGGTTTTCATGGGCCCCGGGCGAAAGAGTCTCAGTGGCCCCTTTAACACATCCAACAATTCATGATGCACAGATACAGCAGAGAAATTATAGATATAGTACAATGCCAAAAATTTCACTGACTTCTTACATGTCATGAGTGATATCTATTGTAAATTCTACAATAGCTCAGAAACCGGTGAATCCTCACAGCGCACAGTGCAGACCGGACAGTATAGTCCTCCATACAGTGTTATGGCACCACTAAGTCCTCCATAATATATTATGGGCACCACATAGTCCTCCATACAGTATTATGAGCCCCATATAATGCTCCATACAAAATACTGGATCCCATATAATGCACCTTAGAGAATACTGCCTGGTCCCCATGTAATGCCCCATGTAATGCCATACACAGGCTGGACCCCATGTAATGCCTCATGCCTCCTGGGCCCCACACAGAGCTCCCACAAGCCCACAGCATCCCCCCCAGAGCACCCACAAGCCCGCAGCATCCCCCACAGAGCACCCACAAGCATCCCCCCCAGGGCCCCACAAGCCCGCAGCATCCCCCTCAGAGCCCCACAAGCCCACAGCATCCCCCCCAGAGCCCTATTTACTCCCCTCCCCCACCCTCCACATTGTGTGCAGCCAGGGGCCCCCCACCTCCACCTCCACCCACCCTCCACATTGTGTGCAGCCAGTGGCCCCCACCTCCACCCACCCTTCACATTGTCTGCAGCCAGGGGCCCCCACCTCCATCCACCCTCCACATTGCGTGCAACCAGGGCCAGGGGCCTCCACCTCCACCCTCAGGAGTCAGCAAAGTGCAGCGCCAGCACAGTGAGGGGACACATTAAAAAAAAAAATACACACTGCCGGCCCTGCTCACCGTCTCTCTCTCTCTCTCCGTCCACACAGAATGGATGTGCACACCCTCATGTGCTGAGTTCCTGCTTCCGGCCCGGGCCCTGCACACTGCTGCTCTCTGGCTGGAAAGCTACGTCAGCCAGGAGGCGTGACGTTCTTATGCAAATCCAGCCAGAGCATTCAGCCAGCAGCAGACCAGGAACCAGAAAGGAAGAAGATTAGAGGAAGGTATATGGCGGCCGGCGGGCGTCGCTTACATTTAATTAAAGGCATACAGTACTGTCAGCACAGCCGCCGGACCGCAGCGGCCGTCGCGGGCCCCCTCACCCGCCGGGCCCCATAGCGGTCACGTGGTCTGCCGCCATTGGCGGTACGCCACTGGTATAGGGAAGTTGTGGGCCCATTATTTTTTGTACAGGGGAGCTGTTGCCCTATTATATTGTATATAGGGGAGTTGTGGGGGCATTATACTGTATACAGGAGAGCTTGTGGGCCCATTATGTTGTGTATAGGGGAGCTGTGCATGGGGGGACTCAGGGGACATTATTAATTGTTAAGTGGGGACTTAAGCATTATTGTTGTATGGGTACTCAATATTGTGACAGTCAAAGGTGTACATGGGAGCATTATTACTTTCTAGTGGCAAAATATGGACACTTCTAGGGCATTTGTATAGGGCATTAATATTTCCTAGTGAGCAATTTTACTATCTAGAGGGCACCAAGGTAGCATTTTCTTTGTAAGAAGCACAGTGGAGGGCATTATTATGTGGGGCAGTAAAAGGATCACTGCTTTGGTACCATACAGCAGGTGCAGTAATAGGGACACATATGGCTGCAGTGGTTCACCATTGGAGTATCAGCAGAATGAGCGATTTGTGCAGGTTGGGAATTGATGAGGACGGGGCTGGAAATGTGAGAAGTTAAATGTGTTTTTGTTGTAATCTCAGCAGAGGAGTTGTGGTTGAAAGAAGTTGTCATGTCGGTCTGGGCCAGAAGGAAAAGAGGGGAAAAGTGGACGACTCCATCAGAAAGAATATCAACTGTAAGTCACTATCTGTAACTGTACTGTAATATCTTATATGTTCTGCAGGACTGGTATTCATCACCATAGTTGTAATCAGGGCTACCTGGTTAGGGGCCCACTCAGAGGTTTTGCTTCCCTGAGCTCAACCCCTTAGCTACTCTTTTGAGCTTGTATATAGGGTTACATCATATGAACATGTGAAGAATAGCCAGATTTATCAGTTAGCAAGTCTACTTTATTGTCCAACATCTTCCAATGTCCAGATGTCCATGGAATTTGCACTCATCTCATGGAGTCAGGGTCATAAAATATTAACATCTGTTCCATTATAATGTATATTCTTCTGTGGACATTTGTGTGTGTCAGTTGGCAGATGTTTTCAATTATGGCTACTAATCGCAGTCCACTTATTAGCTAGTGACACAGCATATACAATGTGCTGAGCTACACAGCTGTTAGGTCACCATGCGCCAAAGATATGACTGGCCCCAGGACCTGTGCTCCCAGGTGTTTCTATAAACTAGAAAAATGCAAAGAATTATAATATTTTCATTCCTCTTATTCATTGTCTGTTAAAGTCTAGATGATGAGCAATACTCTTTAAACCTAGCTCTTGGCTTTTGATAAGAATATGTTCTTGACAGATGTTAAAGGAGCCCCGAGGCCAGCAATGATTATGTTCAGACAAAAAGAATTTCAGGAAAGCCTTCATATCTGTACCTTTTAAAAAACTGTCTTGTTTTCTTCAGCTTGTGCATGCATGATATTGAGGACTAAGAAATACATAGTTGGTGTATGATCAGGTCAAAAGCCTAGAGAAATTAAGAAGTAGGAGAAATTGATAATATAGCAAAATCACGTCATTATAATATCTGCTGCACCAATCTGTTCTGTGGTTACAATTGTGTCATCCAACAGGAGGGAAATCTATTTAGTTTAATTTATTAATATAATTTATTTATACTACTTTATTTAACATATCTGTCCTAATTGTCCTACTTCAGACCCTCTCACCTGGTGCTGGCACCTCCACTTACATGTTTGTTTCAATTTAGTGAAACCCTCCATGATGAGGAAAAGAGGGGACGAGCAGGCAGGAGGGTTGTTTTATGCAAGGATTCCCAATGCATATTTGCCTATATGTTAATGTTGGGTGCCCCAAAACAACAGTATATGAAGAGCACTGAGCATTTTCCAATATATCACCAATATATCAGTATTGATTAACAATGGACATTAACAGCAATTACACAGAATATGGCATAAATATCCAATAGGTTGTGGGTCCCACAACTTTCTCACACATTGGCAATTTTCAAAATTCCAATACAATCAATCATGAAAACTGGAGCCATTAGAGATGGGCGTATCAATTTCATGGCAAATCAAATTTGTGTTAGAATTTTTAGGAACGCTAACAATTTACAATTTGCTTTATGCGAATTGACAACAATAGCCACAGGCATAGATACTAGTGATGAGCGAACGTACTCATTTAACTCCTTCACCGAGCATGCTCGGGTGCTTACTGAGTAGCTTCCGCGCGGTCGTATAATATGTTTGAGTCCCTGCGTCTGCATGATTTACAGCTTGAAGACAACCTCAACACATGTGAGGATTCCCTAACAAACAAGCAATCACTGCATGTGTTCAGGCTGTCTTATAGATGTAAATCATGCAGACGCAGGGAACCAAACATATTATACGAGCACACCAAAGATACTTGGTAAGCACCCGAGCATGCGCTGTGAAAGGGTTAAACGAGCACGCTCGCTCATCACTAATAGATACATATCAGAAGATTGCATCAGCCAGAGGAGGTTTACATGATCTCAGGCAAGCTTCTCAATAATGCCTTGCAGCTATCACATCACATGGTAGAGCACAACTTATTAAGAGAGACTCTCATGGCCTGTTTAAAAGCTGCAGCAGACATTTTATATTGAATCTGGATAGTGACAAGATGTCACAGTTTACAGCTACCAGACAGATATAGAGAGAAACCATAAAACACTCAAAAATTGTAAAGATAGTAGGGACGATCCTTGAATGCTTTTTCAGCAGAAGACTGGGTTAAAACATTTCGAAAAGTTGCAACATTTAAAATTTTACTGCTTTTGGCATTTTCACGCCATTTTGAAGCAACGTCTCCAAAATACGTGGAGCTGGGTGAGAAGGAGCAGGAGAGAGCGTGGCTACGCCTGTACATCAAAATCAGCAAAAGTGCAAGCATTTCTTATGGCAGAAATGGTAGAAGGTCTGAGACGCACGCCAATGAGAATATGTGCCCAATTCACATTAAGTGGTGTGCCCTTTTAATATTTCAGCACATCGCACTCCAGCGAGCCCTTCATTAAGACCGGTGTCTGCATTGCCAGCCTTAATGAATTGACCATAGTGTATGTGACAGCACAGCAGTGAAGATCAGTGCCTGAGTGAGGAAAGAGAATATTAATTAAAATTTCCAACGATTCGCTAATCTCTAGCAGGCATCTCTCCACTGACAGCTATGAGCATTGATGCCTTGTTCTCAAGAGTGGGACACGCATTTATTAGGTAGTTATGAAGGAACAACCCCTTTAATGACTATTGATCAGGTATATTAGTAGTCATAATACTTTATCCATATACAACTCCTGGTTTATAATCTCCAAAAGTAGAGAAAACAGATAAATATCATGTAGCATGAGAAAAAACATCATTTTGACACTTAGGGTTCTAATTAGGAAAGGGCAGCATGAAATACCTTACCAGATGAGTGTTTGACTTGCTATATGGAAAACGGCAAGCCTTTTTTTATCAACAATTTATTCAGCAAAATGAGAATTCTTTTTGTTTGAAGCAAGTTGTAAAAGGGAGGGACGCAGATGAGTGTTTGGTGCATAGAAGCATGTCAGTTCAGCTTTTGTCTCCTGGCCGCACCTGTGTTTGCCTTGGGCATAAGAATAATTAATTTTATATCAATTACTAAACTTAGAAATATTAAAAGTATGCTGAAAACAAGTCTAAAAATCCATTTTTGTTTTACTAACCTGCTGTTTTTTGTGCAGGTGGTTTATGGTTTTAATATGTTCTGTGCAGTATGTTTAGTTTCTAGTGATTTATTTTATAATAAATTCTATGAAAATTAAATAACATAATTTAGGTTGGCGTCATCTGATCTCGAAGGTTAACTGCACACGATGAATTGTTGGTGAGTTGATGCATATTTCTGCTGTGCAAAAATTAGCGCCTTACAGTTCCAGCAAAGTGGATTGGATGCATTTTTTAGATCCTCAAAACATCAATTTCTCTTGCAGGTATGCTGAGTTTTATGTGTTGATTTTCCCCATAAAATTGCATTAGATGTAGATAGTCTGCAGGTAAAAATGCATGTGTTCTTTTGTTGCAGAAAATCACTAAAAACGTATGTAATCCACAGCTGACTGTATCAATAAAGTTTTGTCAAAGCTAAATATTAGGAAGCAACAAAAAGCAGCTTTATTTAAAACATGACAAATCAAAAAGAAACAAAAAATGTGATCGAAATGCATGTAAAAAAACACAAGTAGCCTAATTTACCTAATAAATGCAGAAATGCAGCAAAAAAATCTGCAACATAAAATGCTCACCAAATACTCATCCTGGGAATGTAGCCCAAGGCTACACTCATGGATATTTATTGTAAACATGTAGCCATAAACAGTCTTGGTATTATGTTAGCTGACAAATGTCCCCCTCGGATCTGCCAAATTGAGATGTACTGACCTGTCCCTCCATCTCACTGAATGCCACTGGAGATTACTTGCAATAGGGTTTTAGAAAAGATTATGAGCCATTCTTCCTCCACAGGCTCTATACAGTGGTACATGATAGTTTGTATACCATTCAGAAGTTTCCGTAAATTAGACTTAAAACTAAATCAGATTTTCACACAAGTCCAAAAAGAAGATAAAAAGAACCAAATCAAACAAATGAGTAAAAAATATTAGGTTTTGTTGTTTGAAATTTAATATGCAAATTGCCCCTTCAGAGAGGAAGAGAACTCTATAGCGCCACTTGTTGGAAGCAAAAATCCTACAAGTCACTATCGAGTCGTGCAATATGACTTAGGATAAAAGCCAAATCAGAATCTCAATTTGCAGACACAGTGTTTCGAGGTATTGCCCCTCATCAGTGCAAATTATGAGAACTGATTTGGCTAGGTGAGAGGCTCTGGACTGAGGGCTAAGGGGTAACATTTCTCCTTATGGAGAGTGACATACCGGCTCTGGCATGCCAATGTTAGGAGGCTTATTCTCCGTGCAATGCTCTTCTGGGAAATTTAATATGCAAATTGCCTCTTCAGAGAGGAAGAGGACTTGAACTCTATAGCAGCACCTATTGGAAGCAGCAATCCTACAAGTCGTGCAATATGACTTAGGATAAAAGCCAAATCAGAATCTTAATTTGCAGACACGGTGTTTCGAGGTATTGCTCCTCATCAGTGCAAAGTAGGAGCACTGATTTGGCTAGATGAGAGGCTCTGGACTGAGGTCTAAGGGGTAACATTTCTCCTTGTGGAGAGTGACATACCAGCTCTGGCATGCCAATGTTAGGAAGGTTATAAGCCATGCAATGCTCTTCTGGGAAATTTAATATGCAAATTGCTTCTTCAGAGACGAAGAGAACTTGAACCCTATAGCGCTTGTTTGAAATTTGAAATGTTTAGTATCTACAGCCTCTAAGTATCACAGCTAGCAGTGAATTGGTAAGTGAGCTTGTCTAATGGCAGGGTCCATAACCAGTCCATTTCCAGTCTCCTGAACGATCTTCTAAACACAAAAGAGATAAGACTTCAGACCCTGCCAACGGAACTAGCTCTCTAAGGCTAAGTGCCCACGATGCAGAAATGCTGCAGATTTTTCCCACATCTCTCTGGCAAGAAAAACGCATGCATTTTTCCTGCCAGGTAGAAGCGTTTGTCAAGCGTTTTTGCATGCATTTCTGCATGTGGGTTATCAAGCGCTTTTCCAAGCGATTTTAGCATCACTTGGAAAAGTGCTTGACAACTTGGTCACACTATATAAATCCATGCAACCGGCATGGATTTTGTATAGTGTGACCAAGTTAGTTAAAAAAAAGAATAAAAATGGTAAAAACCCCCCCCAAAACATTATACTCACCTTCTGATGGCCCCCGGTCTTTTCTCCGGTGGGTCCGGTCTCTTGTACGGCTCGCGGTGTTGTAAAAGGACCTTTCATGACCTCATTTAGTAATGTGACAGGTCACGCGGCCGCCAACATCAGCGGGTGCGTGACCTGTCACATGACTAAATGACGTCATGGAAGGTCCTTTTAGACCATCGTGGCCTGCCAGGGAGCCAGGGCGCATCATACAGGAGACCGGGGGACATCGGAAGGTGAGTATAATGATTATTTTTTATTTTAAATTCTTTTTTTAACAGGTACTATGGTATCCGGGTCTTGAGGAGAGTCTCCTCTTCTCCAGACCCGGGTACCATCCGCACATTGAAGTGATGTGGATATTAAGCGATTCAATGCAAGTCAATGGCGGCAATTACGCTGTGTGTCCGCAAAATTAATGGACATGCTGCGTATTTTTCTGCAATGATAATCCGCAACGAAAATTTCCTCAGCATGTGCACAGCACATGCGGATTATCATTGGGGACCATGGGGCACGTATTACCAAGCGTTTGTTAAGCGTTTTCGCTGCGGAAATTCCGCGGCAAAAACGCTTGAAAAATGCATAGTGGGAACGCAGCCTTACTGATTCACTAATAACTCATCCTGAAGTCAACTATGTTCTGTGATATATACAACGGTGCTTGAAAGATTGTGAACTATTCACAAATTTCCATAATTCTACATAAATTTGACCTAAAACTACTACAGATTTTAACAAAAGTCTGAAAAGTAGATAAAAAGAACCAAATCAATCAAATGTGTCAAACATTTTAGCCTTTGTCATTTTATTATTGAAGAAAATTATCCATTTTCACATTTCTGTGAGTGGCGAAAGTATGTGAATCTTTAGGGATTAGCAGATAATTTGAAGGTGCAATTAAAGTCTGGTGTTTTCAATCTATGGAATGATAATCAGGTGTCAGTAAGTGACCTGTTTTATTTAAAGAAAAGGAAGCTATCAAATGTGATCTTCACAACACAACTCAAGAGTTTTTGATGCTCATCAGGCTGTAAAAGTTTATAAAACCATCTCTAAAGAGTTTGGACTCTACCAATCCACAGCTACTGTTAGTGCCCACGATGCGTTTTTCAAGCGTTTACGCTGCAGAATTTCCGCAGCGTAAACGCTTGGGAAACGCTTGGTAAACCTTCCCCCATGGTCTCCAATGCAATTCCGCACTTTCAATGCCCATGCTGCGGATTTCTCCGCAGCGTTTATGCTGCGCTCAAAAATCCGCAGCATGTCCATTAATTTTGCGGAAGTGCTGCGTTTTCGCCGCCATTGACTTGCATTAGAATGCGCCAATTCCGCAAGACTGCATCTGTACTTGTGTAATTGGCACGTTCTAATGTGCGGATGGTACCCGGGTGTGGAGGACAGGAGACTCTCCTCCACACCCAGGTACCATAAAAAAAAGAATAAAATAAAAGATTATATTCACCTTTCGACGGCCCCCGGACTCCTGCTCTTCGCTTGCTGACAGATCACGCAGGACTGAAGGACCTGCGCTCACGTCACAGTCATGTGACGGCAGGTCTTTTCAGTACCGCGATCTGACAGCGGCCAGCACAGGAGCTCAGCAAGTCTCGGGGGCCATCGAAAGGTAAGTATTAGTTTATTTTTTTATTTTTAACCACTCTCTTGGGTCACACTATATAAATCCATGCCGTTTGCATGGATTTATATAGTGTGACCTAGTTGTCACAAGCACTTTCCAAGTGATGCTAATCGCTTGAAAAGCGCTTGTCAACCCGCATGCGGAAATGCATGTGAAGAACGCTTCACTTCCCCATGTTCCTGGCAGGAAAAACGCATGTACAATCCGCATGCGTTTTTTTCTGCCAGGGAGATGCAGAAACGCTCAGGAAAAAATCCTGAGCATTTCTGCATCGTGGGCACATAGCCTAAGACTCATTATGCACAAATGGTGGAAATTCAACACCATTATTACTCTCCCTCAGAGTGATTGATCAGCAAAGATCACTCCAAGAGCAAGTCGTATAATAGTCCACGAGCTAAGAAACAAACCCAAAGTAATCTGTAAGCTACTAAATGCCTGTGTCACATTAGTACTTCTTTACGAGCCTATATGTTGGCAGGTTTAAGCAAAGCTCATGGGACAGATTAGTGATTATAACTTTTATTGGTTCAATGCTTAGGACAGAACCTGCTGCTTCTTGGGCAAAAGTATATGTAAGAATGAGCTGGTTTAGCCCTAACTGTGCTGTGGAAGCCTGTCCTTAGGCTGCTTTCCAACTTTGAGCTTGTGGTGAGTTTTTGATGTTGCAGACTTCCTGAATCATTTCTGCACCTATTAGGTAAATTTGGCAACTTCCATTGACTTTTTGAGTGCATTTTTTACATGCATTTTTATTGCAATAGTATCAGAAGTAAGTATGTATGACAGATAGCGCTCAGTATACATCTGTGGTTAGTATAACACTAAAAACACATTATTCCCTAGAACACCACAGCCGAAGTATTTGCTAATGATTCTTTTGCATACAGTTTGCTAAGTGGGTCTCACTTGTTAAAGACAAATATTCTTGTAAGTTCTGTTTGATTTGGACTTTGTGATTTCCTACTCAATAAAATCTATTTGACTTGGAAACCACCATTCACATATCCCCAATTACTTAGGTCCCAGCAACATGACCATGGGTTGTACACTACTGGAGTCTTGGCAGTATTATTACAAAGCTTGAGACACATTCATTTTCTGAACAAACTATTGTATAAAGCAAAGTATTATAGCGGCACTAACACTCATTTCAGTAATATCTAGGGGAATTCCAAGATCTCTTGCACTATCCTTATGTCAGCTATTATAAATGTCTATTTAAGTCACGGAAAAACAGATATATGCAAAACATAGGTTTTCTATAAAGATTGGTATTCTTTTACAATCTTCTCAGTGCTTGAGAACAGCAATAATGCTGATTTATTAACAATCAGGTATAACAGTGTTTGACACTAATGTGACTAGGAAATATGGACAAAACAGAGTGAACTGGTACAAGACTAGATAAATCCAAGCTGAAACAAACCATTTAAATCATTTCAACTCTATATGCTGAAAATTGTCAATTCGAGTTCATGTTTATTCATAAATAATGCTAATTTAGGACACAGTCTCCACATACTGTAACAGACAGTATGTGTATGTATGGAGATATTCTCCCTAGGAAGCAATGTTTCCTTATATCTTCATACTGTATATGGCATCTGATGCCGATGGCAAATTATATTTGTGTCTGAATGTAACAGGAAGAACTCTCCCTACCTCTATGTGGTATCATTTCAGAAATCATGGCCTACTATAGGAACCCTTCTGTAGGAGGACAGCTCTCAATCAGTATTTCACTTCTTTTGAGCGAGACCGCACACGTCTAGTCGGAATTTGGCCAGGAGTATGCATATCACCGGAGAATCCTGACAGCGTGTGCTGTGTGTACTGTGAGGATTCACAAGACTTTCATGCCAAACCTGGACAACCCCTTTAAACTAAGTATACAGTGCCTCTCACCATTATTGGCACCCCTTCATTTTTTTCATAGACTGTACAATATCTTCAGAAATAAATGGAAATATATATTCAGGATTTTTTAATTAGTGGTCCAAAGTAATACAACAATAAAACATTGTTTTTCCATTTCCATGTTGCAATTTCAAAGAAGAAACAGAATAAACAGCATGTGCAGCAATAAACGTACCCCTAATACTTGGTTGCACACCCTTTGTCATTTCTGACAGCCTTCAAACGTTTCTTGTAGCTATCTATAAGCTTCTTGCACTTCTCAGATGGAATTTTCTCCCACTCTTCCTTTGCAGTTTGTTCAAGCTCTTGAATGTCTGCAGGGTTCTTTTTCCCAATGGCAGATTTCAGCTCACCCCAAAGATTTTCAATGGGATTGAGGTCAGGACTTATTGCTGGCCATTTTAAAACAGTCCATTTTTTCTTTTTCAACCATTCCTGTGTACTTGTGGATGTTTGCTTTGGGTCATTGTCTTGCTGCAGAACCCATGATCTTCGACTCAAACTTACACTGGGTAGGACATTTCGCTCTAAAATCTCTTGATAATTCTCTGATTTCATGATTCCTGTGATACGATCAAGGCCTCCAGTGTCAGACGCAGCAAAGCAACCCCACAACATTATGGATCCTACACGGTGCTTAACTTTTGGTAAGGTGTTCTTTTCCTTATAAGCTTCATTGCGCCGTCTGTAAATAAACTGTTGCTTTGCATTGCCAAAAAGCTCTATTTTTTTTTCATCTGTCCACAGAACATTTTCCCAGAAGGATTGTGGTTTGTAAAGGTTCTATTTGGCAAAGATCAGTCATTACTTTTTATGTCTTTTCTTCAGCAATGCTTTCTTCCTTGGCCTTTGTCCATAAAGCTCTGCTTGGTTTAGTGTGCAGCATATGGTACTTGGTGAAACCATGACCCCAGACTGTTCCAGGTTGGCCTTCAAGCCTTTGGATGTTTGACGTGGTGTTTTTTTACACCTTTTGCACCAACCTTCGAAGACATCTCTTGTCAATTTTCCTCTTTCACCCACTTCCAGGAAGGTTCTTGACAGTTCAATGCTTCTTAATAACATTGCGCACTGTTGAAATTGGGATACCAGGGTCTTTAGAGATGGCTTTATACCCTTTGAAAGTCTTGTGTTTGCTAATAATAGCAGTTCTGATGTCCTCAGGCAGCTTCTTTGTCTTCACCATCGTGACAAAGGAACAGGGCCTACCATGTGGCTTTTTAAAACACTGAAGTCATCATTTATTGGCTAATTCAAGTCACATGGGCACCGACAATTAATATATAAAGAAGGTAAAATCCGGTGCCACATGCGATAAATCCTTTTATTCCAAAATTAAAAATCACAACATGTCCCTAGGAGGGGAACAACTGTTCGAGAATATCTTGTGATTTACCACAGGCGAGTCAAAATGTGTTTTCATACTAACATAATGTAAAGAGTGCCAATACCAGTGGCACAGCAAGCTTTGGGGTTTCTATTTTTCCCTCCCATTGTTTTTTTGTTTTAAATTATTGTTTATCATTTGCTCTTTTGTATTTAACACGAGTGCTCTATACAAAAAAAAAACATTTCACTTGATTCATTTTTTTCAGGAGATATTCCACATTATGTACCTAAACTTCAGAAAAATTGCACCTTTGCTGTTCAAACGATTTGCTTGTTTTAAATATATCATAAATTAATATTGTATGCTAATTAGGTGCTCTGTGCACATTGGGTGTTACCAAGTGGTTTTTGCACCTTCCCAAGTACATGTGTTCAAACTATCTAAACCACAGTCTTGCGTGATAGACTACACTGGCTTCACATGAGCCAGCTGCCTCCTCTCAAATCTTGTGCGTGCACATGTGGCACCTCTGAGGGTTCGACCGCCACAGGGATGCTGCACTTCTCCAATGGAGTGTAGTGTTCCTCCTCTGAGGTAAGTACAGTGTGATGATCAGTACCCTACCTCCACATCCAACACAACACTTCTCCCACCAGAGGGGGCTAGTAGGCACCAGGTGCTGCCCCTACTGGTAGTCGGGAGACTGGGAACCAAAAGAGATAGGAACCAGTTAGTGGGTGAGGGTGGAGGACTCACATTATAGTGACACCTTACATTTTATATTTAATACACTGCCATCTTGGCTCTGGGTTCTTTGACTGTTATCAGATCGTGATCTCCCTCCCTGAGCGTGGATCCTGTGTGGACCTGCAGAGGATGGAGACACGGCCCTCGTACCTTGGCCTTGGGACGAGAGGCAGGCGGGAGATGAGGAATGTCTCAGCCCGGTCAAGGACCATGACCAAGAAGGCCCGGAACTTTAGAGTGTAGCTCCATCGCAAATGGGTCCCGGGGAGGATGCAGACGGAGCGGTGTACGCCACCTGTCCTCGCCTACCTGATCTATTCAGAGGGATTCCGGCTGCAAGAGGGGACCGGCCCTCGATACCTGACCCTGCTACTCTACGTCCCGGTCAGGAAAGCCCGGTAGGCCCTGAGGATCCCACCGGGAACGGGAAGAATGACGCTGCCACCCATACCCTTGTTCTGAGAGAAGTTCAGAGGGAGACCCGGCCTATTCACTCACACACGAACAGGAAAGGACTAGGTCTAATGTCTAGGAACACTCTGGTGCGGGGTCCTGATTTAACGCTGGACTTACTCGGAGGTTGTTGGACCCCCTCGTCTCTGGTGACTGCAGGACTCCGCTAGGAGCAGGGAGTAGCCTTCCTACTGCCATCTCTATCGTGAGTAAAGTCTTGGAAGTTCACCCCTATGGCCTCCGGACTCTTTATTCTGCACTACACCGCACTACGCAGTACCAGACCTCCTGGACTACTACTCCCTCCTTCCTGTCCCTCTGCCCTGAGGCCCTGCTCCGCCTGTGGGGAGTAGTAACAACGACGGCTGCCATAACACCATACCTCGGCGGACTGCAGCAGCGCTGGTGGCCTTCACCAGGTGCCACAGGTGGCATAGTCGTAATCATCCACTCAACCCGGATAAGCCCGTACCATCCTTTTTAATGTGACGGCCCTGGGCACGGAGCGGGTCCGGGCCACGGCTGCACCCCATCTCTCCATCTTAGGACCAGACTCCGAGTCCCCATCTCCCAGGGTAAGGGGCTTACAGAAGACTTTGAGTCGTCACACACAGATGTTAGAATACTCCCAGATAGACTCCCTTTAAAAGGACATGATTAACTTCCAACTCATCCAATGCTTTATAACACTATGCTTTTAAATATTATCATTATTTTCTAAAATTCTGTTTTCTGATAATTCCAATGAAAAAATAATACACACATATCACAGTTTTGTGGCACAACCTGGAATTTCACCTTTTTTTGAGAGTTTACATCAGTTCATGTACAGAACATGCTTACAACTGTGAACATTTGGTTTTCTTTTTATTGTGATGCAAACAGCAAATAGGAAAAAATAGCTGAAAACTCCAGTGTGCATAACTATTCACCCCCCTACTGTCAGTACTTTGTAGAGCCTCCTTTTGCGGCAATTACAGCTGCAAGTCTCTTTGGATAATTCTCTATGAGCTTTCCACATCTTACCACTGGGATTTTTGCTCATTCCTCCAGGCAAAACTGTTCTAGCTCCTTCAAGTTAAATGGTTTCCTCTGGAGAACAGCAATCTTCAAATCTGACCACAGATTTTCCATTGGATTAAGGTCTGAGTTTTGACTAGGCCACTCCAAAACATTTACAAGTTTCCCCTTAAACCACTCGAGTGTTGCTTTAGCATTATGCTTTGGGTCATTGTCTTGTTGGAAGGTCAACCTCCGTTCCGGACTCAAATAACTGACAGACTAAAATAGGTTTTGCTCAAGAATATCCTTATATTTCTCAACATCCATCTTCCCCTTGACTCGGACCATTTTTCCCTGTCTCTGCTGTTAAAAAACATCCCCACAGCATGATGCTGCCACCACCATGCTTCACTGTGTTGATGGAGTTCTTGTGGTGATGAGCTGTGTTGGTTTGGCGCCAGACATAACGTTTTCCTTAGTGGCTAAAAAGTTAAATTTTGGTCTCATCTGACCACAGCACTTCCTCCATACATTTGGGGAGTCTCCCACATGTCTTTTGGCAAACTCAAAACAATTCTCATAATTTTTGTGTGTAAATATAAGCTTTTTTCTGCCCACTCTTCCATAATGGCCACCTCTATGGAGTGTATGGCTTATTATGGTCGTATGAACAGATACTCCAGTCTCTGCTTGGGAAATCTGCAGCTCCATCAGGGTTACCTTTGGTCTCTGTGCTGCCTCTCTGATTAATGCCCTCTTTGCCCGGGCTGAGAGTTTTGGTGGGTTGTGGTACAGTGTTCTTTCCATTTGATGATAATGGTTTTGATGGTACTCCTTGTGATCATCAAAGATTGGGATATTTTTTTATAACCCAACCCTGACTTGTACTTTTCAACAACTTTGTCCTTGACTTGTTTGGAGATCTCCTTGGTCTTCATGGTGGTGTTTGGTTAGTGGTGCCACTTGCTTAATGGTGTTACAGCCTCTGTGGCCTTTCAGAAAAGGTGTGTATATACTGACAGACCATGTGACACTTAGATTGCACACAGGTGAACTTCCACTAAGTATATGACTTATTAAAGTAATTGCTTGTGACTCGCCCCCAGGGCCGTGGGGTACTCGGCAGCCGGGCGTCTGGTTGCCGGGGGGTATCACGGTGGCTGGTCTGGTCCGTGACCCAGGGCGGTCAGTGAAATGGGGAAACTTCTATTATTTGGGGGTTTTGGAATTATTTGTGACGCCACCTGTGGAATGTGGCTATGGCATGCCGCCGCTGCGGGGCAGTCCTCTGAGGCAGATGGTAGGGCAGCTTGTGATGGAATGGCTCCCCACAGGTGGAGCGGGCCTCAGGGCAGCATGGGGAGATAATACTGGATGGTGGTGCAGGGGAGAGATGGCAGGAAGGTCCCGGAGGAAGGATGGACACTCACACAGGAGTAAGCTTCAGTACCTTTACTGATGATGCAGCAGGCACGGTCCAGGGTACTCCAGGTGAAGGGCGCACTTCTGGACTCTCCCCAGTGAGCGGGTATAGGGCCTCCTGATCCGTTGCTCTATTCTCTAAGCTTCTGGCCTGCCTGGAGCTGGGCCTAGCTTGGTTACTGTCTCTATCTGCACCTGCTGACCTGGTGGTAGGGCCTTCTCTTTGGAGATCACTCTCCCTGGACACTGGGACCTCTGTGACTCCTAGCCCTGGTACTGCAATCAGCATTAGGTGGACCTGGGACCTGTAGTTCTCCAGGGGTTCTGGTGGTTCCTACTGAGTATAAGGAATCCTTGTAGGCGCGGACCCGGTGTCCGGTATTTATATATCGGGGTGAGCTTACTATGCTCCTCTGCCCCCTGAGTTCCACTCTCCTTTTTCTTCTTGCTGTCAACCACACTCGGGGCCCTCACTACTTGGCAGCTGGCGTGCTGCGTCTTCACCGCTCTCTGAGTGTTGGCACGCTCTGTGCTCACTCTGAGCTGTGTTCCTCTCTCTGAACACTCACTAAACTGTCTGCACTCACTGCAGACTAAACACTAACTGAGACTCCACTGAAGACTGAGCTGCCTAGCTCCACCTTCCCTATATATGTCCCTAACAGGCTCCCTCTGTTGGTCTGAGGTGGTAGGTGGAGGTGTATGAATGTAGTGAGGGCCTCTTGTGGAGAAGTCCATCCATGCACCCTAAATTTAACTTATACCTATATTTTTTTTCACTTCACTTCACCAACTTAGACTATTTAGTGCTGATGCATAACACACAAATCGGATTACAAAAATATTTAAACACAAGTTGAAATGTAACAAAATAGGTTAAAAGCCAAGGGGGGTGAATACATCTGCAAGCCACTGTAAGAGCTGTGCAAAAAAACTAATTTTATTGAACAGAGATAATAGTTCATCAGCTACTTTTTTCCCATGGTAGCTATTAGGCCTCATGTCACACTGTTATGGGGGATCTGTGGTTGTCACACTGTTATGGGGATCTATGGATGACACTGTTGTGGGGATACAGTGCTTGGGCAGTGTTTACGGTATATTAAATGTGACTACAGCCCCCATCATCCATCAGACATCTTACCATCCAACCATATGTACTGCACGGTCTGGATGCATTTTTAAGGATGACTGGGGTTATTATCACATTGAAATACAGAAAACATGACATTACCATACAGTACAGTCTATATTTGACTACCACCCCCCTCATCCTTAGGAATACCTTCATCTGCTGTATACATGAATGTATTCTTGAGGATGATGGAGGTGGTAGTCACATTTACAATAAACATTACAGTCCCTCCCTGTAGTGATTATACTAAATATGACTACAATCCCCATCAACCTTCAGAATACACCCATTGGTACTGTATATTCTGAAGAATGATGGGAGTTGTAGTTATATTGCACCTCCCCTTCAGTGTCTGCCGAGCTCACCTAGTTTACAAGCCATAGATCGGTATTAAGGCTGACAGGACCTTTCATACAAGCGATCACTGATTGGTGGAGGCAGCTCAGCAGCAGTTCCCTCCACCAATCAGTATCCAGCCCTGAGGGGGAGGAGAATCACACTACTCTGCCTTAGAGGAGGTCCCAGGCGGCACTGAATAGAGTAGTAACAGTGGCCCTGTGACTGCCCATTGTCCACCACCATGCTTCACCTCCCTCCACCATGATTGCCCTCCTGCCACCATGATTGACCTCCCGCCGCACAGCCTGTCTGCCTCAAGTTTTTCCCTGGGCCACGGTGAGTGATAGAGCAGTCCGCATTATCATGTGTTAGCTTTATAAGCCACACTGAGTTTCACTCCTCACTTTGAGGGGAAAAAAGTGCATCTTATAAAGCGAAAAATGCGGTATATATATATATAATATATGAAGATATATTGATTAATCTAATGATGGATATGGCCATACTTACTCCTTTGCCATTGTATTGTTATATATTAGATGAGGCTAAATATATGACCGAGTAATAATATACTTACCTAGTAATAGTGGCTTCACATAACTTGTAATAGATGTATAAATATATAGCCTCGTTATATATCTTATTACATCATCCGAGGATTACGTTGTATCACCATTAACAATATTGGTACGGGATAAAATCCACTCCTCATCTAACTCAAAAGGCTCCCCAGCGATTGTTTCATTGGACGCGGAAAAGGCCTTTGATAACATAATTGGGAGTGGCTATACAAGATCTTAGCAAAAATGTCATTAACAGGCCCCTTCTTTAATTACATACACAATTTATATTCGTCTCCAAGGGCTCAGGTATACACCCCGGGTTTCTTGTCCACTCCCTTTCCCCTTGAGAAGGGAACGAGACAGGGTTGTCCGTTGTCCCCCCTCCACTTCAACTTAGCTCTGGAACCCTTAGTTCGCATTCTGTTGGATCCAAACACTTTCTCAGGTATCCAGTTTACTAGGAGATCAATTCAGGCCGCTTTTTTTTTGCAGATGACGTCATTCTGTTTATGTCTGATCCTATTCAACACTTGCCAATAGTGTTGGGCTTGCTTAAAAAATTTGGTTCTTATTCTGGGTTTAAAATCAATGTTATAAAGTGTGAAATACTCCCATTAACCGAGAAGGGAATAAAACTCTGCCCAAATGGGTCGTTAAACGGTATATCCTTAGCACTAGAGATGAGCGTTGTTCTACTCGAACTGTTCGCCAATCTCAAATTCGAGCTGTTTTGGGCGGTGTTCGAGCCGGTCGGCGAACACGAACAATTTGAGAAAAATTCGGCTGTTCGAGGTTATGTTCGATAACTGTTCGTGCACCAAAATCATAACTGGATTTTTTCTCAGTAATGATGAAAATTAATGTTAATACGCAGTTTGAGTGTACAGCGGGGCGGGGGGAGGGGCAGCCTATCAGCAGCGCACACACGGAGCGAAGTGCTTTTTTTCACACAAGCAAGGGCATGTGTGATTGGCAGTGTATGTCACATGTCCTTGCCCTATAAGACCAAGCCATTTTCCCCGTCGCCACCATTTTCTCACTGCTGCAGCTGCGTGTTAGACGGCACCGCTGTTGCTGTGTGCGCTATACCTTGTTAATTTCAAGCCAATTTTCGCACAAATATACAGATAGCTTGGGAGTAGGGAATAGTTGTGATTGCAGTCCTTTTAAGGACTAGGTTACAGCATTTCCTACGACTTTTAGTAAAGACTAATTGTAATTGGAGTCCTTTTCAGGACTAGGTTACATCAGTTCCTATCAGTTTTTGCCAGGCAGGTCTGTGCCAGTGCTGTGCAAGTTTTTTTCACAGCATTTGGCTGAATCTAGCAAAGCTAATCCTTTTTGGCCTATTGCAGAGTGTGTTAGTCAGTGGAGTAGCCTATCTGTGTTGCAAGATATACCACCTGTGTATAGAATACCAATTTTTTTACTGCACCTAGTGAAGTAAAATCTTTTGGGCATAGCATCATTCTATTAGTCCATCTATACTGACCTCCATCAGGTTGCAAACTGAATATAATTTTTTTCTGCATCTAGCTCTGAAAAAATATTTGGGCTTCTAGCAGTGTGTGGGACTTGGTCTATTAGTCCATCTATACTGACCTCCATCAGGTTGCAAATTAAAAATAATTTTTTTCTTCATTTAGCTCTGAAAAAATATTTGGGCTTCTAGCAGTGTGTGGGACTTGTTCTATTAGTCCTTCTATACTGACCTCCAGCAGGTTGCAAATTGAATATAATTTTTTTCTGCATCTAGCTCTGAAAAAATATTTGGGCTTCTAGCGGTGTGTGGGACTTGGTCTATTAGTCCATCTATACTGACCTCCATCAGGTTGCAAATTAAAAATAATTTTTTTCTGCATCTAGCTCTGAAAAAATATTTGGGCTTCTAGCAGTGTGTGGGACTTGGTCTATTAGTCCATCTATACTGACCTCCGTCAGGTTGCAAATTAAAAATAATTTTTTTCTTCATTTATCTCTGAAAAAATATTTGGGCTTCTAGCAGCGTGTGGGACTTGTTCTATTAGTCCATCTATACTGACCTCCATCAGGTTGCAAATTAAAAATAATTTTTTTCTGCATCTAGCTCTGAAAAAATATTTGGGCTTCTAGCAGTGTGTGGGACTTGGTCTATTAGTCCATCTATACTGACCTCCATCAGGTTGCAAATTAAAAATAATTTTTTTCTGCATCTAGCTCTGAAAAAATATTTGGGCTTCTAGCAGTGTGTGGGACTTGGTCTATTAGTCCATCTATACTGACCTCCATCAGGTTGCAAATTGAATAAAAAAATTTTCTGCATCTAGCTCTGAAAAAATATTTGGGCTTCTAGCGGTGTGTGGGACTTGGTCTATTAGTCCATCTATACTGACCTCCATCAGGTTGCAAATTAAAAATAATTTTTTTCTGCATCTAGCTCTGAAAAAATATTTGGGCTTCTAGCGGTGTGTGGGACTTGGTCTATTAGTCCATCTATACTGACCTCCATCAGGTTGCAAATTAAAAATAATTTTTTTCTGCATCTAACCCAGCCAATAGTTTTGGCCTAATACCACAGTTTGGCCACTCAGCTCTGCTCGGTTACCATCCATTGTTTTTTTGTGCAAACAACTCCAGAGTTGTGAATTAGTTAACCACCAAAATGAGTGGAAAAAGGCCTGCTGCTGGTGGAAAGGGGAATAGGCGTGTTGGGAAGGGGAAAAAAGGTTGTGTCCGTGGGGTAGGTGCAGAAGAAAGACCATCTTCCAGCCAAACTAAAATGTCTACTTCTTTTAGCGGACAATGTGATAAGATCCCTTTCTTACGGCCACGCCAATCGCTACAAATTCCAGATGAGGCACAAAAACAGCAGGTGCTTCAACGGATATCAAGTGCTCCTTTAAGTGGGCTCTCCTCCACATCAACTTCAACATCACAAATACTCCAGTCCTCAAAGGTGTCACCCAAATCGCACTTGCTTCCTCACAGCTCCCAAATCTCCAGCTGCCCGTCTGAGTATGAGGTAGAACAGATGGTTGAGTCTGCAGAGCTGTTTACTCATACTATAGCCTGGGAATCAGAGGTCGACTCCAGCGCTTCTGTGAATCCAGACGAGGAAATGATCTGCACTGATGCCCAGAATCTTTATGAGTCGGATCCAGGACCAGACGCAGAAGGTTCTGACCATAATGTAGACCCTCATTCCCAAACTGTAACTCCTGTTGGTGGAGACAATGAGGAAGACGATGATAAGACTCAAATACCTGATTGGAGCGACAACTTTAGTTTTTTGTCAGGGCAGGAACAGGTTGGCTCTGAGGACGACGGGTGTGATAACGCACAGGGTGATGATGATGAGGTCGGAGATCCCACTTACTGTCAACCCACAGTCAGCCAAGAGATGAGGTCAGCAGAGGAGGTGGAGGAAGATGCTAGTGACGACGAGGTCAGGTTGCGCCTTCCTGGACAGAGACGTAGTACTGGAAGCACGTCAACAACTGCATCCTCAAACACAACTCTGCCTCTCACCACAAGTCGTGGTGGCTCTTCAGGTCGCATGGGTGCTAAGCCTTGCATAGCCTGGGCATTTTTTCAGATCGATAAAGATGACCCAACTCGTGTTATCTGTAACATTTGTCAGCAAAAGCTAAGTAGAGGCCAAAAAATACATAGTTTGAGTACTTCATGCATGAACCGGCACATGGACATGAAGCATAAGTTGCAGTGGGAAGCTCAGTGTGCTACAATGCGGTCTAGCCGGCCGGGCCAACCACCGTCTGCCATATCTTGTGCATCCGCGGCCTCTTCATCCTCTGTGACTGGTGGGACAGCAGTCACACCTGTTTTGGGGCGCAGACCTGCCACCTCTTTACCCGCAACAGCCAGCGTGATTGGCAGGTCATCATTTTCTTTGGAGGTGGTAACACCAGCTGGTCTTGAGCGCTGTCCGACATCGATAGCACCACCTTTGGATCAAGGCAACCTAACATGTCCGCCTGCATCTTCCTCACAGACCGGCAGTTTGCCGGGGACACCCTTATCAACCCCGTCTAAGCACAATAGCCAGCCCTCGGTCCCTCAGATGTGGACAAGTAAAAGACCATTTCCTCCTAGCCATGAGAAAGCTAAGAGGTTGAATTTCACCATCTGCAAGCTCTTGGCTACAGAAATGCTGCCTTTCCGCCTGGTGGACACAGAGGATTTTCGAGACCTTATGTCCGTCGCAGTGCCCCAGTACCAGATGCCCAGTCGGCACTACTTCTCAAAGAAAGGTGTGCCTGCGCTCCACCAGCATGTCGCACACAACATCACCGCTTCTTTGAGAAACTCTGTGTGTGACAGGGTGCATTTCACCACAGACACTTGGACGAGTAGGCATGGACAGGGGCGTTACATGTCGCTGACTGGGCACTGGGTAACTATGGTGACAGCAGGACAAGGGGCTGCTGTCCAAGTCTTGCCGTCCCCACGAGTTGTGCGTCAATCCTCTTTATGTCATTTTTCCTCCACTGCTTCTGCCTCCTCAACCTCCTCTCGGTCTTCCACCTGCACCCAAAGCCTGTCTGGTCATGCCACAAGCTTTCTAACTGCGCAGAAGGGATCCTGCACACCTCCTTACTATGCTGGCAGTAGGGCTCAACGTCATCAGGCGGTTTTTACATTGAAATGTCTGGGAAATGTGAGTCACACAGCTGAGGAGTTGTGGTCAGCTCTGGAGAACCAATTTCATGAATGGTTGTCTCCACTGGACCTGAAACCAGGGAAGGCCGTGTGCGACAATGCTGCAAACCTGGGTGCGGCCCTTCGCCGGGGCAATGTCACACACGTGCCTTGTATGGCTCACGTGTTGAACCTTGTTGTCCAGCAATTTTTAGCCCACTATCCCAGACTAGATGGCCTTCTGCAGAGGGCACGGTCGCTGTGTGCTCACTTCCGCCGTTCGCATCCCGCAGCTCAGCGACTTACATCTCTACAGAAGTCGTTGGGCCTGCCACTTCACCGGCTAAAATGCGATGTGCCTACCCGGTGGAATTCAACTCTGCACATGTTGCAGCGACTGTGGCAGCACCGACAAGCCCTGGTGCAATACGTTCTGACGTATAGCCTGGGCCAACGAGATTCAGAGGTGGGGCAAATCACGCTGGAGGAGTGGTCTCAGATCAGGGACCTATGCACCCTTCTGCACAGTTTTGAAATGGCGACGAAGATGTTTAGTGCTGACGATGCCATTATCAGCATGACTATTCCGGTGATTTACATGCTGGAGCACATGTTAAACAGAATTCGGAGTCAGGTGGTGGCACAAGAGGAGGTGGAGGAAGTAGAGGAGGAGGAGTTGTATGCGGAAGGGCTAACATCTGCAAGGTCCAGACGGTCGGCAGCACCAAGGCGGCAGGCATGTGAGGGTGGGGGAGATGATTTTACCAGGGCGCATGGTAGCAGCCAAACTAGTGAGGAAGGTGCAGGAGCCCAGGAAGAAGTGGAGGACGAACTGATGGAAGACTCATCAGATGAGGGAGACCTTGATCACATTTCTGTTGTGCGAGGTTGGGGGGAGAGGACAGAGGAAGGAAGCATGATTGCTACCTCGCCACCAACACAACAGGGACTTGGTGCTCCTGGATGCGCAACACACATGAGTGCCTTCTTGCTGCACTACCTGCAACATGACCCTCGAATTGTGAGAATTAGAAATAATCCTGACTACTGGGTTGCCACACTGTTAGATCCCCGGTACAAAAGTAAATTTGCAGAAATTATTCCTGCCATAGAAAGGGATGCACGCATGCAGGAGTATCAGCAGAGACTGTTGCAGAATCTTACATGTGCTTTTCCACAAAATACCAGTGGTGCACGTAGTGAATCTCACAGTTCCAACTTGCCAACCGTGGGACCGTCAAGTGTTCAGCACTCAAACCGTAACAGAACCACAGTATCTGCTGGTAACATCAATTTTGCGGAATCATTTCACCACTTTTTTAGCCCATCCTTTGCAATGCCACAGGAGACAAGAAGTCTGACACATAGTCAACGCCTAGAGACGATGGTACAGGAGTATCTCCAAGTAAACATTGAAGCCACGACTGTGTCACTGGACCCTTGCTCTTTTTGGGCTTCCAATCTGGATAAATGGCCGGAGCTAGCCACTTACGCCTTGGAGATCTTGTCATGCCCCGCAGCCAGCGTTCTGTCTGAACGTGTGTTCAGCGCTGCTGGTGGTGTGCTGACAGATAAGCGCACGCGGCTCTCCACTGATAATGTAGACAGACTCACGTTCATAAAGATGAACAAATCATGGATCCGAAACGACTTTTCTACCCCTGTGTCATCCTGGGGAGAGTAAAAGCTTGATGATTGGTTAAAATCACCCTACCAACCGTTTTAAGCTTTCAAATTACTAATCATGTTTATCTGTATCTTGACTGGAAAATAATTTGGGCTTTGTAGCAGTGTGCAGCACTGATCCTATTAGGCCATCTATAATAAGCTTCACCAGATTTAAAATTAAAAATAATTTTTAGCTGCATCTAGCCCGGAAAATAATTTTGGGGCTCCGAGATGCGCAAGACACATAAGTGCCTTCTTGCTGCACTACCTGCAGCATGACCCTCATATTGTCAGAATTTGAAGTAATCATGACTACTGGGTTGCCACACTCTTAGATCCCCCAAACTTTTCGATCAACCTTTTCATTTTAATAAAGACCAAAAAAATGGTCATTTTTGAAATTATAAGCATTAGCAGGTTGTTAGAAACTGAAATCAAACAGTTTTCAACTCAAAACTTTATTCTAGGTGATGTTACATTTTCACATAGGACCCCTTGTTCGAAAGGAGCTTCTGAACTCTCTCGTCCATTGAATTTGTCAGGTTTTGGATGGTTTCTGCTTCAATTGTTTTGCATGAGGACAGAATACCCTCCCAGAGCTGTTGCTTAGATGTGAACTGCCTCCCGCCATCATAGACACTCCTTTTAATGATGCTCCAAAGGTTCTGAATGGGGTAGAGGTCAGGGGAGCATGGGGGTCACACCATAAGTTTGTCCCCTTTTATGCCCATATCAGCCAGAGATGCAGATGTTTTATGTGCAGCATGAGATGGTGCATTATCATGCAGAAAAATGATCTTGCTGTGAAATACACGGTTCTTCTTCTTGAACCATGGCAGGAAGTGCTGTTTGAGAAAATCCACATACATTATGGAGTTCATCTTTAGCGCCTTCAGGGATCCTAAAGGGGCCGACAATCTCTCTCCCCATGATTCCAGCCCAAAACATTACTCCACCTCCTCCTTGTTGGCGCTGTAGCCGTGTTTGCGTGGGGTGTCCATCAACCAGCCATCCTCCACTCCATTCATCTGGACCATCGAGCGCTGCACGGCACTCATCCGTGAACAAAACAGTTTTGAAATCAGTCTTCATGTAATGTTTGGCCCACTGGAGCCGTTTCTGCTTGTGTGAAGTGGATAGAGGAGGTCGACAGGATGGCATATGCACAGCTGCAAACCTCTGAAGGACCCTGCATCTTGTTGTTCGGGGGACGTTGGAGGCACAAACAGCTTCAAAAACTTGTCTGCTGCTATGACAAGGCTTTTTTGCCGCTGCTGTTTCAACCTGACGTAATTGCCTGTAGGAAAGAGTCCTCAATTTGCCCTTATCAGCACGCACACGTGTGTACTGTGAATCAGCTACATACTTCTTGATTGCCAAGACACTTCATCCTGATCATCGCACAATGTTGATTGTAGTCATGCCTTGACCTAAACACTCCACAATTTGTTGCTTCTCAGCAGCCGACACATCCTTTTTCTTTCCCATTTTGGCAGAAAATGTAGGCTGCTTAATAATGTGAGAGAGCCTTCTTAAGTAGTCTTGCCTTTCATTGGACACACCTGCCAAACTAATTAGCACAGGTGTCTGCAATTGCTTACAGTGATATAAAGAGCCCTGACACACATCACCATCAATGAGTTTAACTGACAAACAAACAAATTCTTCCCTTATCACTCCTAAACACTTTTTGCATAATAATTTGGAACGCGGTGTACATGTGCTTTTCCACAAAACACCAGTGGTTCACGTAGTGAATCTTACAGTTCTAACTTGCTAACCGTGGTCTGTATGGAATTGTTCAATAAAGGGCCCAAAATTAAGATAACATAGATGGGAGAGGTCTCTATGAATAGGAATTCCTAAGTATTTGATACCCTGTGAGGGCCAGGCAAAGGGAAAGTTGGACTGGATGGAATCCTATATGGATTTAGGGAGGGAGACATCGAGGGCCTCAGACTTCGCTGCATTGATTTTAAAGTTTTACCATGTAACAAAGTGATCTATTTCAGCCATAACAGCAGGGATGGATATATGTGATTGAGTGATATATACTAGGACATCATCAGCAAATAGAGAGCACTTGTACTCGGTGCCTCCCACCTCAATCCACCTAATATTGGGGTTATGGCGAATTGATGAGAGCAGGTGCTCCGTCACTAGGATGTATAAGAGAGGGGACAGAGGACATCCCTGCCTTGTCCCATTGGTGATTGTGAAAGGTGATGAAAATGTTCTGACGCACCCCCTGGGCCTTGGGACACCCGGAGCCGGACCCTTTTTGGTGGATGCTGGTGGTTGTAGTCTTCGTGGCGGCGATCCGGTTCCGTGGCTCAGGGCGGTCAAACCAGTGGCGGAACTATTTATGTGGTTTTGATGTTTAAATGTCCGACTACGCCACCCGTGGATTGCGGTCAGAGTGAACCGCCGCTACAGGGCAGACCGCTAAGGCTGGTGTTGTGGGTGCAGCAGAGCGTAGCATAACTCCCCACGGGAGGAGTATAGCCTCAGGGCAGTGTATGCGGAGGATGGGGGTGATGGTGCAGGGCAGCAGCAGTAACGACACGGAGTCAGTGATGCAGTTCAGGGCCTTTACTCACAGTTCTTATTATCCAGACCACGTCTGCAGGTAACGGCTGCCCACGTCGTACTGTGCTCACCAGGTGAGGGGCTCAGACAACTCCCAGATAACTTTGGAGCGCTTCACAGGACCCCCTTTGTGTGTCCTTTGTCTGGCCTTTCTTACCAACACTTCTGTCCGGCTGCCTCGGGCCTCCTCTTGGTAAACTTGGCGCCAGTTTCCCTGACCCTATGTGGTGCCTTCCTAGCGGGTGGAGCAAGGGGCTGCGCCACATAAAATGTCAGAGCCTCCGGTTTCTAGCTGAGGGTCGTTTCCTGCCTCCACTAGTTCGGGGACCGGTCTCCCCCTTTGGCCTGACCCCTCCACGCAGGTGGATTCGGGCGTGCGGTGGCGACTCGCCCGTCCGCACCCCTGGGATCCCTTCATTCCTCGTTCCTGGAGCCTTCTCCGCTCCTCTTCCTTCCTTCTCCCTCTTGCAGGCCTGGGCCTCTGTTACTAGGCCCGCCTCCGGAGCAGAGCTCATGCAGAGCCCCTGCTCCCTGCCACTTCTGCTCAGACTTCTCTGCACTGAACTAAGATGGTGCCCACCTTTTATACTCCCTTCTCAATGCACCCAGGAACTACTTCCTCCCTGCTCCTGCACTGCAGGGTTCCCCTTCCTCAGTGTTCCCTCCCCCCACTCCAGCCAGGGACAGGGACTGTCGTGCCCATCTCAGGGGCATATTGGTCGCCCTGCCCCACGGCAATGTGGTGTAATGCATGCAGGTGTCGGGTCCTGATCCACACTCCATCCTTATCTGAGAGTGAGATATCACACCTCTGGGTGAGGTGCAATACGTCTGTAGCAACCGAGCCCTCGGTGCTACAGTTCCATTTATCTTCAGCCTAGGTGACGTATTGTGATACAGGGCCGTGATTTTGGCTATAAAAGGGTCCCCTAGACCCCTACCCCAAGCTTTTTAAGAGAATCATATATGGCGTGCCAGGAGACTCTATGGAATGCTTTCTCAGCATCCAACGAGAGTATCTACTTACAAATTTTTAACTGCATCTAGCCCAGGAAATACTTTGTGCCTAGTAGCAGTGTCTGCTAGTCAGCGGATTATCCCGGCTGTTAAGCAAGCTACACCACCTGTAGTTTGGACACTTAATTTTTTCAAAGGAAATGCTTCGGGACCACGGGATACTTAGTGAAGAGCATCAGGAGGCACCCCAAGGCATAGGGGCTGGGACTGGCACTAGGATGCCTTGCGGTGGACAGCCGAACTCGATCCTTATAAAAGCTTTTTAACTGCAGCAGCTTTAGTGGACGCTACTGGAGCTGGAATTACGCGGCTGCTGGCATGAGACTTGCCCTCCAATAGATCCTTGTAAATGGATTTAAACTGTATTCATTCAAATTAGAGGGACAATTTAAATTGGGACAGGCACCAGTATTGGGAGAGGGGGGCTGGCCGTCAGGGTTCACCGCGGCTCTGGCACAAACCCGGCGACACGGAGGTGGCACGGGCAGGAGCGGACTGGCCGTCTCGGCTTCTCACTTTTTGGATTTTAGAAGGGCATGACATGCCTATATCTGTGTCTCCCCCTCCTTTTACTCCTCCACCTCTTTTCTTTTCACATGACTATATGTACTTGTCACTTTTCCATGTGTTAGTTGTGTCTTCTGAGCAGTTTGTCAGCTTTTGGACACCTTTGAAGGTGTTTTCTATGTGTTTCTATGTGTTTTTGTTTGCCTGCCATTGGTTTTAACGGTGTTCGAAGGTGTTCGACGAACAGTTCGACGAACAGTTCGGCGAACACACGGGTGTTCGACGAACCGAACCGAACTCGAACACTACGGGGGTGGCTCAACACTACTTAGCACCCCCGTATATTTCACCTACCTGGGAATTAAAATAGGTCGCTCGCCTTCATCTATATACATCTTAAACTATCCCCCCCTTTTAAAAAAAAATCATTAGCCAATTAAAGTCATGGCAAGATTTGCCTTTTTCTTTTATGGGTAGGGCACATTTGGTAAAAATGATTAGTACAGCGAGGATTATGTATCAATTACAAACCTTACCATTACTCCTGAAACACTCTGACGTAACTATACTCAATAGGGCTTTCCGTTATTTTATCTGGAGGGGAAAACGTCCGAGGATTAGTCTGAACAAACTTATGGCTTCCAAAGACGACGGAGGCCATTAATTTTCCAAGCGTCAGAAATTACAATCTTGCCTGTGACGCACCCAGGGGATGGGGGCGACTTGGCGCCTGGCCTTGTTGTCGGTTTTGGGGGATGCCCGCGGTGGCCGGCTCCCGGGGCCGTACCCTGGGGTCACTCTTTAAAAAGCAAGGAATAATGGGGGAAAGGTGTATGGGATAGGGAAAAGTTTGTGACGCCACGTGTGGTGTCTGGTGAGGATCACCAGCGCTGCTACAGTCCTCTGAGGCCGGTGGTTGGGCAGCTTAGCTGGTTCTGCTCCCCACAGGTGGAGCAGGGCCTCAGGGCAGCGTAAGAGAAGGGATGCAGGACAGAGGGGACCCAGCCGGACCGGAGGAAGAATAGGCACACACACGACAGTTCACTTCAGTACCTTTACTGGTGGTGTTTCAGGCGAGATCCAGGGCTCTGTAGGGTGAAGGGTGCATATGAGGACTCTCCCCAGTGAGCGGGTGTGGGGCCTCCTGTTTCTTGCCTTTTCCTGTTAAGTTTATGACCTGCCTGGAGCTAGGCCTAACTTGGTCTCTGTCTTGCACCGGCTGACCTGGTGGTAGGGCCTTCTGTTGGAGATCACATTCCCTGGTCTCTTGGGCCTCAGTGACTCCTGACCCTGGTATAACGGTCAGCTTTTGGTGTTCTTGGGACATGTAGTTTGCCAGGAATTTTGGTTATTTCTGCTGGTCCTAGAGATCCCTGCAGACATGGACCCGGTGTCCGGTATATGGTTGTGGGGTGAGCTGGTTAAGCTCCTCTGCCCACTATGTAGCTCGCTCACTCCACTTGCCTTCGGCCGCGCTCGGGGCCCTCGCTAGGCTTCACACTGGCAGTAGGCCTCGCTACTCTTCACCACTCTTATGGCGTCGGCACGCCTTGGGCTCACTAACCTGAGCTCCTTGAGTCTGGGCTGGACTGCCAACCTCTCTGGCTGCAGCAGACTTTAGACTTAGACTGTAGATTCCAGACTTAGACTATCACTGGACTCCTTACAGACTTCAGACTTACTCCAGACTGCACTGCCTAGCTCCACCTTCCCTTTTTATATCCATAACGGGCTCCCTCTGGTGGTCTGAGGTGGAAGGTGGAGGTGTGTGAATGCTACGAGGGCCTCTTGTGGAGGAATCCGTCCATGCACCCCTCTAGGATCTGTGGCACTCATGCACAGCAGGAGCGCCACAATCCCCCCTAGAAAAGCTCAGTACTCCCGGACTGAAGTACTTTTTATAACAACAATAATAACAATCTTCCCTTTATGGGAGGCACTTGCTTGAACGTTACAAAATAAAACATTATAAATAACAAATATATACATGTATACAATAAGCAACCTCATAATTCAAGTCTCTTTTGGTGAGGTTCCCCGATAGGATGTCCACCTCACAGGGCAGAGTACTTGGTAGCTTGAGGGACCTGTCCCAAACCCTCCACGTAGGCCCTGGGGTGGCTGCAGGGCATGGCGATCCTGAATTGGACCTCCGTTAGTGCCACACCAGACAGGTTTTTCTTCTGAGGTCACCTAAAGGGGCACTCCAGGGTGTGCAATTATTTACAAGAAATAGTTCTTGGGCTGCACATATTCCTCAGCCACAAAGTTCTGTATGTACCCTGATGGGTAATTAGAGGCAACAAGGGAAAGTGTCCAGTTCACTTAGATTGTCCATTATAAGCAAAACACAAGTTAATAAATATATACATATGCATGAAAATACACAATTTAATACCCCAGGGGCAACTATTTACACTGTCAGAGTTTCTTTCTTAATTCTCTGTATCTGACAGAGGTCTGACCTCGTGTGCTACGTGTCGATCTGTGTAGTATGAGAGTGTGGATGGTATCTGTGTCTGCACCGTCTGCTACCCTGTCAGTTCTACGTGTGGGTAGATTGCAAAACTGCCTTAACCTCCCTATTGGACTGGCAAGTGTACCATTGGCTGGGCCTTCTTGCTCCGCTCCAACAGGGGATCCTTCTTCCGGGGATTCTTCTTGAGCAGGCTCTTCTGAAGCACTTGCTGTGGAGGGTCTTCTGACTGTTGAAAGAAGTGGATCACAGCGATTATTACTGCTCCTCCTAGTTGAGGCCAATCTGCCGGGAAATCTCCTAAGTCAGTATGCAGCACTGCTTCTTTAGGCTCCTCCGGTATGGTGAGAGGCACTTCTTCTTGGGGTTTTAGCAGGTCTGGACACAACTTCAGATGGTCTCTAGATACCGTTGCAGTCGTTATTCCTCCATCCTTAGTAATTAGACAGGTCTTCCTGTTATCAAATCTTGAATTTAACACAGTGTAGGGTTCTCTCTCCCACTGGTCATCAAGTTTGTGGTTTCTTCTCTTTCTTTTTAACACCACTTCTCCTGGTGTGAAGGGTTCTGCGGGCGCACTTTTATTGTAGTGGGCTTCCTGCTTGTCCCTCACCCGAGTGAGACTGTCTTCGACACAGGCCTGTACTCAGTGGACAAATCTGCTTCTGGTTCTACTACACCAAGCTCCAGGTCCATGGGGAACTTCCCTGGTCTAGCACGCATGAGGTATGCCGGAGTACAATTGGTGGAACTCACAGGTATGTGGTTGTACAGATCTACCAGGTCAGTTAGTAGGTCTGGCCACTGATTTCTCTCCTCTAGTGGTATGGTCTTCAGCAGGTCGATGATGATGTTATTCATCTTTTCACAGAGACTGTTGGTTTGGGGGTGGTACGGTGTAGTCCTGATCTTTTTACACCCGTACAAATGGCAGAACTCTTTGAACAATTCGGCTTCAAAGGCTGGGCCTTGATCCATCAGCACCTGCTCAGGGTATCCATGGGGTCTGCAGAAATACGCTTGGAACGTCTTTGCTGCTGTCTCTGCCGTCAGATCCTTGATGGGGGCGACCACAAGGAAACGTGAGTAGTGATCCACCATGGTCAGGGCATAGGAGTACCCTGACCTGCTGGGTGACAGCTTGACATGGTCCAGGGCCACGATCTCCTAAGGTTGAGTTGTCTTGATGGGTTGCAGGGGTGCCTTCTGGCTACTGTAGTCTTTTCTTCTGAGGCTGCAGGGTCCACAGTTTCGGCACCACCTCTCAATGGAGCTGCACATTCCCACCCAGTAGAATCGACACTTCAGCAGGGTCTCTAGCTTTTCCAAGCCAAAGTGTCCCACCTGATCGTGGTAGGCCTCCAACATCATCTGGATGTCTGTCTTGGGCACTACTATCCGCCATACCATCTCATGGGTTTTTGGATTGACGTACCTCCGACACAGCTTCTCACAGTAGATAAACAGCCGGCTTCTCTCGTTCCACAGCTGCTTGGCTAGTAGAGACGCTTCCTTCTCCAGGGAGGAACCTTCCTGGGTTATCAGTTCTTTGATACAGCTGACAACTGGGTCGCTGTCCTGGGTCTTCTTCCAGCTGTGGTGAGGCAGGGGGTTTAACGTCTTACTGCGAGGCCTCCTGGAGGCTCGTTGCTCGTGGACCATTCCATTCTGATGAAAGGCAGGTAGTTCAATCTCCTCCAGGTCATCCACTTCTTCTTCAGTGTCTGACTGGTGAGGCATCCTGGACAGGGCATCGGCGTTGGCATTCTTGCGGCCCGCCCGGTACTTAATAGTGAATTTGCAGTTTGACAGCCGAGCCATCCATCGTTGCTCCATGGCTCCTAGCTTGGCTGTTTCTAGATGAGTCCAAGGGGTTGTTATCAGTGAAGGCAGTGAACTTACTGGAGGCTAGATAGTGCTTGAACCGCTTAGTGATGGCCCAGACCAGGGCCAGGAACTCCAACTTGAAGCTGCTATAGTTCTCTGGGTTCCTCTCGGTCGGGCGGAGCTTCCTGCTTGCATAGGCGATCATCTTCTCTTTGCCATTCTGCTTCTGACTCAGTACAGCTCCTAATCCTTCATTGCTGGCATCAGTGTACAGCAGGAACGGTTGGCTGTAGTCAGGGTAGTCTAGGATCTCTTCGCCAGTCAGGATCTCCTTCATCACATTAAAGGATTCAGCTTGCTCCTTACCCCACTGAAACGGGGGATTTCTGCCTTTGGGGGACTGTCCTACCAGGAGGTCTTGCAGAGGCGCCGCTTTCTTGGTATAGTCCTTCACAAACCTCCGGTAATACCCGACTAGTCCCAGGAACTGACGTACCTCCTTGAGGCTCTTCGGCTCCGGCCATTTCTGGATTGCAGTGACCTTCTCCGGGTCCGGTGCTACTCCCTCTGGACTAACAATGTGCCCCAGGTACTGTACCTTTCTCTTGAGCAGGTGGCACTTTGAGTGCTTCAGCTTCATCCCATACTGGGACAGTGACTCAAATACCTCCGCCAGGTGCTTCAAGTGGTCCTCATACGTTTTGGAGTACACTATCACGTCATCCAGGTATAGTAGTACAGTCTCGAAGTTGCGGTGTCCCAGGCAGCACTCCATCAATCTTTGGAACGTTCCGGGGGCGTTGCAGAGTCCAAATGGCATACTATTGAACTCGCAGAGTCCCATCGGGGTGGTGAAGGCCGTCTTCTCCCGATCCTCCTCAGCCACAGCTACTTGCCAGTACCCACTAGTGAGGTCAAGGGTGGAGAAATAATTTGCAGACTTTAAGGCAGCCAGGGATTCCTCTATACGTGGTAAAGGGTATGCATCTTTATGTGTAATGCGATTTACTTGTCTGTAATCTACACACATTCTCATGCTTCCGTCCTTTTTCCTGACTAGAACTAGGGGAGCTGCCCAGGGACTACAACTATCCCTTACTACCCCTGCCTTCTTCATGTCGTGCAACATCTCCTTCGCCTTCTGGTAGTGTGCTGGTGGTATAGGCCTGTAACGTTCTTTGATTGGTGGATAGTCAACTGTGGGGATATGGTGTTGAACCCCCTTAATCCTCCCAAAGTCAAGTGGGTGCTTACTGAATACCTGCTCGTATTCCTGAACCACCCGGTGTACACCCTGCTTCTGATGGGCAGGAGTGGTGTCTGTCCCAACATGGAGCTGTTGACACCAATCCTCCACCATGGGTTGCCGGGTCATTATCCTCCACTTCATCTGGTGAGGTTAAGGACTCCGCCGTGTGTATGGAGTTGTTATTTACTGTGTACAGTTTTGCAACAGTGGCATAGCGTGGTAATCTAACCTCATCCTCCCCATAGTTTAGGAGGCGTACGGGCACCCTCCCATTGCGTACATCTACTACCCCTCTGGCAGTCAAGAGTGTAGGCCTATGTTCCGAGCTAAGGGGCTCTACTACCGCCTGGTAGCTCCGTCCTTTGAGACCTATTGCTGCTCTACACCATATCAGCATTTCACTCATCGGGGGATTCACAATGGGCATCGGGTCTGTCACCCGTACATTACCAATTTCACCGCCTGTTAGCTTTACCTGTTGCTGGTGCATAAGGGCTCGGATCTCTTTCTGCAGCGCCCTTCTCTGCCCTGGTCTGGCAGTGTCAGCTATCTGTTGGAGCAAGAACACAACTTCTCCCAAACAGTTACAAACAATGTTAGTGCCAAGTACCATATACAAGTTTGTATCATCAGGATTAGTCTCTACTACAATTAGTCCCTGGTCCTTCAGTTCCACTCTTCCCACCTTTATTGCCACATCCTTAACCCCAACTAGGTTAAGGGGGAGGCCGTTTGAGGCATAAACGGAAAGGTTTGGAGCTGGTGGGCTTAGGTCATCCATGGACCAGGACCTTTTGTAGAGGACGTCAGGCATAATGGTTACCTGAGATCCTGAGTCCAGCAGAGCGGATGTCGCGATGCCGTCCAGCACAACGGACAGGAAAGGTCTTCCTCCCACGAACCTGCTGTACCAGTCTGTTGGGCCTGGGGAGTCTACTCCTGGGTGTCGGCCCTCGGCCCCAGGGTTTTCTCGTTTAAAGGACAGCTCTGGATGGTGTGACCTGACTTGTGGCAGCAGTGGCTGACAGGGTCCCTCGGTGGACGGCGTTGGTCGCTGATCCTCCCAGGGGGTGGTGTTGTCCTCTTCCTCCTTCTCATCCAGGGGACATCCTCAGGGCTGTCGGCTAGCAGGATCCTTCCCTCCTCCTCGGGCTCTGTCCGCAGCTGCAGGGCACTCAGTACAGTGGTCAGGGTTTTGCTCAACTGACGCACTTCAGAGCGCAGGCTGTCCAGCTCACCAGAGAACGTTGCTTGCACCTTGGCTTCAGCTGCCACTGGGGAAAAGATGGACGATGCAGGCACTGGGGTGGCCGCACCCTGGTAACATTGGGTAGCAGTTGTTTTCAGGGGCTGCAGTCCTTTTATAGCCATGTCCTTAAGGGTGTCAAAGGTGGCATCTGGATGATCCAGGGACCACCAACGCACAGTCCTGCTCTCCTCTTGGGACTTCAGTCCCCGGATAAACTGTTCTTTCAGCATTTTATTTTCATCATTGATGCTGGTTGGACTAACCTGTTTCAGAGCTCGCAGGGCCCCTTGTAAACGTCAGGCATAGTCCAGAACACTGTCCTCCGGTTGCTGAGAGCAGTTGTAGAACCTTATCCGGAGGTCTGTCTCAGTACGATTCTCAAAGACAGTCTGTAGTTTTTTAAAGATTGCGGACACTGACTCCTGGTCTGCGGCCGACCAGGTTTCTACTTCTTGCTCCTCAGCACCAGTCAATTATCCCAATACAACAGCGGCTCTTTGCTTGCCTGTCATAGAGTACATGTCTAGTATACCGCATATCTTCCTTTTAAATCCAGACAGGGTATCTGGTTTACCGCTGTACTGGGGGATCCACTTTGCTCCAGGGATGTACGGTAGGGCCATGGGTATGACAGGGGTTACAGGCCCTGCTGGTGGAGCGGCTGCTTCGGCCTGCTCGGCGTTGGGCGCGGGTTGAGCATCAGGGTGGTCGTGCTGTTCTTCGGACATTCTGGCGCCCCCCTAGTGAACCGTGGCCTACCTTCTTTTCTTTTCTTCCGGTAGGCCGCAGCTCCGCAGGTGACGGTCTTCTTCAGGACCTTGCATCGCTTGCATCCTACGTCAGAGCGTTCAGCGATGCTCCTTCCAGGACCTGGTGCTTCCTGGTTTGACGTCAAGGCATGGGGCGTGTCCGGGGCTTCGCGCGCTTTAGCAGGTACGCCCCTCAGTTTCCCCGCGGTTACGCCCTTCTTCCCGCTCGGTGGCCCAACAATGGCGGCAATCTTCGCCACAGTTAAATACACAGTTTTTGATTAAAGGCGCACAGTACCGGGTGGCAATGGGCACAACACTCCGTCGTTGCAGCGGGCACGGAATCCTGTTCGTGACGCCAGGAGGAGATGACGCGCCCAGGGGATGGGGGCGACTCGGCGCCCGGGCCTTGTTGTCGGTTTTGGGGGATGCCGTGGTGGTCGGCTCCCGGGGCCGTACCCTGGGGTCACTCTTTAAAAAGCAAGGAATAATGGGGGAAAGGTGTATGGGATAGGAAAAAGTTTGTGACGCCACCTGTGGTGTCTGGTGAGGATCACCAGCGCTGCTACAGTCCTCTGAGGCCGGTGGTTGGGCAGCTTAGTTGGTTCTGCTTTCCACAGGTGGAGCAGGGCCTCAGGGCAGTGTAAGAGAAGGGATGCAGGACAGAGGGGACCCAGCCGGGCCGGAAGAAGAATTGGCACACACACCACAGTTCACTTCAGTACCTTTACTGGTGGTGTTTCAGGCACGATCCAGGGCACTGTAGGGTGAAGGGTGCATATCAGGACTCTCCCCAGTGAGCGGGTGTGGGGCCTCCTGTTTCTTGCCTTTTCCTGTTAAGTTTATGACCTGCCTGGAGCTAGGCCTAACTTGGTCTCTGTCTTGCACCGGCTGACCTGGTGGTAGGGCCTTCTGTTGGAGATCACACTCTCTGGTCTCTTGGGCCTCAGTGACTCCTGACCCTGGTATAACGGTCAGCTTTTGGTTTTCCTGGGACATGTAGTTCGCCAGGGATTCCGGTTGTTTCTGCTGGTCCTAGAGATCCTTGCAGACACGGACCCGGTGTCCGGTATATGGTTGTGGGGTGAGCTGGTTAAGCTCCTCTGCCCCCTATGTAGCTCGCTTACTCCACTTGCCTTCGGCCGCGCTCGGGGCCCTCGCTACGCTTCACACTGGCAGTAGGCCTCGCTACTCTTCACCGCTCTTATGGCGTCGGCACGCCTTGGGCTCACTAACCTGAGCTCCTTGAGTCTGGGCTGGACTGCCAACCTCTCTGGCTGCAGCAGACTTTAGACTTAGACTGTAGATTCCAGACTTAGACTATCACTGGACTCCTTACAGACTTCAGACTTACTCCAGACTGCACTGCCTAGCTCCACCTTCCCTTTTTATATCCCTAACGGGATCCCTCTTGTGGTCTGAGGTGGAAGGTGGAGGTGTGTGAATGCTACAAGGGCCTCTTGTGGAGGAATCCGTCCATACACCCCTCTAGTATCTGTGGCACTCATGCACAGCAGGGGCGCCAAACCTGCCTCTTCCATTACATAATAGACTGGTTCCACAAGAGACATACGTATTCTGACTACACTTTGGAAGCCGACTATGCATACCCCTTTAACTTAACTGCCCTCCTTCATTCTCGATTTACATCTTTACCCCTGGCAGTTAAAAATTCGATGATCCATAGGGACACTATTTCCGCATGGAAGGCAGTCAGGAAAAAATATGGTCTTTCCTTCGGAATCTCAAAGTACCTTCCGATATGGCTGAACCCAGAATTTTTCCAGGGTAGTGAAAATAAACTATTTTTGAAATGGCAGCAGGCAGGTGTAGACAGCCTATCTCATCTTCTCCATCCAACTGAGCAGAGATGGTTGACTTGCACAGAGTGTTTGGAAAGATATAACCTACCTCCCCAACATTATTTCCAATATGAACAAATCAACTCTCCATTATGGCCAATTTAAAAGACATTACCTTTGAGGTTTCCCAAAATGAGTTGGATGTCATTTTGCTATCTCCAATGGATACCCACTCAATATCTGTTCTTTATTCTGTAATGAGGTCGAATCTACTAGGGGTGCACCCGGACATTTTTTTTTAAATATTGGAGGCAACAGTTGGAGGATGTGGAGATTCTCTATAAGGTCAGGACAGGTTGGAATTTATTAAGAAAACACATTATAAATGAAGCATGGAGAGAAACGCAGTATAAAATTATGCATGGGGCCATTTATGCCTTTAACATACCTAAAAAAGATCCACTATCAAATAGGCTAACTGCATGTCCTAAATGCCACCTTCCATGTTCAGACTTTATACATGGCCTTTGGACATGTCCTGTATCAGTATCATATTGGGGAAAGGTATCAGATATGATTAACACCATTTGGGGTCCAGGATATCTGCAAGGACTTTGAAGCATTGGGGAAGAAAGTAAAAGAACTGGATGCGCAGGTAGTTTTTTCTTCTATCCTTCCAGTAGACGGGCATGGCGTCAGGAGATGGAACAGGATCCTTGAGGTGAACAACTGGCTGAGACGATGGTGCAGACAACAAGGATTTGGATTCCTGGACCACGGTGTGAATTACCTCTATGACGGACTCCTTGCCAGAGACGGACTACACCTCAACAAACCCGGGAAACACACATTCGCCAGGAGACTCGCAACACTCATCAGGAGGGCGTTAAACTAGAAGAAGAGGGGATGGGAAGAAAAACGCCGGACACGATCATGCAACCAGAGAACATACTAATGAAAGATATGAAGTGCGACAAAGAAGGTCCAAGACAAGATACTTGGAAGGGAGGTAAGAAAATTTCTAATACAATCCACAGGGAGAAGATTGGAACAAAACAAAATCGTGTAAACTGCGTGCTAGCAAATGCCAGGAGCCTGACAAACAAGATGGATGAACTGGAAGCAGAAATATCTACAGGTAACTATGACATAGTGGGAATAACCGAGACATGGTTAGATGAAAGCTATGACTGGGCAGTTAACTTACAGGGTTACAGTCTGTTTAGAAGGGAAGGGGGTGGAGTCTGTCTATATGTAAAGACGTGTCTAAAGCCTACAATACGGGAGGATGTATGGGAGGGAAATGAGGAGGTCGAGTCCTTATGGGTGGAGATACATGGGGCAAAAAACAATAATAAAATTATCATAGGAGTCTGTTATAAACCACCAAATATAGCAGAAGCCACGGAAAGTCTATTAATGAGACAAATAGACGAAGTAGCAAAAAATAATGAGGTGCTTATTATGGGGGACTTCAACTACCCCGATATAGACTGGGAAACCGAAAGCTGTAGATCTCAGAAAGGAAACAGGTTTCTGTCAATTATCAAAGACAATTATTTGTCACAACTTGTGCAGGAACCAACTAGAGGGACGGCCCTTTTAGACTTAATATTAACTAACAGGCCAGACAGAATAACTGAGGTGCAGGTCGGGGGGCACCTGGGAAATAGTGACCACAACATTATACAATTCCACATGTGCTTCAGTAGGGTGCCCAGCAAGGGAGTCACAAAAACACTGAACTTTAGGAGGGCAAAGTTTGATCAGCTAAGAGATGCCCTTCACCTTATAGACTGGGATAGTATCTTTAGTAATAGGAGCACGGATAGAAAATGGGACATTTTCAAAACAGTCCTACATAGTCACTGTAGAAGGTACATACCTTATGGGAATAAAAGGGCTAGGAATAGGAGGAAGCCAATGTGGCTAAATAAGGAAGTCAAGAGGGCAATGAAAAACAAAAAAAGGGCTTTCGGTAAACTTAAACAAGAAGGCAGCGAGGAAGCGCTAATATCTTATAGGGAAAAAAACAAAATCTGTAAGAAACAAATAAGAATAGCAAAAGAGGAGACAGAGAGACTAATTGCCAAGGAAAGTAAAACGAATCCCAAACTGTTCTTTAACTATATAAACAGTAAAAGGATTAAAACTGATGGCGTTGGCCCATTGAAAAATAACCTGGGTAAAATCATAGAGGGCGATGAGGGTAAAGCAAACCTACTCAATAGCTTCTTCTCCACTGTTTTCACAAAAGAAAACAATTTATCGGAGGAAATGCAGAGTGATAAAGTAAATCCTCCGCTAGATATCACCCACCTAACCCAGGGGGAAGTTCAGAAACGCCTAAATAATATCAAAATAGACAAGTCACCAGGCCCAGATGACATACACCCCCGGGTACTAAAAGAATTAAGTAATGTGATAGACAGGCCGCTGTATCTTATATTTAAGCACTCTTTATGGACAGGGACTGTCCCACTAGACTGGCGCCAAGCAAATGTGGTACCAATATTCAAAAAGGGGTCTAAAAGTGACCCTGGGAACTATAGACCAGTCAGCTTAACGTCTGTTGTGGGTAAATTGTTTGAAGGATTTCTTAGAGATGCTATTGTAGAATATCTTAATGATAATAACTGTCTAACTCCATATCAACATGGATTCATGAGGGATCGCTCCTGCCAAACAAACCTGATCGCCTTCTACGAGGAGGTGAGCTCACAGCTGGACCGGGGAGAGTCAGTGGATGTTGTATACCTTGACTTCTCCAAAGCGTTTGATACCGTGCCATACAAAAGGTTGGTATATAAAATGAGAATGCTTGGTCTGGGGGATAATGTGTGCAAGTGGGTAAATAGCTGGCTGAGTGATAGAAAGCAGAGGGTGGTTATCAATGGAGTAAGCTCAGGGTGTGTCAGGGTTACTAGCGGGGTGCCTCAAGGGTCTGTCTTGGGCCCTATATTATTTAATATATTTATTAATGATCTAGTGGAAAGGTTGCATAGTAAAATAGCAATATTTTCAGATGATACTAAACTTTGTAAAGTAGTTAATACAGATGAGGACAGGGCACAGCTACAGGAGGATTTAGATAAATTGGGGAGTTGGGCCAAAAAATGGCAAATGGGGTTCAATGCCGATAAATGTAAGGTCATGCACATGGGAAAGAAAAACAGCAGTCACCCATACATATTAAATGAGAAACCGTTGGGGAAATCTGACATGGAGAAGGACCTGGGCGTCTTGGTTAACAGCAAATTAAATTGGAGTGCCCAGTGTCAGGCAGCAGCTGCCAAGGCAAATAGAGTCATGGCATGCATCAGAAGAGGAATAGGGGCATATGATGAGAACATTGTTCTTCCTCTGTATAAAGCGCTGGTAAGGCCGCACTTAGAATATTGTGCACAGTTCTGGGCTCCGGTGCTCAGGAAAGACATATTGGAGCTAGAGAGGGTACAAAGGAGGGCGACTAAGGTAATAAAGGGAATGGAGGGACTAGAATACCCAGAGAGGTTGTCAAAATTAGGCCTATTTACATTGGAAAAGAGAAGGCTTAGGGGAGACCTCATAAACATGTATAAATACATCAGGGGGCAGTACAGAGATCTCTCCCATGACCTGTTTATACCAAGGATGGCGACAAAGACGAGGGGGCACACTATGCGTCTGGAGGAAAAGAGGTTCCTGCACCAGCATAGAAGGGGATTCTTTACGGTCAGAGCCGTGAGACTCTGGAACTCTCTGGGAGAGGAAGTGGTGATGTCCACCTCACTTAATGAGTTCAAGAGAGGCCTGGACGCCTTTCTTGAGAACAATAAAATTACATCTTATGCTTAGTTAATTAATCCAGGGATTTAATCTTACTGCCAGATTGGTGTCGGGAAGTGAATTTTTCCTCAGTGATGTAAATTGGCCTATACCTCATGGTTTTTTGTTGCCTTCCCCTGGATCAACGCTGCGGAATAGCTGCAGTGCACAAGAAATAGGCTGAACTGGATGGACGCTTGTCTTTTTTCGGCCTTATAAACTATGTAACTATGTAACTATATACCCTCTCTCCTTATCTTGCCTTGTTGCACTTCTGGAGTAACACAGAGAACCCTGGTGGGAAGACAGGAGGCCCACCCAAATTGCTCCACACCCTGCTTATACTGGCAAAAAAAACAATTACTTAAATATTGGCTAGACCCCAACACTCCCCGCATTGTAGAATTGACAGCTCAAATGAAATATTTTGTGGGAGTGGAGCAACAAGACGCCCTTAGTAATAAGGAAACGCAAGTTGGCAAATTTCTTCCGAAATGGAAGCAGTTTATTGTGAACTGTTGCTCACTAAATGAAAAAAAGAAAATGGTGGAACCCTTCACTTCTACAGCTTGGTACATATTGAAGGATCTTAAAAATAGCCTGGGGCCACTACGCTTAAATTAAAGAAGGGGAAGAAAGAGTAGAGTAGAGAAATCATTAGGTAAGGGTTAATAGTATGAGTATAGAAGGATTACTTCATCACAATGGCTTCAATAAGATAGACTATCAGCTAGATTTTATGTCAGCTTAATTGATGTAAGTTATATGGTTCTTAATTTTTGTATTGTTTGTATTACCAGTCAATCCTATGAACAATGTCATTATATACCCAGTCTGTGTACGGGTATCTGATTATTGTCTTTAATCTGGTTTGTTCTTATGTTTTATGAAAATACCAATAAAAATTATATATTAAAAAAAAACAAAAAAACAACAACTACCCCACATGACAATATAGAGCTGTACTACGATATGGTACACGGCATCATGTGACTGGGAACAGCTGACACAGTGTGACTTGTAATCACATGATCGGTCGTGTGACCCTGAAATGCTGATACAGGCGGAGTCCCGCATCAGACATCCGGAATTGTATTGACACTGCCCCCTCCTTGGGAGGGAGGTCTTATTATTTATGCTCATATCCTGATTAGTGCCCTAACATTATGGTAGTGTCCTTCAAGTTTAAATCTTTACACATTGGTGGAACGATCGTGAATGTAAATTATGATCTAATCGCCCTTTATATCACAGTTGCTGTCCCTATTTAAACACAAAACAAAAATGTAAGTGATGTTTTAATATTATTGTAATTTTAAAGTGATGTTTCTTTGATTGTATACAGACTCTATGACAATGTGGGAGGAACCAGCAGGGGGAGTAAGAAGGTGTGGCCCAATGTAGCTTTGTATACTACTTGTGTGTGTAACACCCCTTAAAGTCGCCTCCATAGGCAGGGTGTCTAGTAGTTTTCACCTCAATATGGCGCAGTGCCTCCACCCAAATCAGTGGGAGCTCTAGGGAAATGAAGAAGGGTTTTCCTCTTCTGCCAAGGGTTGACTCTGGAGAACCCCTGTCCATGCTCCATACATACACAAGAGATGAAATTGAAATACTTAGGCTTATTTATAGGGGATAAATGGTGAAAAATGCAGGAGGAATAACAAGGAACAGCAAAACAAATGATATTACACAATCTAAGATACAGGTACAGGATGTGCTTTACATTAGGCCTAAATGTTAAGGATGATACTTTCTCTTTAAGTGACAGCAGACTAACTAATCACACTTAACCTACAAATGGCTGTAGCAATCCAGCAATCCAAATAATATAGTCTAACATTAGGTCCTGGTTTTCCCAGATGTTGGTGCATGGCAGCACGGTGGCTCAGTGGTTAGCACTGTTGACTTGCAGCGCTGGGGTCCAGGGTTCAAATCCCACCAAGCACAACATCTGCAAAAAGTTTGTAAATTCTCCCTGTGTTTGCATGGGGTTCTTAGGTTTCCTCCCACACTACAAAGACATACTGAAGGGAATTTAGATTGTGAGCCCCAATGAGGACAGTGCCAATAATGTCTGTAAAGCACTGCAGAATGGCACTGTATAAGTGAGTAAAATAAATAAGTTTACAGGAACCGTTGGTGCACTTAATTAATTATACAGTGAGAACTGTGCTAATCATCTGCAAAGATTTTGGCACATTTGCTTACTGTTATATGGTTTACCTCTACCATCTATTATTAGAGATATTACGGTTACAGTATTTGTTGTACTTTCCTGCCATCTACTGGCCGTTGTTATTATATGTTGTTCATGTATTAAGACTGTGTTTTCCCATAATACCTTTTTCTGCAGCTCCTATCTTTTTCCTCACTTCCTTCTTGTAGTCAGTGCCATCTTGGGCAACACATGAATCTGGACTGAAGATAGGATTCTTCTGTTACCTCTAATCTGCAGCTCTAACCTCAAGTTCTACCTTCAACCCTCCATGTTCTACCTCATCCTCATCCCTTCATCTTCCCTGACATCTTACCTCATCTCACCAAGGTGAATAAAACCTGTTAAAAACTCAACCCTCCACGTTCTACCTCATCTTCATCCCTTCATCTTCCCTTACATCTTACCTCATCTAACCAAGGTACTGTGAATAAAACCCGTTAAAATCCATCACTTTGGATTACTCCAGGAACTTCTTATAGACATTCATCTATCTCGTTCATATGTTAATTGTTATTGTTGCATTGCATGCATTGTTTTGTCTTTCAGGTTGAGGTGTCCTTCAGCGAACTTCAGGACAACACCTCCACTTCAAGACTGTTAATATAGTGAAATCCAAGGATTTCAGAAGGGGAGTGTGCAAAGACTTTCAGCGATTTTGGGACATTTGCCTAATGTTATATGGTTTACCTCTACCATCTATTATTAGAGGTATTTTGGTTACAGTATTTGCTGTACTTTGCTGCCATCTACTGGCTATTGTTATAATATGTTGTTCATGTATTATGACTGTGTTTTTCCATAATACCTCTCTTTCTGCAACTCCTATTTTTTTCCTCACTTCCTTCTTGTTGTCAGTGCCATCACATGCATCAGGACTGAATATAGGATTCTCCTGTTACCTCTAACCTCAAGTTCTATCTTCAACTCAAGTTCTATCTTCATCCCTCCATGTTCTACCTCATCTTCATACCTTCATCTTCCCTGACATCTTCCCTCATCTCACTCACCAAGATGAATAAAACCCATTAAAAACTATCACTGCATCGTCCTTCCAGGTTAACCATGTGCAACTGGTCAAGAGTAGGAGCAGAGGTTAGCAAGTAACACTACCTGCCATTGGTTGTATAGAGATCCGTGTTCACATCCCTCAGACACATCTCAACCACGTACATTGGCAGAATAAGAACACAATCCCCTTCATTGCTGGTCCATTTATAAACTCCTCATACGTGGAACCACAAGTCCCACAAATACTCAGTTACAAGTAGTTCTAGTATAACTCCCTCAACAGTGGAACCACAAGTCTCAGCAGTAGTTATTCACTGCTTGATGTAGCAGGTCTGGGATCACACAGATATCCAGCTTGGAGTTGCAGGGTCCAGGTGCTTGGGGACACAGGGAATACATGTTAGGATACTTCTCTGGGGTAAATCAGGTGGCAGTGGGCAGCTCATGGTAATCTGGTTGGTCTGTAGTTGTGGTGGTGCAGTTCCAGATCTCACTGTTCTCTCACATTGCAGAGCTGTCATCACTCACCCTGTTCTGCTGTCCTGGGTCGTCACTGTCTCTCCCTAGCAATGGATTACTGCCCATTCTCTCCTCAGTGCAGTTAGCTTCTCCTCTCCAGCTTGCTCAACTAATCAGTCCTTTCCTTTGCTGCTTTTCCTTCTCTTCCAGGTTACAAAGAAGAGCCAAGGTTTCCGGGAGTTGCAACTGTAATGCAGCAAAAGAGGGATTAATGTCTGTTACTGTGAAGCCCTCTCTGCTCCTAGCTGCACCACTCTCTATATACCATGCTTCCCCTATAGGGATTACATGTGTTTACATCATTGTTACTCTGTATTTGACTCAAGAAAGGCCCCTTGTTGGCCAAAATGCTACATTCTGGCTAGATGATGTATTTTGCATAAAAAGAAACAAAAGCAATCATTCAGGTGCCTTGGAAATATTTAATTTGTGTATCAACACTGCAGTCAATTGCGGATACTGCAGCAGCAGCAGAGACTCACCACTGGACCTGGGGTTGGTGATTAAGAAAGAGGAAAACGCATTAATTTTAATTAGGTTTCCCTTTATGAATGTACAGTATATCCTGTAGTCACTTCATACTGTAGTTGTTTATTCTGTTTACACAATATTTAGAAACCACCATTAAATTCTATTGAATATGGGATCTTGTGTATTATATCTAATTCCTTACTGACATGGTTAAAGAAGTTGTCTCACTAGGAGAACCACCTTACATATACCCTCTTAGACCATATTCACTGGATGTCATAGATGCCAGAGCAGAGAGCTACTAACAAAGTAAAAAAAAAATTAGGAAATAAAATAAAAAGATTATAATTCTGAAGTGGAGATGAGCATGAAGAGTTACCTACAGAAATGTGGAAGAGTCTTACTGTTGTAACATCAGAATTGTTTTCTAGGTCTTGTTGGGTGGTCCATGAAGTTTTTTTTACTACACTTTTCTATGGCAACCAGTTCATGAATGAAATGAAGAAAGGTCAAGATAAGTTCCACCTCTTGTTTTCAGCGTAGACAATGCCATTGAACAGACTTGTCAAGTGTATCGTAAAGTGGCCACATTTTTGTTTTGCAATTGATCTTGTATTGAAGGTGTCCTGAAAAGAAGAAAAGATGATCTTTGCTGCTGCTGGCCGGCTTATTTTTCTCATATCAATAATATATAAGATGTGGTGAGTGTAAAACAAAAGAATCTTTTGCTTCTCATCAAAATATATGCTAATTGCTTGGTATACTGTGGGTGGCTAAAGTCATCCTAGTCCCTATTTCTTGTATATTGTATTTTTTAAGGTCCTACATTTTCTCAGATACATAAATATCTCTTTGTTGAAAATTATTTTAGACCAAGTCAGTTTTGTATCAATCGTTAGATTGGCACATGAGATTTTCTTATCATTAATGAGCAATTACCCATTTTCAAACAGTTGATCAATGTGTCTATGTGCACATAGATAATAGATAATAATAATAAATAATAATAATAATAATAATAATGTGTCTGCTATCTACCTTCTAATAAATATACAGTGTAAACGCTCCAATAATGCGGTAAATCCATTATAAATCTGAACACTAACAGCATGGGTAAGATTGTAAGGATAAAGGAGCATCTATTATGCTATATGGCATCAAATAAGGGGTCATTCACTTGCTATCACATTTCTATGAGTCTAAGCAGGCAATGATTCTACACTAATGAAACCAACAACACAAAGACTGGAGGAAACTGAGTACATGGCATCAATAGAAAAAGCATTATTGAGAATAGAAAAGTCACATTAAAAAAGTACATGTCTCAAGTACATGTGAGTTGCAGAGCATGTCAAAGTAGAGAAATACATGGGAAAAATGGCCATGGTCACACTGTAGCAAAGGAAAGGAAGGTACTCATAAAAATAAGTAGTCAGGAAAAATTCCTGATACAGACTACAAGTAAATAGGTCCTCCCAAAGCGCAGGGCTAACAGGACCTATATAAATAGTAAAGCACTAAGGTGGGAGCAATGAGTGTATTACTCTAAAAGCCAATGGCAATCTGGATATACAATGTATACATATGTAAACACCAACAGTTTCTCTTGAGATAGCTAATTACGTGAAACGCGCGTCGAGGCTTGCAGGCCCCACACTTGCTCGCTCCTGCTCTGTCGGTCCACTCCCTCACCTCTCCTTTTCCCCCTCTTTTGGAGCAATTGTTGGTGTTTACACTGGTGAGTTACTTACTTCTAATGCAATATATATCTTGGATATCTTTTTAATGTCTGATGCTTTAAGCTGTCTATATATGTATACATCGTATATCCAGATTGCCATTGGCTTTTAGAGTAATACACTCATTGCTCCCACCTTACTGCTTTACTATTTATATAGGTCCTGTTAGCCCTGCGCTTTTGGAGGACCTATTTACTTGTAGTCTGTATCAGGACTTTTTCCTGACTACTTATTTTTATGGGTACCTTCCTTTCCTTTGCTTCAGTGAAACCAAGCAGCACTGGGAGGAAAAGCAATGGTTACTGAATTGGTCTATTCTGTGTGACTCTTGTTATTCTGCACATAGACACAGAGTTACAAAGAAAACTGACAAAGCTCCAAAATTATTCTAGTAACAAGTATAACTTTTTCCCAATTTGAAAGAAAGTCTAGCTTCATCCCTGATGTTAGGTACCATTTGCTAAAAATTCTAGCCCAAAAAAAACGTTTCAGAAGAGAACAGTCATTTCTTCAAAAGATAATTTTTTAAATGTTGTAGGCTTTTAAACATTCAGCAGATCGGTGATTGTCCAGATCCTAACGCACGATCAATTGCTTAAAAGACAGTAAATAAGCAATAACTTTAATTAGTGGAAGCACTCAGCTCTTGCATGAGCATGTTCACAGTGGTGGTCCTAGTCAGAGATAATTGCATAGCTGGAACCTGCGGTGGTGCCCAGACTGGCAATATGGGTGTGCGTGCTGTCCAGTTGGTGCAATCAGCTCCCTGATGCAGACAATGGGACAGCACCACACCCTATTTAAACTCTCAGCTTATTGCTCCCATTTGTCTGTTTGATTGCAGTTTTTGACCTTGGCCTGTGTTTTGACTATCCTTCAGCCTGACAATTCTATTCCTGTCTCTGACCTCCTGATATTGACTTTTGCTTCCTGACCATCCTTTGCCAGCCCGCTCCAATGGCCAGCAGCTACTCTGTGAATCCAACCTAAAGCCCTTGTGTAACTCCAGAGCCCTATATAGGGCTTAAAGGGTGAAGGCCAAGGCAATCTGGTAGACAAAGTGGTTAACATTAAGCTTGTCCATTGAAGTCCTATTAAGAGACGCCAGGCTACCTCACACAGTGACTCCATGACATACAGATTGTGATTTGGAAAAAATAAGCCAAACATTTAAAAGAAAATACCTTTAACACAAAAGACTGATTTAAATAATAGATCATATTCTGATGATAGCTTTCCTTTAATTCCTTTCCTTATCAGATGTTTATTTTTTATGATAAAGAAAAATTCTTAATGCAGTCACCTCCATCTAGTTGTATACTGTGAGTGGTTCCACTTATTTTATACGATACTGTCTTTTGCAGACATTTGCTTAGGCAACTAGATGAGATTTCAGTCAGGGAATAGAATGGGTTTCTGTCTAAAAGTCTTGCTGTCTGTGACATAACGATGCCTCTGTTAGACTATTCACTTAATGAAATAATGTCTGTGATGACATGGATATTATATACCACATGGATGAATTACTTGGCTTCTAAAAACAGTTTTGCTGGAGAGCGCACAAAGCACAGAGTTCCTGCCTTATTTAAATCCAAACCTCAGTTTGCTTTCCCTCTACCTGCATTTCTGCAGTTGCCGCATGTTTTGGAAGTTAAAGCAAGCTTGTCGGTCCAAAAACATCATTAATGGTAACTTTCCAGTATGTTGATATTAAAACAGATTCGCCAATCCAATTTAACTAAGGAATTCTTGTACTATGCAACTTACCGGCATAGTGTCTAATTCTATTTATAATATGTGGAAAAGTACTGCGCAGGCATACAACATGGTCATTGAAAGCATAAAAGCACTTTATACATTCATATTTATCCAATTCATGCTTTAGAAAATGTCACATTTGCTGCATAAAATGAAGAGGAATCATTTGTTAGTAAAAACAGCTATTCTGTAAAATTTTCCCTCAGAATATATATTCTTCAAATGAATGACCAGATTTACCTGACACCAGCAATGGAGTCATTATTGTTCAATCAATTAAAGGGTTTCTTCCAGTATTGTTCCCTCATCTTTCAAACATGCCATGATAACCCCACTACTTAATAAAAACATCCAATGATCTCATTGAAAAAATGTATTTGAGAAAGTATCTTAAACTTTGAATCATATATTAATTCAGTTTAAATACATTTATAGGCTATATTACAGTCCTGTCCAAAAGTTTTGAGACTGACTCAAATTTCAGCTCTCACAAAGTTTGCTGCTTCCGTGTCTTTACATCTTTTAGTCAGATGTTTCTATAGTTAGTGAACTACAATTATTAAAATACAAGTATTTCATGAGTTTTAAACTTTCATTGAAAAATACATCAAGTTTATGCAAAGAATCAATATTAACAGTGTTGAACTTTATTTTTCAAGAAGACTTCTGCACTTACCCCTGGTAGCTGGATATTAGGTTCTGGGCCAAATCCTGAGTGATGACAACCTATTCTTGTGTAATCAGTGCTTAGAGTTTATCACAATTTCTGTGTTTTTGTTTACCCACCCGCGTTTTGATGATTGACCACATGTTTTCAATGGGATTGAGATTTGTGAGTTTCCTGTTCATGGACCCAAAACTTCAAGGTATTGTTCATCAAGCCACTTAGTTATGACTTTTACCTTGTGACATGGTGATAATTTTGTAATTATCACAGAATTGCTCCTGAATTGTTGGGAGAAGTTGCTTTTGGAGGTTGATTACATACCATTCTTTATTCATGGCAGTGTTCTTAGACAAAATTGTGAGTGAGCCCACTACTGTGAATAAAAAGCAAACCCACACATGAATGGTCTCAGGTTGCTTTTTTGTTGGCATGACACAGGACTCATGGTAGTGCTCACATATTCTTCTCCAGACAGTCATTCTTCCAATTGCGTCAAAACATTCTGACCAGGGCTTAATCCAAGAGAATAACTGTACCCCGGTCCTCTGCAACCCAATCCCAGTAATGCCTTCAAAGTTATGTCCTTTCATGAAGCCCTCTTCACTCGCTCATGTCACCTGCACCTAAAACTCTTCTCCAAAATTTGTCTTTCTTTTACCCATTGTTTTAATTTTTGGTTCCTAAATCAATAATACACATGAAAATAAGCAACTTTGTAATAGATCTTATCAGAGAAATCTGCTTCTTTCTCTGCAAGAAGTGATCAGTCATTATGAAAATTCTCAACTATGAGGTAACATCTGTATACAGTGAAGACCGATTGTTACATTGCGGAGATAGGAGATGGCAACTCCTGATGAGATTTTATCTAGATAGGAGGATATTTGTCTCTAGCTCCTCCCATTTCCAGCTACATAGAATTGTATCAGTAGCAGCTGCCATCTCCAATCTCTGTAATGGGAAAGTCTTCACTGAATACAGATTTTACCTCAGAATTGAGAATTTTGATAAAGACTAGAAAAAAAGCAGATTTATTTGATAAAATCTATTAGAAAATTGATTATTTTCATGTGTACTATTGATTTATGAGATAAAAATTAAGACAACAGTTACACTTTAAATTTACAAAAACTTTTACTTTATTTCTTTATTATTTTTATGTGTCTCGATTAATGCAAGTCTGGACTGGTAGCTCAGATGGATATATAGGTATATGTTGTGGAATACCTATACTATCTCTAAGCAAGCAAATCTCTCCCTGACTCAGCAGCAGACCTCTCTTCTCTGCCTGATTCCGGGGCAGACTGTGATGAGCATAGCGGCGCCAGATCTTATGTAGACATGATAACGCTGTGCGGCCAGCCAATCACTCTAATGCCCACAACCAACATGGGCACTGCATTACAGTGCGTGGTAAGCAATCCCTGCATGTTCATTGGCTCTCTATAGAGCGCCAAACATGCAGGGTGGGGACCCGAGTTCCCACCTGAGCAACCTGGAAATACTCGCCGAGCAAGCACGTTCACTCATCACTATTTACTACCCCTGACAATCCAGTAAGTTCCCAGTATCCACAGTTTTAAACATGCCCTAAAGTCATTTCTTTTTAGACACTTCATCTCAGTATTGTAACTGATCACTGTTCTCCCTTCTTAAATCCTCCTCAGAATCTGTTGCTATCATTTGTTCCCACACTCTTTATGCACTCAATAACACTTTGTATCTGAAGATACACATATATGGAGTTAATGCAGTTTTAATTTAATTCCTTTATTTATCACAATGATTACTGAACTTATACTTCAAGCACTTTTTACCCTTTGTGATTCCCTTAGAGATTGTAGGCTTTTGAGCAGGGCCATTACTGATATTGTTTGCACATATACCCTAGTTTTTACCATAGGAAGATAAAGGATAAGTTTGCTCCTAAAGAGCGATGATCATATTCATTATGTTGATCAAGCTGTCATAGGGGCAATGTACAAGAAATCTCCATGAAATGATTGGAACTATTATATCTTATGGACATGGAGCACCAGGTCAACTAAAGGACGCCTGGGCAGTCAGACTAAATTGACTTGACGTTGGTATTGTCAATCCTCCGATGGTTCCTATAACAATCAAACCCATTATGGAAAAAAACTCCACTATTTACCAACCATTCACATATATATAATGACGACAGACACCAAAGGTTGGATAATAATGGCCACAGAGGCCTTTATTATAAACATTACAAACATTTATAACCATTTTCAAAACGTACTAAGGTCTTTGAAGATACAAAAGTCTGGTGACCCAAGATTTGACCATAAGCGAACCACACTCACTCCCAGCCGCAACCCACAGGCTCAGGAGCACCAAAAACCCAAAGGGTTCATTAACAGATAATCACTAACCCGGGACTCAACATTCCTTTGCCGTAAGCCCCGCAAATCACCAGACCAAAGAACCAACTTTTAACAGAAGGATCCATGTCCTGATGAATCCCCCATACAAATTTAAAACCAACTTCAAGGACCCCAATACATGCCACCACTATGACCCAAGATTGAACACTATAAGTACCGCCATGCATATGTATAGGGAGGACGGGAAAGTGATAAACCCCTTCCAAAAGTCCCCTTATAAATGACTCATCCCCACTAACCCTCCCCATTAACCCCTTGTCCCACCTACTCAAAACTGTTGTCGATGCAGAGCCAGTGACCGGAAACAATCCCACTGAAAACGAGAAAGGGAACCAGCCACCAAGTTCTGAACCCCAGGCACATGTGACACTGTAACACAAGCATTTAACATTAAAGACTCCAACACCAGTCACCACAACGCTCGAATCACCGGCAGAGAAGATGCAGTAATGCTATTAATTGGTAGCACGACAACCATATTATCACAATTAAAGCGAATACGTTTATTGCGAAAATACTGCCCCCACAATGTTACCACAACCAATATTGGAAAAAAAAAAAGAGACAAATATTTAACCAGATCTGCTTATCGCCATATGTCAGGCCATCTATTAGCACACCATTGCCCTTGAAAATAGGCGCCAAATCCTGAATTGTCAGCTGCATCTGTAAATAAATCCAAATCAAAGCTGTCAACAACCTCATCCATCAACAGAGAACATCCATTATAACACTCCAAAAAGCTCGCCCACACTGCCAAATCATCCTTATGTTCTCTTGATAATCTAATATAATGGTGTGGGGCTTTAACCCCCACCATTGAACTGGCTAACATATGAAAAAAAAAACACCCCATAGGCATCACTCTAAACACAAAGTTAAGCTTACCAAGTTGAGATTGAATTTCCATCAAAGTGAGTTTTTTTTTTACACATAACACCCTAGAAACTTCCACCCTCCGAGCCAAAACTTTTTCTTCTGGTAGCCGAAATTCCCATTTTTCAGAATCAATGACTATACCCAAAAAAACAAATACTAGAGGCTGGACCCTCAGTTTTTTCAGGGGCCAACGGAAATCCAAAAAGTTTCACAACCCATTCCATAGTATGAATGTGGATTTGCCCAACATGGAATCCCTGGGACCAAAACACAAAAAATCATCCAAATAATGAATGATAGGTGCCCTGCTGGACACATCGCAGACCACCCACTTTAAGAAACTACTGAAAGCCTCAAACAAAGATCAAGAGAGGGAACAATACATAGGTAAAACAAACAAACCTGATGGCCTTCTACGAGGAGGTGAGCTCACAGCTGGACCGGGGAGAGTCAGTGGATGTTGTATACCTGGACTTCTCCAAAGCGTTTGATACCGTGCCACACAAAAGGTTGGTTTATAAAATGAGAATGCTTGGTCTGGGGGATAATGTGTGCAAGTGGGTAAATAGCTGGCTGAGTGATAGAAAGCAGAGGGTGGTTATCAATGGAGTAAGCTCAGGGTGTGTCAGGGTTACTAGCGGGGTGCCTCAAGGGTCTGTCTTGGGCCCTATATTATTTAATATATTTATTAATGATCTAGTGGAAGGGTTGCATAGTAAAATAGCAATATTTGCAGATGATACTATACTTTGTAAAGTAGTTAATACAGATGAGGATAGGGCACAGCTACAGGAGGATTTAGATAAATTGGGGAGTTGGGCCAAAAAATGGCAAATGGGGTTCAATGCCGATAAATGTAAGGTCATGCACATGGGAAAGAAAAACAGCAGTCACCCATACATATTAAATGGGAAACCGTTGGGGAAATCTGACACGGAGAAGGACCTGGGCGTCTTGGTTAATAGCAAATTAAATTGGAGTGCCCAGTGTCAGGCAGCAGCTGCGAAGGCAAATAGAGTCATGGCATGCATCAGAAGAGGAATAGGGGCATATGATGAGAACATTGTTCTTCCTCTGTATAAAGCGCTGGTAAGGCCGCACTTAGAATATTGTGCACAGTTCTGGGCTCCGGTGCTCAGGAAAGACATATTGGAGCTAGAGAGGGTACAAAGGAGGGCGACTAAGGTAATAAAGGGAATGGAGGGACTAGAATACCCAGAGAGGTTGTCAAAATTAGGCCTATTTACGTTGGAAAAGAGAAGGCTTAGGGGAGACCTCATAAACATGTATAAATACATCAGGGGGCAGTACAGAGATCTCTCCCATGACCTGTTTATACCAAGGATGGTGACAAAGACGAGGGGGCACACTATGCGTCTGGAGGAAAGGAGGTTCCTGCACCAGCATAGAAGGGGATTCTTTACGGTCAGAGCCGTGAGACTCTGGAACTCTCTGGGAGAGGAAGCGGTGATGTCCAACTCACTTAATGAGTTCAAGAGAGGCCTGGACGCCTTTCTTGAGAACAATAAAATTACATCTTATGCTTAGTGATAGTTAATTAATCCAGGGATTTAATCTGACTGCCAGATTGGTGTCGGGAAGTGAATTTTTCCTCAATGAAGTAAATTGGCCTATACCGCATGGTTTTTTGTTGCCTTCCCCTGGATCAACGCTGCGGAATAGCTGCAGTGCACAAGAAATAGGCTGAACTGGATGGACGCTTGTCTTTTTTCGGCCTTATAAACTATGTAAACTATGTAACTATGTAAACACCGGTCCACGAAATAAGCCCCATCCAAAAAACAAGCAAGTAACCGATCACTATCAGGATGAACTGGCAATAATCTGAAAGCCAATTCGATGTCTGTTTTTTCCATCTGCGCCCCTTTGCCAACTATTTTGCCTCAATGGGACAGCTCATGAAACGATGTATAAACTATCGAACTCAACTCACGTGCAATACCATTATTAACCGACCAGCCCTGGGGATAAAAAAAGGTGGTGAATTAAACAAAACTTGTTGGTCTCTTTTTTGGCTACAATCCCTAAGGGGGAAACTGTCAAATCAGGAAACAGTAAACTATCAAAAGGCCCAGCCATCTGACCAAGTGCTACTTGCAGACGGCAAATTCTTTGCATTACATAGGATCGCAAATGTAGGCGACGGAATTCGAAAGCCGACCTCGAAACCTGATACCAAGAAGTCATCCTTCACTCTATCCGGGAATTTATTTAGGAAGGGAAGCATCTCGGGTAGCTTCACTGGTGTCGATCCCTTGGGAATTAGAGGGAGGAACCTTTCCTTTGGATGTTCTAAAACACCGACCTGCCCCATGTGAAGACCCACTACATTAGGAACAAATATGCTTAAATTTACAGCTGGATCCAAATTTACATTGGCTCTCATTAAACTGTTACCACAAACCCGGTTTCCACCCCCTGACTGTCCTGATTAACTACCCACTCTCCAACTTCCTGATTGGCCGGGGGACCCGGCCCTGCTTTGAAAAGGATACCCGTCCCTAGACGGGGCCATTTCTCTCAACCACAAACCGATGTCCTTCTGATCCCATCTAATAGCCGGTCTAATAGCTTACTGCTTATGAAACTGCACATCATATCTCTGCCAGGCTTAACCTCCATAAACTCTATATGCCTCACCTATAGAATTAAAAAAAAGAGCAGAACAGTTCTCAGGCGCCTTTTCCCCTATAACACTTGCCAAAATTGCAAATGCTTGCATCCAGTTAATAAAAGTGCGCAGGATCAAACACCATCTGTGCTTTTCCTTGTCCTCTTATTTACTATAATCACTTTTCTTTTTGTCAAGATTAAACTTCTCAAGAGGCAAAAGGGAAAGGATTTTGATGTACTCGTCCTTCCAAATCTTTTCCCTCACCTCCTTTTAAGGTCGGCCCTCAAGGGGTATATGAAGCAAACATACACTTCACCTGGCGCCTTATCATCCAAGTGAATCTTATCACCCTTCTCAGTTTTGTTCTGAACCAAAACCATCACGGGTGCCGACACCTGAGACGCTCTGTCCAAACTAATGTTGACATCACTAGCTGTGCCCACCCCAGGCGTGACCCAAGCCGACAATTTAGCTGGAGGTCGACCACCACCTTCCAGCCTCACCAAACAGTCTTTAATGTTAGACAAAATATCTCTCACATCATCTGTAACTATATTCGTGCCAATATTAAGATTACCCAGTACCCTCTGTAAACCATTATGCACTGAATCCTGAACCCCTGTTACACCTTGCAACTAAATTAAAGGGTGAAAAAAGGGAGATGCCACAATACTCCCTGTACCCGACACTGTGCCTACCACCCCTGTACCCTAACTACTCACTACACACTGTGACATTAGAATAGGGGAAAAAGGAGCTATGATCTCATCAGCCGGAAATCCAGCATAGAGACGCCTGTCCAGAACTTTGGTGCCCGAAATCCTGATAGATGGGTTCCCAGCAGGTGAAGACAAGGGCAGTGAGGAAAAACCCTGCGGTCCTATGAAACCTGGATGGCCTTGGGAGAATGGCCTTGGTGCAGGGGATAGACTGTCAGGCTGGGATGCAGAGGGAGACCCTTTTACACACAGCCTGCCATCTGAAGTAGCAGAGGGGTGTCTGAGTCACAGATCCTCACTGTTGGCAGAAGGGTGTCTATGTCGCAGGTCCTCACCAGTGACAGAAGCAGGATTCGACAGGAGCATCGCCGCGACGGCCTCCCGTTGATGATGCGCTTCCTGTTGTGTCAGCGGTAGCAGGTCCCGCCCCTGTATCGAGCAGAGACCTGCTAACCTCTGCAGAGCTAGGCGACGAGGGCGCTGTTCAGGCAGTGAATGTGTTACCACCATCCAAACTTCACCGCTGACAATCTGCACCACTTGTTCATCTAGCCAGCCAGGGGGGTGACCACCGGCAGCCGTTCTAAGGGATTCCAGGAGCTGGTCCACTGTGGCCATTCTGAGGTAATGCGCAGCTGTAACAGGGAACTTGCTATGTGACCCCAGGAACGGAAAAGTGACAATGTGGCACCCCAGGGGTCTGGTTTCCACAGTAACAGCAATGTTATGTCTGAGAGCAGGTGGGAGGTCTCTTGGTCAGGAATCCTATGCATGCCACACCTCCTGCCCAGTCCTGGGAGGGGAAGAACTTCCCCTATATAAACCTGGGGCTGAGGCAGGGTTAGGGAGTTCAGAGGGAGAGTTCAGCCAGGAGGGCTGACAGGGAGCTGTGGCCCCGGCTGGGCCCAGCTCCTGGGCCATGCCAGAAGTAGAGACAGAGAAGAGAAGCAGATATAGGAAAAGAACATCAGGAGCTCTGTGGGAGCAGTGTTACAAGGAGTCAGGGGCTGGCAGCTGCAGAGCTCGCCCTGACTGAGAAGATTTCTTACCGGACCCGGAGTCCGAGGCTATGGGGACTAACTCCTACCCAGCAGCAGAATCCGTCAGGCAGGGGATTTCAGGTCCTCTGGCCAAGAAACCCGAAGGCACGGTCACTCGCATGGGACCAGCACCGCCGTCGTGGAGCGGAAGCTACTAGAAGGCCCCGAGTCACCGGCCATACGGGTGAGCACCACACGGTACACTCAGGGACGTGGGCTACTTATACCCGCCTCTAGCAAGGTAGCCAGAAGAGTATCGTTAGTTTGGGAGGCCTACAACTCCGCCTGGCCAGGGGAGATCCCATCTGCTCAAGGACTGACCAGGCCCCGATCGCTAGCCAGTACTCCGGGAGGGTCTATCGTTGTCACCAGTAAAGACCCTGAACTACACCGTACCGTCTCCGAGTGGTTCCTGCTACCCCCATCATCCACGTCGGCTGCCCTGAGGCCATACCCCTCCCGTTGGGGGTTATACCATCCCCGCTGCACCATCCTTCCACCGGCCTCAGCGGTCTGCCCTGCAGCGGCAGCTCCAAAGCTGCATTCAACGGGTGGCGTAGTCATCCAACATCCACTGCTAATAGACCGCCACTTAGTTTGACTCCCTGGGCACGGACCGGGTCACCGCCACGAGACTACAACCCTCAAAAGATCCGGCTCCGGGTAAGCTCCCGCGTGCGCAACGCAGCGCGACACAGGCCCAGGGGCGCGTCAACTTTTGGCGTAGTCGGCAGGATTTCGTGCCCGCAACCACCGGGTACTGCGTGCCTGAAAAAGACTGTTCAAACTTACCTGTGGTGAAGATTCCCGCCATCCGGCGCCATCTTCCGCTTCCTTCCCGCCATCGGTGGAGTTTTCCCGCCATCCGGCGCCATCTTCAGCCTTCTTCCCGCCATACGTGGAGTTTTCCCGCCATTGGATGCCATCTTGAAGACGCCGCGCGGGAAGAAGAGGGGCGTGGACTCCGAAAGCGCGCGAGAACTGAAGCCCCGCCTCACGTCCGGACGTTGCGTAAGGTCCTGGAAGGAGCCCAGCAGACGCCGACGTCACAGGAGCGCGACGGAAGGTCCTCAACCCTGACGATCCACTGCGGAGCCGCGGCCTACGGAAGAGGATCATCGCAAGGTAGGCCACGGTCCACTAGGGGGGAGGAAGATGCCGGATACGGAGGAGAGCTTCACCGCTTCAACCCCCGCCAGCGCCACCGCTGTTGCGGTCATGCCTTTCACCATGCCCTATATCCCGGGGGCAGCCTGGCTACCCCAGTACTCAGGGGAGTCACATACCCTGCATGACTTTAGAGAAAAGCTGGATAGCCTCTTCCAGGTGTACCCCCTCACAGAGGAGCAAAAAGTGAGCATCCTGGTGGCCCAATTAACCGGGGCAGCCCAAAGGGGGGTAAAGTCCTGGCCACCTGGGAGGAGGACTGTCGCAGAGATACTAACCCAGCTAACCGAGGAGGAGCTGCAGTACTACCAATACGAGGAAAGCCAAGAGGACCCGGACGGGTCTGAGGACTACCCTCAGGAGGGAGCACAAAGAGGACATAGCTACTGAAGGGAAGTAGCGTGAACAAAGAGCTGTAAATAGTTACCCGTAAGGGTACAAGGACTGCTGCTAATTAAAATATGGTCCCCGTTGGGATTAGTGAATTGTTCCCCATGTGCCCCTATCTTAAACCAGGCTGAGGACTGTGAGCAGCCATTCCTTATCCCCACTGGCCGAGGACTGAGAGCGGCCATATCCTGTAAATAATTATGTGTTTCTAGTTATTTTTAGGAGTCCTTGGTGGATTTACCGGGAATCCTTGTACAATTGGTTGGAGCGTAACCCAGGAATGGACTAAAAGACTGTTAAGGACTCGGGGCAGGACAGACCCCTACCTGGTTACGTCTCCCTGTTTTGGTGAAATGGACACCTTGCTTTTCTTCAAAGACTGCACCCGGTTGCGGACACGCCGTAACCATCTTTATGTGTTTTTCTTATTGTATTATTATTGTTTATACCTTGTTATGTTTTTCTAAAAATATGTTTAGTCCCGGAGTACTAAATTTCACTAGGGGGGAATGTGGCACCCCAGGGGTCTGGTTTCCACAGTAACAGCAATGTTATGTCTGAGAGCAGGTGGGAGGTCTCTTGGTCAGGAATCCTATGCATGCCACACCTCCTGCCCAGTCCTGGGAGGGGAAGAACTTCCCCTATATAAACCTGGGGCTGAGGCAGGGTTAGTGAGTTCAGAGGGAGAGTTCAGCCAGGAGGGCTGACAGGGAGCTGTGGCCCCGGCTGGGCCCAGCTCCTGGGCCATGCCAGAAGTAGAGACAGAGAAGAGAAGCAGATATAGGAAAAGAACATCAGGAGCTCTGTGGGAGCAGTGTTACAAGGAGTCAGGGGCTGGCAGCTGCAGAGCTCGCCCTGACTGAGAAGATTTCTTACCGGACCCGGAGTCCGAGGCTGTGGGGACTAACTCCTACCCAGCAGCAGAATCCGTCAGGCAGGGGATTTCAGGTCCTCTGGCCAAGAAACCCGAAGGCACGGTCACACGCATGGGACCAGCACCGCCGTCGTGGAGCGGAAGCTACTAGAAGGCCCCGAGTCACCGGCCATACGGGTGAGCACCACACGGTACACTCAGGGACGTGGGCTACTTATACCCGCCTCTAGCAAGGTAGCCAGAAGAGTATCGTTAGTTTGGGAGGCCTACAACTCCGCCTGGCCAGGGGAGATCCCATCTGCTCAAGGACTGACCAGGCCCCGATCGCTAGCCAGTACTCCGGGAGGGTCTATCGTTGTCACCAGTAAAGACCCTGAACTACACCGTACCGTCTCTGAGTGGTTCCTGCTACCCCCATCATCCACGTCGGCTGCCCTGAGGCCATACCCCTCCCGTTGGGGGTTATACCATCCCCGCTGCACCATCCTTCCACCGGCCTCAGCGGTCTGCCCTGCAGCGGCAGCTCCAAAGCTGCATTCAACGGGTGGCGTAGTCATCCAACATCCACTGCTAATAGACCGCCACTTAGTTTGACTCCCTGGGCACGGACCGGGTCATCGCCACGAGACTACAACCCTCAAAAGATCCGGCTCCGGGTAAGCTCCCGCGTGCGCAACGCAGCGCGACACAGGCCCAGGGGCGCGTCAACAACACCTCCCCAAAGTCCCCTTATAAATGACCTGTCCCCACTAAACCTCCCCATTAACCCCTTGTCGCACCTTCTCCAAACCCTCGCCATGCTGGCCTCCACCCACTGTGCTAGCCCAGTCCTCCAGTCTCTCCTATTATTTGTGATGGATGTGTACTAGTAGTACACATGCTAATGTTCTGGCATTTAGATATATGCTAGCACACAGGGCTGGTGCCAGCAGCTGTTCAACCTGGACAAGTGACAGGACCCACTCTGCCAAGGTTTCAACTTTCGACATCTACCATTGTTTTTATGATGGATGTTCACACTGCATGTATGGAGTGTGCTCACAACCTGAGCCTGCTCCAAATAGCATGGGTTCCCACTATGAATGGAGCTATCTCCGATTCCAGCATTTTAACCTCTTAGATGCGTCTGTCAGTCATGATTGTGTAACACAGGTACTTTAGATGCAGTGACACAGAAACACAGAGCAGCCAGTACAGGTTAATAAACAAGGGGGATTTACTGTAACAGGGTCAATCTCCACACAGGGAGTAACAGGGGAAATATGGGGATAACAAGGAAGTAGCAGGTAATATGCTATAACTGACAATACACAGTTGGGCTACATGAGTTGACACGGTTGTATTCGGCAGTTTTACACTTAGCTGATTCTTGCTCCTCACAAGGCAGTTGCCAGATGGTGCCGGTGTTGCTTTCTTCCGGCTTCCCCACCTAAACAATGCTCCGTCTTCTGGCGGTAGCGGGCGGTCTCCGGTTTGACCTGCTGAGCCCCTAGTCCATAACAGTGCACCTCACTTACTCGGCTCCAGGGATCCTGCGTCTCTTCTCCCTCTAGTTGGGCTTGACTCCCACAGTCCACTGCCGCTTTTCCAGCGCAAAAACTCCTTTTCCACCCTCTTCCTAGACACGAGCTCAGCTCCCCGGACACCTGACTCCTTAGCTCTCTCTCTGGACACACCCCCAGCTTCCCGGTCACCTGACTCCTGTCTCGCAGTCTGTCTTCCCCCTGCAACAAGAGGCACGGCCCTGGCAGTTCCGGATCCCTTCTTCTGAAAGTACTTACACCCCGGTCTTCCCCCTTACACTCCCTCTCTCCTTTAACTCGCCATTCCACGGGCGAGAGTTCCTTCACATTCTTGGACTTCCTGGACGATACGTTGCCATATAAATTGATCTTGCTCGTAACGGTGAGGAGGCACTCCTGCTGTTGTCCGTTCTGACCGGTGTAACTCAGTTTGACCGATGGGGGGTGCAGGGTCACTTGGATTCCCAATCTCCGCCTGCCCGGTGGCCTCAACCAATGGTGTTCCCTCGCCGCCTGCACTGGGGACTGCAGGTAATCGAGTGCTGGGGCTCGGAGGTAGAATCAACAATTCTTCATCCACATCGTGGCTTGGGGCAACTGTGACAGGACCCTCTCCAGAAGGTCATCTTTAGACAGACAGGGCCGCAGCATACTACGATGAACCACTCTGGTAGGGGCTCCTTCAGCCCCCTCGGGTTGAACTTCATACACAGGTCCTTCAGTGCCAAACCTGCGCTTCACTCGGTGCGGGGTCCGTTCCCACCGCCTACTCAATTTGTCCCGGGGCCACCTGTCTCGAACCAACACCCACTCCCGGGGCCTCAGAGCTGTCCCTCGAAGAGGCAATGTGTCATGATGTTTGAGCTCCCGAAACTTTTGTTGTACGAACCGTTGGAGGGTCTGCAGTCGATGCCGGTGTTCTCGGACCCAGGAAGACATCCACGTACGCGGGTAGTCCTCCTCGGGGTCCAGCTCTAACTCGGTAATCTCTCGCCCCTTTCGCCCGAACAGTAAGGTATAAGGAGTGAACCCCGTCGTACTATTCACTCGGTTGTTATAGACCCACACCAGCTCGGCTACAATCTCAGGCCATCGCACCTTCCGATCTTTCTCCAACTTGCGGAGCATTTGGATCAGTGTCCGATTAAAGCGTTCACAGGCCCCATTTCCTTGAGGGTGATAAGGAGTAGTCCGTGACTTCTCAATCCTGTACAACCGGTGCAGCTCTTCCATCACCCGGCCCTGGAAGCAGGCGCCTTGATCGGAATGGATCCTCTTTGGGCAGCCGTACACCCGAATGAAGTCTCGGCAGATGGCCTGCGCAGCTGATTCGGCGGTCTGATCTCTGGTAGAGGTCACCACCGCAAACTTTGTGAACTGGTTTGTCATTACCAGGCAATGTTCATACCCGAGATGCGCCGGTCCAACAGTCAAATAGTCGATCATCAGCAACTCCAAGGGGGCAGAAGTCACAATGGTTTGTATGGGGACCCGCTGCTCTGGGGGCTAAACCAGCTCACAGCTCCAGCATCTTCGACAAGTGTCTTCTATTGTTGCTCGCAGTCGGGGGTGATACACCAGCCTCTGCAACCACTGAAATGTCTTCTCTGGTCCGAAGTGAGCCCCTCGTTCATGAGCCTCCTTAGCCACTACTCCGACCATCTTCTCTGGGATCACCACTTTCCAGGTGGTCCCGAACTCTCGCAGTAGCTGTACCCGTCGGTACAGCTGCCCGTCTCGCAAACACAGTCTCTCCCATTGTCCCAGTAGTTTCAGCGCTCCCGGGGACAGGGTACTCCTCTCGACTGGGGACCTGCCTCAAAGCCACCCATTGACTTAATTGAGCAACTTCTCTGTCAGTCTGTTGAAGTCGGACCCAGTCATCTCTGGGCCGCCCTAGCACTTGTTCTTCCGACGTCTCTCCGATCTGTCCCTGAGCCGCAACCAGCGGTCCCACGAAACTTTGGAAGGATCTCATCTGCCTCCAAATCTTCATCGCGGTTTATGATCAGGCCGTTCATATGTCACTCTGGAGAGGGCGTCGGCGTGAGTATTCTCTGCCTTAGACCGGTAGGCGATTTTATACCGGTACCTGGCCATGCGGGCCACACACCGCTGCTCCAGGGCCCCAACTTCGCATTCTCCAGGTGAGCCAGCGGGTTGTTATCTGTTCTCACCAGTACTTCGGACCCGGACAAATACTCTGCAAACTTCTCGGTCATTGCCCAAACCAGAGCCAGGAAGTCTAATTTGAAAGAGCTATAATTATCTGGGTTCCTCTCGGAGTCGTGAAGGGTGCGACTGGCGTACGCAATCACATGCTCTTTCTCCTCCTGTACTTGGGATAACATGGCTCCCAGACCATGTAAGCTCCCATCAGTGTGGAGTATGAATGGTTGGGAGAAATCCGCATAGGCAAGTATTGGGGCCTTGGTCAGGGCCATTAGGGCATGGAAGGCCTCTTCCTGGCTGCTTTCCCACCGAATCGCCCGATTCTTGAAGCCCGCTGGCACTCCCTTAAGTAGCTCCAGCAATGGGTTGGCTATGTGGGTGAAGTTCTTCACGAATCTTTGGTAGTACCCGGCAAGTCCCAGGAAGGCCCTAACGTCCTTCACTGTCTTCGGGGTAGGCCACTCCTGTACGGCGGTCACCTTTTCCCAGGTGGGCCTGACTCCTTCACCGGCACAGTATGACCGAGATATTCGATCTGTTTACGGAACAGGTGGCACTTCTGGGGCTTCACCTTTAGACCATGACTCTGTAGGCGGCTCAGTACTTGCTCCAGTAACTGGAGGTGCTCCTTCGAAGGTGGCGGCATAGACAATTATGTCGTCAAGATAAATTAGTGTCGCCTCAAAGTTCAAATCGCCCAGGCACCTCTCCATCAGACACTGGAATGTCCCGGAGGCGTTAGTCAGGCCGAAGGGCATCCAATTGAACTCTAACAGTCCCATGGGTAATATGTACGCCGTCTTCACACGGTCATGTTCGGCCACGGGCACCTGCCTGTACCCGCTGGCCGGATCCAAGGAGGAGAAGTTTCTTGCCTTCCCTAAGGCCGACAGAGACTCTTTGATTCGGGGTAGTGGGTAAGAGTCTCGTACTGTACAGGCATTCAGTTGTCTATAGTCCACACAGAACTGCAGGGTCCCATCTTTATTCTGGACCAGGACAATCGGGGCTGCCCACGGACTCTGACTCTCCCGTATCACACCATTTTGTAACATATGGGCTAGCATCTCATTAACCTCTTTATACATCTGGGGAGGTATCTGCCGGTATCTCTCCCACACTGGGGCAGTGCTCCCCTTGGGAATCTTGTAGGTAATGGCTTCGGTGCAACCAAAATCATCCTCATGGCGAGCAAAGACTTCCTTGTACCTCTCCAGTACCTCCTCAACCTGCTGCACCTGTCGAGGTGAAAGTCCCGTCAATTCAGCCTGCATTCGTTCTAGGATTCTTCATCCACCCTTTGCACCAGCACGGTGGGATTCCGGCGACACGATGACCGCCAGAATCCAGGGGTCTCCTCGTACAGCGGACAGCTGTACCGCATAAGGTTGCACCAACTTCTCTGGCATTCCCAGAATCTGGGCTATTTCCGCCCTGGGAGGGAGTGTGAGATCACCTTTGCCCAGATTAACGCACCGCACTATAACATTGCCACCCTGGACGGTGGCCAGTGTCCGAGCCACCAGGAGTCCGGGGGGTACTTTGTCCATCGATGTTGGTTCTATCTGTACTTTGACCCCCTCAAGAGGTGTGCAGGCCCATGCGGGTAACATGAGTACAGTTTGTCCTGGCGGTAAGATGAGCGCCGTAGCTGCTGGTACTATTACTTTCCCCAGGACCTTCCCTTCACTCGACGTCTCCTGAGCCTGGGCGGCTCGGATTAATTGTTGAAAAACCCTCCTTTGGGGGGTTCGTGGGTCCCACCGGTCTAGAGAAATCTCCTTCGGCTCACTAATCAGGATTTGCCCCATCTCTTTCAGCACATTCATTCCGAGGGTCACCGGGGGTCCACTTCCGGTTCCCCATGCGACCAAGACGACCCCTTTTTTTCCCACATGTTTTCCACACACTTGGATCTTCATCCACACCACCCCTGCGACTGGGATGGGTAATTGATTAGCTGCCGTGAGTCTAATTACTGGTCCCCATTCAGGCCACGCTATCTCTGGAAATCGCTGTTGAAAGTAGGCTTCTGTCATTGTAGTCACCTGGGATCCCGAATCAAACAGGCAGTGAACAGCCCGACCGCTCATTTCGGCCCAGACAGTTGGGCTGGTGGAAACTAGGTCCTTGGGACTTCTTCTTTTTCTTTCCCCTTCCTTAGGCTCCGGGCTGTGTCCCCCAAACATGGAGCCCGCCAGTTTAACGGCTGCCGCGACAGGGGCCGCCCTCGGCTAGCACAGCCCCTGGCGTAATGTCCTGCGCGTCCACACTTCCAGCAGGTCGCGTCTCTGTCTCTGAAGGGTAGCCTCACATCTCTATGGAACTCTCCTGCAGGGCGGGGCCTGAATTCAATTCTCTCCCTAACTGGGCAATCGATCCGGGCATCTCTGGTGTCGGTGCAGGGGTATTCTTGAGCCTGGACCATTCACCCCGCATCTCCTGTATCTCTTTTCGCATCTATCGAGCCCATTCTGGTTCAGCTGCAGGCGGGGTGGGTACCTCATTACTCCAGACCATCCCTGCCAGGGCCGTCACCCCCATCTCCTGCTCTCTCACACGTGTCTCCGCCCCCAGTTCTAGAAAAGTCATACGTGGGTTAGCACGCAGGCGCTCCCACAAGGCCTTCTTCAGCTGCACATCCCTGAGGCCTGCCACAAATTGGTCCCTTAAGATCACGTCAGGGGGGCCCATTCCCAAATTTCCTATGTCGTCTTTTCTAGTGATATGGGCATTAACCCTCTGTAATGCATTAACCTACTGCGTCACAGACTCCCCCTCCTGCTGCACTTGGTGAAACAGCCGTATCCTCAGCTCTCCTACATTGGTGGGATCCCCATGCATCTCCTCCAATATCCGCACCACTTTTTCTACAGTATCCCGGTCATGGAGAGGGCGGTACATCACGGAATGTCAGGCCTCGCCGTCCAGGGCCAGTAAGGCTATTTCGGCTTGCATATGTAACATACTCCTAACTCACTCAACCCAGTCCCACAGCATCATATTGTCCCCGGTGAACTTTGGGAGATTGCTGACCATGGCCACCAGCGGCAAGCTAGATCTAGGGGCTCCCAGCATGGACTGATCTGCAGTGTCTGTGTCTAAAGACTGCATCCTGCCGACTACGCCAAATGTAACACAGGTACTTTAGATGCAGTGACACAGAAACAGAGAGCAGCCAGTACAGGCTTAATAAACAAGGGGGATTTACTGTAACAGGGTCAATCTCCACGCAGGGAGTAACAGGGGAAATATGGGGATAACAAGGAAGTAGCAGGTAATATGCTATAACTGACAATCCACAGTTGGGCTAGATGTAGCAGAGTTGACACGGTTGTATTCGGCAGTTTTACACTTAGCTGACTCTTGCTCCTCACAAGGCAATGCTCCATCTTCTGGCGTCAGTGGGCGGTCTCCGGCTTGACCCGCTGAGCCCCTAGTCCATAACAGTGCACCTCACTTGTTCGGCTCCAGGGATCCTGCGTCTCTTTTCCCTCTAGTTGGGCTTGACTCCCACTGTCCACTGCCGCTTTTCCTGCGCAAAAACTCTATTTCCACCCTCTTCCTAGACACGAGCTCAGCTCCCTGGTCACCTGACTCCTCAGCTCTCTCTGGACACACCCCCAGATTTCCGGTCACCTGACTCCTGTCTCGCAGTCTGTCTTCCCCCTGCAACAAAAGGCATTGCCCCGGCAGTTCCGGATCCCTTCTTCTGAAAGCATTTAAGAGTTTGGTAATGGGGAAGGTATCCTTTCAGACACCCATTAACCTTCATTCAATATACTTAGAAAGTGCTGAAGACATATTTATGGAAGCCAGGGAGCCTACTGAGGTCTCCATTTATCAATGTGTTCAATAGAGAATTCAGCATGCTTAGGCCCTTCCCATTGCTGCCCGAAAACACCTCAGTTTGTGGCACTGTCCTGACAATATAGGAACTATTGGAAAGTATAGGTGCAGGGGCTATTTTGGGATTGTCTTTCTTTTTTACAGAACAGTTTGCAATGTGAGCTTTATATCTGTTCTTTAATTCCCACCACACAGACTCTGTAGGGGGAATGGATACATGAGAAAAAAAAAGGAAAGTAAAACAGAAAGATGGAGTAGGAGGTATAGTAACGTGATCCCATGTGTCCCCTATGCTAATCTCTGAAGAGCGGGCTTTACATGGGATTAGAAATATTGTGACTAATAATTTGTCAATTCTGCAGGACTCTTGTTACTTTGAATATTTTAAGAAAACTTGTAATGTTATGTTTTTAATTTGTGGTGCTGGTGGGGGCAACAAATGTAAGCTTTACCCAATGTGAGAGAAAACCAGTTTAGTCTTGTCCCTTGTGTCTGTCTTACTACAAGCTAGGTGAATGCCAAATTTATGGTCTGTTAGCTATTCATCATAAAGCTAGAAATTATAAAGTGGAGTTTCTATAAAAATTAGGTGACAGGGTGGATAAATATAGAAATTATGACTTAAGTGCCATTGCTGCGATCAGTGGTAAACCACACACAGAAGTGTGATGACACGCTTCAGTCTGAGACCTGATAACTAGATGTACTGCAATTCTTAGGGCGTGAGAACAGTCAATAACACTACAGTGTCAAGATTTACCTGTCACAGCAGGCATAAAGAACTAAAAAGAAAGCTCCTTAGGCAAAATAGCATATTTTAAGAAAAGTTCAGATTCAGTACTGGAGTATCTTTTGGATGGTGTATGATGATGAAAAATAAGGAATAAACTAAAAACCATTTCAAGTGATTTGCCTCTTCTACTGACTGTTGGTTAGCAATAAGTGAGGGCAGAGGAAGTGGAGTAAGAAATGACTGCAGGGTCAGACTACACAAAGTTTGTTTGTCGTCTGTACCATGGAGATGCATATGTATGTAGAGGAACTGCGTATACAAAGTAGTAGGACATTTAAATAAAGACTATATTCTAAAGGCAATAAAAGTGTACAGAGGAAGTACAATACTTGACCCTACAAAACCTTTATTCAGTTAAGGGAAAAAGCTCACTGATAACAATGTTTAATAGTCTTTATAGGGGTTCTCCAGGCTTGACACGAAAGTCAGCAGTCACTCTATGTGAGTACAGGCCTGTGAATCCTCACAATGTCAAGTGCCACCTTTTACCCCACACACAGTAATAGTGATTTCCTTTGTGTTCACCACAGTTTTAGCCCCCACATAGTAATAGCACTCTTCTTGCTGCGTTGCACATTAATCTATAGCAGGCATGTCAAACTCAAACACACAGAGGGCCAAAATTAAAATCTTGGACAAAGTCATGGGCCAACTAGTATACAGTATAATGGCCCCCACAAAGTCCTCCATACAGGATAATGGGCCTACATAGTCCTCCATACAGTATAACGGGCCCCACATAGTCCTCCATACAGAATAATGGCCCCACATAGTCCTCCATACAGTATAATGGGCCCACATAGTCGTCCATACAATATAATGGGCCCCACTTAGTTCTCCATACAGAATAATGGCCCCACATAGTTCTCCATACAGTATAATGGGCCCACATAGTCCTCCATACAGTATAATGGGCCCACATAGTCCTCCATACAATATAATGGGCCCCACTTAGTTCTCCATACAGAATAATGGCCCCACATAGTTCTCCATACAGTATAATGGGTCCACATAGTCCTCCTTAAAGAATAATGGGCCCACATAGTCCTCCATTCAGAATAATGGGCCTACATAGTCCTCCATACAGTATAATGGGCCCCACATAGTCCTCCATACAGAATAATGGCCCCACATAGTCCTCCATACAGTATAATGGGCCCACATAGTACTCCATACAATATAATGGGCCCCACTTAGTTCTCCATACAGAATAATGGCCCCACATAGTTCTCCATACAGTATAATGGGCCCACATAGTCCTCCTTAAAGAATAATCGGCCCACATAGTCCTCCATTCAGAATAATGGGCCCCACATAGTCCTCCATACAGAATATTGGGCCTCATAGTCCTCCATACAGAATAATGGGCCCCACATAGTCCTCCATACAGAATAATGGGCCCCACATTGTCCTCCATACAGTATAATGGGCCCCACATAGTCCTACATATAGAATAATAGGCCTCAGTCCTCCATACAGAATAATGGGCCCCACATAGGAGTGGTGGTTCTGGTGTCACGGGCCAAATAAAACGACCCTGCAGGCCATATTTAGCCCATGGGCCAGAGTTTGAAACGTATGATCTATAGTATATGAAAGAAGCCCAGCAAGCAATTATTCTCTACATGAATGTAGTAGGCTACCTTATTAGGCTACCAAGACGGAACCGGCACCTATCAGACATTTGTGACTAATCCTGTAGACATGATCAAAGAGAATAGCTTCAAATATTACAATGTTTCTTTTAAAAGCTTATTTCTAACTTCCCTATCCAAAGGATAGACAACAATTTGCACATTTGACCATTAGGACCCCCACCAAACCCGAGAATGAAGCTGTGTCTCCCAGATGTGCGCCTCTGATCCACTCATTTTCTGTATGACTGCTACTCTCCTTTCTCATAGAGACCAGAGAAAGTAATGGCTTACATGTATACCTACTACAGCTCCACTATGCCAGAATATTGCATAGCCCTGTTCTTTAGATCAGCAGTGGTCCTAGCGGTCGGACCCTACCAATCCACAAGTTTTGACCTATTCTTTAAATATATTTTTTTCTTGCTGGGAATAACCATTTAACTTTAGGGATAATGCTCTTAAAATACAGTACAGAAGGGTCACTTTAAGGTGTTATCAAAGTTTATGCAACCTCATCTTATTTTCCAAAGGAAAAGCAGCAGTCCCAGTAATTGGACCTAATAAACAGATGTTTAATTATTATACAACACCCCCCTTGTTTTCATGGACTTTTGAGAATATTTTATTTGGCTTAAAGTCGACTAAACTGAACTGTGACAGTGTTTAACAGCCAAGTGAGGAAACTGCCCTTCCTGTTGCTGGAAAGTGAATAGCCAAAAAATAAAAGTAAGCAGTAAAATGTCACCATCACTACTGATTGCATGAATATATACAATTAAAGAAAAATGTCATAGATAGAACCGCAATAAATATTTTTTTGTTTCGCATTCTATGGAAGTAAAACAGAATTGCAGTATCACGTTAATGATATTGGTTACTTTTCAAGCTGAAGCACATCTGCACCCAAATAATGAACATTACTCATGTTTATAGTATACTGTATTTATCGTCTTTTAATCTGCGCAGTATTTTACTAATTAGTGAAGCTGTTTGTGCTTCAGAGCTGCTCTTCCTATTGTAACTAAAGGATAAGGTGCAACTTTGGTTGACTATTTTGGAGACTTTCTTATGTCACCACATATAAATCTACATTGAGGGCTAGACACTAGTGATGAGCAAGCACTAAAATGCTCGGGTCGAGCAAATTGGAATGCTCGAGTGCTCGGTCCGAGTAACAAGCCCAATGTAAGTCTATGGGAAATGCAAGCATTTTTCCGGCAGCTCCCCCCGGCGGTCTGCAGAGGGGTTAAAAATTGCCCAAATCGACGGGAACAGTGCTCAAATGACATGGAAACAGCATGGGGAAGACCCCTGGAAGCATTTCTGACTCCCGGGTCACTGCTGTCAACAACATGGTCAGAGTATTACGCCACTTTTACGGACTCACAATAAAACATACAAAAACGAAACCAGAATGGATTTTCCTGGGAAATATGTTAAAGAACATCATTTCCAGGGCAATGACTCGTATATAAGGCAAAATAAATAACCAAAAACAAAAATGCTCCTCCACACCTTGGGCTATGTTCACACGTAGCGTTTTTGATGCGTTTTTGCACTTTTGCATTGCTTTCAACCAAGACAAATGCATTCATTGGGAAATGTCATGTTAACATTTTACAACCTTACCTGGCCATGTGGTGTGTGACACATCATCAGACGCATGCATACAGTGCTGAAAAGACATGGGAACAGCATGGGGAAGACCCCTGGAAAAATCTCTGACTCCCAGGTCATTGCCTAAAAGTGTGCCCATCATAAGTGATCCTTGGCGCATGCGAAGATGCCTCTCGCCATGCACCTGTTGTTGCAGAATTGCAACAATCACCGTCCACGTCCTTGTCCCAGCGCAGCGTTCAGTTGTCCCTACCCCATTCCTTGGAATGCAAGCGCAAGTATGCAGCCAGCCACCCACCCACCCACAGGCTGCAATACTATACTGCCAAATTTTTGACAGCTGCTTGCACTTGAAATGTGGCCTTTTAGGCTCATGGAGGTGGAAGCTGTCCACAACCTCGTGGCGGCGGCAGGGTGTCCATACTCGGGACCCAGCTGCCACTATTTCTGCCGGTGTCGTCTCCGCTTTCCACAAGCACGGGTCCCACAACATTACACGTGCCCTCCCCAGTGCACTTACTGGGAAGGACCGCCTAACCACAAACACTTGGTCAAGTGAATGTGGCCAGGGGCAGTACGGAGCCAGTCCACAGCTTTTTTTTCTGAGAGTTGTATTTCACCGCAGCCATATTCTTTAGCTTGGTGAAAGGACTTGGGAAACCGTATCTACTCCAGCTATCATTTCTCCCAGGAAGTTCTCTAAAGCTGCTACCACTTGAAATGTGGCTTTTATGCTCGTGGAGGCGGAAGCTGTCCACAACCTCATGGCGGCGGCGACACCACTATTTCTCTCGGTGTAGTCTCTGCCTTCCACAAGCACGGGTCCCACAGCATTACCCGTACACTCCCCAGTGCACTTAATGGGAAGGACTGCTTAACCACAAACACGGGGACAAGTGAATGTGGCCAGGGATGGTATGGAGTCAGTCCTCAGCTTTTTTTGTGAGAGTTGTATTTCACCACAGCCATATTTTTTAGCTGGGTGAAAGGACTGACTTTTGGGAAACCGTATCTAATCCGGCTATCATTTCTCCATCACTAGGTTCCACCCATTGTCACACACGAACATGCCTGGCTGTATGTTCAGTGGTGAGAGCCACATATCAGGTTGGTGTGTTACAGCTTTCAACAAATCTGCAGCGGTGGGCGATTTGTCACCTAAGCATTAAGCATGTTATCTTCAGCACAGCTTGTTGCTATGTGGCCAAGGCAGTGCTGCAGTGCTTTCAGCTCGTGACTGATGTAGCCTCATGTGCAGGAGCTGAACAATGTGAATAAATTGAGGTTACATTGGCGACTCTGGTTTTTATACTAAAGAAACATCATACTGTGTTTTTTTTAACCTTATTTTTTAAGACAAATGCATTCACCGGGAAATGTCATTTTAAGATTTTTCAACCTTATCTGGCCATGTGGTGTGTGACACATCATCAGACACATCACGTTTCATTTATGATGGAGGGACTCTGAAAGTCATAAAGTTTATTTTTATAGGGCCATCAAGCGGCCCTTACTATTCTTAAAGGGTCAGCAGTCGGCCCTCGCTATTGTTAAGAGCCATCAGCCGGCTATGCTTTGTTGTTCCCATTATTAACGAGTGAGTCTCCTATCCTATACTGTTATTGCATATACAGTAAAGCAACGGCTGCCAAAAATTTGGAGGAACTCCAATGCCCCTTGCAAGACACGTAGAGGTCAGAGAGCCTCCTAAAAACAATGTTCCCATTATTAGGAAGTGGATCTCCCATAGTGTTTGCCTATGCAGTGAAGCAACAGCTGTCAAAAATTTGGAGGCACTCCAATGCCCCTTGCAAGAGACGTAGCGGTCAGAGAGCCTCCTAAAAACAATGTTCCCATTATTAGAAAGTGGGTCTCCCATAGTGTTTGCCTATGCAGTGAAACAACGGCTGCCAAAAATTTGGATGAACTCCAATGCCCCTTGCAAGAGCCGTAGAGGTCAGAGAGCCTCCTAAAAACAATGTTCCCATTATTAGGAAGCGGGTCTCCCATAGTGTTTACCTATTTAGTGTAGCAACAGCTGCCAAAAATTTGGAGGAACCCCAATGCCCCTTGTAAGAGATGTAGATATTTTGATATGGTACATATGGTGGTGATATGGCGGTGGAGGATGAGGATGCGGAGAAGGAGGAGGATAAGAGCAAATAGACAAAATCAGGAAGCGTATACCCATGTCTGGGTGTGAAGACAGAGGTGCATGGGAATAGAGTTAGACCTCCCCAAAAAAGACAATATATTTGAGATTATGTTATGCTGCTATCATTCGGTGGTGTTGAGAAATTTGGCCCAATCCAGCCCTTGTTCATTTTTATAAGAGTTAGCCTGTCAGCATTTTCAGTTGAAAGGCAATGCGCCTATCGGTTATAATTTCACAGGCGGCACTAAAAACCGCTCTGACAAAATGCTAGCGGCAGGGCAGGCCAGGATCTCCAAGGCGTAGAGAGCCAGTTCATGCCACGTGTCCAGCTTGAATATCCAATAATTCTAAGGCACAGAGGAATAACGGAGGACATTGGTATGGTCGGCAAGGTACTCCCTCACCATCTTCCGAAACTTTGCACTCCTTGTGAGAGTACCCCCTGCCTCAGTGCCTGTGCGATGGAAGGATCTGAGAAAACAGTCCCAGAACTTTGACAGTGTTCCACTGCCTCTGCTGGATGGGTTTTGTGTCTCTGTCACCTGTACTCCTTGGTTGTCCAACGAACTGTAACCTCTGCTGCCAGCGTTTTCAGATGGGAATTTTTTCATTAATTCCGCAACAAGGGCCTTCTCATACTGCCCCATTTTATTAGGCCTGTCCTGCAAAGGAATAAGAAACATAAAATTCTCCATTTAGCATGGGTCTAGAAGCGTCACTAACCAGTAATGACTGTCATCCAAAGTTTGGACAACGCGAGGGTCACAGGAAAGGCAGCGTAACATAAACTCAGCCATGTGTGCCAGACTGCAAAGAGGCCAGACTTCTGTGTCCTCACCAAGAGGACGAATGACCATGCTCTCCTCCTCATCCTCTTCTTATTCCTCCTCCTTCCTGTCCATGCTGAACAGATGGTATGGCAGTTGTGCAGGTAGTACCGTCTATAGCACAGGAAACTAGCTCCTGTTCTTCCTCCTCCTCCTCCACTTCCTCATTGTCACTCAATCCAAGTTGGGATGAGATGAGGCTGGGCTGTGTGTAATCACCCTGTATGGTTCCTTGCTCCATCTCATCGTGCTCCGCCTTCAATGCATCCTCTTTAATTGAGAGCAGAAAGCATTTCAGAAGACAGAGAAGCGGGATGGTGATGCTAATTATGGCGTCATAGCCGCTCACCATCTTGGTGGAGTCCTCAAAGTTTTGGAGTATAGTACAGATGTCTGACATCCATGTCCAATCCTGAAGTTTTATGTGTGGAGTCTGACCTGAATACCGACTGCCTTGTTGATGCAGGTAGTCAACAACTGCCCTCTTCTGCTCACAAATCATTCCCAACATCTGCAATGTAGAGTTCCAACGTTTGAGGACATCACACACCAGTCGGTGAGCCGGAAGCTGTAAACGCTGCTGAAGTATGGCAATAGGGTGCGGAAGCTGTAGCTGACTTTCTAAAATGGGCACACAGGCGGCGTACTTTGACAAGCAGATCCGACAGATCCTGGTAGGTTTTGAGAAACCGCTGAACCACGAGGTTAAGCACATGGGCTGTAGGTTCAGCGGTGTCAGCCACAGATCTGCTTGCTCTTTCAGAGCTGTCCACAACTCTTCAGCGTTGTGTGGTTTGTGTTCTAAGCATATTAGCTTCAGCACAGCCTGTTGCCGCTTGGCCGAGGCAGTGCTGCAGGGCTTCCAGCTTGCGACTGATGTGGTCATTTCGGAGATTGATGCTGAAGAGGAGGAGGAGGTGCAGGAGCTGTAGAATGTGGGGGCAACCCTGATTGACCCAGGGCCCTCAATCCTCAGCGTCGGGAGGACGTGTTTCGTCCCAAGGTCTGACAGGGTCCCGGATTCCACTATGCTAACCCAGTGTGCCGTCAGCGAGATGTACCATCCCTGCCCACAAGCACTTGTCCACGTGTCCATGGTTAGGTGGACTTTCCCAGTAACTGCATTGTTGAGGGCACGACTAATGTTGTGGGACATGTGCTTGTGTAATGCGAGGACGGCACACCGGGAGAAATAGTGGCGGCTGGGGACCGAGTACCGAGGGACGGCCGCTGCCATCAGGTTGCGGAAAGCTTCCATCTCCACGAGCCTAAAAGGAAACATTTCGAGCGCAAGCATTCACGAAATGTGTTAATTTAGTAGTGTGGCCTGTGGGCGTTAGCTGCATATCTGCGCTTGCATTCCAAGGACTTGGGTAGGGACAACTGAACGCTGCGCTGGGACAAGGACATGGACGTGCTTGCTGATGGTGCTAGTTCAACGACAGGTGCCGGGCGGGAGGCATCTTGGCATGCGCTATGAACAGGGGATTGGGGTGCACGTACAACAGTGGAACAAGCAGTGGTGTCAACCGCAGACACTGTTGCTGGACCCTGGGGTTCGGCCCACTTAGTCGGGTGCTTTGCTGCCATGTGCCTGATCATGCTAGTGATGGTCAGGCTGCTAGTTTTGCTACCCCTGCTGATGCTGGCCTGGCAGGGGGTGAAAATGGCCTTTTTGGGGTTATCGGCAGAGTCTTTAAAAAACAACCAGACTCGGGAAGACCTAACAGTTGTACTGGCAACTTCCGTCGTGTTGATGTTACAGGGAACGGTTGCCCGCCTTCTGTCTGCGGCCAACACACTGCTTGTTCTTGCCTGTTGTGGTGCTACGCTTCAGTCCCCCTGTCTGCTGTCTTCATTCTGCATGTCACCTTGCCAGGTTGGGTCAGTGGCTTCATCGTCCACCACCTCATCTTCCACTTCCGCACCCCGGTCCTCCTCCTGACTTTCTGGCAATTGTGTCTCATCATCATCCACATCTATGAAAGTTTCCCACCGTCGCCTTCGTGTGATCATGGCTGCTCAAATATTTGGGCATCGCTAGATGCGATCTCCTGTTGCCCCGCTTCAAGTGGACCGGGCGAGAAGCCCGAATCTATAAATGGAAAAGTGAACAGCTCTTCGGAGTGTCCAAGTGTGTGATCAGTTGTCTCCGGGCACTCGACATGGTGGGAGGAAGGAGGATCAGGGTGAGGAATATGCAGTCAAGACTAACGGCTACTGAGACTTGACAGGGTGGTGGTGGTGGCTAAATGACTGGAAGCATTATCTGTTATCCAACCAATAACCTTTTCACACTGCTCTGTGTTCAATAGTGGTGTTCTGCAGTCCCCCATTAATTGGGACAGGAAGATCAAGCGACAAGATGTGGGTGTTTGTTGTGGCACAATTTTAGCTTGCCCACGGCCTCGGCCTCATCCTCTGCATGCACCATCATCGCCATCACATCCGCTTCCCCGTCCCTTGCCATGCTCCTTGCCCATTTTAAATGGAGGACAATATTTTCCACGTTCACTTCGAATGGCTGGATTTGAACCGCAGTGATATTGTCAAGCCGGGTGTGAGTGCAACACAGAGAGTCACGCCAGGTGTGAGTGCAACACAGAGGGGAAAGGGAAAGGGAGCCCAGACACTAGGGAAAGGGGGAAGAGGTGACCTCCTAATCTGGACTAGCGTCACCCTGTCTCCCCCTAACTCCCTATACAGCCTCCGCAGCTGTCGCCAATCATGTGCCTCGCCCTACTATCCCTGGCATAAGGCTAAAGCTGGGGGTGGAAGGAGATGAGCACTAGTCAACCTCCGCTAGCACTCTAAAGACAAAAGGGGAAGACAACACAGGGAAATAATAACTTAGCTTTAGAAGAACACCAACAGGGCACACGGCCTCAAGACTCCAAAGAGGACGTGATGCTGCTTCAGCCAAGTTCCAAGTAGAAACGAGTATAACCGGCAACGCCCACCTAGACACATCAGGTATATATACACGTAGACAAAAGGGAGGTAGTCGCTGGGTCCTAAACACAGCCTCATATCTAGGCAGCTGTCTGCATTGCCAAACGTGGAGACCTCCTGCAAACCACTGCAGGGCGACTGTCTGTCACCTCTGACACACCCGTTACAGATATGTGATATTTGTGACGGAAAACCACAGTTTTAAATAGCTGGCCTGTAGGTTACTATTTTTCACAGCGACCTGGTGTCAATAACTTTACTAACACACTGCAACAAAATTTACATGGAGGCCAGAAATGGCTGAATTTGGAGCGAACTTATATGTGATACGTGTGACGGAAAGCCAGTTTTAAATAGCTGGCCTGTAGGTTACTATTTTTCACAGCTACCTGGTGTCAATAACTTTACTAACACACTGCAACAAAATTTACATGGAGGCCAGAAATGGCTGAATTTGGAGCGAACTTATATGTGATACGTGTGACGGAAAGCCAGTTTTAAATAGCTGGCCTGTAGGTTACTATTTTTCACAGCTACCTGGTGTCAATAACTTCACTAACACACTGCAACAAAATTTACATGGAGGCCAGAAATGGCTGAATTTGGAGCAAACTTACATGTGATACGTGTGACGGAAAACCACAGTTTTAAATAGCTGGCCTGTAGGCTACTATTTTTCACAGCGACCTGGTGGCAATAACTTTACTAGCACCCTGCAACAAAATTTACAGGGAGGCCAGAAATGGTTGAATTTGGAGAGAACTTATATGTGATACAGGTGACGGAAAACCAGTTTTAAATAGTTGGCCTGTAGGTTTACCAATTTTCACAGTGACCTGGTGTCAATAACTTCACTAACACACTGCAACAAAATTTACTTGGAGGCCAGAAATGGCTGAATTTGGAGCGATCTTATATGTGTGGTTATCGGCAGAGTCTTTAAAAAACAACCAGACTCGGGAAGACCTAACAGTTGTACAGGCAACTTTCGTCATGTTGATTTTATGGGGAACGGTTGCCTGCCTTCTGTCTGCGGCCAACACACTGCTTGTTCTTGCATGTTGGGGTGCTATGCCTCCCTCCCCCTGTGTGCTGCTGTCCTCATTCTGCATGTCACCTTGCTAAGTTGGGACAGTGACTTCATCGTCCACCACCTCATCTTCCACTTCCGCACCCTGGTCCTCCTCCTGACTTTCTGGCAATTGTGTCTCATCATCATCCACCTCTTGTGAGAGTTTCCCACTGTCACCTTTATGTGACTGTGGCTGCTCAAATATTTGGGCATCGCTACATGCAATCTCCTCTTGCCCCGCTTCAAGTGGACCGAGCGAGAGGCCCGAATCTATAAATGGAAAAGTGAACAGCTCTTTGGAGTGTCCAAGTATGGGATCAGTTGTCTCCGGGCACTCGGCATGGTGGTAGGAAGGAGGATCAGGGTGAGGAATATGCAGTCCAGACTCGCGGCTACTGAGACTTGACCGTGTGAAAGACAGGGTGGTGGTGGTGGCTAAGTGACTGGAAGCATTATCTGCTATACTAATCAATAATTTTCACACTGCTCTGTGTTCAATAGTGGTGCTCTGCGGTCCCCTATTAATAGGGACAGGAAGATCGAGCGACAAGATGTGGGTGTTTGTTGTGGCACAATTTCAGCTTGCCCACGGCCTCGGCCTCGTCCTCTGCATGCACCATCATCACCATCACGTCCACTTCCCTGTCCCTTGCCACACGCCTTGCCCATTTTAAATGGAGAACAATATTTCCCATGTTCACTACAAATGGATGGATTTGAACCGCAGTGATATGTGATACGTGTGACGGAAAACCAGTTTTAAATAGCTGGCCTGCAAGTTACTATTTTCACTGCGACCTGGTGTCAATAACTTCACTGACACACTGCAACAAAATTTAAATGGAGGCCAATATTTTCCATTTTCCCTACAAATTTCTGGATTTTTATTGCTGTAATATGGAAAGAATTTGGCTGCATTCTGTTGTGGCAACAAGCAAATGGAGCAGAAAAACTGTGTACTCTGGATTGCTTTTTAACCAAATAATCAGGATTAAGATCAAAAAAATAATTATCCCTGGCCCCTGATACCTGGGGCTATTTGTAGAAATATCTATAACATCAGCAGCAGACAGAACTGGAATGTAGCCTCTTATGCTGTATTATACACTGCTGTCTGCCACTTACACTGCCTGTCTGCCTAGCTCTGATATATACTGCTCAAAAAGATAAAGGGAACACTTAAACAACAGAATATAACTCCAAGTGAATCAAACTTCTGTGAAATCAAACTGTCCACTTAGGAAGCAACACTGATTGACAATCAATTTCACATGCTGTTGTGCAAATGGAATAGACAATAGATGGAAATTATTGGCAATTATTAAGACACCCTCAATAAAGGAGTGGTTCTGCAGGTGGGGACCACAGACCACATCTCAGTACCAATGCTTTCTGGCTGATGTTTTGGTCACTTTTGAATGTTGGTTGTGCTTTCACACTCATGGTAGCATGAGACGGACTCTACAACCCACAGAAGTTGCTCAGGTAGTGCAGCTCATCCAGGATGGCACATCAATGCGAGCTGTGGCAAGAAGGTTTGCTGTGTCTGTCAGCGTAGTGTCCAGAGGCTGGAGATGCTACCAGGAGACAGGTCAGTACACCAGGAGACGTGGAGGGGGCCGTAGGAGGGCAACAACCCAGCAGCAGGACTGCTACCTCTGCCTTTGTGCAAAGAGGAACAGGAGGAGCACTGCCAGAGCCCTGCAAAATGACCTCCAGGAGGCCACAAATGTGCATGTGTCTGCACAAACGATTAGAAACCGACTCCATGAGGGTGGTATAAGGGCCCGACGTCCGCAGATGGGGGTTGTGCTCACAGCCCAAGACCGTGCAGGACGCTTGGCATTTGCCACAGAACACCAGGATTGGCAAAGACGCTACTGGCGCCCTGTGCTCTTCACAGATGAAAGCAGGTTCACACTAAGCACATGTGACAGACGTGACAGAGTCTGGAGACGCCGTGGAGAGCGATGTGCTGCCTGCAACATCCTTTAGCATGACCGGTTTGGCCGTGGGTCAGTAATGGTGTGGGGTGGCATTTCTTTGGAGAGCCGCGTAGCCCTCCATGTGCTCGCCAGAGGTAGCCTGACTGCCATTAGGTACCGAGATGAGATCCTCAGACCCCTTGTGAGACCATATGCTGGTGCAGTTGGCCCTGGGTTTCTCCTAATGCAGGACAATGCAGGAACTCATGTGGCTGGAGTGTGTCAGCAGTTCCTGCAAGATGAAGGCATTGAAGCTATGGACTGGCCCGCCCATTCCCCAGACCTGAATCCGATTGAGCACATCTGGGACATCATGTCTCGCTCCATCCACCAAAGTCACGTTGCACCACAGACTGTCCAGGAGATGGCGGATGCTTTAGTCCAGGTCTGGGAGGAGATCCCACAGGAGACCATCCGCAACCTCATCAGGAGCATGCCCAGACATTGTAGGGAGGTCATACAGGCACGTGGAGGCCACACACAATATTGAGCCGCATTTTGACTTGTTTTAAGGACATTACATCAAAGTTGGACCTGCATGTAGTGTGTTTTTCCACTTTAATTTTGGTGGTGACTCCAAATCCAGGCCTCTATTGGTTAATAAATTTGATTTCCATTGATGATTTTTGTGTGATTTTTTGTCAGCACATTCAACTTTGTACAGAACAAAGTATTCAATGAGAATATTTCATTCATTCAGATCTAGGATGTGTTATTTGAGTGTTCCCTTTATTTTTTTGAGCAGTGTATATATATATATATATATATATATATATATATATATATTTATACAGTACAGACCAAAAGTTTGGACACACCTTCTCATTTAAAGATTTTTCTGTATTTGCATGACTATGAAAATTGTACATTCACACTGAAGACATCAAAACTATGAATTAACACATGTGGAATTATATACTTAACAAAAAGTGTGAAACAACTGAAAATATGTCTTATATTCTAGGTTCTTCAAAGTAGCCACCTTTTGCTTTGATGACTGCTTTGCACACTCTTGGCATTCTCTTGATGAGCTTGAAGAGGTAGTCACCGGAAATGGTCTTCCAACAATCTTGAAGGAGTTCCCAGAGATGCTTAGCACTTGTTCACTCTGTGGTCCAGCTCACCCCAAACCATCTCGATTGGGTTCAGGTCTTGTGACTGTGGAGGCCAGGTCATCTGGCGTAGCACCCCATCACTCTCTTTCTTGGTCAAATAGCCCTTACACAGCCTGGAGATGTGTTTGGGGTCATTGTCCTGTTGAAAAATAAATGATGGTCCAACTAAACGCAAACCGGATGGAATAGCATGTCGCTGCAAGATGCTGTGGCAGCCATGCTGGTTCAGTATGCCTTCAATTTTAAATAAATCCCCAACAGTGTCACCAGCAAAGCACCCCCACACCATCACACCTCCTCCTCCATGCTTCACGGTGGGAACCAGGCATTCAGAGTCCATCCGTTCACCTTTTCTGCGTCGCACAAAGACACAGTGGTTGGACCCAAAGATCTCAAATTTGGTCTCATCAGACCAAAGCACAGATTTCCACTGGTCTAATGTCCATTCCTTGTGTTCTTTAGCCCAAACAAGTCTCTTCTGCTTGTTGCCTATCCTTAGCAGTGGTTTCCTAGCAGCTATTTTACCATGAAGGCCTGCTGCACAAAGACTCCTCTTAACAGTTGTTGAAGAGATGTGTCTGCTGCTAGAACTCTGTGTGGCATTGACCTGGTCTCTAATCTGAGCTACTGTTAACCTGTGATTTCTGAGGCTGGTGACTCGGATAAACTTATCCTCAGAAGCAGAGGTGACTCTTGGTCTTCCTTTCCTGGGGCGGTCCTCATGTGAGCCAGTTTCTTTGTAGCGCTTGATGGTTTTTGCAACTGCACTTGGGGACACTTTCAAAGTTTTCCCAATTGTTCGCACTGACTGACCTTCATTTCTTAAAGTAATGATGGCCACTCGTTTTTCTTTACTTAGCTGCTTTTTTCTTGCCATAATACAAATTCTAACAGTCTATTCAGTAGGACTATCAGCTGTGTACCCACCTGACTTCTGCACAACACAACTGATGGTCTCAACCCCATTTATAAGGCAAGAAATCCCACTTATTAAACCTGACATGGCACACCTGTGAAGTGAAAACCATTTCCGGTGACTACCTCTTGAAGCTCATCAAGAGAATGCCAAGAGTGTGCAAAGCAGTCATCAAAGCAAAAGGTGGCTACTTTGAAGAACCTAGAATATAAGACATATTTTCAGTTGTTCACACTTTTTGTTAAGTATATAATTCCACATGTGTTAATTCATAGTTTTGATGCATTCAGTGTGAATGTGCAATTTTCAGAGTCATGAAAATACAGAAAAATCTTTAAATGAGAAGGTGTGTCCAAACTTTTGGTCTGTACTGTGTATATATATATAGATAGATACTGTATATATATATATATATATATATATATATATATATATATGTTGTGGAATACCTAGACTAACAGGACGTTCAATGGACCCTCTTGCTATATGCACTGCAGTCTGCCACATACCCTGCCTGCCTGCCTAACTCTTGCTATCACCACTGAATATATGCAGCTGGATTAGTCCTCAAAAGGACTGTTAGGTCAGATGGATATTATAGATATATGTTGTGGAATGCCTATGCTAACTCTGAACAAGCAAATCTCTCCCTAGCTCTGCAGCGCCTCTCCCTACTCTGCTTGATTCCAGGGTAGACTGTGACGAGCATGGCAGCGCCAGGTCTTATATACACCTGATGATGCTGTGCGGCCAGCCAATCACTGTAATGCCAAAACCAACATGGCTGTGGCATTACAGTGTGTGGCAGACAATCCCTGCATGTTCATTGGCTCTCTAAAGAGCGCCAAACATTCAGGGAGGGGACCCGAGCTCCCGCCGAGCAACCAGGAAATCCTCGCAGGGCGCCGAGCATCTCAAGCAGTGAGATGCTCGGGCGAGTACTGAGCAGTGGCGAGCACGTTTTCTCATCACTACTAGACACCTATTTTCTTCTCTCTGTTTCCATGTTTGTGAGGCATTGTGTGTGTTACTGTATTCCTATGTTAATGTCTACTTTAATAAGCAAATGTGGGAGGAAAGGGAGTCTTGTTTGATTTTGCTGAACTTTTGTTACATTGCGGAATAAGTCCTTACAAATAAGAGTGAGAAATTTGGGCTATTTCATTACAAATTCACCAATGAGTATTTCAACAAAATAGACCAAATAACTCAGACAGTAACAGCTTATTTTTTCTGTCTTGGTTTTATATATTTTATTTTGTGTATTGTCTGTAGAAAAACAGATATAAACTATTTTCCAATTGTTAGAAAAGTTATTTTCCAGCTGCATTTTGAGTGACTAACCAGATACTTTGTAACAATAGCTGATTATGTTGATATGTGTTTTTAATGTTTAATAGAACATAATGTTTTAATATCTTACAAAAGGGATTTTCCAGGCCAGGCAGAAGCTTTGGCAGTGACTGCATAATACCAAATCCCATCAGTGAGTAACATACACACTGTTAGGATTTTTGCTTCCTGGGTCGAGTGGTTGTTTGGTATTCCACTGAGAGAAGCAGGAGAAGGTATTTGACACGTGACAGCTTGTATGCAAATTGCTCATATGACTGATTATACAAAGACCGCTCAAACCTACAAGGAAAGAGGAATCCTAACATTGTGTACAATGCACAGTGTAAGCATTCAGGAGCACACAGTAACTGTCAATGCTGCTGCCTAGCCTGAAAAGAACCCTTTAAATACAGATCCTTGAAAGAAAAGCCTAGCAAAGCTGTGTGTACGTTTTTGTGTAACTTAATCATGACTAGTAGTTTGGTTGCCTACATTGCCTACAGGGCTTAGCTATTGGGGGTGCACATGTTGCAGTCACGCCTGGGCTTTAATGCCTTAGATGACTTACTAGGCTCTCTGCCACACAAAAAGACATTAATGGAGCATGGTCTCTGTTACAAATTTGCATTGGGACCCAAATTATGCATTTGATTGAATTTCCTGGAGTCTCATAAAATAAGAGAATACATCTTAGACTGCCAGAAAAAAAGCAAATGTCCCAAACAGCCAGGTACTGCGGATGTTATTATAGGGATGTGGGTAATAGTAAGGAGGTATTAAGTCTTTGTTTTTATGGAGGCACTATAGTTGCTGTTATTTGGGTAGTAGGACTGTCATTAAGGGTACATTAACCATGAAGCGGGTAGAAAAAACATCCACCACTGAAATAAGTTATCAGGGCATAAATTATTACTCATGATGTCTGGGGCGTAGGGTAACATTGTCCAAAACATCTGTCTCACAAGAAAAATACAGATGTGACATGGACGTCGGTCACATCTGCATTGGAGCTTTCATCACAAATTCTGTAATTACAGGAAGAAAAAGCCAGTATTTTCCAGTAAAATGATGGACACTAGGACAGAATCTACCACATTATAGTTAGTGGAGTTTGTCAGACGCTCTTTATATCAATGATTTGACAGAGTTATTCCTAAATGAATTCCAATTCATCTACAATCTAGACATGACAACCACAGGGGTCTGCTGCAGACCCCGAGTTGTCATGCCTACCCATCAGTGACCCGTGATCACGTGACAGGGTCACTGATGGGCAGAGTCAGTGACGCGCTTCCCGGAAGTGTGAGTTAAATGTCGCTGTCAGAGATTGACAGAGGCATTTAACTGGTTAACAGCCAAGGGTGGATCGCGATCCACCCGTGGCTGTTGCGGGCACATGTCAGCTGTATAAATCAGCAGACATGTAAGGGGTTAAAAATCCCTCTGTTCTTAAGAATGGAATGATTTTTTATTTTATATTTACTGCTCCTTAGGCCATGTTCACACGTTCAGTATTTGGTCAGTACTTTACCTCAGTAGCTGTAAGCCAAAACCAGGAGTGGAACAATCAGAGGAAAAGTATAATAGAAACACGTCACCTCACCACTTCTACATTTTTCACCCACTCCTGATTTTGGCTTACAAATACTGATGTAAAATACTGATCAAATACTGAACGTGTGAATGTGGCCTAACCTATAAGACTGGCCACCTCAGATATGTAGGAGAGGTGGCCGGTCTCCTGGACAAGTAGCATTGCCTGCAAGCTCTTTGCTTTAGGCCTCATTCAGACGTCCAGATTTCACGTACATGTTATATCCGTGGTTTCCACTGATAGAACTTGTAACCATTATAGCCTATGGGGCTGCTCACATGTTCGTGTTTTATTGCAGACTGCGTGTACGTGAAAAAAATCACTGAAACATGACCATTTTTAACCAGCATCAATGATGAAAAGTACCAAGACAAGTAAGTCTATGGGTCAGTGAAAATCACAGACAGCATAGAGATGGCATCCGTGTGCAGTCCATGATTGTAATGAATAGGAGAAGCTTTGTAATTCATTTATTTACCCATACGTGAAAATCATTGACAAAACATTGTTGGTAAAAACTGATACACTGACCAAACACTGATGAAAGTCAGATCCAAAACACTCATACCATTGTTTTGCATATGTAAACATATATGGACGCCTGAATGAGGCCTTAGCGCAGGGGTCTCAAACTCGGCTGGGTATATGGGCCACACATGGAAAAAATTAGAATTTGGAGGGCCACATTTGACACGCCCCCTGGGACGTGTGTGGGGGAATACCCGGAGCCGGGTCTCTGTGTAATGTCAGGGGTTGTAGTCTCCGTGGCGGCATCCCGGTCCCGTGGCTCAGGGTGGTCAAACCAGTGGCGGATCTGTTTACTTGGTTTTTAGTGTTGAAATGTCCAACTACGCCACCTGTGGACTGCGGTCACTAAGAACCGTCGCTGCGGGGCAGACCGCTGAGGCTGATGTTGTGTGCGCAGCAGAGGGTAGTATAACTCCCCACGGGAGGAGTATAGCCTCAGGGCAGTGAGTGCAGATGGTGGGGGTGATGGTGCACGGGAGCAACAGTAATGACTCAGAGTCCAGTGATGCAGTCCAGGGTCTTTACTCACAGTTTTACACTCCAAGCCACTTCTGCAGGTAATGGCTGCCCACGTCGTACTGTGCTCACCAGGTGAGGGGCTCGTCCAACTCCCAGGTACCTTTGGAATGCTTTTCAGGACCCCCTTTGTGTGTCCTTTCTCTGACCCGTCATACCCCACAATTGACCACGTTTCTGTCCAGCTGCCTAGGGCCTTGGCGGGCAAACGTATGTTCCGTTTTCCTGGGCCCTATATGGTGCCTTCCTAATGGGTGTAGTGAGGGGCCGTAACACGTGCAATGCCACGGCCTCCGGTTACTAGCTGAGGGTAGTTGCTCTCCTCCAATAGTTGAGGGATCCAGTTCCCTTTCTTGGCCTGACCCCCCTACTCTGGTAGCGGCGGGCGTACGGTGGCGACTGGCCGGTCCGCACGCCTGGGGTCCCTTCACTCCACTCCTGGAGCCTCCTCCATTCCTCTCCTCTCTGACTGAACTCAGCAGTTCTTCTCTTCTCTAGGCTGAAGCCTAGAAACTTGGCCTCCCTGCGGAGCAGAGCCCCTACAGAGCCCCTGCTTCCAGCCTTCTTCTCTCTCTGCTCTCTCTCCTCTCCCTGACTCCAAGATGGTGCCCATCTTATATACTCCCCTTTTCAGTGCAGCCTGGATCTACTCTCCCCACCCACACACTACCGGGTTCCCCTTTTTCTAGGTGTTCCCTCCCCCCACTCCAGCCAGGGACAGGGGCAGTTGTGCTCACTCTTGGGAGCATCGTCGCCCTGCCCCCCGGAAATGTGGTGTAGTGCAGTGGTCCCCAACCTTTTTTGCACCAGTGACCGGCTTGAAGCAAGATCATTTTTCCATGGCCCAGCAAGGAGGGAGTGGGGTGGGCGGGGCTTTGGTCATATGGGGGCGGGGTAATGGAGGGATTTGGAGTTTAGTGCATACTTATCATATAGTGTAGACCAGGTCCCCGCCAGGAGCTATGCCAGGAGCCCCACATAATGTGCTGTGCCAGGAGCCGCATCACTGAGGCCCCATCACGCCCTGCAGCAGGACAGGGCAGCTGTCCTGACAGCTGCTGTTCAGCTGCATTTACTTCATCCCAGGGGCGGACACAGACTGTAGTGGGCCCCTGTGCAAGAAATTTTTGGGGGCCCCCCCGCCCTTCATAAGGCAACAAAGTTATGTAAACATAACCCCCCCATGTGCATCTCTCACCCCCCCATGTGCAGCTCACCCCCGTGCATCTCTCATCCCCCTCCGTGCATCTCTCATCCCCCTCCGTGCATCTCTCATCCACCCCGTGCATCTCTCACCCCCCCGTGCATCTCTCATCCCCCCGTGCATCTCTCACCCCCCCGTGCATCTCTCACCCCCCCGTGCATCTCTCATCCACCCCCCGTGCATCTCTCATCGCCCCCGTGCATCTCTCACCCCCCCGTGCATCTCTCATCCACCCCCCGTGCATCTCTCATCCCCCCCATGCATCTCTCACCCCCCCGTGCATCTCTCATCCACCCCCGTGCATCTCTCATCCCCCCCGTGCATCTCTCACCCCCCCGTGCATCTCTCACCCCCCCGTGCATCTCTCATCTCTCCCCTCCCTCCCATGTGCATCTCTCATCTCTCCCCTCCCCCCATGTGCATCTCTCATCTCTCCCCTCCCCCCATGTGCATCTCTCATCTCTCCCCTCCCCCCATGTGGATCTCTCATCTCTCCCCTCCCCCATGTGCATCTCTCCCCTCCCCCCCATGTGGATCTCTCATCTCTCCCCTCCCCCATGTGCATCTCTCATCTCTCCCCTCCCCCCCATGTGGATCTCTCATCTCTCCCCTCCCCCATGTGCATCTCTCATCTCTCCCCTCCCCCCATGTGCATCTCCCATTCCCCCCACTCCTAGTTAATTGTATTTAAAAAAAAATAAAACTTGTTATACTTACCCCCATGCGATCCCTGCAGAATCCTGGCGCTCGTCCAAATCGCTGACACCAGGTTCTCCTGACTTCCGGCCATGTGACGGCGCCGTCACCGTCACATGACCGGAAGTCAGGGGAATCATGAAGGTGCTGCCGCAGCAGCGCAGCGCTAAGATGTCCCGGACCCGGCGCTTAGCATGCGGCCGGGGGCCCCATGAGGAGAGAGACGCACAAGAGGGGGGCTCCGAGGGGGCTCCTACCGGCCGGGCCCCATACTGGAGTCAGGGCAGTCATGCCCTGATGGCGGCCCTGCTGGAGGCTGGAGGGGCCCCCTCTCCCCGCGGACCGGCTGAAAAACCCCAACGGTCCGGTCCTGGTCCGCGGACCGGCGGTTGGGGACCTCTGGTGTAGTGCATGTGGGTGTTAGGGTCCTGAGCCACACTCCATCCTTACCTGGAAATGAGATATCACACCTCTGGGTGCGATGCAATACCTCTGTAGTGACCGAACCTTCGGGGCGCTACGCATTCTTTACAGGTCAAAGTGACATTTTTAGTGATACATTTTTTTTGTATAAACCGTCTGAACATTTTTGCTGTGTTTAGTTAATTTTTTTATAACTTGGGTCGTTACGGATGTGGCAATAATAAACGTGCATTTTTTTGTGTTTACTTTAGTTTATATATAAAACAGCATTTTTAGTGGCAAAATATTTTTTCATGCTTTTATTTTTAATTTGTTTATTTTTACAATTTTGTTTCCTCCAATTGGCCACATACAGTATTATTGTTTTACAATTAGCACCATATAGTAATTCTGGCAAACATCTAGTAATGTGCCCCATCCTGGTGGTCCCAATCTTGCAGTAATGTGGACCATCCTGGCCCCCACCTTGTAGTAATATGCCTCATCCTGGTGGTCCCCAACTTACAGTAATGTGCCCCATCCTGTTCCTCATCTTAGAGTAATGTGCCCCATCCTGGTGGTCCCCATCTTGCAGTAATGTGCCCCATCCTGGTGGTCCCCATCTTGCAGTAATGTGCCCCATCCTGGTGGTCCCCATCTTGCAGTAATGTGCCCCGTCCTGAGCCCCACCTTGTAGTAATGTGCCCCATCCTAGTGGCCCCATCTTGCAGTATTGTGCCTCATCCCAGTGGTCCCCATCTTGTAGCAATGTGCCCCATCCTGGTGGTCCCCATCCTGTAGTAATGTGCCCCATCCAGGTGGTCCCCATCTTGTAGTAATGTGCCCCATCCTGGTCCTCATTTTGGAGTAATGTGCCCCATCCTGGTGGTCCCCATCTTGCAGTAATGTGCCCCATCCTGGTCCTCGTCTTGGAGTAATGTGCCCCATTCTGGTGGTCCCCATCTTGCAGTAATGTGCCCCATCCTGGTGGTCCCCATCTTGTAGTAATGTGCCCCATCCTGGTGGTCCCCATCTTTCAGTAATGTGCCCCATCCTGGTGGTCCCCATCTTGCAGTAATGTGCCCCATCCTGGTGGTCCCCATCTTGTAGTAATGTGCCCCATCCTGGGGGTCCCCATCTTGCAGTAATGTGCCCCATCCTGGTGGTCCCCATCTTGCAGTAATGTGCCCCATCCTGGTGGTCCCCATCTTGTTGTAATGTGCCCCATCCTAGTGGTCCCCATGTTGTAGTAATGTGCCCCATCCTGGTGGTCACCATCTTGTAGTAATGTGCCTCATCCAAGTGGTCCCCATCTTGTAGTAATGTGCCCCATCCTGGTGGTCCCCATCTTGCAGTGATGTGCCCCATCCTGGTTCTCGTCTTGGAGTAATTTGGCCCATCCTGGTCCTCGTCTTGGAGTAATGTGCCCCATCCTGGTGGTCCCCATCTTGCAGTAATGAGCCCAATACTGGTGGTCCCCATCTTGTAGTAATGTGCCCCATCCTGGTGGTCCCCATCTTTCAGTAATGTGCCCCATCCTGGTGGTCCCCATCTTGCAGTAATGTGCCCCATCCTGGTGGTCCCCATCTTGTAGTAATGTGACCCATCCTGGGGGTCCCCATCTTGCAGTAATGTGCCCCATCCTGGTGGTCCCCATCTTGCAGTAATGTGCCCCATCCTGGTGGTCCCCATCTTGTTGTAATGTGCCCCATCCTAGTGGTCCCCATGTTGTAGTAATGTGCCCCATCCTGGTGGTCACCATCTTGTAGTAATGTGCCTCATCCAAGTGGTCCCCATCTTGTAGTAATGTGCCCCATCCTGGTGGTCCCCATCTTGCAGTGATGTGCCCCATCCTGGTTCTCGTCTTGGAGTAATATGGCCCATCCTGGTCCTCGTCTTGGAGTAATGTGCCCCATCCTGGTGGTCCCCATCTTGCAGTAATGAGCCCAATACTGGTGGTCCCCATCTTGTAGTAATGTGCCCCATCCTGATGGTCCCCATCTTGCAGTAATGTGCCCCATCCTGGTGGTCCCCTTCTTGTAGTAATATGCCCCATCCTGGTGGTCCCCATCTTGTAGTAATATGCCCCATCCTGGTAGTCCCCATCTTGTAGTAATTTGCCCCATCCTGGTGGTCCCCATCTTGTAGTAATGTGCCCCATTCTGGTCCTCGTCTTGGAGTAATGTCCCCCATCTGGTAGTAATGCCCCATCCAGGTCCCCATCTGGTAGAATTGTCCCCTGTGCTGTTCTTCACAAATAAAAAAAAAAAAAAAAAGATTATTCTCACCTGTCCTCCGTTCCCTCGGCGTCCTTTCTGCACATGCGGCCCGCGGCACCACAGACCCCTTGACGATCCCAACCTAGTCCAGGAGGAGCCGCTGACAGCAGTGCTGTATTGCCGCGCAGAGACCGGCTCTCTGTATAGCATTTCCAATGCCAGCCGCTGGCCAATCAGAGGCCAGCGGTTGATACCTGCACATGGCAGTGACGTCATACGCCGCTGAGATGTGACGCGCCCCCGGGGCCGTGGGGTACTCGGCAGCCGGGCCTCTGGTTGCTGGGGGATATCACGGTGACTGACCCGGTCCGTGGCCCAGGCCGGTCACCCAAAAGGGGGATTATTTATAGGGGATTTGGAAAGTTCGTGACGCCACCTGTGGAATGAGGCTAAAGGGAGCCGCCGCTGCGGAGCAGTCCGCTGAGGCAGATGTTAGGGCAGCTTATGATGGAATGGCTCCCCACAGGTGGAGCGGGCCTCAGGGCAGCGTGGGGTAATGGATGGTGGTACAGGGGAAAGACGGCCAGGGCGGTTCAGGAGGAAATGACGGACACTCACACGGGGGTTCGATTCGGTACCTTTACTGGTGTAGATGCAGGTATGGTCCAGGGTACTCGGTAGGCAGGGTGCACTTCTGGACTCTCCCCAGTGAGCAGGTATAGGGCCTCCTGATCCGTTGCTTCCACTTGCTAAGCTTCTGACCTGCCTGGAGCTAGGCCTGGCTTAATTACTGTTTCTCTCTCTCTTGCACCTGCTGACCTGGTGATAGGGCCTTCTCTTGGAGATCACTCTCCCTGGTCGCTGGGGCCTCCGTGACTCCTAGCCCTGGTACAGTAGTCAGCGTTGGTCAGCCTGGGACTTGTAGTCCTCCAGGTATCCGGTGGTCCCTACTGGGTATAAAGGGTCCCTGTAGGCGCGGACCCGGTGTCTGGTGTATATTTTGGGGTGAGCCTGGTACGCTCCTCTGCCCCCTCAACTCCTCTCTCCTTTCCTCCTTGCCGTGGGCCGCACTCAGGGCCCTCACTACGGCAGCAGCAGACAAGCTACGTCTTCGCTGCTCTCAGCGTCAGCACGCTCTCTGAACTAACTTCTGACTAACTGAGCTGCCTGGCTCCACCCTCCCTATATATATCCCTATCAGGGCTCCCTCTGCTGGTCTGAGGTGGTAGGGTGGAGGTGTGCGAATGTAATGAGGGCCTCTTGTGGAGAAGTCCATCCATGCACCCTATTGGGTTCTGTGGCACCTGTGCGGAGCAGGGCGCCACAGCTGGGATGCAGATTTCAGCGGCTGGCCTCTGATTGGCCAGCGGCTGGCATTGGAAATTCTGTGCAGAGAGCCGTTCTCTGCGCGGCAATGCAGCGCTGCTGTCGGCAGCTCCTCCTGGACCAGGTCGGGATCGTCAAGGGGTCTGTGCCTGCGGGCCGCATAAAGCAGCCTCAGGGGCCACATGCGGCCCGCGGGCCGCGTGTTTGAGACCTTTGATGCACATGATCACATGCAGTTTTCTAGATTTGTAATAGAAATCCATCCGTCCAGAAAAAAATAATTAATCTGAACAGCACTATTGACTAACATGGGCCGGTGTGCTATCCGATTAAAAATTAAATGGATGTCGCACGTCTGAATTATAAGCTCGTCCGTTTGAGCCCAAAGGCACCAAAGACCAAGCTGGAATACATTGTGGACTTCTTGTTCCAGGTATAATCTTACCCGTGTAATTAATAGTGGATGACATTGCCAATACGCCAACTATTAGCTAAGCAGTTTCCATATACTAAATTATTTATTACATTGGATTTTAATAGCCTCCATTAAATAAAGTGACTGCTCACCACAAGTGCAACTATATATCTGTGACAGCTCAGTGAGAAGACCCAGATGGGTCGTACGCTATGTAATACACACCGACTTCTTCTTTTATCTTATCTTCATGAAATGTTAGACCTTAAGTTTTCAAGTATGAATAATATTAACATCCTAAAAAAATCTAAAAACAAAAATAGCCGGTCCATGACAACAGATCTATTCATTTCCTTATATTACTTGGCTATGAGCTGCGTAAAACTTATGGTGTGGATTTATATACTCATGCAACTGTCTCTGGAATATACAGCGATGTTAGCAGAACATGGTCAGACCTGTCAGTCTATATTCATGTCACTGATAGATATGGCAATGAAATGCTCCTTTTTCCCAGCATTTCACTGCAGACGTTATTAAATACTTCTTGTGATCTCAGATAAGGTCAGGATGAAGTATATACTATAGACGTCCTCAAATCTTGTTTGTCTTACAGACTATTTCAGACTTGAAATTAATCAACATATTTTGACAAAACGCAGTATGATATTACTGTATCAAGCCCTGTGGGCAAAGAGGCTTAGGAGATTACTCACTGCTTTTACCCTTGACTGTGTTTTGGGAACCTTCGTACTGTATCTAACAGAAATTAAAGACGTGGAAGTAATCTCAGAATGAATAAACAGTTTAAGGCAATTTATTTGAACTCCGCTTAAACTATCTACAAGTAGATTTAAAGGGGTTTTCCATATTTTTGCAATTTAAGTTTAGTTAATGTATTAATGAACAAGTTAGACAACTTTATTTTGTTTCAGACCTATAGACTTATATTGGCCCTTGTCATCTGTGCTGCTGGCAGAAAAACAGACATGTCTTTGTGTGTTTTGTATGAACACACGGACATGTGATGAGCACCATAGGTTATAATAGGTATGTGTTGTATCCGTGAAAAAAATGCATAGAACATGTGCGTTCAGCATGGACATTTGGCTGAGGCCTTAGGCTTGGATATCTTTTCAGTTTGTGTGCTGTCCATGTTAGGAAGCAAACAATTACTAGTTGACCAGTGTACACCAGTGACTTTCCATGTGGGCCTATCACACTGACTAGTCTGGATATAATTGTTTTTAGGCTAACGAATGTGAGCTTGAGGCCACGGCCCCACTATCAGTATTTGGTCAGTATTAGGTCAGTATTTTTTCTCAGGAGTGGGAGCTAAAAGCAGGAGTGGGTGATAAATGCAGAATTGGTGACTTGTTTCTATTATACCTTTTCTCTGATTGTTCCTCATCTGGTTTTGGCTCCCACTCCTGAGAAAAAATACTGACCGAATACTGACCAAATACTGATAGTGGGGCCGTGGCCTGAGATGCGAACTGCTGATGTATTTATGTGTCACCCCAGGCCTGGATGCCACAAATATTAAAGGCTGTGTCTGAGAGCAGGAGGGAGGTTCCCTGGTCAGGGACAATTAGCATACAGCACCTCCTGTCCCAGGCCAGTAGGGGGAGCAGGCTGCCCCTATAAAAGCTGGTACTGGGGGTAGGGTTAGGGAGGACTGGACGACCTAGCTCAGGACTGAGACTAGTCCCAGAGAAGGAGGGACAGTTAAGCTGTAGCCAAGGAGTCCGTGAGGCAGTGGGAAAGCTGCAGGCCAGGAACAGAGGCGACGAGAGCCGGTCCTGGCTGAGAGAATCACCACCGGACATTGGGGTCCGAGGCTGTCAGGGTTGCAAGCCCTGCAGTAGATAACCAACCCGCAAGGGATTTCAGGTTCCTTGGCCTAAGAAGCCTGGAGGCTCCGCCACACAGAGGGACCAGTACAGCACGGAGAAGCAACAGGTACCTAAGGCCCGAGTCGCAAGCCATACAGGCGAAGTACACGGCCAGCTCAGGGACGTGGGCTATCATACCACGAAAAGGGGGATAGTCAGCAAGGGCAGAGAGAGAACGGTAGGCCTTCACACTCACCCTGACCAGTGGGGCTCGCCCGAATGTTCTCAGACACCCAGGCCCATTCCTACCCAGTACTCCTGTTGGGTCATTAGAAATACCTGCAACAAAGACCCTGGACTGTTTGAAGCGGTCTCTGAACTCTGATTATTGCGGCCTACACCATCACCCCCAGCATCCACCTACATTGCCCTGAGGCTACACTCTTCCCGTGGGGAGTTATCCTATCCCTGTGCTGCACACCAACACCAACCTCAGCGGTCTGCCTTGCAGCGGCGGTCATCCCTGACCGCAATCCATGGGTGGCGTAGTCGGACATTCATAGCTCTACAAATAGACTGCCACAGCATTTGGTCTGACCACCCTGAGCCACGGGATCGGGTTGCCACTACTACTCCCAGCATCGCACTGAAGCCCGGTTCCGGGTACCCCACGGCCCAGGGGGCGAGTCATTTACACTGGATGCTATTAATAATAATAATCTTTTTATTTATACAGCGCCAACATATTCTGCAGCACTTTACAATTCAGACAATATCAGCACTGTCCCCATTGGGGCTCACAATCTACATTCCCTATCAGTCTGTCTTTGGAGTGTGGGTGGAAACTGGAGAACCCAGTGAAGACCCACAAACTCCTTGCAGATGTTGTCCTTGGTGGGACTTGAACCCAGGACCCCAGCGTTGCAATGCCGCAGTGCTAACCATTGAGCCACCGTGCTGTCCAGTGGTTCCAAATAGGACAACCAAAAGTGAACAAGTGACAGGGTCAAGGTTCATTGATGCGCTGGGTGCAGATCTAGTCTGATCATACAAGAGATAATGTAGAACAAATTGCTCAAGTTGAGAATAGTGGCTATAATGGCTATATTAGAAAGTTGTCAAAACACGGCGCATTATGGCTTGCTGCAATTCCATATTGCATAGCCGCAGATCAGTCAAAGTGCTCATGCCAAAAGCACCTACAGTTGACATGAGCACATCTGAACTGTACCCTGAAATGTTGGAAAAAGGTGGCCTGCTTCGATGAATCACATTTTCTTTTACATAATATGGAAGGATACCTACCTGGGCAGGGGATTGTATCAAGATGCACTACAGGAAGAAGGCTAGTCTGTGAAGGTAATGTTGTGGCAGAAATATAGGATTTAGAAATTCATTTGTTTGTTACACACACAAAATTAGACTATCATCAAAAAGTTAATTTATTTCAGTTCTTCAATTCAAAAAGTGAAACTCATATATACAGTACAGACCAAAAGTTTGGACACACCTTCTCATTTAAAGATTTTTCTGTATTTTCATGACTTTGAAAATTGTACATTCACACTGAAGGCATCAAAACTATGAATTACCACATGTGGAATTATATATTTAACAAAAAAGTGTGAAACAACTGAAAATATGTCTTATATTCTAGGTTCTTCAAAGTAGCCACCTTTTGCTTTGATGACTGCTTTGCACACTATTGGCATTCTCTTGATGAGCTTCAAGAGGTAGTCACCGGAAATGGTTTTCACTTCACAGGTGTGCCCTGTCAGGTTTAATAAGTGGGATTTCTTGCCTTATAAATGGGGTTGTGACCATCAGTTGTGTTGTGCAGAAGTCAGGTGGATACACAACTGATAGTCCTACTGAATAGACTGTTAGAATTTGTATTATGGCAAGAAAAAAGCAGCTAAGTAAAGAAAAACGAGTGGCCATCATTACTTTAAGAAATGAAGGTCAGCCAGTCCGAAAAATTAGGCAAACTTTGAAAGTGTCCCCAAGTTCAGTTACAAAAACCATCAAGCGCTACAAAGAAACTGGCTCACATGAGGACCGCCCCAGGAAAAGAAGACCAAGAGTCACCTCTGCTTCTGAGGATAAGTTTATCCGAGTCACCAGCCTCAGAAATCGCAGGTTAACAGCAGCTCAGATTAGAGACCAGGTGAATGCCACACAGAGTTCTAGCAGCAGACACATCTCTACAGCATCTGTTAAGAGGAGACTTTGTGCAGCAGGCCGTCATGGTAAAATAGCTGTTAGGAAACCACTACTAAGGACAGGCAACAAGCAGAAGAGACTTGTTTGGGCTAAAGAACACAAGGAATGGACATTAGACCAGTGGAAATCTGTGCTTTGGTCTGATGAGTCCAAATTTGAGATCTTTGGGTCCAACCACTGTGTCTTTGTGCGACGCAGAAAAGGTGAACGGATGGACTCTACATGCCTGGTTCCCACCGTGAAACATGGAGGAGGAGGTGTGATGGTGTGGGGTGCTTTGCTGGTGACACTGTTGGGGATTTATTCAAAGTTGAAGGCATACTGAGCCAGCATGGCTGCCACAGCATCTTGCAGCGGCATGCTATTCCATCCGGTTTGCGTTTAGTTGGACCAATATTTATTTTTCAACAGGACAATGACCCCGAACACACCTAAAGGCTGTGCAAGGGCTATTTGATCAAGGAGGAGAGTGATGGGGTGCTACGCCAGATGACCTGGCCTCCACAGTCACCAGACCTGAACCCAATCGAGATGGTTTGGGGTGAGCTGGACCGCAGAGTGAAGGCAAAAGGGCCAACAAGTGCTAAGCAGCTCTGGGAACTCCTTCAAGATTGTTGGAAGACCATTTCCGGTGACTACCTCTTGAAGCTCATCAAGAGAATGCCAAGAGTGTGCAAAGCAGTCATCAAAGCAAAAGGTGGCTACTTTGAAGAACCTAGAATATAAGACATATTTTCAGTTGTTTAACACTTTTTTGTTAAGTATATAATTCCACATGTGTTAATTCATAGTTTTGATACCTTCAGTGTGAATGTACAATTTTCATAGTCATGAAAATACAGAAAAATCTTTAAATGAGAAGGTGTGTCCAAACTTTTGGTCTGTATATATATATATATATATATATATATATATATATATATAGTCATTACAGACAGAGTGATCTATTTCAAGTGTTTATTTCTGTTAATGTTGATGATTATGGCTTACAGCCAATGAAAACACAAGTTATTATCTCAGTAAATTAGAATAATTAACAAAAAACACTGGCAAAGGCTTCCTACGCATTTAAAAAGGTCCCTTAGTTTGTTTCAGTAGGCTCCACAATCACGGGGAAGACTGCTGACTTGACAGATGTCCAGAAGGCAGTCATTGACACACTCCACAAGGAGGGTAAGCCACAAAAGGTCATTGCTAAGGAAGCTGGCTGTTCACAGAGTGCTATATCCAAGCATATTAATAGAAAGTTGAGTGGAAGGAAAAAGTGTGGTAGAAAAAGGTGCGCAAACAACCGGGATAACCGCAACCTTGAAAGGATTGTTAAGAAAAGGCCATTCAAAAATTTGGGGGACATTTACAAGGTGTGGACTGCTGCTGGAGTCATTGCTTCAAGAGCCACCACACACAGACGTATCCAGGACATGGGCTACAAGTGTCGCATTCCTTGTGTCAAGCCACTGATGGCCAATAGACAACGGCCGAAGCGTCTTACCTGGGCCAAGGAGAAAAAGACCTGGACTGTTGCTCAGTGGTCCAAGGTGCTGTTTTCAGATGAAAGCAAATTTTGCATTTCATTTGGAAATCAAGGTCCCAGAGTCTGGAGGAAGAGTAGAGAGGCCACAATCCAAGCTGCTTGAGGTCTAGTGTGAAGTTTCCACAATCAGTGATGGTTTGGGGAGCCATGTCATCTGCTGGTGTAGGTCCACTGTGCTTTATCAAGACCAAGGTCAGCGCAGCCGTCTACCAGGAAATTTTAGAGCACGTCATGCTTCCCTCTGCTCTGCCAACAATATTTTTGGAGATTGAAATTTCATTCCCCAGCAGGACTTGGCACCTGTCCACACTGCCAAAAGTACCAATACCTGGTTTAAAAACAACAGTATCACTGTGCTTGATTGGCCAGCAAACTAGCCTGACCTTAACACCATAGAGAATCTATGGGGTATTGTCAAGAGGAAGATGAGAGACACCAGACCCAACAAGGTAGACGAGCTGAAGGCTGCTATCAAAGCAACCTGGGCTTCCATAACACCTCAGCAGTTGCACAGGCTGATCGCCTCCATGCCATTGATGCAGAAATTGATGCAAAAGGAGCCCGACCAAGTATTGAGTGCATTTACTGAACATACATTTCAGTAGGCCAACATTTAGGATTTTAAAAACATTTTTCAAGCTGGTGTTATAAAGTATTCTAATTTACTGAGATAATGACTTTTGTGTTTTCATTGGCTGTAAGCAATAATCATCAACATTAACAGAAATAAACACTTGAAATAGATCACTCTGTAATGACTCTATATAATATATGAGTTTCACTTTTTGTATTGAAGAACTGAAATAAATTAACTTTTTGATGATATTCTAATTTTGTGAGAAGCGCTTGTATATATATATATATACCTGGATGACACATACCATGAGCTAAAAGGGGCTGTCCAGGTTTTTCACGAAAGTCTGCAGTATGAGCTGCACCATCATGTGATAATCTGCAGAAAAATTTGTCATCCACAGTATACCAATTTGTTCTGCATATTACTGCAGATTTCCACCATCGCAATGCAAAGGATGATGTCTACAGTAAATCTGCAGCATTTCTGCAGCTTGGTTCCAATTTTGCTACTGTGGGATGAATCATTTGTGGATGTACCCTTCAGAGTTTTCCCGAAGTACTAAAATTAACATAACAATAGGAAATGTGATACATTTAAAAAAATTGCCATTACTCCCCTGTTATAATCCTCCTTCCAGCACTGATGCTCTGGTAGTCCTCCCCAATCATTGTTTCTGTGTACTTCCATGGCGGCCGTTGCTGACATACACAGGCCTCAACTGTTTTGAGCCATACAAAGATAATAAGAATAATCTTTTTATTTATATAGCACCAACATATTCCGCAGCGCTTTACAATTCAGACAATTTACAGAGATTATTCTAAGGGACCACCAGAGTGTCAGTGCTGGGGCAGCGGGCAATGTAACATGTGAGTGGTGGTTATTTTTTATTCACATCCCCTATTGTTATGCTAGTTTTTAAAATTTACAGAAAGTTTTCATAAAGGGCACCAGTAATATTGCTGCTATTCTTGTCTCCAGCAAAACTACAATGCTGTGCTGTCTGTATTGTTGGTATAGGTGGTATTGTCAGTACTTTTGGAGTTGTTGGGATTGGTGATACTATTAGTACTGTCAGTATTGTTGGTATAGTCAGTATTATCGGTGTTGCATGGTCTGTCTTCTCTTTTTATGTTTTGTTTGGACCAGCACTGCTCGCATTTGACCCTGGTGTTGTTAAATTAGCAGGAGATTGCAAGAGGGGTTTCGCCAGTTTTTTCTCTCACAGTCTGAGAACATTTGAAAGGTTAGTTTTTTTCTAGATCTATTCACTTGGTGTTAGTGCTGTGTGGCGGCCATTGCTGCTGTGGTGTTGTGCCTGTGTGGTGATATAACATGGAGCAATGGGGGTTTTGCCTCGCAGCATAGGTACTGTGCAGTGCCGGGCCGCTTCTCCTGCTGGTGCGCTGTCGCTTCGGCAGTGGTCGGTGCAATGGCGCCATACCTTCTACGCTAGGCACCCACTGAGAGATTCGCTGTGACGTGGCAGTGAGCTTCAAACAGTCTGATATGAATTTTAAACTAAGAACCTCATGTTCAGTTTTATACATTTTTGCTTAGCACCATTAGATCAATGTATGATTTTTTGGGAATGTGCAGTCCATGTCTTTCTCTACAGCTATAGTAGTATCGGAATTGTTGGTATTGCGGTATTTTTAAATACTCTCAGTATTGTTAATACTGTCATTATTGATGGTCTACTTGGTTTTGACAGTATCGTTGATATTGTCGCTGTAGAGGTTATTGTCGATATTATTGGTATTGTCAGCAACATTTGTCAGCCGTTCTATTATGGTAAAAAAAAAGAAAAAAGTCACAACACGGCTGTCACGTGTGAACCAGGGCTAACCATCACTTAAAAAAACCAAAATGCAGCTGCACCAGTACAGTGACAAGACTGTTCTACCTGGCCTTACCCTTAAGCTATGTGTAGAAGGAGGGACATCAAACTGAATATTTGCCCCAGGTGCAGGAAAACCTAGATTAGCCTTTGGTTGCAGGCAACTGTCCGTCAGATCATGCAGGTTGGCAATGGCAAAAATGTCAAGATGCATGTCTTGTTCTTCAAAGTCCATCTGAGTGACAAGGAAACTGTTCATTTTTTACATGCCATTTCATGAAATCATATTGGGTGGCTTCTTCAGCCAAGAATGGAAATGGTTTTTAATTTAGCCACTGCACCTTGGAATATGATTTGTGGGAAACGATAGAAGATAATGATGTCGCAGTAACAGCATAAGACAGGCTAAAATATGAGCATAATTTTCAAAGGCCCAGATAAGTTCATGAACTACTTATGGGCAACATACTTGGGAGATCTTTTTTCTCTTTTTCCAGACAGGTTCTTTCATTATTTAATGGATGATGGGCCACCCAGGGGATACAAAAATGCAACATAAGATATTTAATCTACTATGAATCTTCCCTCTCCTCTGCAAAATAGTTTTTCTGATAAAACTATACTTACAATATACATAAACCAGCACTCTCATATATAAATAAATTGGGATATCTTCTGCAGGAAACCATCAGACAGTATGTGGACTTCACTTGATAATTTGACAGACCTGAATGCAATGGTGCTGAAATTTCAAGCATGCTTTGAAGTGCTGACATTCTAAGCTCCCAGTAGTTAAATCCACATAATTCTCCTTACAAGGGTCTAAAGTGAAGGTACTGTAGTTTCCAATCGTCACTCTATTCTGACATACTTTGAATGAAACAAATTGCCAATTGTGTATGACGGGAAATATTGGCCTCTGGGCAAATGACTGCTGCTATAGATCGCTCAGCACTGAACTCGACATACTTTATATGGAGAGTGGGTGGTAGTTCAACCTCTTGTTAATGCTACAAATAGCACAAAGTAGTAGTAACTAAAGTACATGGTAAGGTCATAAGTGAACGTCAAAGGACTGTGATGATAAGAAATGTTATATTAAACCGTCTATGTTGTTCACAAACAGTTACGTGAACACAATAAACAGAATCTCGAGATAAAAGAAGGTGGAGAAACTGCAAGTTTGTGATATATTCCTGCAGTTTTATTTAGATTAGTAGAATTGGAAGATTGGTCAATCATTTTTTAAAATTACTGTTTTACATATTATCTGAGAAAAAAGTCATTCCCCCCTGAGATTTACTGTCCAGCTTGACAGCAGCTCAAAGACCCTAGAAGACATTCACCAGGAAATATGTAACTTTACATGGCACTTATCTAAGCAAACGGCTTGGACCAAATTCCTGGACAGACCAAGTTCAAAAGCTCAAAGTGCTCTTTATATAGATTGCTTTGGTGACTAAATAATGTCTTTAGAGGGTAAATAGACAAGGATATATAGTCTTTTTGGGATGACAGTTTTTGCTATTAAAATAAATACAATACAATTTATATAAAAAAATAGTTGGAAATTATGCACTGCATAGTGAGTTTTTTAAATATCTTTGAACTTCCCAAATGTAGTTCACACTTATAAAAGGATTGATAATAGTATAGTGGCTATTTTGAGCTACTCCCTAGATTAGTGGTCCCCAACCTTTCTTGAGAGCCGCATTTAGCTCTCATAGATAGTCATGAACCACATCTAGCTGCTCTTCCACCCACCAACAGTAATGACACCTAGACTAGAGACCCACACTACTGGTAAAATGACAGACAAAGCTTCCATACATAAAGCACACTGAGACCTTACTTACTGGACATCCAGGGGTTCCTATTTTACCCCTATTCAGTTGGTAATCTGGTATCAAGCACTCTCCCCATGCTATCACATCCAGCTTCAAGCACCCCTTCAACTGGCAATATCATCCTACCGCCATACTTACTCTATTTTTCCCTCCCACCAGTATACACGCATTCAGATCTGCTCTGTAAAGCAAGGCTACTCAAAAAAGTCACCATCTGGAGACCTTCTCTTTATAGCGGTTTGCTAGACCTGGTGCAAATGCACCAAGCTAACAGATGGCTGCGAGCCACACGTCATGGGCCTACCAGCCACTTGAAGCTACCAAGCCACAGTTTAAGGTTCTCTATCCTAGAGGGCCTTAATATTGTGCTAACCACTATGTGATACTGTAAATGTAACATACAGTACTTTCTAATACACCTTAATCACCTGAAAATGGGGCATACAAGACAATAATAAGACTATCATACAAAATAATTTACACCGGTTGAGGTTGAGAGGATAATTGGCAAAAATTGTGCCCAATGTAAACAAAAAAATCTGCTTACCTTTAAGTGATCCCTTATACAGGCAAAATACCCCAGTATGCCTTCCATAGTAAATGTAAAATTGCATTGAGAATATTTCATTACTCCAGTTAATAAATGTGGACCAAACTACGTACCATAGGAGAACACTTTCCCTTTCCTCTCATCAATTTTCACATTTGACAGGTAAGGAGAAAGGTTGAAAAAATGGCACAAAATGTGCTAAAATCATATTTAACATTTTTTATACACATATGATTAGATAAATAGTCGAACAACTGTAAATACATAGATTTTCCCATAATGGTCCTGAATCACGGCCAATATTATAGTCCAGAGCCACATTTCATAATTTTTGCATAAAACTATAAAAGGGAGATATAATTATGACAAGTTCTATTTTGTGAATGATATCCAAAGAAACATGAAAATATAAATCTCAGTTCATGGGTTGATTGTGAAGAATTTTATAATGCATTTTACAGCTGATCAAAACAAACAGGAGATGAACTACAAGAATGTGCATTTTAAGAAATTATCAGGTATGTGACATGCAGAAGTAGTGCTGTTGCAGAGTGTGACATGCAGAAGTAGTGCTGTTGCAGAGTGTGACATGCAGAAGTAGTGCTGTTGCAGAGTGTGACATGCAGAAGTAGTGCTGTTGCTTTAAAAGCATTTAGCAACTATTAGAAGAAACACAAGCACATGAGACAGGAAGTGTTGTGCTCCAAAAGCATTCAGCAACTAGAGGGGTTAACACAGTCATAGGAGAAGGGGAGTGTTTTAGCAGAGCCCCAGGGGTATTGTGGGGAAGTTGTTTACTTTCTGGCTGGAGCCAAAGAGAAAGGTGATGTCTGTGTTCTGTATCTCACAGAAGCGCCCCTGCAAGTGAAAAGGATTCAAGTCAGGAGTGAAGCTAAGCACAGGTCAGGTAGAGTTCCTGAACTAACAGTGCAGAGTATTGTCAGACAGAAAGATAAGGACTGGAAAAAATGGTGTCACAGGGATCATCTCCCTCAGCAAACCTTCCCCCCCTCCTCCATCTCACTGTGCTGTAAAGAATGCTGTGTTCATTAATGTGCCTTTGCATTATAACTGTGCTGTCCTGTACTACTGGGAAGACTGTGAACTGCTGTACTGCTAAGTAAACTGTACTGTTTGTCACTGGAGCCTGTTGCTGATAAGACTTAACTTGCACTGGCTGTGCAGCTTCTTATTAAATACTACTGTTCTACCGTTTATGAGGGCTCTTGTCAAGTGTCTGGTCAACAACCTACGTGTCTGTGCCTGAGGGTTAATACCCCTGTGTGCCTGAGAGAAGCTGCAGCACATGGTCTATGGTCGCCCTGAGTATCGGTTCCCCAGGATTCCAAAGAATTAATGTAACCTGTCTCACCCCTATCTGAACCTAGCGGCGTGCGCGTAACAGCTAGAAAAGCCATCTGCTCCTTTAACTCAGTAAGAACTTACTGTGGGTGCACAATTTGGGTTAAGTTTGTAGTTGTGTAGTCGTTTACCTACATTTCTTACTTGCTTCTGACAAGGTTACTAAAAAATAAGACACTTAAATTAAACTAGTGACAATGAAACATAGATTAATGAGGGTAAATGTAGGTTCACCAAGACCTACAAGTTAAGCCTAAGGGTCAATTTACACAGCAAAACTATGATGAACAAATATTCCTATGAACGCTCATTTCATGATTATCTTGCAGTCTAAACATGCTACTGATCACCAGATTAAGGCGCTAAACGTTCATTTGTTGGGTGATATGATCTTTAGTGCTGCGCAAAAGATCATCGTTCTTGGTAACACATCATCCTATGTAAAAGGGACTTGCTCTGCCCAGAACAATGGCAGCCTATGCCCACTAAACAATAGGCATAGGTGGTCATTTAATGCCGCAAGTCTGGTGGAGTTAAGCTACCTTAGGCTGTGTGCCCACGATGCGTTTTTTAAGCGTTTCTGCAGCGGCAAAAACGCTGCTGAAACGCTTAAAAACGCATGGTAGAAGGCCTGCCATGTTCCCCAATGCTGTGCACATGCTGCGGAAATTTCCGCTGCGGATTATCATTGCGGAAAAAAACGCAGCACTACCAATTATTTTGCGGAAGTGCTGTGTTTTCGCCGCCATTGACTTGCATTAGAATGCATGGATTATGCATCACTGTATATGTAGATGCGCATTCTATGCGTTCCAATGTGCGGATGGTACCCAGGTCTAGAGGAGAAGAGACTCTCCTCCGGACCCGGGTACCATAGAAACTGAAAAAAAGAATAAAATAAAAAATAAAGATTATATTTACGTTCTGACGGCCCCCGCTGCACTCGTCCTTTCTTGCCGGCAGCTAGCAATGGACTGAAGGACCTGCGCTGACGTCATAGTCATGTGACGGGTCACGCGACGCTGACGTCGGCAGGTCCTTCAGTATACCGCTGCTGGCAGCCAGGACGGAGGGAATCAAGACTGCGGGGGCCATCAGAAGGTAACTATATATTTATTTTTTTATTTTTTACCATTCTTTCGGTCACAGTTAGTGTTGAGCGATACCTTCCGATATCGGGAAATATCGGATCGGATTGGATCGGACCGATACCGAAAAAGTATCGGATATCGCCGATTCCGATACCGGAAACCAATGCAAGTCAATGGGACATAAATATCGGAATTAAAATAAACCCTTTCTTTCCTTGTAGGTTATTTCTACATGAAGGAAAACAACTAAGAATAATGTAGAATGTATTGGGGGAGGTGGGGGAGACAATAAAGGCATAGAGGTTTAGCCCAGTCAAATGGAATAGCAGGAATTAATATTTTTTTATTATGTTCTGAGTTACGGAAATATTAACTATGTTAAGTATTTTTATATTTTGTCAGATATTTATGTTTCACTACTTCCATGCTCTTCACCTTCTTTTTTACTTCTCCCACACTTTCTCCTTCATCATCCTCAGCATCTTTTTCATCCACTTCTTCTTCACCTTCTTCTTCTTCACCTTCTTCGTATTATTCTTTTTTTTACATTCTTCATATTCTACTTCTTCATCTTCTTCATATTCTTCTTCTTCATCATATTCTTATTTGTGACAGGCATTCCTGTAGTTGTTATCTATAAAAGGTTGGACATTACACCTTTCGTTCTGCCCGTCACAAAAGATTTACAACAGGATTTGTCCGCGTTCAGTTTGGCCTGCAGCAGCAGGTCTTTTCCAGGGGCACCACGAGGAGGAACGGACTCACCCCCATACACTGCTTAGTCATCTTCTGCTTATAATTTAGATATTATCTTTTGCTCTGATTTTTAGTCTTATGCTTAATGTTCTTCCGCTTTTTGTTCTGCAGCTTCTTGTATTTCTGCTTCTTGGTTTTCTGTCTCTTGTTTTTCTGTATCTTGGTGCTTGTCTTCTCTTCTTTGTCTTCTTGGTCAACTTCTTCAGGGTCATCTTCTTGGTCTTCTTCGGGGTGGTCTTCAGGGTCGTCGTCTTCGGGGGTCCTCGTCTTCGGGGTCCTCGTCTTCTTCGGGTTGGTCTTCTGGGTCCTCGTCTTCGGGGTCCTCGTCTTCTTCGGGGTGGTCTTCAGGGTCCTCGTCTTCTTCGGGGTGGTCTTCAGGGTCCTCGTCTTCTTCGGGGTGGTCTTCAGGGTCCTCGTCTTCAGGGTCATTGTCTTCGGGGTCCTCGTCTTCTTAGGGTTGGTCTTCAGGGTCCTCGTCTTCAGGGTCCTCGTCAGGGAGATCCAGAGTGATTACCAAGAACCATTTCAAAAAGCTTGAACTTGGAAATGTAGCAGAAGGTACAAGAAAGCTGAGGAACTACCGAGGACCAGCTGACGGTACTGGAACCCGGATGGATAGCAGAAGGTACAAGAGCCAATGGAACTACCGAGGACCAGCTGATGTTACTGGAACTCGGTTACTAAGCAGGAGGTACCTGTGCCAGAAAGCACTACCAAGGACCAGCAGACGTTGGTGGAACTTGGATACCGAGAAGGAGGCACCTAATCCAAAGGCACTGCCGAGAACCAGCTGACGGTACTGGAACCCGGATGGGTAGCAGAAGGTACAAGAGCCAATGGAACTACCGAGGACCAGCTGATGTTACTGGAACCCGGATGGGTAGCAGAAGGTACAAGAGCCAATGGAACTACCGAGGACCAGCTGATGTTACTGGAACTCGGTTACTAAGCAGGAGGTACCTGTGCCAGAAAGCACTACCAAGGACCAGCAGACGTTGGTGGAACTTGGATACCGAGAAGGAGGCACCTAATCCAAAGGCACTGCCGAGAACCAGCTGACGGTACTGGAACCCGGATGGGTAGCAGAAGGTACCCATGTAAAAAAAAAGTTCAAGGCCGCGAGCCGGCCGCAGTTACCAAAACCCACAGTCCTACAGAGGGTGCTTGTCCTATTGGCACTATGGAACCAGCCTTCATTGCCAGATCCCGCAGCCCACATAGGAGTCACCTAAACTGCAGGCACCATAGAGTCGGCTAACCCGACCGCAACACGACAGGACAACGCATTGGAGGCAAAGTGACGTTGACACTACCCGGAAACAGCTGGCGTGCTGGAACCAGGCTGGGCAGGAGGGAGTACCCGTGCCAAAGACACTGCCGAGAACCAGCTGACGGTACTGGAACCCGGATGGGTAGCAGAAGATACAAGAGCAAATGGAACTACCGAGGACCAGCTGACGGTACTGGAACCCGGATGGGTAGCAGAAGGTACAAGAGCCAATGGAACTACCGAGGACCAGCTGATGTTACTGGAACTCGGTTACTAAGCAGGAGGTACCTGTGCCAGAAAGCACTACCAAGGACCAGCAGACGTTGGTGGAACTTGGATACCGAGAAGGAGGCACCTAATCCAAAGGCACTGCCGAGAACCAGCTGACGGTACTGGAACCCGGATGGGTAGCAGAAGATACAAGAGCAAATGGAACTACCGAGGACCAGCTGACGGTACTGGAACCCGGATGGGTAGCAGAAGGTACAAGAGCCAATGGAACTACCGAGGACCAGCTGATGTTACTGGAACTCGGTTACTAAGCAGGAGGTACCTGTGCCAGAAAGCACTACCAAGGACCAGCAGACGTTGGTGGAACTTGGATACCGAGAAGGAGGCACCTAATCCAAAGGCACTGCCGAGAACCAGCTGACGGTACTGGAACCCGGATGGGTAGCAGAAGATACAAGAGCAAATGGAACTACCGAGGACCAGCTGACGGTACTGGAACCCGGATGGGTAGCAGAAGATACAAGAGCAAATGGAACTACCGAGGACCAGCTGACGGTACTGGAACCCGGATGGGTAGCAGAAGGTACAAGAGCCAATGGAACTACCGAGGACCAGCTGATGTTACTGGAACTCGGTTACTAAGCAGGAGGTACCTGTGCCAGAAAGCACTACCAAGGACCAGCAGACGTTGGTGGAACTTGGATACCGAGAAGGAGGCACCTAATCCAAAGGCACTGCCGAGAACCAGCTGACGGTACTGGAACCCGGATGGGTAGCAGAAGGTACCCATGTAAAAAAAAAGTTCAAGGCCGCGAGCCGGCCGCAGTTACCAAAACCCACAGTCCTACAGAGGGTGCTTGTCCTATTGGCACTATGGAACCAGCCTTCATTGCCAGATCCCGCAGCCCACATAGGAGTCACCTAAACTGCAGGCACCATAGAGTCGGCTAACCCGACCGCAACACGACAGGACAACGCATTGGAGGCAAAGTGACGTTGACACTACCCGGAAACAGCTGGCGTGCTGGAACCAGGCTGGGCAGGAGGGAGTACCCGTGCCAAAGACACTGCCGAGAACCAGCTGACGGTACTGGAACCCGGATGGGTAGCAGAAGGTACAAGAGCCAATGGAACTGCCGAGAACCAGCTGGCGGTGCTGGAGCCCAGGGTAAATACTAAAAACAGAAGAGCCAGAGGTGTATTTGGAGGAGGTTTTAAATCCGTACTACAGTGGATGTGGACAAAGCAGGAGAATTTGCCGGACACACAGCTGGGGATCAGCTGACGTTACTGAATCCCAATAACACTGGAGCAAGCGTTGACTGTGCAGACGGCACTTCTGAGCAGCAACTAGCGGTATTGGAGCCCAGGGTAAATACTAAAAACGGAGGAGCCAGAGGTGTAATTGGAGCAAGTTTTAAATAAGTAGCACAGTGAATATGGACAGAGCAGGAGAAATTGCCGTGAACACAGCAGGGGAACAGCTGACGTTACCGAACCCCAATAACACCGCAGCAAGTGTTGACTGTGCAGACGGCACTTCCGAGCGCCAACTGGCGGTGCTGGAGCCCAGGGATAAGAATGAAAACAGAGGAGCCAGAGGTGTAATTCGAGCAACTTTAAAATGTGTAGTACAGTGGATGTGGACAAAGCAGGAGAAATTGCCGTCCGCACAGCAGGAGAACAGCTGACGTTACTGAACCCCAATAACACGGCAGCAAGTGTTGACTGTGCAGACAGCACTTCCGAGCGCCAACTGGCGGTGTTGGAGCCCAGGGTAAATACTAAAAACGGAGGAGCCAGAGGTGTAATTGGAGCAAGTTTTAAATAAGTAGCACAGTGAATATGGACAGAGCAGGAGAAATTGCCGTGAACACAGCAGGGGAACAGCTGACGTTACCGAACCCCAATAACACCGCAGCAAGTGTTGACTGTGCAGACGGCACTTCCGAGCGCCAACTGGCGGTGCTGGAGCCCAGGGATAAGAATGAAAACAGAGGAGCCAGAGGTGTAATTGGAGCAACTTTAAAATCTGTAGTAGTGAGAATGTGGACAGAGCAGGAGAAATTGCCGTCCGCACAGCAGGGGAACAGCTGACGTTACTGAACCCCAATAACATGGTAGCAAGTGTTGACTGTGCAGACAGCACTTCCGAGCGCCAACTGGCGGTGCTGGAGCCCAGGGATAAGAATGAAAACAGAGGAGCCAGAGGAGTAATTGGAGCAACTTTAAAATGTGTAGTACAGTGGATGTGGACAAATCAGGAGAAATTGCCGTCCGCACAGCAGGAGAACAGCTGACGTTACTGAACCCCAATAACACGGCAGCAAGTGTTGACTGTGCAGACGGCACTTCCGAGCGCCAACTGGCGGTGTTGGAGCTCAGGGATTACAGTTCAGGTGGTAGAAACATGAACAGAACAGGAGACCTGGATACTGTTGCCAACCAATTATTTATTCTGGAAGAGGACTGGCAAATTCATGAGAGATCCAGGCCTTGTTCATTTTGAGAAAAGTAAGCCGGTCAACGTTATCGGAGGATAGTCGCATGCGACGGTCTGTTAGTACACCACCTGCGGCACTAAAGACGCGTTCCGATAATACACTAGCAGCAGGGCAAGCTAGCACCTCCAGTGCATACTGACTAAGCTCTGGCCATGTATCCAGCTTACAGACCCAAAACTTGAAGGGAGAAGAGCCGTCTGGGAGTACACTAAGAGGGCAAGACATGTAGTCTGTCACCATCTGACGGAAACGTTGCCTCCTGCTGACTGGAGCTGTCTGTGATGGTGTAGACATTTGTGGCGGCGGGGACACAAAACTTTGCCACATTTCGGCCATACTGGTCTTGCCTTGTGCTGAGGCGCTGCTTCTGCTCCCTCTTTGTGCAGAGCTTCCTCCACTGCCTCGACGCACTGAGCTGCTTTGTAAAGCACTAGCAGCACTGCTCTCGGTTGGAATGGAGAACATGATGGAATGCACCAGTGCGTCTTGGTACTCCCGCATTTTACGCTCCCGGTTCAATGGTGTTATGAGGCTTTGTAAGTTGTCCCGGTAGCGAGGATCTAGGAGGGTGGACACCCAATAATCAGCCGTGTTGAGAATGTGGGCGATGCGGCGGTCGTTTCTGAGGCACTGCAGCATGAAATCAACCATGTGCTGCAGACTGCCAACTGGCCAAGAAACGCTGTCCCCTGCTTGAGGCGTGATCTCTGCCTGCTCTGCATCACCCCACCCTCGCTCTAGATACTGACTACTAGAGCATTGTGTACCTCCCTCCTCTGGACAGATGTCTTCCTCATCCATTGACTCCTCCTCATCCTCCTCACAAAGTGTCCCCTGCCTAGGCCTTTGTGAGGAACCACGTTGCGCAGACTGTAGAGAAGCAGATGGCATTTGTGACTCCTCATCCTCCACCTCTTCCAAAACCTCGTCCCTTAGTGCTTGCAGTGTTTTTTCAAGCAGGCAGATAAGGGGGATAGTCATGCTGACTAGTGCATCATCTGCACTCGCCATCCGCGTGGAATAATCGAAGGCACGCAAAACGTGGCAAATGTCCTTCATAGAGGCCCACTCAGTGGTGGTGAAGTGTGAACGGCGCGCACTGCGACTTGTTTGCGCCTGCTGCAGCTGGTACTCCATTACTGCTGCCTGCTGCTCACACAACCTCTCCAACATATGTAACGTTGAATTCCACCTGGTGGGTAGGTCACATATGATGCGATGTTCCGGAAGACATAATCGGCGCTGCAGAGCTGCAATGCGTGATCTTGCATTGCTGGAACGCCGCAAGTGAGCGCACTCTATGCGGACCTTGTGAAGCAGTGCATCAAGATCCGGATAGTCCCTCAAAAAACTCTGCACGACCAAGTTGAGCACATGTGCCAGACATGGGATGTGAGTGAGGTTGCCTAGGCCCAGAGCTGCCACCAGATTTCGGCCATTGTCACACACTACCATGCCTGGCTGGAGATTCGCTGGCACAAACCACACGTCACTCTGCTGCTTGATGGCATTCCAGAGCTCCTGCGCTGTGTGGCTTCGATTCCCCAAAGAAATTAATTTTAATACGGCCTGTTGACGTTTGGCCACGGCTGTGCTCATATCGGTCATCATAACAGGTAACCGTTCACGGGTCGATGTGGAGGTAGACCGTGACGGCTCCTGCAGCGCTGATTCAGAGGAACTGGAGTATGAGGAGGAGTCAATGTGTACAGACTGGATTCCTGCAATCCTTGGAGTTGGCAGAACACGTACAGCGCCACTCTCAAGATCTGTACCCGGCTCCACAACATTTACCCAATGGGCAGTGAGGGAAAGGTATCGTCCCTGTCCATGCTTACTGGTCCACGCATCAGTGGTCAGGTGGACCTTGCTACTGACGGCGTTTTGTAGCGCATGTTTAATTTTTCCCTCCACATGATGTTGCAGGGCAGGGACGGCTTGCCTGCTGAAATAAAAGCGGCTGGGCACGTTGTATTGTGGGACTGCCAATGCCATAAAGTTACGGAATGTGTCAGTCTCCACCAGCCTGAATGATAGCATTTCAAGGGCCAGTAGTTTAGCAATGCCAGCATTCAGAGCCTGTGCTCGGGGGTGGTTTGCCGAGTATGGGCGCCTTTTCTCCCATGCCTGTGCTAACGATGGCTGTAGACTGGCCTGGGAGTGTGAGGATGACTGGGAAAGTGGTGCTGTGGGTGGAATTACACTGTGTCTCTGTACAACAGTGCCAGAGATTCTTCCATGGCGATCCTGTGAGGAAGCCGAACCAGCTGTGTGTGAGCTGGAGGAAGAGGCTACAACACGAGCTGAAGAGGTGGTAGGTGGCGCTGTAGGTTGGCCTAGGTCTTCAGTGTGTTTGTGTAACTCCACCACGTGCTTGGTCCGCACATGTTTCCACATATTTGTGGTATTGAGGTTGCTGACACTTTTCCCTCTTTTCACCTTCTGATTACACAGCTTGCATTTGACAAAGCAAATGTCATCTGCAACTGTGTCAAAAAAGGACCAGGCACTGCAAGTCTTGGGAGCGCCCGCTTTGGATTTTGGAAGAGCCATGCTCCTAATGGGTGCCGAAGTGGAGGCTACAGGCAACCAAGTCTGCCCCCTCCCTCTCCCTCCTTTTTGGGCCGTTCGGGGAATCTCTTCCTCAGAGCTGCTCCCACCACCTTCCTGTCCCTCACGCCATGATGGGTCAAGGACCTCATCATCTACACCACCCTCTTCAAACAACTGCTTCTCCTGGGTAGTCTCGACAGCACAGTACGCACCAGAAAGTGGCACCTGAGTCTCATCATCAGATGCGTACTGAGGTGTGCTGCTGACCATAGGCACTGGCCCACCCGCCTCTTCAGATTCAGAGAGACAAAACGGTTGCGCATCACTGCATACTACCTCTTCTTCAAATTCTCGAATTCTGCTTGGCTGGCCCCCTCTTTCCAAGCCAAGAGATTCAGAGAACAGAAGTAGAGATGGCTCCTGTCCAGGGCTCTCTGACTGCCTGGGCAATTTGGCAGGTGGTGAAGAGACAGATGGGTGCTCTTCAGTGCTCAGGACCTGAGAGGATCTGGAACTAATTGAAGTCGATGCGTTAGCTGCCATCCATCCGACAACGGCTTCAATTTGGTCCTCGCGCAGCAGTGGGGTACGGCTAGCTCCTACAAAGCTGCGCATAAAGGACTGTTCCCTGGTAAAACTGGGGGATGCTGAGTCACTGGTGCCCGCAGCAGGCACAGAATCCCCACGTCCTCTCCCTGCAGGCACAGAATCCTCACGTCCTCTCCCTGCAGAAACTCCACGCCCACGCCCACGACCACGACCACATGCCTTACTCCCTGCCTTCTTCATCTTGGTAGACTGATAAAGATAGGCAGAAAAGTACTAAGGGCTTAGTGTGCTTATTCCTGAACAGCTGCTAACAGGTATAAGAAACACTAATTTTATAAAGTGTGGACTAGACTTTAATATGAGCTAATGTGGCCTACACAACTGTAAAGTGGAGTGCTTGGTGAACTTTATTTAGGTTTTTTTTGTCACAAAAAGACACTGGATGTGCCTAAAGATGTAATAACGATAGTATCACAAACTTTTTGTAGCTATTACAATGTAGGAAGGTAACCTACAATGCAATAGATGAGGCTGCAAAAAATAGGCTAATACTAATCTGGCTGGGGCTGCAGGGCCCAATGCTGCAGAAAGGCTCCTCTATCTACTCCTATATAGTGTGTTTGGAATCAATTTAGCTGAATATGGATGGAACCACCACACTAATAGGAGATATCAGGAAAAATTATGAATTGGCAATAAAGGACAATGTATGAGGCAGTGACACACACTGAGTGCACTACAACCAGACGGGGTTGAAGCACACACTACAGGGTGAGCTGCACTCACACACCAGACCTTGCAGACAGCGGTGAACAGTACAGATGCAGAGCACTGTGCACTAGTGCTGCAAGACGGAAAAAAATTCTCTATCTACTCCTATATAGTGTGTTTGGAACCAATTTAGCTGAATACAGATGGAACCACCACACTAATAGGAGATATCAGGAAAAATTATGAATTGGCAATAAAGGACAATGTATGAGGCAGTGACACACACTGAGTGCACTACAACCAGACGGGGTTGAAGCACACACTACAGGGTGAGCTGCACTCACACACCAGACCTTGCAGACAGCGGTGAACAGTACAGATGCAGAGCACTGTGCACTAGTGCTGCAAGACGGAAAAAAATTTCTCTATCTACTCCTATATAGTGTGTTTGGAACCAATTTAGCTGAATACAGATGGAACCACCACACTAATAGGAGATATCAGGAAAAATTATGAATTGGCAAAAAAGGACAATGTATGAGGCAGTGACACACACTGAGTGCACTACAACCAGACTTGGCTGAAGCACACACTACAGGGTGAGCTGCACTCACACACACAGACCTTGCAGATAGCGGTGAACAGCACAGGGAACTGTGCACTAGCACTGCAAGGCACAGTGATTTAGAAAGTAGCTTGGGTAAAGCAGTATAGAGCAAATAGGTAGCTAAAACTGTCCCTCAGAACAACAGCGTCCTATCCCTAACTGAATTCACAGCAGAGTGAGCTCAAAATGGCGGCGGTGGCTTTTATAGTGCATCATGACATCATTTCAGCAGCCAATCACAGCCATGCCATTAGTTAAGATGCCTACATGCCTAACAGGATGTGCCCACACTTCTTAGGATCCTCATTGGCTGAATAAAATGAAAATGTCTCATTGCATTATGGGAACTTCCGATTCCGGTATACGATATTGCAATAGTATCGGAATTAAGTATCGGAATTCCGATACCGCGAATATCGGCCGATACCCGATATTTCAGTATCGGAATGCTCAACACTAGTCACAGTATATAAATCCATGCCGTTTGCATGGATTTATATAGTGTGACCAAGTTGACAAAGCACTTTCCAAGTGATGCTAAAATCGCTTGGAAAGTGCTTGTCAACCCGCATGCGGAAATGCAAGTGAAGAACGCTTCACATCCGCGTGTCCCTGGCAGGAAAACGCATGTACAATCCGCATGCGTTTTTTTCTGCCAGGGAGATGCAGAAACGCTCAGGAAAAAATCCTGAGTATTTCTGCATCGTGGGCACATAGCCTCAAAGTGTAAATGTGACTCTACGATGGTTTAGAGGTTTATATAAAGCAGAATTTCCATAAGATATACTTATTATTGGAATTGCCACATTAATATCATTATTGAGAGCATTCTGATAATAATGTATTGCTGCCATGCTATACGACAAACAGCATGAGAAAGTAGTGACTGAGATCCACAGTGAAATGACTGACAACATAAGAAATTTCATAATTAACACAGTTGGACAAAAAGATTTGCCAAATAATGGGTCACCATCCATGTTGGTGCTCTGACAGCCAGACCAGAGCAGTGCAAAATTCAGCTTCCAGCACTCAGATCTTGGCATCTTGGGCTCCCTTTGTGATTATCGTCTCCTGCGACATCATGAGGGTTTTTAACTGACTAGGTCTCCTAGGACATCCTGACATCGCCCTCCTTGTCCATAGTACCTAGGCATTATGCAATGCTATGATGGTGCAAGGGCCTACAGGCACCCAGGAATTTCAGTGCTGCCTGAGGTAGTTTTCGCTGCACTAGTCCATTGACTAATTGTAAAGTGCTGCGGAATATGTTGGCGCTATATAAATAAAAATTATTATTAATTATTATTATTATTGACCACAGAATAAAACAAAAAATTATGAAAAATGTTCAATTAACAAAGATGAGAAAGATGGAAGAAATGCATGAGGTTTTGATTGATATTTTGGCCAAAACACACAAGCTTGCAACCCATGTCAAGGGTACTCATTGTATTAACCCCTTAAGGACCAGAGCTTTTTCCGTTTTTGCTTTTTCGTTTTTTGCTCCCCTTGTTCCCAGAGCCATAGCGTTTTTATTTTTTAGTCAATATGGCCATGTGAGGGATTATTTTTTGCGGGACGAGTTGTACTTTTCAACGCCATTACTAGTTTTACCATTTCGTGTACGGGAAAACGGGAAAAAAATTCCAAGTGCGGTAAACTTGCAAAAAAACTGCAATACCTCTGTTGTTTTTTTTTTTTCTTTTTTACCACGTTCACTGAATGCTAAAACTGACCTGCCATTCTTATTCTACAGGTCATTACGAGTTCATAGACACCAAACATGTATAGGTTCTTTTATATTTAAGTGGTGAAAATTTTTTCCAATTTGGTAAAAAAAAATTAAAAAAAATAGCGCCATTTTCCAAGACCTGTAGCGTCTCCATTTTTCGTGATCTGGGGCTGGGTGAGGGCTTATTTTTTGCGTGCCGGGCTGACGTTTTTATTGATAACATTGTGGGGTACATCCAATGTTTTGATCGCCCGTTATTGCATTTTATTGCAATTTTGCGGCAACCAAAAAATGTAATTCTGGCGTTTAGAATTTTTTTCTCGTTACGCCGTTTACCGATCGGATTAATTCTTTTTTTATATTGATAGATCGGGCGATTCTGAATGCGGCGATACCAAATATGTCTATGTAGGTTTTTTTTTTTATATTTTATTTTGAATGGGGCGAAAGGGGGGTGATTTAAACTTTTATATTTTTTTAATTTTTTGTATATTTTTAAAAACTTTTTTTTTCACTTTTTGCTTGCTTCAATAGTCTCCATAGGAGACTAGAAGCAGCACTTGTTTGATCGGCTCTGCTACATACAGGGGACGAGCAGATCCCCTGCATGCAGCAGAAATGGTCCTGTGCTATGAGCGCCGACCACTAGGTGGCGCTCATAGCGACCAGATCATGACAACCACAGGCGTCTGCTGCAGACCCTGGGTTGTCATGCCCATCCATCGGTGACCCGCGATCACGTGATGGGGTCGCTGATGGGTGGGGCTTATGACGCGTTACCCGGAAGCGCGCGTTAAATGCTGCTGTCGGAGATTGACAGCGGCATTTAACATGTTAACAGCCGTGGGTGGATCGCGATTCCACCCGGGGCTGTTGCGGGCACATGTCAGCTGTAAGAATCAGCTGACATGTGCTCGGTTCAGTGCGGGTGACTCGCCCCCTGGGCTGTGGGGTACCCGGAACCGGGCTTCAGTGCGATGCTGGGAGTAGTAGTGGCAACCCGATCCCGTGGCTCAGGGTGGTCAGACCAAATGCTGTGGCAGTCTATTTGTGGAGCTATGAATGTCCGACTACGCCACCTGTGGATTGCGGTCAGGGATGACCGCCGCTGCAAGGCAGACCGCTGAGGCTGGTGTTGGTGTGCAGCACAGGGATAGGATAACTCCCCACGGGAAGAGTGTAGCCTCAGGGCAATGTAGGTGGAAGCTGGGGGTGATGGTGTAGGCCGCAGTAATAAGAGTTCAGAGTCCGCTTCAAATAGTCCAGGGTCTTTATTGTAGGTATTACTACTGACCCAGCAGGAGTACCAGGCAGGAATGGGCCTGGGTGTCTGAGGGCATTCGGGCGAGCCCCACTGGTCAGGGTGAGTGTGAAGGCCTACCGTTCTCTCTCTGCCCTTGCTGACTATCCCCCTTTTCGTGGTGTAATAGCCCACGTCCCTGAGCTGGCCGTGTACTTCGCCTGTATGGCTTGAGACTCGGGCCTTAGGTACCTTTTGCTTTTCCGTGCTGTACCGGTCCCTCTGTGTGGCGGAGCCTCCAGGCTTCTTAGGCCAAGGGACCTGAAATCCCTTGCGGGTTGGTTATCTGCTGCAGGGCTTGCAACCCTGACAGCCTCGGACCCCAATGTCCGGTGGTGATTCTCTCAGCCAGGACCGGCTCTCGTCGCCTCTGTCCCTGGCTCTCAGCTTCTCCTCTGCCTCACGGACTCCTTGGCTACAGCTCAACTGTCCCTCCTTCTCTGGGACTAGTCTCAGTCCTGAGCTAGGTCGTCCAGTTCTCCCTAACCCTGCCCTCAGTTCCAGCTTTTATAGGGGCAGCCTGCTCCCCCTACTGGCCTGGGACAGGAGGTGCTGTATGCTAATTGTCCCTGACCAGGGAACCTCCCTCCTGCTCTCAGACACAGCCTTTAATATTTGTGGAATCAAGGCCTGGGGTGACACACGGGCTCAGTGCAGCAGCCCTTACTGAACCAGGGGATGCCAAATGTGCGTACTAATACGGCATGGGTTGCAAAGGGGTTAAAGTAGTGTAGGGACTCACAAGACATCAAGGACCTTTGATGTGGGTTGCGAACATGTGTATTTTAGCCAAAATATCAACCAATACCTCATACCTTTTTTTTTTTTTTACATCTTTTTCATCTTTTTTTGTTCCACAATTTTTCACTTTTTCACAGAATGCAGTAAGACCCTTTAGTGTTAGCTGTTGGGGGACTTAAGGTGCTTGTCCCTGTGGAAAGGACTTGCACAGTGCTGGGCAGTCGCCTGGTATAGTTGTATCGGCATGACCAATAGACTGTAAGCCAGACACTGTGCACTACATCTGTGTGACTGGCGCCCTATACAAAACCTATCTATGTGCATTTATAACTAGGCAACCGCCTCCTCCTGGAATGGCAGTGGTGTTAGTGATTGTTTCATCAGTATTTTACTCCTGTTCTGCCTCCATCTTTATCATGGGGGTCTGTTGCATCCCGCTGTGCATTATTGTTTTGACCAAGTGTTGTTAAATATAGCTGCCTTTTAACATTATGTTAGTTCAGTAACACATTTGTCACACACAACCACTTGCCCTCCACTCAATCTCCATGTCAATACACATGTATTAATAATGCAGGAACAAAGGCATAGAACATACGCCCACCTCATATGGCCAATATGGCTCAATAGTGATACACCAATTTTTGTCAACACTCCAGTGTGTACAGGGGGCTTAACTCTTATATTGTCTTTTCTCTTTGCTAGGAGGCGGTGGATCTCATTTCAAACCCCTTTAGACACTCAAATATTTGCTATACATTTTCACTGAGTACAATAATCAAATAAAGCTCTTACAATACATTAACCTGTAAATGGCTATTAGTTCAGATTTTTGTAAAGAAATCCTCAACTTTTTTTCTAGAATCCTCTCAAGAATCTCGCTGCACAAAATGGTTTTCCCTATCCTTAAGGTATTTCAATTTAGTCATTCTTGCCTGAAGGGATAATAAATTAAAATTTGAGTACTTCAGATACCATATTGATTCTAAAAGTGTTGTTATTCATGTTGACTTTCTATTTTTATTTTACAATTCTACTAAGTTGTTTTTTTCCCTACAGCAACAGGAAATACAGCCTAATTTTCCCTACAGCATAAAAAAAGAGAAGTCGCAGCTTTACGCCCAAAAAAGTGAGTTAAAATCGCTACCAAGCGTGTTTCGGTTGTATGACCTTATTCATTGCATTGAATAAGGTCACACGACCAAAACGTGTTTGCTAGAAATTTTGATTCACTTTTTTGGGTGTGAAGCTGCGACTTCTCTTTTTTTATGAATTTGTTGACTAAAATGAAGGCTTTTAACGAAAATTCCCCAATGGTTCACCTGTTTCCCTGCTTTCTCTTACTGCACTGTGAGCTCCGTACGGGGGACTTTCCTGTGGGTGAGCTGACTCTAGAACAATTTTCTATACTTTATGGTACTGCCGATAATTGTATATGAAGACCCTGATTAATCAAGACATTTTTCATGCCTTTTTGATGAGGGGGCCAGGTGGAGTGCATGGCGCCCAATTTATTAAAAGGCCCATGCCTCTTTATGAATTAGGTGAGGTGTGAAATGGTGTGAGCCTTTGCTTATCATGAATTTGACAGGCGGTGGTCGCAAAACTCCGTGATGCTCCCATACCACCACAGTGCTGCCGATATTGTTGAAGCTGGCTGAAAAGGGCGTACAAACACCAAAAATCGCAGAATTTTTCTGCAAACATTTTACAACTTGTCACTGCTTTTTAAGCCAATTTTCTGGCATAAAAGCTTTGATGAATCGGGTCCAATTGTTTTTATCTGTGTCCATGCATTCCAATTGAAAGTGACTGAGCGCCATTTTGCTGTATTATTGCACTCATTTTTCCCTCAACAGAATATTCCTTATAAATTCTACATAATTATGATGACTTATCCTTTTATTTCAATTTTAATAAGGCTGTTGCATTTGGATAGCTTCTGGTGCAATATATGTAATATTAGTGTATCTTGATAGTATGACACAAAGATTTTTGGGATAATTTTTCATCAAACTAATTGAAAATGCCTTTCTTAGTCCTGCAGCACAAATACAAGTTTAGAAAATTCTTGGGGGGTATATATAGCATAATGCTAATAATTACTTATTAAATTCTGTCAATCTAATACATCTGCTGAGGTAAAAATAAATTCAAGTTCTGTTGCTTGAAACAGGGCTGTCAGCTTTCTTTGTAAAGGTGTGTCCCTTTTGAAACGCAAAAACACCTGAAATAAGAACATGAGCAAAACTTTGTAAAGTAAGAATCTCTGCCTTATATACAAAATTTTTTTTATTTAAAGAGTACTTAATTATTAATCCATGTAAGATACAGTACAGACCAAAAGTTTGGACTCACCTCATTTAAAGATTTTTCTGTATTTTCATGACTATGAAAATTGTACATTCACACTGAAGGCATCAAAACTATGAATTAACACATGTGGAATTATATACTTAACAAAAAAGTGTGAAACAACTGAAAATATGTCTTATATTCTAGGTTCTTCAAAGTAGCCACCTTTTGCTTTTATGACTGCTGTGCACACTCTTGGCATTCTCTTGATGAGCTTCAAGAGGTAGTCACCGGAAATGGTCTTCCAACAATCTTGAAGGAGTTCCCAGAGATGCTTAGCACCTGTTGGTCCTTTTGCCTTCACTCTGCGGTCCAGCTCACCCCAAACAATCTCGATTGGGTTCAGGTCTGGTGACTGTGGAGGCCAGGTCATCTGGCGTAGCACCCCATCACTCTCCTTCTTGGTCAAATAGCCCTTACACAGCATGGAGGTGTGTTTGGGGTCATTGTCCTGTTGAAAAATAAATGATGGTCCAACTTAACGCAAACCGGATGGAATAGCATGCCGCTGCAAGATGCTGTGGTAGCCATGCTGGTTCAATATGCCTTCAATTTTGAATAAATCCCCAATAGTGTCACCAGCAAAGCACCCCCACACCATCACACCTCCTCCTCCTTGCTTCACGGTGGGAACCAGGCATGTAGAGTCCATCCGTTTACCTTTTCTGCGTCGCACAAAGACACGGTGGTTGGAACCAAAGATCTCAAATTTGGACTCATCAGACCAAAGCACAGATTTCCACTGGTCTAATGTCCATTCCTTGTGTTCTTTAGCCCAAACAAGTCTCTTCTGCTTGTTGCCTGTCCTTAGCAGTGGTTTCCTAGCAGCTATTTTACCCTGAAGGTCTGCTGCACAAAGTCTCCTCTTAACAGTTGTTGAAGAGATGTGTCTGCTGCTAGAACTCTGTGTGGCATTGACCTGGTCTCTAATCTGAGCTGCTGTTAACCTGCGGTTTCTGAGGCTGGTGACTCGGATAAACTTATCCTCAGAAGCAGAGGTGACTCTTGGTCTTCCTTTCCTGGGGCGGTCCTCATGTGAGCCAGTTTCTTTGTAGCGCTTGATGGTTTTTGCAACTGCACTTCGGGACACTTTCAAAAGTTTCCCAATTTTTCACACTGACTGACCTTCATTTCTTAAAGTAATGATGGCCACTCGCTTTTCTTTACTTAGCTGCTTTTTTCTTGCAATAATACAAATTGTAACAGTCTATTCAGTAGGACTATCAGCTGTGTATCCACCAGACTTCTGTACAACATAACTGATAGTCCCAACCCCATTTATAAGGCAAGAAATCCCACTTATTAAACCTGACAGGGCACACCTGTGAAGTGAAAACCATTTCCGGTGACTACCTCTTGAAGCTCATCAAGAGAATGCCAAGAGTGTGCAAAGCAGTCATCAAAGCAAAAGGTGGCTACTTTGAAGAACTTAGAATATAAGACATATTTTCAGTTGTTTCACACTTTTTTGTTAAGTATATAATTTCACATGTGTATATTCATAGTTTTGATGCCTTCAGTGTGAATGCACAATTTTCATTGTCATGAAAATGCAGAAAAATCTTTAAATGAGAAGGTGTGTCCAAACTTTTGGTCTGTACTGTATATTAAAAGGTTGTGGGGTAGTAGTCCCCCTGACGGACAGTAAACTTAATTATCCCTTCCTTACAATGAGGTACAATTTTGGTAGTTGGCACAGAAGTGTAACAGTTACAATCTCTAAATGAGGTACAATGCTCTAAATGAGGTACAATGCTCTGAGGATGTTTTCACCTGGTAATTATGTAGCGCCCCGAGGGTTCGGCCGCTACAGGGGTATTGCACCTCAGACCAGAGGTGTGATATTCCACTCCCAGGTAAGGATGGAGTATGGACCAGGGCTCAGTTAGCTGCATACAGCACACACACCCCATTTCCGAGGGACAGCTCAACGGTGCTCCCACTAGACAGAAGTGCAGGCACGACCGACTATGTCCCTGTCTGGAGTGGGGAGGGGGGTGGAACACCCAGTGCTGTAGGGGCAGATAGGGGTTGGTTCCTGAGCGTAGGAAGGAGCCCATTGGTTGCTGGTCACCTGGGCTCATGGTCAGAGGGAGGTATAAAAGGTGGGCACCATCTTAGATCTAGGTTCGTTCGTTCGTCAGTTCAGCCAGAGGAGAAGACAGGGAGTAGAGGCTCTGTAGGAGCTCTACTCCAGGAGGGCCTAGTGAGAGGCCGAGGAGGAGGTGAAGGGGAGCTGGGATTTTGGCTCATCTCAGCTCCAAGAGAACGGAACAGAAAGGAACAGAAAGGAACAGAGAAAGAGAAGGAGAGACAGAGAAACAGAAGGGCTCAGGAGCAAGAAGGTGGAAGGGACCCTAAGAACCCACGAGAATCCAGGGTGAAGGGTCAGGCAGATTAAGGGTACCGGATCCCAAGTTGGTGGAGGAGAAACTACCCTCAGCCAAAGACCGGTCGTCGTGATCATCTATTGGTGCGACACCTCATCAAACCTGCTAGGAAGGCACCATATAGGACAGCGGAGGACGGGGCCCACGTTTAACCACACAAGTCCGCGGCAGCTGGACAAAAGTGGGTCACTGGTGAGGCAGGCCAGAGAAAGGATTAAAGGGGGTCCTGTGCCATGCTCCTGAACTGCTTGGGAGTTGACCGAGCCCCACACCTGGTGGACGCAGCACGGCTCGGGCGGTCACTACCTGTACAGAAGTGACCCAGAACAAATGAACTGTGAGTAAAGACCCTGGACTGTAACTTGTTGTCTGTGTGCTCCTTCGCGCCTCCAGCACTACCGGTACTGGGACTCTCACCACCATCACTCCCACCATCCACTACACTGCCCTGGGGCCGCACTCTTCCCGTGGGGAGTCACACCATTCCAGCTGCATTCATCATCAGCCCCAGCGGACTGCCTTGCAGCGGCGGTTCCTAATAACCGCAATCCACGGGTGGTGTAGTCGGACATTATCTAAAGCACGTAGCAGACTACCATTGACCTGACCACCCTGAGCCGCGGGATCGGGCCGCCACTACTACTCCCAGCGTCTCCCTATTGCCCGGTTCCGCGTGCCCCACGGCCCAGGGGGCGAGTCAGCTTTGGCGTAGTCGGCAGGATTTCGTGCCCGCTAACCACGGGTACTGCGCGCCTGAAAAGAGACTGTTTCACTGTACTAAAGATGGCGCCCGCCCCAGAAGAACGAGCGCCATAATGTGCGCGCCAAAGACCACAGGAGGCCGCCTCCCATCGTGAGCCGGGTCCCAGAATGGCGCCAAAGAGGAAGCCCGCCCCCGACAACCATGAGCACTGCTGTGGAAATGTCCGTCAACGTGGGGGGGGCTGCCCCTAAAGGTGATTGTCAGCAGATGCCCCCAAGACCACCCCCCATGGGGGCGGATAGGAAAGAAAACTGCGGGGCAGGGGGTGGTCTGGATCAGTCCAGACAGACCGCACCCGGGGATGGACGCCCTCAGCAGCACCAACCTCCTGGCCCGAAGCCTGCTGCAGGCCGAACCGCTCTGCAACCTAGCAGAAGTCCTAGCGCAGCTCCCCAGAGACCCGGAGCGTGCGCAAGCTGCACTGGAGGACCTGGAGCGGAGGATGGTCCGGGCGCAGCGGGGTGCACTCACCGAGTGGAGAGAGGAACTGGCCCGGCAGGCCGAGACCCACCAGCGACAGGCCTCAGCCGCACCCCGGGGTTTGCCTGCCTCTGAGGACGGCGCAGGAGGAGAGAGGACCGGAGGCGACGCCGCGGAGGGAGCCACGAGGACTGAGGCAAGTGAAGGGGACGTCACCACCCCAAGCCCAGCACCCGCAGGCCTGCCCCAGCCTCCCGTCGCAGCACCAGAAGCCCCACTCACCGCACCTGTTGCCGCGCCGCCACTGCTCCCAGCTAGGCCTCAAGCATCGAGCGACGCGGCCACGCCCCGCCCAGCGCAACGCCCCTTGACCCCGGGCGCCGTAAAGCAGGAAGCATCATCGGCCCGGTCGCAAGGCCTGGATGACCCGGGCGCCATCGCTAAGACTGCGCCCCTGTCCCGGATGGGACTGCCACCTAGCGCAGCCACAAGACCCCCGGCCTGGTCGCAAGGCCGAGTGCCCCCGGGCGCTGCTCCCAGATTAGGTCCTCCCACTATACCATCGCTGGGCGTGGACCTATTGGCACATCACACCGGTCCGGATGGACTGCCGCTGGAGTGGCCGGCTGAAGTGACCGGCAATCAGCCATAGAAGGCCCAGCCCCCGCGCGAGCCTCTGATACCGGCTCCTGAACCCGTAGAGGTCACCCTACCCCCACTGGAGGACGTCCAATTTGCGTGGGACCCCACCAGCGAGAACTTGATGGGGTTCTCTCAAGAGACCCGGGCAGACGCGGTCCGTCGTCTGGAGGCCTGTCATCAGCAACTGGCGACCTTTGAGCGGGAGCGACGAGAGAGGCGCGTCAGAGAGGAACGGCTCCAGGCCCAGAGTGCTGAACAAAAGCGCAAGGCCCGCCAAGACCCCCAAGCAGCCCGTGGTCCCCGAATCACCGGGACCATAGTCAAATTCCACATGGAGAATGGCTGGGGCTTCATCAGGGGCCCAGAAACCGCAGGCGACGTCTTTGTGACCCGCAGGGACGTGGAGAGTCATCTACCTGAGGGACATCGTGGCCGTGACCTATACCCTGGTGATGTGGTCGCCTTTACCCGCCACGTAGGTGCAAAAGGACCATACGCCCTACATGTTCATCGGCTCACTGAGGAGGAGCTACAACACCGCGGCTATGAGGAGAGCCAAGAGGACCCGGACGGGTCTGAAGAACCATATGAGGAGGAAGAAGGAGCATATGGAGGACACCGCTACTAGTAAGTAGCAAAGTACCTGTGTACATAGTTACCCGTCAGGGTATCAGAACTGTTTTTGGGACTGTTCCCGTCTTGAAAGTGTGGTCCCCGTTGGGACAAATATTGAACTGTTACCTGTGTGCCCCTCATCCCCTACCAGGCTGAGGACTGTGAGCAGCCATTCCCTTCCCAAAACTGGCCGAGGACTGAGAGCGGTCAATCCTTTGTATATAGTTGCGCTTCCTAAAGCGCCCCCTACTGGTTTTATAAAAAGACTGCAACGTCTACCTCAAGTTTACAAGTTTACTGGACTGTTGCACTTAGAAGAAGAAAGAACACCTGGTCGCAAGTTGCACCGCCGCCAGGATCCAAGAATGTGTTGTAAAAATGTTTTCCTGCAAATGTTTTATATGAAAAGTTTTTATATGCTGCTAGATAGTAATGTGAATGTTTTCTAATAGTGTTTATATGTCAAAAGAGTTCCAGAAGTATTAGTATGTGTTTTATAATAGTGTGACAAGAAAAGAAAAGCGTTTCCCATAAAGGGAATTGAACCATGTTGCCTGTTTTCTGATGTGAAAAGTTTTGAAAAAGTTTGCATGTCCTGTAATTAACTGTTTTGCTCTTTTCCAGCCCGAGGACGTGCTGTGCTTTACCAGGGGGGAATGTAGCGCCCCGAGGGTTCGGCCGCTACAGGGGTATTGCACCTCAGACCAGAGGTGTGATATTCCACTCCCAGGTAAGGATGGAGTATGGACCAGGGCTCAGTTAGCTGCATACAGCACACACACCCCATTTCCGAGGGACAGCTCAACGGTGCTCCCACTAGACAGAAGTGCAGGCACGACCGACTATGTCCCTGTCTGGAGTGGGGAGGGGGGTGGAACACCCAGTGTTGTAGGGGCAGATAGGGGTTGGTTCCTGAGCGTAGGAAGGAGCCCATTGGTTGCTGGTCACCTGGGCTCATGGTCAGAGGGAGGTATAAAAGGTGGGCACCATCTTAGATCTAGGTTCGTTCGTTCGTCAGTTCAGCCAGAGAAGAAGACAGGGAGTAGAGGCTCTGTAGGAGCTCTACTCCAGGAGGGCCTAGTGAGAGGCCGAGGAGGAGGTGAAGGGGAGCTGGGATTTTGGCTCATCTCAGCTCCAAGAGAACGGAACAGAAAGGAACAGAGAAAGAGAAGGAGAGACAGAGAAACAGAAGGGCTCAGGAACAAGAAGGTGGAAGGGACCCTAAGAACCCACGAGAATCCAGGGTGAAGGGTCAGGCAGATTAAGGGTACCGGATACCAAGTTGGTGGAGGAGAAACTACCCTCAGCCAAAGACCGGTCGTCGTGATCATCTATTGGTGCGACACCTCATCAAACCTGCTAGGAAGGCACCATATAGGACAGCGGAGGACGGGGCCCACGTTTAACCGCACAAGTCCGCGGCAGCTGGACAAAAGTGGGTCACTGGTGAGGCAGGCCAGAGAAAGGATTAAAGGGGGTCCTGTGCCATGCTCCTGAACTGCTTGGGAGTTGACCGAGCCCCACACCTGGTGGACGCAGCACGGCTCGGGCGGTCACTACCTGTACAGAAGTGACCCGGAACAAATGAACTGTGAGTAAAGACCCTGGACTGTAACTTGTTGTCTGTGTGCTCCTTCGCGCCTCCAGCACTACCGGTACTGGGACTCTCACCACCATCACTCCCACCATCCACTACACTGCCCTGGGGCTGCACTCTTCCCGTGGGGAGTCACACCATCCCAGCTGCATTCATCATCAGCCCCAGCGGACTGCCTTGCAGCGGCGGTTCCTAATAACCGCAATCCACGGGTGGCGTAGTCGGACATTATCTAAAGCACGTAGCAGACTACCATTGGCCTGACCACCCTGAGCCGCGGGACCGGGCCGCCACTACTACTCCCAGCGTCTCCCTATTGCCCGGTTCCGCGTGCCCCACGGCCCAGGGGGCGAGTCAATTACACTTGAACAGAAAAACAATAGAAAAATGGCAGAAATTTTTACAACCTTTTACTGGAGTACTGTGCACCTATCACAAATTCTCCAATGGTCAGGTTGTACCCAATGACTTTTGAATGAACTTACCTGCCAGTGGTTGTCAGGGAGCTTGCCCCTTACCACAGCAATCTAGGTGTTCCCTGTTGGGTTTCATCAACCTCTCATTTAATATCTCCACAATGCCTTTGGGGGGTCTCTGCAACCACTAAGTCCAAAATTTCCAGAATCACCCCTAACTACTTACCACTACATTCTTCAACATTTGTGTTTAACACTCTCAACTATCTGGATACATGGCATACACACTACAGTACAGTATTCAACAATATAACTTCACAACATACTACCACCATTTATGAGAGCAAGTTTGATCTTTGAGATAATGTAATTTAATAGAAAAAGTCTATTTGAAAGGTGATCAATGACTTGATTAGGGAAAGTTTGACGCCTGGGTCTGTTCAATGTTTAGGTCCAGCCTCTGCCTGGAGCTAGTAACACCTGATCAATGGGGGTTCCAGATGTGTGACCTCCACTGATTAGATATTGATGACCTATCCTAAGTATAGGTCATCAATATCATGTGACCGGACAACCTCTTTATCTGCCATTTTTTTATGATAGAAAAAGGCCGAAATGTTGCTTTTATGATGCATTTTGGATGACTAAAGGAAAAGAATCATCTCTCTGGTCCCTTGGAAATGATTTGTCTCTAAACCCCTTTAACTAATTATTAGTGATGAGCGAACGTGCTCGTCACTACTCGGTACTCGACCGAGCATCATGGTGCTTGACAAGCTCGGCGAGTATTTCCGGGTTGCTAGGGCGGGAACTCGGTCCCCTCCCTGCATGTTTGGCGCTCTTTAGAGAGCCAATGAACATGCAGGGATTGCCTGCCATGCACTGTAATGCTGTAGCCATGTTGGTTGTGGCATTACAGTGATTGGCTGGCCGCACAGTGCCATCAGGTCTATATCAGACCTGGCACCGCCATGCTCGTCACAGTCACTCCGGATCAGACAGTGTAGGGAGAGCTGCTGCATCAGGGAGAGATTTGCTTGTGTATTAGGTAGTGTAGGGAGAAAAACCGTACATTACACATATCCATCTTAACAAACAGTCCTTTTGAGGACTAACTAATCCATCTGCAGAGATATCAGGCAGGCAGTGTATATAGGCAGGCAGGCAGTGTATATAGCAGACTGCAGTGCACATAGCACAAGAGGCTCCATTCCAGTTCTGTCGGCTGCTGCTGTTAGATATTTCTGGAAATAGGCACAGGTCTCAGGAGCCAGGAATATTTTTTTTTGCATCTTATTCCTCATTATTTGCTTAAAAAGCAATCCAGAGAACACGGTTTTTCTGCGCCATTTGCTTGTTGGCACTGCAGAATACAGCCAGGTCCTTTCCATATTACAGCACTAAAAATCCATCTATTTAAAACTCTGTTTTCTCCGTCAAACGGATCACATATACGTTGTCAGAAAATACTGCCATTTCTGGCCTCCATTAAAAATTTCCTTTAGTGTGTCAGTGAAGCAATTCACAGCAGTTTGCTGTTCAAACTACTTACCTACAGGCCAGGTATTTAAAACTCTGTTTTCTCCATCACACGGATCACATATACGGTCAGAAAATACTGCCATTTCTGGCCACCTTTAAAAAAAATTTTCAGTGTGTCAGTGGAGCAATTGACACCAGATTGCTGTTCAAAATAGTTACCTACAGGCCAGGTATTTAAAACTGTGTTTTCTCCGTCACACGGCTCACATATACGTTGTCAGAAAATACTGCCATTTCTGGCCTCCATTAAATTTTTTTTTCAGTGTGTCAGCAAAGTTTTTGACACTGGTTTGCTGTTCAAAACAGTTACCTACAGGCCAGGTATTTAAAACTGTGTTTTCTCTGTCACACGGATCACATATACGTTTTCAGAAAATACTGCCATTTCTGGCCTCCATTAAATTTTTTTTTCAGTGTGTCAGCAAAGTTTTTGACACCGGTTTGCTGTTCAAAACAGTTACCTACAGGCCAGGTATTTAAAACTGTGCTTTCTCCATCATACGGATTACATATATGTTTTCAGAAAATATTGCCATTTCTGGCCTCCATTAAAAAAAATTTTCAGTGTGTCAGCAAATTTTTTGACACTGGTTTGCTTTTCAAAACAGTTACCTACAGGCCAAGTATTTAAAACTGTGTTTTCTCCGCCACACGGATTACATATATGTTTCCAGAAAACACTGCCATTTCTGGCCTCCATTAAAAAAAAATTTCAGTGTGTCAGTGAAGCAATTGACACCAGATTGCCGTTCAAAATAGTTACCTACAGGCCAGGTACTTAAAACTGTGTTTTCTCTGTCACACGGCTCACATATACGTTGTCAGAAAATACCGCCATTTCTGGCCTCCATTAAATTTTTTTTTCAGTGTGTCAGCAAAGTTTTTGACACTGGTTTGCTGTTAAAACAGTTACCTACAGGCCAGGTATTTAAAACCGTGTTTTCTCTGTCACACGGATCACATATACGTTTTCAGAAAATACTGCCATTTCTGGCCTCCAATAAAAAAATTTTTCAGTGTGTCAGCAAAGTTTTTGACACTGGTTTGCTGTTCAAAATAGTTACCTACAGGCCAGGTATTTACAACTGTGTTTTCTCTGTCACACGGATTACATATACGTTGTCAGAAAATACTGCCATTTCTGGCCTTCATTAATTTTTTTTTTCAGTGTGTCAGTGAAGCAATTGACACCAGATTGCTGTTCAAAATAGTTACCTACAGGCCAGGTATCTAAAACTGTGTTTTCTCCGTCACACGGCTCACATATACGTTTTCAGAAAATACTGCCATTTCTGGCCTCCATTAAAAATTTTTTCAGTGTGTCAGTGAAGCAATTGACACCAGATTGTTGTTCAAAATAGTTACCTACAGGCCAGGTATTTAAAACTCTGTTTTCTCCGTCACACGGCTCACATATACTTTGTCAGAAAATACTGCCATTTCTGGCCCCCATTAAAAATTTCTTTCAGTGTGTCAGTGAAGCAATTCACAGCAGTTTGTTGTTTAAACTACTTACATACAGGTCAACTATTTAAAAGTCTGTTTTCTCCATCACACGGATCACATATACGGTCAGAAAATACTGCCATTTCTGGCTTCCTTTAAAAAAATTTTTCAGTGTGTCAGTGTGTCACACGGATCACATATAAGTTTGCTCCAAACTCAGTCATTTGTAGTGAGCGTGGAAGATACTGCCCTCCATTTAAAATGGGCAAGGCACGTGGCAAGGGACGGGTAACTGGACGTGATGGTAATGGTGCATGCAGAGGCCGAGGACAAGGCCGTGGGCAAGCTGAAATTGTGCCACAAAAAACACCCACATCTTCTCGCCTGACCTTCCTGTAGTCATGGGGACACATTAAGGATTGACATCTGTGACCTTCTCCCGACACCCTCCGAAACGCTCCCTAGGGGTAGTGACGGGACCTATTCCCTCTTAGAGATAGATAATATTCCCCATTATTGGGGAGTTACATACATATCTAAAAAACAAAGTATGTAGAGCGATATGGTGCGGCCGCACATCTTTTGAATTTCATGACTGTTGGTTGTGCGTGCTTGGGGTCCCCTCGGCTGCCATACAATCACCGTGTGTGGATGCTGCTGGGGGACCTAAGATGCTGCGCCTCCATTTGACTGCTTGTTTGGGTAACCCTCTGTTTTACGATAGTTGCATTCACTAGCCTTACTTGGCCACACACTTGCCATTTTCTGTGCTTTGGACACTGCGAACCGGTGTCTGACGCGCTGATACACTTATGAGCGCGATCACAGTGGTGACTTGCTGACCTGCTGATGTGCTCCACCCGGCAAGTCAGTATGTCAGATAGCGCATAGTATGCCTCGCCTCCATAGACACGCCTGCAGTGATGCAGGGATTTGTCTGTATGTGCCTACGCACATGCGCGGAGTCCGGATGCTTCACAGATGCATTACGGAAATACTTACCCTTTCTCTTCCAGTGCTGTGTGATCAACCCAATTGCGCACGTGCGGGGGCAACATGGCGGCCGCATCAAATACAGAGTCCCACAGCTGGGATCAACTTAGGTAATTATAACTTTCTGATATAAAATATGGGACCGGGTCAGCGGTTCCAGCGCCACACTTCTCCCCTGATGAAGCCACAGCGGTACTGGCGATACGCGTGGGGTTGCGGTTTTCTTGACCCCTTTTGGATATACATGGGCATACCTTCCCCCATAGCCTACAGGTCTCATTCAAGGAGTTTCTAAATACTGGTATTGGGATAATTATCCCTCCCTTATTTCCTTTTGAGTCAATTGTCTATATCTGCCTGCTTAAATCTTGACAATACTATCTCTTTTTTAGGCAACGTACATTGCCAAATAGTGCTATAATCATTATTCTTTTTTTAGTGCCTAAACCAGGAGTAAAGATTTATTGATTGACCTATTTATAGGGACCTGTATGGCTTATACGAATATGTTGGGTGTAATTTCTTTGGTGACATATATTTATTGGTGATGCCTTTATATGTGGTGGGGGTCTTGACCACCATTACATTCTAATGTGGTACATTGTTGTATTTAAGCGGTATGCTATTTAAATGTTTTTAATCTTTGCATGTTTGTCCGGTCTTTATGAATAATAAAATCATGTTGGTTTATATTTAGTGCTCCCTGTCTTTTTATGCATACCCCTTTTTTCTTTCTTTTTGTATGTTGTTAATTTCTAGGGGACCACAGCACATCACTATTGAACCCAGAGCAGTGACAAAAGGTTGTTGGTCGGATAGCGGATAATGCTTCCAGTCACTTAGCCACCACCACCACCACCCTGTCTTTCACATGGTCAAGTCTCAGTAGCCGTGAGTCTGGACCGCATATTCCTCACCCTGATCCTTCCTCCCACTATGCTGAGTACCCAGAGACAACTGATCCCACACTTGGACACTCTGAAGAGCTGTTCACTTTTCCATTTATAGACTCGGGCCTCTCTCCCGGTCCACTTGAAGAGGGGCAAGAGGAGTCGCGTGTAGCGATACCCAAATATTTGAGCGGCCACGGTCACACGAAGGCGACGGTGGGAAAGTGTCACAAGGGGTGCACGATGATGAGACACAATTGCCAGAAAGTCAGGAGGAGGACCAGGGTGCGGAAGTGGAAGACGAGGTGGTGACCCAACCTTGCAGGAGGACATGCAGAGCGAGGACAGCAGCTCACAGGGGGAGGGAGGCAGAGCACCCCAACAGGCAGGAAGAACCATTGTGGTGGCCGCAGACAGAAGGCAGGCAACCATTCCCAGTAACACCAACACAAAGGAAGCTGCCAGTACAACTGTTAGGTCTTCCCGAGTCTGGTTGTTTTTTAAAGACTCTACCGATAACCCCTAAAAGGCCATTTGTGGGCCGAACCCCAGGGTCCAGGAACAGTGTCTGCTGGTGGCACCATTGCTTCTTCCGCTGTTCTGCATACAAGCCAATCCCCTGTCCATGGTGCATGCGAAGATGCCTCCTGCCCTGCACCGGTCATTGCACACTCTCAAGTAGCAGCATCAGGAAGCACTTCCATGTCCTTGTCCCAGCGCAGCGTTCAGTTGTCCATACCCCAGTCCTTGGAACGCAAGAAAAATATGCAACCAATGCCCCACAGGCCACACTACTAAATTCTCACATTTCACGACTGCTTGCGCTCGAAATGTTTCCTTTTAGGCTTGTGGAGACGGAAACATTCCGCAACCTGATGGGGGCGGCTGTCCCTCAGTACTCGGTCCCCTGCCGCCACTATTTCTTCCGTCCCCGCATTACACAAACACGTGTCCCAAAACATTAGCCGTGCTCTCAACAACGCAGTTACCAGTAAAGTCCACCTAACCACGGACACGTGGACAAGTGCTTGTGGGCAAGGATGGTACATCTCGCTGATTGCACACTGGGTTAACATAGTGGAAGCCGGGACCCAGTCAGACCTTGGGATGGAACATGTCCTCCCGACTCCAAGGATTGCGGGCCCTAGGTCAATCAGGGTTGCCCCCACAGTCTACAGTTCCTGCACCTCATACTCCTCAACCTCCTCCTCCTTTTCAGCCTCCATCTCCGAAATGACCACATCAGTCACAAGCTGGAAGCACTGCAGCACTGCCTCGGCCAAGCGGCAACAGGCTGTGCTGAAGCTAATATGCTTAGGTGAAAAACCACACAATGCTGAAGAGTTGTGGACAGCTCTGAAAGAGCAGGCAGATCTGTGGCTCACACCGCTGAACCAACAGCCAGGCATGGTCTTCTGTGACAATGGCCGGAACCTGGTGGTGGCTCTGAGGCGAGGCGAGCTCACACACATACCATGCCTGGCCCATGTGCTTAACCTCGTGGTTCAGCGGTTTCTCAAATCCTACCTGGAGCTGCCGGATCTGCTTGTTAAAGTACGCCGCCTGTGTGCCCATTTTAGAAAGTCAGCTACAGCTTCCGCCGCCCGTTCAGTGTTTCAGCAGCGTTTGCAGCTTCCGGCGCACAAACTGGTGTGTGATGTCCCCACACGTTGGAACTCTACACTTCAGATGTTGAGAAGGATTTGTGAGCAGAAGAGGGCAGTTGTTGAGTACCAGCATCAACAAGGACGTCTGTATTCAGTTCAGACTCCACACATAAGACCTCAGGAGTGGACATGGATGTCAGACATATGTACCATCCTCCAAAACTTTGAGGACTCCACCAAGATGGTGAGCGGCGATGACGTCATAATCCCGCTTCTCTGTCTTCTGAAACGCTCTCTACTCACAATCAAAGAGGATGCATTGCAGGCGGAGCACGATGAAATGGAGCAAGGCACCATACAGGGAGATTACACACAGCCAAGCCTCATCTCATCCCAATATGGATTGGGTGACAATGAGGAAGAAGAGGAGGAGGAGGAAGGACAGGAGCTAGTTTCATGCACTATAGACGGCACTACCTGCACAGTTGTCATACCGTCTGCTCAGTGTGGATGGCCATGGGACAGAGAGAAGGAGGAGGAGAGCATGGTCAGTCATCCTCTTGGTGAGGACATGGAAGTCTTTCCAGTTAGTAGTCTGGCACGCATGGCCGAGTTTCTGTTACACTGCCTTTCCCATGACCCTTGCGTTCTCAAAACTTTGGGTGACAGTCATTACCGGATGGTGACACTTCTAGACCCACGCTACAAGGAGAACTTTATATCTCTTATTCCTGAGGTGGACAGGTCTACAAAAATGGGGCTGTACCAGAAGGCCCTTGGTGCAGAACTATTAAAAAAATTCCCATCTGAAAACGCTGGCGGCAGAGGGCACACTTCGTTGGACAACCAAGGAGTAAAGGCGAGAGAGACACAACTTCAATCCAGCAGAGGCAGGGGAACACTGTCAAAGTTCTGGAAGAGTTTTCTCAGACCGTCCCATCGGACAGGCCCTGAGGCGCAGGGTACTCTCACAAGGAGTGCAAAGTTGGGAAGATGCTGAGGGAGTACCTTGCCGACCGTACCAACGTCCTCCGTGATTCCGCTGTGCCTTATAATTATTGGGTATCCAAGCTGGATACCGGGAATGAACTGGCTCTCTATGCCTTGGAGGTCCTGGCCTGCCCTGCCGCTAGGTTTTTATCAGAGCGGGTTTTTAGTTCCGCTGGTGAAATTATAACTGATGAGCGCATCCGCCTGTCAACTGAAAATACAGACAGGCTGACTCTTATAAAAATGAACAAGGGCTGCATTGGGCCAGACTTCTCCACACCACCGAATGATAGCAGCGTAACGTGAACTCCAATTCAGTGTCTTTTCTTGGGAGGTGTATTCCCATGCACCTTTTCACACCCACACATGGGTATATGCTTCCTGATTTTGGCTATTTGCTCCTGCCCTCCTCCTTCTCCTCATCCTCCACCACAATATCACCAGGGTGACCGTGGTCCGTGATGCAACACCCACCTAATTTTTTTAAAGGGTGATTATGATGCCCGTAAAAAAATTTTTTTATACAGTATGTTCATGTATATCCCCCAGGGGTAAATGTTTGTCAGCCCATGCCATATTGCATGGGCATTACAAGCATAGGAGGCCTGCTCCTTTCTAATGGGAACATTTTTTTATGAGGCCCTCCTCCACGTCTCTTCCAAGGGGCATTGAAGTGCCTCCAAATTTTTGGCAGCCTTTGCATTCACTGCATAGGCCAACACTATGGGAGACTCTCTCCTTTCTAATGGGAATTTGCCGTTACTGTGGCCCTGCTCTGTGTGTCTTTAAATTCTTAGTGGGGTTTTTCCTAAAATTGTCAGCCGTTGGACTCACTGCATACCCTATAACTGTATAGCAGACTCTCTCCTTTCTAATGGGAACATGTCGTACTTTTTACTGTGGCCCTGCTCCATGTGTCTTTAAATTCTTAGTGGGGTTTTTCCTAAAATTGTCAGCCGTTGGACTCACTGCATACCCTATAACTGTATAGCAGACCCTCTCCTTTCTAATGGGAACATGTCGTACCTTGTTACTGTGACCCTGCTCCATGTATCTTTAAATTCTTAGTGGTGTTTTTCCTAAAATTGGTCAGCTGTTGGACTCACTGCATACCCTATAACTGTATAGCAGTCCCTCTCATTTCTAATGGGAACATGTTGTACCTTGTTACTGTGGCCCTGTTCTATGTGTCTTTAAATTCTTAGTGGGGTTTTTCCCAAATTTTGGCAGCCCTTGCAGTCACAGCATGGGCATTACCACTATAGGAGACCTGCTCCTTTGTAATGGGAACATTTTTTTTACTGAGACCCTCCTCTATGTCTCTTCAAAGGGGTATTGGGTTGCGTCCAAATTTTTTGGCAGCCCTTGCAGTCACTGGATACGCAATAACAGTATAGGAGACCCACTTGTTAATAATGGGAACAACAAAGCATTGCCGGCTGATGGCTCTCTAACAATAGCTAGGGCCGACTGCTGGCCTTTTAAGAATAGTAAGGCCCGCCTGATGTCCCTATAAAAATAGGCTTTTTGATTTTCAGAGTCCCTCCATCATAAATAAAACAGGATGTGTCTGATGATGTGTCACACACCACATTGCCAGATAAGGTTGTAAAATGTTAAAATGACATTTCCCGGTGAATGCATTTGTCTTAAAAAAAACCCGTAAAAAATACCAAAACAATAGGACCTTTCTTTAGTATAAAAAACAGCGTCACCAATTTAACAACAATGTAATCACATTGCTCAGCTCATGCACCTCCTCCTCCATCTCCGAAATGACCACATCAGTCACAAGCTGACAGCACTGCAGCACTGCCTTGGCCAGGCGGCAACAGGCTGTGCTGAAGATAACATGCTTAATGCTTAATTGACAAACCGCCCAGCACTGCAGAGTTGTTGAAAGCTGTAACACAGCAGCCTGATCTGTGGCTCTCACAGCTGAACATACAGCCAGGCATGGTCGTGTGTGACAATGGGCGGAACCTGGTGACGGAGAAATGACAGCCGGGGTAGATATGGTTTCCCTCTATGCCAGTCCTTTCACCGAGCTAAAGAGTATGGCTGTGGTAAAATACAACTCCCACTGAGAAGCTGTTTCAGATTGAAAAACATTGTGCCCACCAGAGGATTTGATTCTGAGGGCTAACCTTTCTCCCCCGCTCAAGAGCCCCCATAGCAGCTGCAAAGTTAGCGCTATCATGAACTCTCCTGAGGTAGAAGCCAAGGCACACCAGAGGATTCTCTGGTGGGACCATCCAACCCTGCCAAGAAGCAGTCCTGGCTAAGAAAAGTGTGTGGAAAGGTTTCCGGACACTGTATGGCTGCTTTTTTACTGAAGAGAAACACACGCAAACACGGGGAGAACATACAAAGTCCTTGCAGATGTTGTCCTTGCTGGGATTTGAACCCAGGATCCCAGCGCTGCAAGTCTTCAGTGCTAACCACTGATCCAATGTGCTGTTGTTCACAGTCTAATATCTAACAGGCTGGAGAAACTTGCACCTACTGCCACTCTATCTTCAGCTCCTTTGTGAGAAAATGTATTTTGGCAGCCACTCAGTCTACCAAATAAAATTCCTGAGAAGGAAATTGGGGATGGCTTCGCTACTGGTACTGGGGGCAGTGCTAATACTATGGCTTCGTACCATAGCTTGCTGGAAATATCCCAGGCTGGTAGGAGGCAAGCAAATTCCCATAGAAAAGTACCAGCAGTAATGTTCAGGGACTCGCGCTTGTAGAAGACGGAGACAACATCGGGAGAAATAGTGACTGCTGGGGACCGAGTATGGACACGAGGCATGAGGCATGTGGCTGTGAAAAGATTCCGCCTCCATTAGTCTAAAAGGCCACATTTCAAGTGAAAGCAGCTTTACAGGACTTCCTGTGAGAAATGACACGCAGGGTAGATAGGGTTTCCCTCTATGCCATTCCTTTCACCGAGCTAAATACAACTGTCAGCAAAAAAAGTTGTGGACTGGCTCCGTACCGTCCCTGGCCACATTTACCTGTCCACGTGTTTGTGGTTAGGTGGTCCTTCCCAGTAAGTGCACTGGGGAGGGCACGGGTAATGTTGTGGGACCCGTGCTTGTGGAAGGCGGAGGCGATAACGGGAAATATAGTGGCGGCTGGAACCGAGTATGGACACCCGGCCGCCGCTGGCATGAGGTTGTGAAAAGCTTCCGCCTCCACAAGCTTAAAAGACCATATTTCAAGTGCAAAAAGCTGCCCAGAAAACTGGCAGTTTATTGTTGTGGCCTGTGGGTGGGTGGGTGGCTGGCTGCATACTTTCACTTGCATTCCAAGTAACAGAAAACTAAGCAGATGGTGGCCTCTATCATCATCATGGCCTCACCTTGGCACTATGAACTCTCCTGAAGGAGAAGCCAGGGCCCGCTGGACGAGTCTCCTGTTCTCTAGTTGGCCCATCCAACCCTGCCGAAAAGAGCCCAGGCTAAGAAAAGTGTGGGGGAAGGTTCCCGGACATTCTATGGCTGCTTTTTTAATGTGGATCTGACGCGCCCCTGGGCCTGTGTCGCGCTGCGTTGCGCATGCGGGAGCCTACCCGGAGCCGGATCAGTGGAGGGTTGTAGTCTCGTGGCGGTGACCCGGTCCGTGCCCAGGGAGTCAAACTAGACGGCAGTCTATTAGTAGTAAATAGTTGATGACTACGCCACCCGTTGAGTGCAGCCAGGGAGCTGCTGCTGCAGGGCAGACCGCTGAGGCCGGTGGTAGGATTGTGCAGCGTGATAGTATAACCCCCAACGGGAGGGGTATGGCCTCAGGGCAGCCGACGTGGATGATGGGGGTAGCAGGAACCACTCAGAGACGGTACGGTGTAGTTCAGGGTCTTTACTGGTAACAACGATAGACCCTCCCGGAGTACTTGCTAGCAAACGGGGCCTGGTCAGTCTTTGAGCAGATGGGATCTCCCCTGGCCAGGCGTAGTTGTAGGCCTCACAAACTGACTGTACTCTTCTGGCTACCTTGCTAGAAGCTGATGTAAGTAGCCCACGTCCCTGAGTGTACCGTGTGGTGCTCACCCGTATGGCCGGTGACTCGGGGCCTTCTAATGGCTTCCGCTCCACGATGGCGGTGCTGGTCCCACGCGTGTGACCGTGCCTTCGGGCTTCTGGGCCAGAGGACCTGAAATCCCCTGCCTGACGGATTCTGCTGCTGGGTAGAAGTTAGTCCCCACAGCCTCGGACTCCGGGTCCGGTAAAGAATCTTCTTAGTCAGGGCGAGCGCTGCAGCTGCCAGCCCCTGACTCCTTGTAACTCTGCTGTTTCCTATGCTGCTTCTTGTCTCCACTCTCCTTGTCTGACTCTCTCTGCCTCAGCCCCGGGTTTTTACAGGGGAAGCTCTTCCCCTCCCAAGACTGGGCAGGAGGTGTGGCATGCACAGGATCCCTGACCAAAGGACCTCCCACCTGCTCTCAGACATAACATTACATTACTGTGGAAAACCAGACCCCTGGGGTGCCACATTCCCCCCTAGTGAAATTTAGTACTCCGGGACTAAACACATTTAGAAAAACATAACAAAGTATAACAATAACAACACAATAAGAAAAACACATAAGATGGTTGCGGCGTGTCCGCAACCGGGTGCAGTCTTTGAAGAAAAGCAAAGGTGTCCATTTCACCAACACAGGGAGACGTAACCAGGTAGGGGTCTGTCCTACCCCGAGTCCTTAACAGTCTCTAGTCCATCCTGGGTTACGCTCCAACTATATACAAGGATTCCCGGTAAATCCACCAAGGTTTCCTAAAAACAACTGGAAACACAAAATTATTCACAAGCAACAATACACAGAAAAACATAAATAAAACAATTTATACACTTTAAATTCTCCAGCGTGCGGGTAACTGGCCTCTAGTGGCCCGAGTGGACCTACGGAGCTGACTGTCTGGCCCTGAACTACAGGGTGTAGGAGCTGTCAAGGGTAAACTGGGCAGCTGTCTACCGGCTCTTTGTCTCAATAGGGGTACGGCAGGCTCACTATAAGCAGAGGGTTGATTCTCCTGTTCTGCTTGTGTGGAGTCTTCTGCCTCCTGGACCGGCTGTTCTTCCAGCTCTACCCGTTGCTCCGTAGGTTCTTGGGATGATGGTTGGAGGAAGGTGAGTACGGGTACTACAACTGCACCATTGACTTGAGTCCAAGACTGAGGGAAGTCCCCGAGCACGGTACTAACCATATCTTCCCTTTCTTCCACGGGTCGATGGTCTTCTTGTTCCTCTTCAGGGTTCCTCAGTTGTTCGGGACACTTCTTCAGGTGGTCCCGGGATACAATGGCTGTGGTTTCCCCTCCGTCTTTACTGATGGTACAGACCTTCGGGTTCTCGTGGCTTGAGGGCAGTACGGTGTACGGGTCCTCCTCCCACTGGTCATCCAACTTGTGGAGCCGTCTTTTCCTCTTCAAGACCTGCTCTCCGGGTACCAGGGGAACAGCGGGAGCATACTGGTTGTAAGTCTTCTCTTGTCTTTCCCTAGCCTGACAGAGACTTCGCTCCACGCTCTCTTGTACTCTCCGGTACTGCTGCTGCCTCTCTGTGTCCCAGTCTGTTTCTGGTGAAGTGTCCTCAGGTGTCAGGACTCCCATTTCCAGGTCAACAGGTAACTTACCAGGTCTCGCCCTCATTAGGTAAGCCGGGGTACAGTTGGTGGAACCTACCGGGATGTGGTTGTATAGGTCCACCAGATCGGGCAACTTCTCAGGCCACAGACTGCGTTCTTCCAGGGGCAATGTTTTTAGCAGATCCATTACCACCTGGTTCATTTTTTCACAAAGTCCATTAGTTTGCGGATGGTAGGGTGTCGTCCTTATCTTCCGGCAGCCATACAGATTGCAGAATTCCTGGAAGACCTCCGCTTCAAAGGCAGGTCCCTGGTCCGTCAGCACTTGGTCCGGGTACCCGTGTGGACGGCAGAAGTGCTGCTGGAAGGCTCTAGCTGCTGTTTGAGCCGTTAAGTCCTTGACGGGGACGACAACCAAGAACCGGGAGTAATGATCCACGATGGTTAACGCGTAGACGTAGCCACTTCTGCTTGGGGTCAGTTTTACATGATCCAAGGCTACCAGTTCCAACGGTTGCCGGGTGACGATGGACTGCAGGGGAGTCTTCTGGCTGGCCCGGTCCTTCCTTCTCAGATTGCACGGGCCACAGTCTCTGCACCACTTCTCGATGGTTCCCCTCATGCCTACCCAGTGGAACCGCTCGCGCAGCAGGAACTCCAGCTTTTTCCACCCGAAGTGTCCAGCTCCGTCGTGGTATGCCTCCATCACCATGGCTGCGTCTCTTCGTGGCACCACTACTTGCCAGAGTAGTTCATGCGTCCGGGAGTTGACCATTCTGCGGCACAACTTCCCCTTGTAAAGGAATAGTCGACTCTTCTCCGCCCATAGTTGTTTGGCTTCCTCTGGAGCGTCTGGTTCAAGTCGAGCCTCCGGCCGAGTCAGCATCTCCTTCACCAGTCGGACGGCAGGGTCGCTGTCTTGCGTTTCCGCCCAGTTGTAGTGGGGTAAGGGGTTCAACGTAGCAGCCTGTTTACCCCTTACCCGGTGGGAATACTGGATAGTCCCATGACGGTGGAACGCAGGGAGTTCAACTTCTTCCAGTCCCTCCGGATCTTCTCCTTCGTCCGGCAGGTTGGGCATCCTGGACAGGGCATCCGCGTTAGTATTGGAGCGTCCTGCCCGGTATTTGATTGTGAACTCGTAGTTGGACAGACGGGCCATCCACCTCTGCTCCAGGGCACCGAGTCTTGCCGTGTCCAGGTGTATCAACGGGTTGTTATCCGTGTATACGGTGAACCGGGAAGAAGCGAGGTAATGCCTAAAGCGCTCGGTGACTGCCCATACCACGGCCAGGAACTCTAGCTTAAATGAGCTGTAATTCTCGGGGTTCCTTTCGGTGGGTCGCAGTTTTCGGCTGGCATAAGAGACCACTCGTTCTCTCCCCTGCTGAATCTGGGATAGTACGGCTCCTAGCCCGATGTTACTGGCGTCGGTGTAGAGGATGAAGGGCTGGCTATAGTCTGGGTACGCCAAGATTTCATCCCCCGTGAGGGCCATCTTCAGCTGGCGGAAGGACTCTTCTTCTAGCTCTTCCCATTTGAAGGGCGGCTTCTGGTTCTTGGCCTTCCGGGACTGGCCTATCAGGAGGTCCTGCATAGGCGCTGCCTTTTTGGTGAAACCGGGAATAAACCTTCGGTAGTAGCCTACCAACCCTAGGAACTGCCGCACTTCTTTTACGCTGGAGGGGCTTGGCCATCCCTTAATTGCGGTGATCTTATCGGGGTCGGGAGCCACTCCGTCAGCGCTCACCACGTGTCCCAGGTATTGCACCTTTGGTTTCAGGAGGTGACACTTGGAGGGTTTCACCTTTAGGCCGTAACTCGCCAGAGCTTCGAACACCTCCGCCAGGTGTTTCAGGTGGTCCTCATAAGTTTTGGAGTATACGATGACATCGTCCAGGTACAACAGGACCGTCTCGAAGTTTCTGTGGCCCAGACAGCACTCCATTAATCGTTGGAAGGTTCCTGGGGCGTTGCAGAGTCCGAACGGCATGCAGGTGAACTCGCTAAGTCCCATCGGGGTGGTGAATGCGGTCTTCTCCCGGTCCGCCTCTGCTACAGGAACCTGCCAGTACCCGCTAGTGAGATCCAAGGTAGAGAAGAAGTTAGCATTTCTTAAAGCAGCCAATGACTCCTCTATCCTTGGTAAGGGGTACGCATCCTTGTGTGTGATACGGTTGATTTTCCGGTAATCTACACACATCCTCATGGTGTTGTCTTTCTTTTTGACTAAAACTAGTGGGGCTGCCCAGGGGCTACAGCTATCCCGGATTACCCCATCCTCCTTCATGTCTCTAAGCATCCCCTTGGCGTGTTGGTAATGTGCAGGGGGTACGGGTCGATACCTCTCTTTTATGGGAGGATGATCTCCCATGGGGATGCGGTGTTCTACCCCCTTGACTCGCCCGAAGTCTAACGGGTGTTTACTAAACACTCTCTCATACTCTTGAACCACCCGATAGACTCCTTGTTTCTGATGTGAGGGAGTGGAATCAGTACCCAAATGTAGTTGCTGACACCAGTCCTCCATGTCTTTCTTAGAGCCGTTACCTTCCTCCGGGTGAGATGGAGGCAAGGGTTCCACAGATTGTATAGAATTTTGATTAGTGGTATATAATTTGGCTAGCGTGGCATACCGGGGCAGGTACACTTCCCTCTCCCCGATATTTATTATGCGAATGGGCACCCTCCCATGGCGTACATTGACCACCCCCCGTGCTGTCAAAATGGTGGGCCTACTGTCTGAGTAAACTGGTTCTACCATTGCCTGGTAATCTCTTCCTCTCAGACCAATAGCTGCCCGGCACCAAATCATCATTTCACTTTTTGGGGGCATGGCAATAGGAAAAGGGTCACACATTCTTACGCTACCAATCTCACCGCCGGAGAGTTCCACTTGTTGCCGTTGCATCAGTGCCCGGATCTCTTTCTGGAGCACCCGCTGCTCGCCGGAGCTGGCGTTCTTGGCAACCTGCTGTAAAAGGAAAATCACCTCTGCAAGACAATTTTCAATTACGTTAGTTCCTAGAGTTATTTTTGGGTGACTCTCATGTTTATCAATATCTACAATGATCAGTCCCTGTGCGGCCAGTTCGACTCTACCGATTTTAAGGGCCACCTCCTTAAATCCGATCTGTGGCACGGGCTGGCCATTGCTGGCGATGATACTCAAGTCGTCGTCAGGGTAGTGGGTAATATCCGAGTCATTCCAGTACTGCTTGAAGAGCACGTACGGGATGGTGGTGACCTGTGACCCGGTATCCAGTAGGGCACTCATGGGAATGCCATCCAGTACCACAGGCAAGACTGGACGTCCTCCCACATATCTGTCGCGCCAGTTCGATGGGCCTGGTGATCTTTTTCCTGGGGGTTGGCCCTCTACCCCAGGTTGTGCCCGTTTAAAGAACAGTACCTTTCCATATGTCCGGGTTGATTGCAGCGGCGGCAGATGGGTCGTCCGTCCTCGCTGTATCGGTCACTGGGTCTTCCTCTGGCCGGTGGGGTCCTCCTTGGTCGACGCCACGGGATGTCCTCCGGTCCGGATGCCAGCTGGATCTTCCCTGGGGTGGAAACCTGTAAAGACTGCACAGTTCGGGTTAGCGCAGCAACGCTCTTAGCTAGCTCTTGGACCTGATGGTGTAGGTCTGGAGCCGGGTCATTGTCCAAAGCCTGCGCATCAGCTCCCACAGGCCCTGCTGACAAGGGCGCCGCCTCCTGGTAGTAAGTGGTAGTGGGGCGTCTGTGG